>NC_064614.1:1145845023-1146470023 GCF_023898315.1 Schistocerca nitens | reverse complement strand
CACATCTGCGGACAAGTAACAGACTTTCTGGCCGGCCGCGGTGGTCCCGCGGTTCTAGGCGCGCAGTCCGGAACCGTGCGACTGCTACGGTCGCAGGTTCGAATCCTGCCTCGTGCATGGATGTGTGTGATGTCCTTAGGTTATTTAGGTTTAAGTAGTTCTAAGCTCTAGGGGACTGATGACCACAGCAGGTGAGTCCCATAGTGCTCAGAGCCATTTGAACAGACTTCCTGCAACATTCTGTTTCATCGCGCAGCATTGCTCGCAGTCTAATACAGGTGGGCTAAGGAACTGAAGTCCCATAAACTGTCTGCGTGATGATGTGGTACTCCCGTAGTTAGCAAGACCCCCAGATCCGTCCTCGACAGAACATGTCTGAGACCAGATCTGCTCTCATCTCCGTCCCTGTGCCTCTATACAAGACATCAAGGACCAGTTACAACAGCTGTGAGACATTCCAAACCGAAAAGGGCTTGCTTCCAGGCGATGGGGGGTAGGGGAGGGCGGTGCGACGTCTTACTGCTAAGTAGGCTCATGCCGCTAAATTCTTTGTAAATTTAACTCCATTTTTTAATCAGTGAAATAACATCACGTACCCCCCTGGTTTCCTTCTGCTAAATTCTTTGTAAATTTAACTCCATTTTTAATCAGTGAAATAACATCACATACCCCCCTGCTTTCCTTCTGCGTGCTTCATCCATTTATTTTATTTTTTCCTTGTCAGTGTATCTTGCTAGATCTTTCATTTTATATATGATTTGCTATCAGATTTAACATTCTCTATTTTAAAAGTCGTGCATCTTCGGAGGTCAAATATAACACTAACTAGAGGATAAAGAAACCTAAATATTACACATCTGCAAGTAAGCTCAATGACAACGAAAATGTACTGAGTGTTTCCAATAACGATATCATTTCATTAAAACGTAACATATTATTGTCTTAAACCAAACAGTTACGCTGAATTGTAAACTGAGTGACTAAAAGCACTAAAAAAAGAACAGTAACTGGTTTAGATTGTTTCGTTAATCCACGACGTACAAAGACGATTCTATTCTCTGTCTTATTTTTTAAATGCGTTATCAGAAGCCTTCGGCTAGTAAGATAGCCAGTGGCAGGCACACAGTATAACTGTTCAGTTTTCTTTCTATCCATGAGTATGTTTCTGTGAGATCAACGTCCGCGACCTTCGATTTCATTAAAAATATTCCTAGACACAGACGGTGAGTAACATATAGTTCTGCCTAACGCAAATTTCTGCAGGGAAGTTTAGCGGAAGAAATCACACGCTTGTGACGTTCATATTGTCCGTTTCGTAAGTCCGATGTATCACAGGATAGTGGATCGTCACAGTCGTAATGGTGTAGTGGCTAGTGTTGCTGCCTCTGGATCACGGGGTCCGGGGTTCGATTACCTGCCGGGTTGGGGATTTTCCCTGGCTGGGGACTTGGTGTTTGTGTTGTCCTCATCATATCATCATCATCATTCGTGGCAGTGACTAGACTGGACAGTGTAAAAAAATGGACAATGTAAAACTTAGAACTTTCTACAGGCGCTGACGACCGAGCAGTTGAGCGCCCCACAAACCAAACATCATCATCATCGTCGCCATCGTTGCTGCCTTGGATCGCTATAGGTTCCGCTTCCATTGTCGGATTCACAAATTCGTATTTCATCGTCTGCGCCTTCGGTCGCATTGCATGAGGCGTAGTAAGGTGCATCGCTTGAGGCAGACAGTTCACTGGTGCCATGACATCGCACACGTTGTCCGCACCTGTGTCAACGAGTCAGTCATGCCTCGAGGCTGTGTACAGTTGTAGCGTAGTGCCACAACAGGACACTCATCGACATATATTCTCTCTCCTGGGACCACATCCAGGTTAAAGATTACCATATTTAACAAGAATAACCTGTTTTACTTTCTTTGCTTCAGATAAAGACAACCAAGACTATCATTATAACACTGCAAATAGTTTGGCTATACACGTCTCATATACAGTAATCTTGGGTGCTCGTCTTCAGGGAACCATTATTACATCGTTGAATCCTGCAGGCATTACAGAAAAAAAAGCACTCCACACGCGGTCACTAATAAAGATGGTCTATCTGGTGTTGTACAGAGATACCCCATGATAAAGAAACTGTAGAATCAGTTTCCAGATTCTTAAATATTTCGTTGCTAAAAGAGTGGTGACCGTCAAGGGGTTCTCGACAGCCACATCGTACTGCTCGTGCTGAAGGTGTTCCCACAAATAATGTGATCAATATCCCGCCCATCTCTGCTTTCACAATTGGGGATATCTTTTCTACCAATTCTGTAAAAGTGTTGTTCGAAATAGCCAGTTTTAAAATTCATCCGAGTGATTATTGGGCACTTATCTGAAAACACTCTATGAACCAATTTTCTGTACTTTCGTTTGTGTTTACCTATAATGTCTGCCTCTATTTAGATACAATATTTTCTTCATTCCGTCGTAATATCTGTTGCCCGGTGAGTACATTGGTTAGGTCAGAATATGGAATCCTGTAGTGTTCGTGACGGCCCATTTTTCTTTGGAAACCTATCTACCAGTTCAGTGTTATAAAAACTGCAGTGCCCCTATACTCACACAATTCTAAAGTATTTTTGCGTGTCTTGTAACCGGAATATTTGCGTAACTATTTCGAAAACCAAGTGATTGCATCACGAGGGTATTTGGACAAACCTGCAAAATTTGGTTGGAAGCTCTGCAGTAATGAATGAGGTTTTTTCGGGCTTGAACCTTCTGTGTATGCGGTATTCACTAGCCGTCCTGCACACTCCACCGTACGGTGTGCTGTTTACGTGATGTACAGTGCCTTTGTCGTACCCCACGCTGCTAGAGCCTTTGACATTCTCGTTGTTATTAGACAAACTCCACACACCGCCTTGCGATGATGCGTTTCCGTGATGTACAGCGCCTTTGTTGTAGTGTACACAACCAGAGTCTTTGACGTTCTCTTTCTTATTAGAAAAGCTCCATCACCATAAGCTGATTTGCTCTCGCGATGTACAGCGTCTTTCCCGTTGTCTATGCTACTTGAGTCTTTGACATTCTTGTTCTTATCAAAGAAAGTTTACGTGCCAGGGTACGGTGATTTATTTTCATGATGTACAGCGTCTTTGCTATAGTGTACACTATTGGAGTCTTTGATAATCTCGTTCTTATTAAAAAAACACCACTAGCATACGGTGAATTGTTTTCTTGATTTCAGCACCTTTATTGCCGCACACGCTACAAGAGATTGAGATTCTTGTTCTTATTAGAGAAACTCCGCGTAACTACCGAATGGTCAACTGTTTTCGTGATGTACAGCATCTTTGCCATAATTCATGCTACTAGAGTCTTTGACATTCTCGTTCTTATTAGAGAAACTCGGCATACCAACATACTTTTGTGATGAGGAGCGAGAGATTTTTGTAGTGTATGCTAACACAGTATTTGACATTCTTATTAGCCAAAGCAGAAACGAATTTCGTATCTGTTCTTGGAATCTTCCGTGCCCTGTTTATTCTGTATGTGAGGGATCCCATACAAGAGAACAGTACTCTAGAGCAGTAGTTGTCAGATCTGTCTGGCCAAGAGCAGAAGACGAATAGAAAGCTTTGAGAACTGAAATAGTGAAGGTATCAAAGGATCAAATAAGTAAAAAGACAAGACCTAGTAGGAATCGTTGGATACTAGAGGAGATAGTGAATTTAGCTATGACGGTAGAGAATATTAATGTACAGCAACTAAGTCACGTGAAAGGGAATGCAACGTCTAAAAAATTAAACTGACAGGAAATGCAAAATAGCTAAGTAGGAATGGCTAAAGGACAAATGTAAGGATTCAGAAGCATATATAAATAGGGAGAGATAGATACTGCCTACGGGAAAATTAGAGACGACTTTGGGGCAAAGAGAAGCAGCTGCATGAAATATCAAGAGCTCAAATGGAAAACCAGTACTTAACGGAAGGAATATGTAGAGTGGCTGTACGAGCGAAATGAATTTTAAGGCTGTATTATACACGGTGGTGCAAATAGAAGTGGCCCGGACGAGTGTATACGACTGGACGTGACTGTATGCATATCACACACCCAGTGACGAGCACACAACACCTAGTGCGGGACGTGTCAGTATGAGTGGAGCAGTGCAAAGGGGACGATGGCACTCACAGTGGAGCAGCGGGTGTTCATTGTAGAAAGTTACGTGACAACAGAGTCGTGGAAACGGTGTAGTCACTTGTTTGCTGAGAAGTTTGATGGTGTCAAAGAGCCAGCAAAGAGCGCCATGTTACGCTTATTTCGAAAATGGTGTCAGACAGGATTTGTTTCGACCAAGCCAAAAAACATTCCGAAACGTGCCCAGACGCCAGAAAAAGTGGCTACAGTTCACCAGAAAATGCTACAGAGTCCTACTAAATCACCCGACGCTTGTCGCAAGAGTCCGGCATATCACGTCGACAATGCGGACGATTACTCCACCTGGATCTGCACATGTATCCTTACCGAGTATCTGTTGTTCATGCAGTAAAACCAGCAGATGCTCCTTAGCGCCTCCAGTTTCGTGAGTAGCAGTCCACTGACATAACAACGAGTGGCCTGGACATTTATCTGTTCCTTATGTCTGATGAAGCCTGGTTTCACCTGAGTCGTTATGTCAACTTACAGAGTCTCAGGTTTTGGGCAGCGGAGATTCCGCATAACTTCCACGAAACAGCATTGCGTGATTAGAAGGCTGGGGTTTGGTGTGCAATGTCTGCGTGCCACATTATTCATCCCATCTTCTTTCATCAGACGCTGACTTCAGCGAGTCACATTGCCAATATTTTGAAACCACTAATGGCAGCATTACCGGAGGAGGAAAAGACAGTTACTTCCAATAGGGCGCCCGGTGTACGGACCTCAAGTAACATTTCACGTGCTCGTGTTTTCAGAGTGGACCGAAAACACATTTACTGTTACGCCGAGCCAGGATTGTGCCGGTTTTCTTCAATACCTCGCCTGCGAAGGGCATGTACTCCAGTGTCTTATTTTTCTCATCGTGTTCTATTTGCTCAGCCTCTACCTACTACCTGAAGGTACATCGGATCATGTCAATCTTAACCAACCCACCAAACCCGCAGTTGAAGAACACTGTTTAGCCACAGGGCAGTCTATGAATTATGATAAATTGAATTGCTGAGCCTAATCTTTAGATACGAGTGATTGACGGCCTAAAAGAGAAACAGTGGATTTACTCTCAGTAAACTGTGGGGCACAGTACTCAGCCATATTAAGTCACAACGTCGGCTGAGAGCGACTACCGCACCCGATTAGGCAGCAGCTAATGCCCAACAGCCCACTGATGGTGAATGCCCACCAGCACTGCACCAGATGCTACGTGAGCCGGGTGACGGGCAAGGGGTGGGGAGCGACAAGGATGAGAAGGAGTGGTGGCGTTGTAAAGACACTCGTTCTACAAGTTTCACCCGAAGATGATGGTAAGATATACTGTCGAAATATCGTGTTTCGTCAACGACTACACCCGGACTGACACCCAACAGGAATATAAACCATGATATCACCCAACGAATACTTTTTGTAGCCTCATCACTGGCTTGACTACTCCCGTTATTCGTTACAATTTGGTATTAATTTCTTTATTTCTGCGCACGTTTCAGATCACGTAAGCAAGGACTCTCTCGAAGAGTCATCAGGCACTTTTTCTCTGGCGTTTTGGCAGATATTTCTAATTCGTTTTTAAACTGTATGGCCGGAATCAGCCCAAAGAAATAGTGTTCCACGCGACGTTTACTGTGGTCTGAAAGCGTCGGTTTGTTTCCCGTTACAGACAAAATATTTTTAAAGCGTGCCAGTTCGAGAGAGCGGTCCTATATTGGTCTAATGAGACATTCGTGTTATCGATATATATTAACAGGGACGATAAAACATAAAGAATAAACAGCAGTCCAGCAGCAGCTGTACCAGCCTGGACCGCGGCTGACTGCTACCGATACGCAGTCGGTGCCGGAGTACTCACTATCCTTCGTGTTCGACCGTCCCTGTTAATACGTATCGATAGCAGGAACATTGCAGTAGACTAATCTGGGACCTTTCCATCGACTGGGCAGGCAAAATTCCGCTTAAGAAATTATTTTGTTTGTAACGGGAAACCAACCGACGCTTTCCGTCCACACCGGACGTAGCACGAAAGGCTTGTTGAGCAGTATTTATTTGGGCTGACTCCAGCTACGCATTAAAAAAACAAAATTGCAAATATCTGCGGAAATACCAGAGGAAGTACACCTGACGACTCTTAGGCGAGACACCCACTTCAACATAGCCCAGTCGTTGCTGGCCCATCCAATTTTCCGTCTATTTCCGGCGCCAACACACCTCCATCCACATTTCCCAACCGTGGCAAGATAGGTAAAGGGTGCATGATCAGGTGAGCAAGGTGGATGCAGAATGACTTCCCAACCCAAGTCCTGTATAATGTTTTTTGTCAGTCTAGCAGAATGCAGGGTTGTGGTTATCGTGGAGTAGGGCCATTTCACGCTGTCTTCTACATCTATATCTACATCCAAACTCCGCAAGCCACCTGACAGTGTGTGGCGGAGGGTACCTCTATCGGTTCTCCCTTCTATTCAAGTCTCGAACTGTTCGTGGAAAGAAAGATTGTCGGTATGCCTCTGTGTGGGCTCTAATCTCTCTGATTTTATCCTCATGGTCTCTTCGAGAGACATACGTAGGAGGAAGCAATACACTGCTTGACTCCTCGATGAAGGTATGTTCTCGAAACTTCAACAAAAGCCCGTACCGAGCTACTGAGCGTCTCTCTTGCGGAGTCTTCCACTGGAAATTATCTATCATCTCCGTAATGCTTTCGCGACTACTAAATGATCCTGTAACGAAGCGCGCTGCTCTCCGTTGGATCTTCTCTATCTCTTCTATTAAACCTATCTGGTACGGATACCACACCGGTGAGCAGCATTCAAGCAGTGGGCGAACAAGTGTGCTGTAACCTACTTCCTTTGTTTTCGGATTGCATTTCCTTAGGGTTCCTCCAATGAATCTCAGTCTGGCATCTGCTTTACCGACGATTAATTTTATATGGTCATTCCATTTTAAATCACTCCTAATGCTTACTCCCAGATAATTTATGGAATTAACTGCTTCCAGTTGCTGACCTGCTATATTGTAGCTAAATGATAAAGGATCTTTCTTTCTATGTCTTCGCAGCACATTACACTTGTCTACATTGAGATTCAATCCAATCTTTCTGGTCGTTGCTCTTTGATGGCGCTGTAAAATGTCTCAGTTGTTGACAGCAAATACCAGCAGTGATGGTTGCACCTCAGGGAAGCAATTCGTAGTCCACTGCACGGTCGCTGTTTTACCACAGCATAACATTATCTTTTGTGGTTGTACGCAGATATTTCTACAAAGAGTTGCTCCCTTATTTGGGATCAACCATTCCTTTCATTTCATTCTCGTATTGTTCGTGGAAAGAAAGATTGTCGGTATGCCTCTATGTGGGCTCCAATCTCTCTTTTATCCTCATAGTCTCTTCGCGAGATATACGTAGGAGGAAGCCATAAAATGGCTCTGAGCATTATGCGAGTTAACTTCTGAGGTCATCAGTCGCCTAGAACTTAGAACTAATTAAACCTAACTAACCTAAGGACAGCACACACATCCATGTCCGAGGCAGGATTCGAACCTGCGACCGTAGCGATCGCTCGGCTCCAGACTGTAGCGCCTAGAACCGCACGGCCACTCTGGCCGGCAGTTAGCATAAAGACACTATTTCTCGTTTGATACAGGATAGGAATAATCGGTGTTGTTCACGAGCCAGTCGATGACGAGCGAGCAGAAATGAACATATGGCCACCCGCTGCGTTTTGTGATTTTCGCTTAGAGCGTGTGGTACCCACATACCCGATTTTTGAATCTTCACCATTGCGTACGGATGTCACTCGATGGCGGGACGATCACAGTTCATCACATTTGCCAGTCATCGAGTACACTGACCTGGGATGGTTGTGGTTTAACGCGTTTAAACGATCTTCATCAAACCACGAAGGTCTTCATCTACGTGGAGAGTCACTCATGTCAAAACGATCCTCCTTTAAACGAGAAAATCGTTTTCTTACCATGTCTGTCCGAAGGCATTATCCGCATACATAGTACAAATTTTTCTCGCTACCTCCGCTGCCGGAAACTCTCTATTGAAATCAAACAGAAAAAATTGTCGGAAATATTCCTATTTATCCACTTCGCACTCCATTTCCTAGTGTCCACAGCTCCAGTCACTATCTACAAATGTCAAAATGACAATATGTAGACTGAAACAGCAACCGTGAATTGCAAATAAAAATTACAATTGTTAAATAAAATCATAACAACCGGAATACCAACATGAAAAACAAAAAAGCTTCGAACTTATGTACCAACCTAATATATTTATACTGTGTTTATAGCATCCTAATATACACTACTGGCCATTAAAATTGCTACTCCGAGAAGAAATACAGATGATAAACGGGTATTCATTGGACAAATATATTATACTGGAACTGACATGTCACTACATTTTCACGCAATTTGGGTGCATAGATACTGAGAAATCAGTACCCAGAACAACCACCTTTGGCAGTAATAACGGCCTTGATACGCCTGGGCATTGAGTCAAACAGAGGTTGGATGGCGTGTACAGGTACAGCTGCCCATGCAGCTTCAACACGATACCACATTTCATAAAGAGTAGTAACTGGCGAATTGTGACGAGCCAGTTGCTTGGCCACCATTGACAAGACGTTTTCAATTGGTGAGTGATCTTGAGAATGTGCTGTCCAGGGCAGCAGTCGAACATTTTCTGTATCCAGAAAGATCCGTACAGGACCTGCAAAATGCGGTCGTGCATTATCCTGCTGAAATGTAGGTTCGCAGGGATCGAATGAAGGGTAGAGCCACGGGTCGTAGCACATCTGAAATGTAACGTCCTCTGTTCAAAGTGCCGTCAATGCGAACAAGAGGTGACAGAGACGTGTAACCAATGGTACCCCATACCATCACGTCGGGTGATACACTAGAATGGCGATGACGAATACACCATTCCAATGTGCGTTCACCGCGATGTCGCCAAACATGGATCCGACCATTATGATGCTGTAAACAGAACCTGGATTCATCCATTCGTGCATCCAGGTTCGTCGTTGAGTACACCATCGCAGTCGCTCCTGTCTTGTGATGCAGCGTCAAGGGTAACCGCAGCCATGGTCTCCGAGCTGATAGTCCATGCTGCTGCAAACGTCGCCGAACTGTTCGTGCAGATGGTTGTTGTCTTGCAAACGTCCCCATCTGTTGACTCAGGGATCGAGACGTGGCTGCACGGTCCGTTACAGCCATGCGGATAAGATGCTTGTCATCTCGGCTGCTAGTGATACGAGGCCGTAGGGAGCCAGCACGGCGTTCCGTATTACCGTCCTGAACCCACCGTTTCCATATTCTGCTAACAGTCATTGTATCTCGACCAACGCGAGCAGCAATGTCGCGATACGATAAACCGCAATCGAGATAGGCTACAATCCGATCTTTATCAAAGTCGGAAACGTGATGGTACGCATTTCTCTTCCTGACACGAGGCATCACAACAACGTTTCACCAGGCAACGCCGGTCAACTGCTGTTTGTGTATGAGAAATCGGCTGGAAACTGTCCTCATGTCAGCAAGCTGTAGGCGTCGCCACCGGCGGCAACCTTGTGTGAATGCTCTGAAAAGCTAATCATATGCATACCACAGCATATTCTTTCTGTCGGTTAAATTTCGCGTCTGATTCACGTCATCTTCGTGGTGTAGCAATGTTAATGGCCAGTAGTGTATTTCTGTATTCTGTATCTATATTTGGTGGCCGTAGAGCTGTTTCCGTAAAAAATCCTCTCCAGTATTCGCCTGCTTCTGACGTCTCCCTTACTTTGTCAGTCTTGTTCTGTCTCCATTCACCACATCTTCTACTGTCTCCTTCGAAATTACGATGTGTAGCAACTCTGTTACATATCACTACTTTTGTAACTTATTAGCATAATTTCCCTTTACTTCAGTTTCTTTGGTAACCAATTTGTTATTTTTGTGAGCCTGTTATATCCATCTTAATTATGAGTAAAAAGGGGGACGTTTACTATGATTATAGCACAACTACCTCTTTCCCTTGCGCATTTATGGTTACCGGGAACTTAATTTTCATCTCCGGTCGTATTTATAGATTTATCATGTTAAACCATGCCTCGCATTTTTTTTTTTTTTTTGAGAAGAATGATTTATGTTTTTTCATTGTCCGGCTTTCTTATTATCAGTTAGTTTTGTCAAGTCGTATGCCTCTGTACCCCCGGCTACTCTACTCAGAGGCCTGAAGCCGATCTTATTGCACTTTACAATGCCGAAACCTCTCTGTATACCCACAGACGCCATGACGGTATTTCTTTGTTTCTTCCGTTATCTATTCTCTTCCGGTCAAGAGAAAATAGGAGAAATCTAATTCCTCCTTAGACATTCCACCGCCGAATAAAATAAAGGCGAGTTCTTTCAGCGCAAGAAGAGATGATGCTAAAGCAGTGCCTCTGAAAACCGCGCGTTTTCCGTGACAGCTTTGTCAAGACAATGCACTACTTGTTCTGGTGTAGGTATGATTTAGAGGTTACCCGATTCTGTACCATCTGCTGAGATGAAAGCCTGAGAAACAGCACAGGCAGAGTCTGAAAGTTCTGAAGCATTAAAATATGGAAGGAAGCAATCTGTCTTCTACTCACTCCCCTCCCCTCCCCTCCTCTCTCTCTCTCTCTCTCTCTCTCTCTCTCTCTCTCTCTCTCTCTGTCATCCACCCAAATACATTTTTATGTACCTTAGAATAACAAGCAACGGTTTTCCCTGCGCTCTTGTAAAAACGTCACCATACCATTCAGAGTCAGAATCCCAACAATGGCATCATCAACTTAATAATAACTGGGGACTCTTACTAACGATTAAATGGACAGAAATAGTATTTTAGCAACCGTACTGATAAAGTTCTCTGTCAATTATAGGTGACATCACAGGGCCGTGCGATAATGCATATTCACAGAGATTCGGTGACTTCAGGAAGCGCTTCTTAAGTCTATGCATTCCGTTTTTACAGAGCGCTGTATATCCAGCGATCTTTGTTATGACACTATAAACTCATATTAAGAAAAATTTTAAATGCTTTTCTTTTCAATCAGTCTCATTTTTCTAGATGCAAAATTACATGATTTACTTTTCTGGACATTCAAATCAACGTGCAATATCATACTAAATAGTATGTAAAACAAATGATTTTGTGATTAGTTTTGCACTAAAAGTTAATTGATTACTTTCATACTTGTTATTTTTGTTTGACCAAGGTGTTTATCGTTAATCGTAGTCGTTGTTTCAGTTGCCTGCTACCTCTGCTGCTCCTTGCAATGTTTTACTTTTGAAAAGATGATGACAAAAATCCTCGAAAAATGTAGTTTGAATTGGAACTTAACTCGGCTACAGCGTCGGGAGCCTTTCATTAACAAATGTGCCGTAAAGGTCTCTTTGCCGCCTTGAGTGTTATGACCGCTCCGACAAACCTTTTCGAAGTTTCTGAAGCAGTGTAATTATGGACAGAGCGTTACTAAGAGAATAACGGAACTGATGTGCTGAATTTCCTATCATGTTTTTGATTAATACCTTTCGAAAGGCCTTCGATTTATGTTTTGTTTTTAATGAGAAGTTTAAGCTATTGTTTTCCTAATATCAATAAGACAACACGATTCTGAGACGTGAGTGCTATCATCAAGGTTCCTTACTTAGCGCAATACAATTGCCAATACAAAACAAAAGGATGACGTCTGCTTCAGGAGAAAAGAGGCGTAGGTTAAGACGGGATAGTATGATCCATACAAAAATTGAAAAACGTAAACAACTTTATACCGAACTTCTGATACATAAAACTAACGTTGTTCACAATTATTGCTTTACTAATATAGAGTGAGATCTAAAGAAGAAAGCTTGGCAGTGTTTTAAATGCATGTTGCAAGTTAAAGCAAGCTACAGCACAGCTACCATTCGCAGCGGAACATCTGTCAACGTAACCTCCAACATGCATTTAAAAAGTTGATGACATTTTAAATAATAGCTGTGGACTGATATTTGTAATACAATAACAGGTTAAATGGCCTGTTATACTGTCATCAGTACTCTTGACAGTTTGAAGTACGAAGTTATAGCTTGAAGACAATTGAGAAGAGGGCACAAGCTTGTAAGATGTCTTCTCCTCTAACGCAAGCCCTTTTCCTCCTAAGACACCCTGTATTACAAGGGTATTTTATGGGCTAAATGATTGTTGGGCATTATTGTACAACTACTATACTTCATTTCGCTTTGCTTTTTACTGACGTAGTATCTCCTAATTTTCAGGAAACTTCAGTCCAGTATTCATTTGATCTTCCAAATATAGTAAAGTAACAAAACGATTAGAAGGGTTTGTTCATTTCTCTTGGTATTAGTCCGTACTCTTGCATTACTGACAGACATGATGCTTGAAACTTCTTTATTTAAATGTGCGTGTCTGTACTTAAATTGCTGAACGATTGAGACCCACAATATCCTAGCGCAACGCAATCTGACTGCTCAAAAAAATTACAATCTGACTCCCAATAATTAATTCAAAAGAATAGCCTTGACTAAAAAGAAATTTTAACAGTAACCTATACATTTCATTAATCACTTACCTCACAAAAATCTTCATTACGCGATCTACTGAAATACAGCGAGCGTCAATACTGCCAGCTAAATAAAAGATTCTAACTACTAAAGCCTCTAACTACTAATAGGCATGTGTTTAGCAATGGAAAGATTTTGTTGCAAAATAATCTATTTTTTACCTTAATAATGTGACATCCAGTTCAAACACGAATATAAATCGTCATTGACATCTGGTACAAAGGTATATAATCATGAATAACATTCAACCTCCACGTCGAACATGTACAGATCGTTAGCCTACGCTAACACTTCAGACCTCTACCCTCCATCAATGCTAACGTCTCACATCTAACATCCATCACTGCTGGCTGTTAACCACCAACCGCCCAACAGTATCTCCATCACTGCTGCCGACTACCTTCGAACTGCCCAACACTACTGGCGATTAACTTCCAACAACGAGTCCGACCAGCCACAGAGTCTCTTACAAAGAAAGCGCAGTCAGAGATCCAATGCAAAGCGCTAAACAGCGCTGCCAACACAGAAGCAGCCCACTTACATGCTGTGCATAATTTTACATACATCAACAGCAAAGAATTTATAAACATCAAACAAATTAATTACTAATTCTATACTAAATATGCAAAATAAACAATTCATTATCATAGGACACTAAAATAAATAATATACTGGCACATCGAATTTTAAAGGGACATACTATACAGGGTGATTCAAAAAGAATACCACAACTTTAAAAATGTGTATTTAATGAAAGAAACATAATATAACCTTCTGTTATACATCATTACAAAGAGTATTCAAAAAGGTTTTTTTCACTCAAAAACAAGTTCAGAGATGTTCAATATGGCCCCCTCCAGACACACGAGCAATATCAACCCGATACTCCAACTCGTTCCACACTCTCTGTAGCATATCAGGCGTAACAGTTTGGATAGCTGCTGTTATTTCTCGTTTCAAATCATCAATGGTGGCTGGGAGAGGTGGCCGAAACACCATATCCTTAACATACCCCCATAAGAAAAAATCGCAGGGGGTAAGATCAGGGCTTCTTGGAGGCCAGTGATGAAGTCCTCTGTCACGGGCTGCCTGGCGGCCGATCCATCGCCTCGGGTAGTTGACGTTCAGGTTTCATAACTAACCTTTTTCGTAGAACTCTCCATACAGTTGATTGTGGAATTTGCAGCTCTCTGCTAGCTCTTGCGAGTCGATTTTCCTGGGCTGCGAACAAATGCTTGCTGGATGCGTGCTACATTTTCATCACTCGTTCTCGGCCCTCCAGAACTTTTCCCTTTGCACAAACACCCATTCTCTGTAAACTGTTTATACCAACGTTTAATACACCACCTATCAGGAGGTTTAACACCATACTTCGTTCGAAATGCACGCTGAACAACTGTCGTCGATTCACTTCTGCCGTACTCAATAACACAAAAAGCTTTCTGTTGAGCGGTCGCCTCTTAGCATCAGCCCGCATCTCGTGGTCGTGCGGTAGCGTTCTCGCTTCCCACGCCCGGGTTCCCGGGTTCGATTCCCGGCGGGGTCAGGGATTTTCTCTGCCTCGTGATGGCTGGGTGTTGTGTGCTGTCCTTAGGTTAGTTAGGTTTAAGTAGTTCTAAGTTCTAGGGGACTGATGACCATAGATGTTAAGTCCCATAGTGCTCAGAGCCATTTTTTTTTCTTAGCATCAACTGACGCTGACGCCTAGTCAACAGCGCCTCAAGCGAGCAAATGTACAACTAAATGAAACTTTATAGCTCCCTTAATTCGCCGACAGATAGTGCTTAGCTCTGCCTTTTGTCGTTGCAGAGTTTTAAATTCCTAAAGTTGTGGTATTCTTTTTGAATCACCCTGTATAATTACCCACTAAAATTTTGTTTAATTTCTTTGCAGCAAGGATTGACAATGGGTTAAAAACCGAAACCTTGATCAGTGAAAAAAGTGGTAAATAAGAGTTTGTTTCTTGTACAAAATATTGTTTCCTGGAAACGAATTGGTCGCCTGAGATACATGAAACCAAGTTAGAGCTTCGCCTAAATACACACGGTCCAGTCACTTTAATGTAACCACCTTTCAAAAGACTGAATAACCATCTTTCGCAGGAAGACAGTCAGTGAGCTTCTGGAAGGTAAGTGGAGCCCCGTTCTTTCTTCCAGGAGCGCTAGCTCTGCTAGGTTAGCAGGAGAGCTTCTGTGAAGTTTGGAAAGTTGGAGACGAGGTACTGGCGGAAGTAAAGCTGTGAGGACGGGGCGTGAGTCGTGCTTGGGTAGCTCAGATGGTAGAGCACTTGCCCGCGAAAGGCAAAGATCCCGAGTTCGAGTCTCGGTCCAGCACACAGTTTTAATCTGCCAGGAAGTTTCATATCAGCGCACACTCCGCTGCAGACTGAAAATCTCATTCTGGAAACATGGCACAAGCTGTGGCTAAGGCATGTCTCCGCATTATCCTTTCTTCCAGGACTGCTACTTCTGCCGGCCTAAGTGGCCGAGCGGTTCTAGGCCCTACAGTCTGGAACCGCGCGACCGCTACGGTCGCAGGTTCGAATCCTGCCTCGGGCATGGATGTGTGTGATGTCCTTAGTTAGGTTTAACTAGTTCTAAGTTCTAGGGTACTGATGACCTCAGCAGTTAAGTCCCATAGTCTCAGAACCATTGGAACCATTTTGCTAGTTTTGCTAGGTTAGCAGGAGAGCTTCTGGGAAGTGTGGAAAGTTGGAGACGAGGTATTATCGGAAGTAAAGCTGTGAGGACGAGGCGTGAGTCATGCTTGGGTAGCTCAAATGGTAGAACACTTGCCCCCGAAAGGCAAAGGTCCCGAGTTCGAGTCTCGGTCCGGCTCACAGTTTTAATCTGCCAGGAAGTTTCACATCCTGGTGCTCTTCGACCCTTGGATGTACACTATGAGCTTTGTGTCGCATTGCATTGTTTTGCTGGTGGATGCCACTGTGCCGAGGAAAAAGAAACAGCATTTAGGGGCAAAAATACTTGTGCCGATCCATTGTGACTTCCAGAATGATGAGATCACCCAGGGAATGCCACGAAAATATTCCCCGGACCATTACGCTACCTCCTCCGGCCAGAATCCTTCCGACAACTGTTGCACTGCCGTACACTCCAACGACCATTGGTCCGATGGAGCACAAAACATTATTCATCTCTAAAGGCCACCTGTCGCCGACCAGTGGACATCCAGTTGCGACTCTGGCGTGCAAATTCCGGTCTTCGTCACCAATTAACAGCGGTTAGCATGGGTACACGAACCAGACGCCTGCTGCAGAGGCCCATAGGCAGCAACGTTCACTCAACGATCGTTGAGGAGATACTGTTGGTAGCCCCTTGGTTCATCTGGTCAGTTAGATGCTAAACAGTTGCACGTCTATTTGCCAGCACACATCCACGCAACCGTCGTTCTCCCCTGTCATTTATGGCCCTTGGTGCAACAGAGTTGCCTCGGCGCCAATTTGGATAGGACTATTTTACGTTAACCCCTGCGTCACGCTGTCAATTTACAAACTTAGCAGTTTCGGAAATGCTTCCACTCTTGATCCGAAAGCCAATGATCACTACCTTTGGGACGTGATAAACCTCTCCGTTTCCGCATTACTGATTTCCGCATCCCTGACAAGCTTTCATACCCTGCACTGCTAGTAACGCTACCTGTCGTCTGTGAGTGGTTAATGCACGGTGACGTCGAACATAAGCATTGATCAGATTAATGTGAGTCTGGACCGTATATGTACGTTCAGTGTAATGGAACAAATTTCTTTGTCTTGAGAAAGGTTGGGTAAACATTTTCTCAACCCCAGGATTTGTTGGAACACTATATTGTTTTACAATGAATTTCTTTATTTAATTATTTATTCGTCCAGTTTACACAGTGGCATACACCGTCAGTCGGTAATGATTCGAGACTGGATTAATAACGCCAGAAGTTGTTGCAGCTTTGCTTAATTTATATGCAGCACGAAAATCGGATAAAACTTATTTTTTCACGTACTGTTATCAGCTGCAAGCCACAGTCGCTTCGTGGGAACCACCCGTTAATGCATATGTCGTCAATGTGAGTCGTACTAAATTGGTCGCAGCAGCCAGAAGCGTCGTAGAGAAGACGCGCAGGCTGGCCTACCTGTTGTCGTCAAGAAATCCGAGGCGCCTCGTGGATCCGCAGATAGAACCAGCAAACCACATGAGTCTAAGTAAGGGACGACGTAATCGGAAAGAGTCACTATTGAAACAGGTTGGTTGTTGGTTCGTTTTGGGGAAGGAGACCAGACAGCGAGGTCATCGGTCTCATCGGATTAGGGAAGGACGGGGAAGGAAGTCGGTCGTGCCCTTTGAAAGGAACCATCCCAGCATTAGCCTGGAGCGATTTAGGGAAATCACGGAAAACCTAAATCAGGATGGCCGGACGCGGGATTGAACCGTCGTCCTCCCGAATGCGAGTCCAGTGTCTAACCACTGCGCCACCTCGCTCGGTACTATTGAAACACAAACGCTGTAAGGTGGTCATGTAATTTTGGTTTTTGTATGTTATCGATGTACACGTCAGAGAGAGAACAAGTTATGTTACTGTTAAATAATCTTTGGTCTTGCCATGCCACGGTCTTTGCCTCTCTGCGGTCTATGGACGTACTCAGTAGTGCCTTTGTTGACTTTTGATGGTATCTGTTAGATGAAGAAAGATTCGTTTTCAAGGACAGCAAGGATGGATATGATGTACACATTGAAAGGTGAAAGGAATATAAATTTTGAATAATGTAACTTTTCGTAGAAATGTTGGAACACGTGAGGCAATACTAACCTTACGACTTATCTTAGAAGGAAGATTAAGAAAAGGCAAACCTACGTTTCTAGCATTTGTAGACTTAGAGAAAGCTTTTAACAACGTTAACTGGAATACCCTCTTTCAAATTCTGAAGGTGGCAGGGGTAAAATACAAGGAGCGAAAGGCTATTTACAATTTGTACAGAAACCAGATGGCAGTTATAAGAGTCGAGGGGCATGAAAGGGAAGCAGTGGTTGGGAAAGGAGTGAGACAGGGTTGTAGCCTCTCCCCGATGTTATTCAATCTGTATATTGAGCAAGCAGTAAGGGAAACAAAAGAAAAATTCGGAGTAGGTATTAAAATTCATGGAGAAGAAGTAAAAACTTTGAGGTTCGCCGATGACATTGTAATTGTGTCAGAGACAGCAAAGGACTTGGAAGAGCAGTTGAACGGAATGGACAGTGTCTTGAAAGGAGGATATGAGATGAACATCAACAAAAGCAAAACGAGGATAATGGAATGTAGTCAAATTAAATCGGGTGATGCTGAGGGGATTAGATTAGGAAATGAGACACTTAACGTAGTAAAGGAGTTTTGCTATTTAGGGAGTAAAATAACTGATGATGGTCGAAGTAGAGAGGATATAAAATGTAGACTGGCAATGGCAAGGAAATCGTTTCTGAAGAAGAGAAATTTGTTAACATCGAGTATAAAGTGTCAGGAAGTCGTTTCTGAAAGTATTTGTATGGAGTGTAGCCATGTATGGAAGTGAAACATGGACGATAAATAGTTTGGACAAGAAGAGAATAGAAGCTTTCGAAATGTGGTGCTACAGAAGAATGCTGAAGATAAGGTGGGTAGATCACGTAACTAATGAGGAGGTATTGGATTGGGGAGAAGAGAAGTTTGTGGCACAACTTGACTAGAAGAAGGGATCGGTTGGTAGGACATGTTTTGAGGCATCAAGGGATCACAAATTTAGCATTGGAGGGCAGCGTGGAGGGTAAAAATCGTAGAGGGAGACCAAGAGATCAATACACTAAGCAGATTCAGAAGGATGTAGGTTGCAGTAGGTACTGGGAGATGAAGAGGCTTGCACAGGATAGAGTGGCATGGAGAGCTGCATCAAACCAGTCTCAGGACTGAAGACCACAACAACAACAACAACAACTTTTTTTGAAGAGAAGAAGTTTGACGTAAGACTGCAGCACCTAATATGTAGAAATGATTATTGGTAGCTAGTTAACTTTGTTCAGTTGCTCAGAGCTCAGAGAAAGACCACTCCACTTCCCTGAATCATTCATTAAAATTTGAACTGATTAAGCTGTTTGATTTTTGTAGAAATTCTCTATTAACATTGTTCCATTTTTAAATCATTGTTCGCTCCGTTAAGTATAGTGTTGGTGATTAAAATTCTTCTGGGTATTATGCAGCGTCATTGCTAAAATTAACAACAATAATAAACTAAAACCGTTTTCGGCCGAATTGCAACGGTCTTCCTCAGGGCACGACTGTATTGTTTAGACCAATGATATGTGTGAAGATCACGCGAAGTTGTACTCTGTCTTTTTCAATACACACTTCATTCTAAAATCGTTTTCTTTTATTTAGAAATAGAAGTCTAAATTATCCGCTGACTGCTTGCTGTTTGCTGCTGTACCTCTTACATCTACATTTATACTGTGAAACTCACAATGAAATGCCTGGCAGAGGGTTCATTGAATCACCTGCACAATTCTCTGTTATTCCAATCTCGTAAACCGCGCGGAAAGAACGAACATCTGTATCTTTCCGTACCAGCTGTGATTTCCCTTATTTTATCGTGGTGATCGTTTCTCCCTATGTAGGTCGGTGTCAACAAAATATTTTCGCATTCGGAGGAGAAAGTTGGTGATTGGAATTTCGATAAATCTGCAACAATGTTGTCAAAATGCTAGGTAAGTGGAAATTTTGATTAGGACGAGATAATTGTTTTACTTAACTTGCGCGTTAATGTAAAGGCAAGTTGTACTCAAATCAGTTACAGTTCAGTTCAAATTACGTTCTGTTTAGTCAAAGGTTAGTGTATGAGTTTAAGTTAGTTAACAGTTTGTGGAGATAAAGGTTTACGAAAACTCTACGTATTACGAATACGTAGACTTTTATAGGGCAGGAGGTAAATTTGGGCTAAATTTCATACAGAAACAAATATAATGTGGAGGCTACAATACAGAAATCCTGGCTCTTGGAATTTAAGTGGAAACGGCTTAAGGAAAAGCGCGGCCCTCGTTTAGGTGCTCGTATGTACACGATCTGTACACCTGTGTTTACAGTCGTAAGATTTAGTGAAATACCAATAAAAGTGGGTGCACACTTCGATTTTATATTGTGCAAATTATAACATTATGAAAATTGCGAGGATTTGTTTCTGTCACAGATCTTATATGAATTGTGTGACACATGCATTTTTCAAATTTTCGGATGTATGCTTGCCAAAGGCTGAATTATTTTCAAAATAGCAATTTCTTCGACGTTAGGATAGTGTAATGTACTATTCACTGATTTTAAGCAATTATTATTATTTTAATTAATATTAAAAAGGAAAACACTTCCTAATGTTCTACAGAACTATATTTATTTGGTCGCGAACCGGCTTTCATCTTCTCAGGACATCGTCAGGAGACAACTGAGTGTAACAGCACAGATAAACATGATGAGCGACTTACAAAGATATTATTTGTACAGAAGATACAAAAATAGCGATGTGTTTACTAGGAAAATATTTCAGTTGTTACACTAACTAAAAAAGGGGTAAGCAAAGTTTTTATGTAGAGACACGCATAGCAGACAATGAGAAATTAAACTAATTTATGGTCTGAATCTACTACGTGTAACGAAAATTTAATTTGACAAGAGGAAATTGAGTGTGCTCAATTAACACTAGACTGGCATCTGTGTCATGTGTTTGTTGATTTCCATTAACGCCATCTCTTTGCTTTTCTGGATGGGAAGTAAAACTTCACATTCTACATCAAACGGATGGTTTTCTGCTAAAAGGTAATCAGAAAACGTCGAATCTTTCTTCCTTAATCGCCAGCGTCTCTCACATTCAGGTAGCCTAATTACCACAGCTCTGCCTGAATGACCGTTACACACTTTTTCGCACCGTTTGGAAGTCATTTTATACACACCACTCTTTATTACCGAATAAACTGCTGGTCTATTAGTTGCGATACTTTAATTTCTTTGCAAGATTGTCTGAAATGTTGCCAATATACGGAACTTTCCTCCAGACTTAGAAAGTGTCGAGTGTTTTTACTGTTGTCCAGCACGCGGAAGTGATGTAATTTTACACATTTTCAATTTTCGTAGATCATTATCGATCAGGACAGAGCTATAGCCATTGCTGGAAGTGATTTGTTTGATGGTTTGCAGTTCTGTTTGAAAGCCTGATCTGGATAATGGAACAGATATGCAGGGATTACTGTATCAGCAGCAACATTTTTTTCTGTAAATGCCAAATACGCATTTTCTTGTGTTAACATCTGTACTAAGATCCAAGAAATTTTTAGATGAACTTCCCAGCTGCATTGTAAACTGAATTTTCTTATGTTGTGAGTTTAAATGCTGTAGTACTGTATTTAAATGTACCGGTCCACAAACACAGCACATCATCGACATACCTGAGCCGGTTTTACAAATTAGTGGTGCTTTCTGTAAGAAATTTTGTCATGAACATTTCGGATAGTGTAGGACTAAGAGGTGAGCCGATAGCTAGGCCATCAGATTGACTATAATACTTGTTTGGAAAGTGGAAGTAATTTTCTTTTACGCACATTTGAGTAGCATCAATTACGTAATACAATTCATCAGGATTTACTTTAGATTTGTCAACAAGATCCACAGAACTCTTGATACCAAACTTTGGTTTCAAACTCGTTTTTTTCTTTTTTTAATCATTAATACACTCAAGGTATTTCGCTATTAGGTAACATGGAACAGAAAGGGATGACGCTACTGGGCGTATTGAAATACTACCTTCAGATAATTTGGTTAGGCCATTAGATCCAGCAGCCGCCAAATTCATACGAATTAGCATAACACTATTGAATCATAAATTGACAACATTCATTTGAAATTAAGTAGCTGCAGACTGATGTTTTTATACATTTTTTGGCAATTAAACGACTACGAGAGAAATGTTGGCTGTAACAAAAATGGCTCTGAGCACTATGGGACTTAACATCTATGGTCATCAGTCCCTTAGAACTTAGAACTACTTAAACCTAACTAACCTAAGGACAGCACACAACACCCAGCCATCACGAGGCAGAGAAAATCCCTGACCCCGCCGGGAATCGAACCCGGGAACCCGGGCGTGGGAAGCGAGAACGCTACCGCACGACCACGAGATGCGGGCTTGGCTGTAACACACTCATTGAAATTCTGACTCTAGCTGAAGTGAAACACAGGGGGCGAAAGGCTTTTTATAACATATACAGAAAGCAGACGGCAGTTAAAACAGTCTAAGGGCATGAAAGGGAATCAATAGTTGAAAAGGGAGTAAGACGGGGTTTATTGCTGTGACTACGTAGGCTTTCCCGGCGTAATAAGTCTTGAAAGTCTCTTCGGGCTTGCTGCCGGATCCTAAAATCAACTTGACTCGATATTTCGGCGATCCAACTGTTCGCCATCTTCAGGAAATGCTGCTTCTGCTGATGAGTCCCGCTGAGAACTGACGCAAGATTGCAATTCGACGTCCTATATAGGCCACCGTTCAGTACACGGCGCATGCGCCGCCCATCACGGTTTCTGGCTTCCAAAACAGGGAGGTTATGCCGCCCTTAGTGAAACACTGCTGGCAACGATATATCGCAATCAAGGCCGCACCGAAGAACGTTCAGTTTTGATGCGAGATAATACAGGATTCCACGTTCTGCTAAGAGGAAACCCATTGTCCCTGTTGATTAAATTATCAGACAACCTAATTTCAATCGCCTCTTTACACACACTATTTCAAAAACCGGAAATGTTGGCAATTACAACAGTTTCCTCAAATTTCATTTTGTGTCCCTCATTCAGGCAGTGTTCTGCTACGGCCGATTTTTCCGGCTGTTGTAGCCTCGTGTGACGGCGATGTTCCACACATCTGTCATTCACTGTGCGAATAGAACGGCCAACGTAAGCTTTCCCACATTGACACGGGATTTTGTACACCCCGGGTTTCCTAATTCCCAAATCATCCTTCACAGAGCCGAGCAGAGCCCTAATCTTAGAGGGTGGACGGAACACACTCTTAATGTTAAAACTCCTTAAAATTCGTCCAATCTTAAACGATAAGCCTCCAGCATAAGGAAGAAAGGCCACAGATCTATGTTCCTCTTCGAACACCTCCGGAGACGGTCCAAATTCCATAGCCCGACGAATCTGTTTCTCGGTGTATCCATTTTCCTTAAAAACAGTCATCAAATGCTCAAGTTCTTGGGTTAAGCTGTCTGCGTCGGAAATGGCATATGCACTCCGTACCAAAGTCCTAAGGACGCCACTACGTTGGTGTGGTGGATGACAACTCTGAGCGTGCAGATACAAATCTGTGTGTGTCGGCTTTCGGTGAACACTGTGTCCCAAAGTTCCATCTGGTTTTTTATAAACCATTACGTCTAAAAATGGAAGCATCCCATCATTTTCAACCTCCATAGTAAATTTGATACGGGGATGAAGGCAGTTGAAGTGGTCCAAAAACCTGTTACGAGCATTACGTCCATGCGGCCATACGAAGAAGGTATCGTCCACGTATCTCCAGAAGCACGTTGGTTGCAAAGCTGAAGTCCGTCACACGAGGCTACAACAGCCGGAAAAATCGGCCGTAGCAGAACACTGCCTGAATGAGGGACACAAAATGAAATTTGAGGAAACTGTTGTAATTGCCAACATTTCCGGTTTTTGGAATAGTGTGTATAAAGAGGCGATTGAAATTAGGTTGTCTGATAATTTAATCAACAGGGACAATGGGTTTCCTCTTAGCAGAACGTGGAATCCTGTATTATCTCGCATCAAAACTGAACGTTCTTCGGTGCGGCCTTGATTGCGATATATCGTTGCCAGCAGTGTTTCACTAAGGGCGGCATAACCTCCCTGTTTTGGAAGCCAGAAACCGTGATGGGCGGCGCATGCGCCGTGTACTGAACGGTGGCCTATATAGGACGTCGAATTGCAATCTTGCGTCAGTTCTCAGCGGGACTCATCAGCAGAAGCAGCATTTCCTGAAGATGGCGAACAGTTGGATCGCCGAAATATCAAGTTGATTTTAGGATCCGGCAGCAAACCCGAAGAGACTTTCAAGGGGTTTTTTGCTACTCGCGATGTTATTGAATCTATAACTGAGCAAGCAATAAACAGAAAAATTGGAGTAGGAATTGAAGTATGGGAAGTTTAATAAAAACGTTAAGGTTTCACAATAACATTGTTATTCTGTCAGAACCAGCAAAGGACTTGGAAGAGCGGAATAGACAGCGCCTTCAAAGGAGTATGTAAATGATCATCACCAAAAGCACAAAGATTATGGATGTAGTCGAAATATATCAGGCGATGCTGAGGGAATTAGGTTAGGAAATTCCAGATGAGTAGCGACTTTTGACAGTTCAATGCGGAGTGAGTGGAGGAAAGCGTAGTTAGCGGCGTGTGCTGCGCGAGGCAGCAGGTGACAAGCCAGGCCTACTCAGCGCGGAAACTACACTCCTGGAAATGGAAAAAAGAACACATTGACACCGGTGTGTCAGACCCACCATACTTGCTCCGGACACTGCGAGAGGGCTGTACAAGCAATGATCACACGCACGGCACAGCGGACACACCAGGAACCGCGGTGTTGGCCGTCGAATGGCGCTAGCTGCGCAGCATTTGTGCACCGCCGCCGTCAGTGTCAGCCAGTTTGCCGTGGCGTACGGAGCTCCATCGCAGTCTTTAACACTGGTAGCATGCCGCGACAGCGTGGACGTGAACCGTATGTGCAGTTGACGGACTTTGAGCGAGGGCGTATAGTGGGCATGCGGGAGGCCGGGTGGACGTACCGCCGAATTGCTCAACACGTCGGGCGTGAGGTCTCCACAGTACATCGATGTTGTCACCAGTGGTCGGCGGAAGGTGCACGTGCCCGTCGACCTGGGACCGGACCGCAGCGACGCACGGATGCACGCCAAGACCGTAGGATCCTACGCAGTGCCGTAGGGGACCGCACCGCCACTTCCCAGCAAATTAGGGACACTGTTGCTCCTGGGGTATCGGCGAGGACCATTCGCAACCGTCTCCATGAAGCTGGGCTACGGTCCCGCACACCGTTAGGCCGTCTTCCGCTCACGCCCCAACATCGTGCAGCCCGCCTCCAGTGGTGTCGCGACAGGCGTGAATGGAGGGACGAATGGAGACGTGTCGTCTTCAGCGATGAGAGTCGCTTCTGCCTTGGTGCCAATGATGGTCGTATGCGTGTTTGGCGCCGTGCAGGTGAGCGCCACAATCAGGACTGCATACGACCGAGGCACACAGGGCCAACACCCGGCATCATGGTGTGGGGAGCGATCTCCTACACTGGCCGTACACCACTGGTGATCGTCGAGGGGACACTGAATAGTGCACGGTACATCCAAACCGTCATCGAACCCATCGTTCTACCATTCCTAGACCGGCAAGGGAACTTGCTGTTCCAACAGGACAATGCACGTCCGCATGTATCCCGTGCCACCCAACGTGCTCTAGAAGGTGTAAGTCAACTACCCTGGCCAGCAAGATCTCCGGATCTGTCCCCCATTGAGCATGTTTGGGACTGGATGAAGCGTCGTCTCACGCGGTCTGCACGTCCAGTACGAACGCTGGTCCAACTGAGGCGCCAGGTGGAAATGGCATGGCAAGCCGTTCCACAGGACTACATCCAGCATCTCTACGATCGTCTCCATGGGAGAATAGCAGCCTGCATTGCAGCGAAAGGTGGATATACACTGTACTAGTGCCGACATTGTGCATGCTCTGTTGCCTGTGTCTATGTGCCTGTGGTTCTGTCAGTGTGATCATGTGATGTATCTGACCCCAGGAATGTGTCAATAAAGTTTCCCCTTCCTGGGACAATGAATTCACGGTGTTCTTATTTCAATTTCCAGGAGTGTATCAAGCTCTCTAGACTGTGTGAACAATAAACCGACGAAGCCGGCCGACCTGCAACGTTTTCAAACGAGTTTAAGGAAACTATTCGGTAAAAAGCTCTGATTATAGCACATTTTATAATAATAAATGAAAAGCACCAGTTTGCTTTTGTTCTACAATATTGTAGAACAAAAGCAAACTGGTGCTTTTCATTTATTATTATAATGTTGTTCTACCAAGAACCGACGGAAGATTCTGTTAATATAGCACGTTTTATAGCTTGATTCGTCAGTTTCGTGATGAGTCGTCTATTACTTCGTTAATGTTCATAGTTATTGTGATATTTCGATATTCGTAAACTCTACGGAAATTCTTAAAGTTTGCAGTGGAAAATAAGGATCGTTATGAATTTGCGTTTGGTGCGTGTCAGGTCATATTTTGCTGTATATGAAGTTTAGATAACATATTGAATTAATCTTTACGTTTGGAAGGACATCGTTGTAAGTCCTCAGTGTCGAGAAAATGGAATGTATGTAACGTGCTCCGTCACCAACGCATGCACCAGTGAAAACGCCACAATGAAATATTTATAATTCCCTCGTATCTCATAAACGGTCTCAGACATCGAAGTACGATTTTGGCAAATGATAGCATACAAAGAGGAAAGTATTTTGCCACGGGATTAATATGCGAAACTTCCGTATCCACCGCGATATTCAAGCAACTACAGTTTTTTTATAACGAAATGAAGTAATACTTAAGGACCATCAGTAGCTGACGAAACGAGAAATGATGTGGGTTTTGCAATAATATAAGTGAAGAAGGTAAACGTTTATTTTTATACTGAGAGTGGGCTTTTCCATAACTGTTGACCTGTCTTGCCCTCTGTTGGTAGTTTAATAATGCACTGTTTCAGGATTATGTCACAGTTTCAACTGCATTAGAATGTCAGTGAGATGAATGTTTGTAAACTCTGCTGTGTTTTGGCATAAGACGCAGATTTTAACATGGCAACAAGAGAAGTAACGTATTACACAAAACTCTCTCAGTCCTCCACGAAATCCATGTCTCCTCAACCACTATCTTGTTATGGCCGACAACTCGAGACCAGTTCTGTGGCGTGACATTTACAATGGTCTCTTCTGTTAGCATTTCAATCTCGCTGATCGTAAATTTCTTGTTGTCTTTCCCCACGTTATTTTCCACCTAGGCCCTCATATTCTCAGTACAATTTAAGTGAGAATAATATGGAGAAAGTCTGATTAAACTGCTGGTGAACGTGTCCTTGAACGACTGCTTTTATTGCGAATCTCATGTTCAGACGTGCTGCACCGTTCTTATTAATAAAACGCCAACACAAAATACTCGTTCACAATACCTGCTGACTGCAGAACACTTCAACGCCAGAATAAACCACTTTATAACGAGAATTAATGAACGTAGATGCATCTAATGCGTGATACTGTTCATCCACGGCGTGGCAACAGGGCACTTTACCAACCGAACGCCAGCCGAGCGGTTCTAGGCGCTTCAGTCTGGAACCAAGCGACCGCTACGGTCGCAGGTTCGAATCCTGCCTCGGGCATGGGTGTGTGTGCTGCCCTTAGGTTAGTTAGGTTTAAGTAGTTCTAAGTTATAGGGGACTGATGGCCTCAGATGTTAAGTCCCATAGTGCTTAGAGCCATTTGAACCATTTTTGAACTAACCGAACAGATGGCGGCCTAGTACGGGAAGGCGACTCGCCATTGGTGTTACTTGGGAACCGGTATCATTTCCCCTCCAGTGAGCCAAACGTCAAAATACGCAACTAATTTTAATCGCACTGTAGATGCATTAAGCCTTTTGGGCGCAAAAAACTGATGATGGCCGAAGTAAATTGTATATGAAATGTAGATTGACAACGGTAAGAAAAGCTTTTTTGAACAGCAGAAATTGGAAGTATTTTCAGAAGGTATCTGTGTTGAGTGTAGCCGTGCATGGAAGTGAAACGTGGATGATAAACAGGTTGGACAAGAAGAGAATAGAGGTTTCTGAACCAGATTGGTAGATCGCGTGACGAATGAGTAGATACTGAATAGAACTAGATAGACAACAAATTTGTTGCGCAACTTGACTCAGAGGATGTTTCGGTTGATAGGATACATTGTGAGACATCAAGGAATCACAGTTTAGTATTTAAGGGACGTGTGAATGGGGGGTGAAGGAGATGGGTGAAAGTCGTAGAAGAAACCAAGAGACGAGTAAAGTAAGCAGATTCAGAAGGATGTATGTTGCAGTAGTTATTCGGAGATGAAATAGCTTGCACATTGGCAAGAACTATACAGAGTACTGAAAGAAGTTGGTATATGTGCTAAATTAATAAGACTAATTAGAATGACAATGACAGAGACAAGAGCAAAAGTAAAGGTCCTTAGCAGAACAAGTGAAAGCTTTGACTTTAATAAAGGTGTGAAGCAAGCGGATAGTCTCTCCACTGTCCTATTCAATATAGCCCTGCATAGCGTAGTAAATAAAATCAACAAAAGAGACACCATATTTATGAAAACTAGCCAGATATGTGCATACGCTGATGACATTGCTATAGTAGGAAGAAACACCTATATACTCCTAGAAACATACCGGGCAATGGAAACAGAAGCCTTAAAAATTGGCCAAATATTAAATGAAAACAAAACAAAATATATGGTAATGTCACAATCTGAGGCCAGAAGAACCCCTAAAAACCTAAACATCAATGGGAAGTGCATCAATGGAGTGTCCTCTTTTAACTACTTGTGAGCCCTAATAACAAATGATAACGGTATTGGAAAGGCCATAAGCGAAAGAATACAAGCAGGAAACAGAGCTTACTTTGAAAATATGCATATTTTCAAAAGTAGCCTTGTTACAATAAAAACTAAGCTGCTAATATATAAAATCCCTAGTCCGCCCAGTTATCACATACGGCTCAGAGATATGGACGTTGACACAACACGATAAAAATGCACTAAGAACCACTGAGCAGAAAATACTACGCAAAATCTATGGGCCAATAAGGGAGGAAGAAGGCTGGAGAATACGCTACAATGCCGAATTACAAGAGTTAATACAAGGCAGGGACATAGTACAATTTGTGAAATCAGAGCGAATACGATGGCTAGGACACATGAAGAGAATGGCAGAGGATATAATTCCAAAGAAAATGATGAAAAGTATGATCCATTCTGTTAGGCGAAATGGAGACCTAGAAGAAGATGGATGGACGAGGTAATAATGGATATCACCAGTATGGGAGTCCGGGGGTGGAAAAGAGCAGCAAATAACCGAGAAGTGTGGAGGAAGATTGTTGAAGAAGCCAAGGCTCACCAAGGGCTGTGGCGCTACTGAAGAAGAAGAATAGCTTGCACAGGACAGAGTAGCACGGAAAACTATAACAAACCAGTCTTCCGGCAGAAGACCGCGACAAGAAACAACATTTATTGTATTAAAACATTTAGAATATGTTAACAATACTAAAATCGTACACTCTATGGCACTTTAAAAGTGGGACAGACTGTATTTCGAAGATGAGGGGTAGAGGGAGGGAGTCAGAGGCAGTAGCCAACTGTGTCCCCCCTACCTCCACCCATAATCCATCCCTAAATCCGTGCCTAGAAAAGCGAAATATTTGATGAAGTGTCCAGTCAACAATAAGGGGAACTCGGTTAGCGAACTGAGTTTCTTCTTACCTGTAAACAACAGCAAGAAGTCTAAGGCCTAGCCAGATTCCACGAGCGTTTATTTCAGATTAAAGAGATACCTAAAGACATAAATCAACCGTCTCCTCTAGACGTCACCGAACTACCGGAAAAGTATATGAACTGCTTTATATCTTCCCTGTCCGCTAGATTTGAAACGCCATCATCTCTCTTAAACAGCGGGAAAGATACGCCAGACCCCTCGAAAACTGTAGGTGCTCCGATGCTTCCCCGCCTACATCTCGGACTCGTAATACACAAGTCTGGTATAAAAATTCCTTACCGCACAGCAACTGATGGCCGAGAGCAATTCAGATTCCGGGCGAGGCGCGGCGCTGCCAAGACATTAATCTCTTCTTCTTGCGGGGCATCAGCGGCCGCGGCAATAAGACGAAGCACGGCAGCTTCCCCGCTCGACATTGACAAAGCGTCGGCCGCCGAAGCGCGAGCTGCTCTGATATATAAGTCATGTAAGGCACGCGCCCAAAATCAGAATACTTCATTCGGCTGGCCGCCTTCCTCGCCGGAAAAGCCAATTCTTTCCCGGCGAATCCCGCGATATGAAATCAGTTATTCCGGCAATCCTGCATCGCTTGCCGTCCGCTGCGTCCTCTAATGACGTGCAGGGACAGCGGGGGAGAAGAAGGGGGCTGCGGGGGAAATTGCCTTCGCGGCAGCGGCACCGACGTTCATTACATAGCCCATAAATTACCGGCGCACCTCGCCGAAATTATTCGCTTGTGCAGTAACTGGAAAATCAACATAAACGGTGAAAGATCCGCCGTAACGTATTCACCACCGCCGGAATCCTGAAGAGATCCAGCTTTGCATCGGTGCAGAAGTTGGGCGTATTGTTTCCGTAGGGCAGCCCCGCTGACCAGATTGACTTTAAAACGTGTCGCGGAGAGTTCCGCCATGTCTTCGACGGGAGCTGGTGCACCATAATATGCTCACACATGACGAATAACTCCGTAACGACAACTTTTCATTTCCTTATGGGACACATCCACACATTAAATAAATTAAAAAAAAACTGGTCATGTGCCAGTAGGACTCGCGCACTGACAGTTCCATAGAAACTTAATTATGTATACAGGCAGTTTATTCATTCCGGGAATCGATGATGCTGACGATTTTTCTATGTTATCGACAATGATAATAGCAACATGTCGGCATATCGGTCCCAGGGATTTCAACACTTTCGAGAATATTTTAATTTAAAGTATAATGTTGGATAACAAATAAAAAAAATTACAAATAATTGCAAATAAAAAATTTCGCATTTCTACTTGTATTGTGAAACCTTGCTTCCTGCCAAATTTCATGATTCTACACCAATAGGACGTATCGTACAGGTTTTGAAAAGTGAGTTTTCGAGGTTCAAAATATGGGACATAAATAACTGCATCTTTTGACTGAACTGACTTAAAAGTTAAAAATTTTTGCACCATTAATGGACCGTAAGTGACGTAAATTTGAATTTGATACGTCTATTCGTCCTGAGAAAAATTGTTCTTAACCGTATGACAGACAGAGAGACAGATTGAAGAACAACAAAGCCTTCATATAAGATTTCGTTTTTATAGATTGACACACGGAACCCTACAAATGATTGTACGTGTATATGTATATATATGAATATGTGTGTGTTCCACATTTATACTACTCGATCGATCTCAACCAGACTTGGTGCACGTATCACTTATTGTTTGGAAATCATCGCTGTGGGTATAAGACCTACCTACCTATCTAAGGGGTGGGAGTGGGTGTGAAAAAGCAGTGTAGCACACCACGAGCGAATACTCGTAGTTTAATCATCCACTATTAGAGAATGAGAACGCTTAGAGACTTTCAACACACTTTACACATATTTTCAAACATTTACGAAACTTTTTTCAGGCTGGCGACTCTCCCCTGCCCCCCCCCCCCCCCACACACACACAAACACAAACAAAATGACAAAATGATAAATGATGAAAGGGAAAAAGTTTGTCATTGACTAGAGTTTCGCTGTTAGTGCAGTAAAACTACCGCATGAAACATGACGTTATGATTTATTACTTCTTTACTACAATTGTATTCGCGACACTTTTGGACACACTATTGAAGTATACCACTGAATGTACCAGCAAAATTATATCACTGTACGACACATAGTTCAGGAGATTTGACGTCGTGGACACTGAGGTGCGTGAAAAACGGCCGCATCATGCAAGATGTTTCAACTTATTAGTTTGTTGCTACTTACTCTATTCACAACACCTTTTCTGCCGCTGAATGCACCTACACAAATATATCACTGTACGACTGATTCATGATGATATGACGTGAAATACAGAGATGGGTGAAAAACTGCCGAAGGCCTATGTGACGTTTTAATTTATTATTTCTTTATCATTGACTCTATTCGCAATACATTTAGCGAACATTATTCACACACGTTGCTGAACGTACCTACAAAAATATATCAAGCATGACACACATTTTAGGTGATATGACGTCAAGTACTGAGGTGGGAGAAAAACTGCGGCATAATGTATGACGCTTTAGTTTATTACTTCTTTATTACTAACACTGTTCGTAACACATTTTGCAGGCAATATCTACATATGTCGCTGAATGTACGTAGTACAACATATCATTGTCCGACTCACAGTTCGGGACGTATGACGTCATAAACATTAAGATGCGTCAAGAAACTGCCGCTTCATGCGTAACGCTTTAATTTATTACTTCCTTAGTATTAACTCTATTAACAACACATTACGTAAGCAATAGTCAAATATACCATTGGATGTACCTACAAAATTGTATCATTGTACAGCACATGGGAGATACGATATCATAAGTATTGAGTTTCGTGAACATGAAACTGCATGGCGAAATTCGCCAGAGACACAGGTGAAATATGTATACAAATACGTTTGAAATACATTAAATATATGTGAAATATATCCGACATGAGCGTGAGCGGGCAAAATGACGAGTAAAGATCTCATTCCAAGCACCTGGAATGATTTAAATGAAATTCGGTACATGTATTAGTTACAATCTGGAAAGAAGTACTGTACGCGTAACAACCACTAGCTTCCTATCGTGGAGAGCATGATCATGTGGCGAAAGAAGGGGGGGGGGGGGGGGGGCGGAGGAGGAAACAAACAGACAGCGAGGGCAAAGGAGCAGATATACACAGGTACAGGAGAAGATGGTCAGAGAGAGGGGGAGGGGTAAATGAACAGAGAGGGGGCGGGAGGAAACAGATGTAGAAATGAAAGAGGAGAAGATTGACAGAGACAGAGTGAAGAATAGATAAGCAAAGAGAGGTGGAAGAGAAGATGAACAGCCAGAGGGGGAGGAGGAAATGAACGGAGAAAAGGGTGGGGAGAAGAATGACAGAGGAAAGGAAGAGGAGAAGATGAACAGAGCAGGGAAAGAAGAGCACATATACAGGGAGAGGGGCAGGAGCAGAGGGACACAGAGTAGGCGAGGAGGACGTAGACAGAGGGAGGGGAAGGAGGAGATGCGCTAATAGAAGATTGGAATAAATGTACACCAGCGTATCGCCGGGTACTCCGCTAGTTTTTTAATAAGTAACCATAATTTGTTAATATTTTACGACTTTTATTCTTTCTTCATTCATACAAGATTCGCTTTCCGATATCAGTTACTCTCAGCTGTCTTTGTTCCACTACACAAGATATCCACACTTTTATGATAGTTTCCGGAACACTCAACAAAGCGGAATTTAGTACGAGGCAAATAAAAATCGATGTACTGTGAGATAGCCCCAGCACGTGTTTTGAAACTGTTCTACGGAACACTGATGTTCCGTGGGAAGTGAATAAGTGGCCCGCAAAAAGCTGTTAATAACATGTCGGTCTCTTTTTCGACATTTTCACGATACTAATTAATTTTCTGTATTATTAACTATGATTTAAAATTGAAGTAATCATTGAATAAAAAAGTGTTCTCATTTTCCGTATAATTTATTAAACTTCTAAATAAGCAAGGTGTTCCATCAAGGTACCAACATACTCAGAGTGTTCCGTTAGAGGAAAAGTTTGGAACTCCTCAGAATTGAGATTTCACTCTACAGCAAAGTGTGAAATGTTTTGAAACCTCATGGCAGATTAAAATTGTATGTCGGAGTTTAATTCGACCCCGGAAACTCGTCTTTCGGAGGAAATACTTTTAGCTAATCAATTTTCTGTATTATTAACTATGATTTAAAATTGAAGTAATCATTGAATAAAAAAGTGTTCTCATTTTCCGTATAATTTATTAAACTTCTAAATAAGCAAGGTGTTCCATCAAGGTACCAACATACTCAGAGTGTTCCGTTAGAGGAAAAGTTTTGAACTCCTCCTCAGAATTGAGATTTCACTCTACAGTAAAGTGTGAAATGTTTTGAAACCTCATGGCAGATTAAAATTGTATCTCGGACTTTAATTCGACCCCGGAAACTCGTCTTTCGGAGGAAATACTTTTAGCGACTCAACAATCTAAGTAAGACTCAAAACCAGCCATCATGGCTTCACTACCAGTGCACATATCAGCAAAAATGACTACTTATGAAATGGAGCCCGCCCATGAACCATGGACCTTGCCGTTGGTGGGCAGGCTTGCGTGCCTCAGCGATATACACTCCTGGAAATGGAAAAAAGAACACATTCACACCGGTGTGTCAGACCCACCATACTTGCTCCGGACACTGCGAGAGGGCTGTACAAGCAATGATCACACGCACGGCACAGCGGACACACCAGGAACCGCGGTGTTGCCCGTCGAATGGCGCTAGCTGCGCAGCATTTGTGCACCGCCGCCGTCAGTGTCAGCCAGTTTGCCGTGGCATACGGAGCTCCATCGCAGTCTTTAACACTGGTAGCATGCCGCGACAGCGTGGACGTGAACCGTATGTGCAGTTGACGGACTTTGAGCGAGGGCGTATAGTGGGCATGCGGGAGGCCGGGTGGACGTACCGCCGAATTGCTCAACACGTGGGGCGTGAGGTCTCCACAGTACATCGATGTTGTCGCCAGTGGTCGGCGGAAGGTGCACGTGCCCGTCGACCTGGGACCGGACCGCAGCGACGCACGGATGCACGCCAAGACCTTAGGATCCTACGCAGTGCCGTAGGGGACCGCACCGCCACTTCCCAGCAAATTAGGGACACTGTTGCTCCTGGGGTATCGGCGAGGACCATTCGCAACCGTCTCCATGAAGCTGGGCTACGGTCCCGCACACCGTTAGGCCGTCTTCCGCTCACGCCCCAACATCGTGCAGCCCGCCTCCAGTGGTGTCGCGACAGGCGTGAATGGAGGGACGAATGGAGACGTGTCGTCTTCAGCGATGAGAGTCGCTTCTGCCTTGGTGCCAATGATGGTCGTATGCGTGTTTGGCGCCGTGCAGGTGAGCGCCACAATCAGGACTGCATACGACCGAGGCACACAGGGCCAACACCCGGCATCATGGTGTGGGGAGCGATCTCCTACACTGGCCGTATACCACTGGTGTTCGTCGAGGGGACACTGAATAGTGCACGGTACATCCAAACCGTCATCGAACCCATCGTTCTACCATTCCTAGACCGGCAAGGGAACTTGCTGTTCCAACAGGACAATGCACGTCCGCATGTATACCGTGCCACCCAACGTGCTCTAGAAGGTGTAAGTCAACTACCCTGGCCAGCAAGATCTCCGGATCTGTCCCCTATTGAGCATGTTTGGGACTGGATGAAGCGTCGTCTCACGCGGTCTGCACGTCCAGCACGAACGCTGGTCCAACTGAGGCGCCAGGTGGAAATGGCATGGCAAGCCGTTCCACAGGACTACATCCAGCATCTCTACGATCGTCTCCATGGGAGAATAGCAGCCTGCATTGCTGCGAAAGGTGGATATACACTGTACTAGTTCCGACATTGTGCATGCTCTGTTGCCTGTGTCTATGTGCCTGTGGTTCTGTCAGTGTGATCATGTGATGTATCTGACCCCAGGAATGTGTCAATAAAGTTTCCCCTTCCTGGGACAATGAATTCACGGTGTTCTTATTTCAATTTCCAGGAGTGTAGATAGCCGTACCGTAGGTGCAACCACAACGGAGGGGTATCTGTTGAGAGGAAAGACAAACGTGTGGTTCCTGAAGACGGGCAGCACACTTTTCAGTAGTTGCAGGGGGAACAGTCTGGATGATTGACTGATCTGGCCTTGTAACACTAACCAAAACGGCCTTGCTGTGCTGGTACTGCGAACGGCTGAAAGCAAGGGGAGACTACAGCCGTAATTTTTCCCGAGGGCATGCAGCTTTATTGTATGGTTAAATGATGGTGGCTTCCTCTTAGGTAAAATATTCCGGAGGTAAAGTAGTCCCCCATTCGGATCTCCAGTGGGGACTACTCAGGAGGACCTCGTTATCAGGAGAACGAAAACTGGCGTTCTACTTATCGGAACGTGGTATGTCGGATTCCTTAATCAGGCAAGCAGGTTAGAAAATTAAAAAAGGTAAATGAGTATGTTAAAGTTAGATATAGTGGGAATCAGTGACGTTCGGTGGCAGGAGGAACAAGATTTCTGGTCAGGTGAATACAGGGTTATAAACACAAAATCAAATAGGGGTAAAGCAGGAGTAGGATTAATAATGAACAAAAAAATAGGAGTGCGGGTAAGTTACTACGAACAGCATTCTGAATGCATTATTGTAGCCAAGAGAGACACGAAGCCCACGCCTACCACAGTAGTACAAGTTTATGTGCCAACTAGCTCCGCAGATGACGAAGAGATTGGTGAAATGTATGATGACATAAAAGAAATTATTCAGATAGTGAAGGAGAGGAAAATTTGTTATTTATCGGTGACTGGAATTCGACAGTAGGAAATGGAAGAGAAGGAAAAGTAGTAGGTGGATATGGAATGGGGGGGGGGGGGTTAAAGTAAAAACCGCCTGGTAGAATTTTGCACAGAGCATAACTTAAACATAGCTAACACTTGCGTTAAGACTCATGAAGGTGGTTATATACGTGGAAGAGACCTGGAGATCCTGGAAGGTTTCAGATAGATTATATATTGCTAAGACAGAGATTTAGGAACCAGGTTTTAAATTGTAAGACATTTCCAGGGGCAGCTGTGGACTCTTATTAGAATCTATTGGTTATGAACTGTAGATTAAACCTGAAGAACCTGCAAAAAGGTGGGAGTTTAAGGAGGTGGGACTTGAATAAACTGAAAGAACCAGAGGTTGTAGAGAGTTTCAGAAAGAGCATTAGGCAACGATTGACAAGAACGGGGTAAGAATTACACTAGAAGAAGAATGGGTAGCTTTGAGAGATGAAATAGTGAAGGCAGCAGAGGATCAAGTAAGTAAAAAAGACGAGGGCTAGTAGAAAACCTTGGGTAACAGAAGAAATATTGAATTTAATTGATGAAAGGAGAAAATATAAAAACATATTAAATGAAGCAGGCAAAAAGGAATACAAATGTCTCAAAAATGATATCGACAGGAAGTGCAAAATGGCTAAGCAGGGATGGCTAGAGGACAAATGTAAGGATGTACGATGTAGAGGCATGTATCACTAGGAGTAAGATACTGCAGACAAGAAAATTTAGGAGACCTTTGGAGAAAAGAGAACCAGTTGTATGAATATCAAGAGCTCAGATGGAAACCCAGTTCTAAGCAAAGAAGGGAAAGCAGAAAAGTGGAAGGAGTATATAGAGGGTCTATACAAGGGCGATGTACTGGAGGACAATATTATGGAAACGGAAGAGGACGTAGATGAAAAAGAAATGGGAGATATGATACTGCGTGAAGAGTTTGACACACCACTGAAAGACCTAAGTCGAAACAAGGCCCCGGGAGTAGACAACATTCCATTAGAACTACTGATAGCCTTGGGAGAGTCACCCCTGACAAAATTCTACCTTCTGGTGAGCAAGATGTATGAGACAGGCGAAGTACTCTCAGGCTTCAAGAAGAATATAATAATTCCAATCCCAGAGAAAGCAGGTGTTGACAGATGTGAAATTTCCGAACTGCCAATTTAATAAGTCACGGCTGCAAAATACAAACGATTTTTTAAAGACGAATGGAAAAACTGGTAGAAGCCGACCTCGGGGAAGATCACTTTGCATTCCGTGGAAATGTTGGAACAATGAGGCAATACTGATCCTACGATTTATCTTAGATTAAGGAAAGGAAAACCTACATTTCTAGCATTTTTAGACTTAGAGAAAGCTTTTAGCAATGTTGTCTGGAATACTCTCTTTCAAATTCTGAAGGTGGCAGGGGTCAAATACAGGGAGCGAAAGACTATTCGCAATTTGCACAGAAACCAGATGGCAGTTATAGGAGTCGATGGGCATGAAAGGTAAGCAGTGTTTGGGAAGGGAGTGAGAGAGGGTTGGGACATATCCTCAATGTAATTCAATCTGTATATTGAGTAAGCAGTAAAGGAAACAAAAGAAAAATTTCGAGTAGGAATTAAAATCCATGTGAAGAAATAAGAACTTGGCGAAACTTACTGCCAGATTAAAACTGTGTGTCGGATCGAGACTCGAACTCGGGACCTTTGCCTTTCGCGGGCAAGTGCTCTACCAACTGAGCTACCCAAGCACGACTCACGCACCGTCCTCACGGCTTTACTTCTGCCAGTACCTCTTCTCCTACCTTCCAAACTTAACAGAAGTTTTCCTGCAGACCTTGCAGAACTAGCACTCCTGAAAGAAAGTATATTGCGGGGACATGGCTTAGCCACAGCCTGGGTGATGTTTCCAGAATGAGATTTTCACTCTGCAGTGGAGTGTGCGCTTCTGTTAAGTTTGGACTGAAGACCACAACAACAACAATTAAATAGGGAATAAGTGGAGATCAAAAAGCTTCCGTCCGCAGGCCGTACAGTCTAGAATCGGCATTTCAGTCAGTAAAACCGTTGTGAGAATTGAGGCAATCATTCCACAGACCCTTCAGGCTGAAGACACTCATGTGTAAGACACCATATACTGCTGCGTGAAGAAGTCTGCACGTCCTGGTCTGACAGGAATCGTCAACCCCTCAAAACCGTTTTTAAGGAGCCGAAGGGGGAGAGATCATGATTATAGGGTGGTTGCACGAATGTCTCCCGCTGGAGTTTGTGTAACGTTTGCGTTACGACATTTGCGATATGGTGACGTGCATTATCATGAAACATGTTGTGCAGTACTGCCTCCCAATGATGAAAACACCGGGTTACTTGAAACGAATAATGGCTGAGCCTGGCCTTCCAGATCGAGCAGCTCCTGTCGAACTGCGACCAGCACAGAACTTGGCGAACCATTCCACAACGGTGGTTTCGACAGATGTGCTGCCGCATACAATTCTTCACTCTTTCGATGGATATCTATCAGTATTTGTCGTTCGGCAGCCTGTTTGAATCCATTTGATAATAATGTCGCCATAATTCACGTTTCCGCATTTATCGCAGGCAGATCGGAAAGACACAAATGCCACACTAATCCCTTACCTACGTTTCTGTGCTTATATGCCCGCATCGGAATCTCACTACGTTGCACATTTGCTACAGCAACGCGTTTAAATGGAAACTTTTTGATCGGCCTTTATAAAAGTCCTCTCTTACGAAACTGTCTACAGACAGAAAAGGAATGCATTTTCACTCTGCAGCGGAAGATGCTCTATTGTAAAATATTATATCAAATTAAAATGTATTTCGGATATGGACTAGAACCCATAATCTTCCTTTCACCTTGTCCTGCTGAAAGAGCTATCAAGGTGCCGTTGTAACTGAAGCTGTGAAGCCGGGTCGGAAGTACTGAGTGGTCCGCTCACCCGTTAGGTGTACTGCCCGTGAAACAAATTCTCAATCAGGCACACATTATTAATCTGTTGGAGAGTTACAGATGTTAACTTAGACAAACCTACTCCACATATATCAAATGACTGACAAAACACGTTTGAGTAAAAAAAAAATCGTGCAAAGACAAAAGACTGCGATTTAAGGAAACACACACTAATGGACAAAGCATTATGATCACCTTCTTAACGGCATGTTGGTCACATTTGGAACGCAATACCGCAGCCTTACTGCGTGGCATGATTTCGACAACTCCTTAGTACATTCTGAGGTATCTAGACACGGGTCATACAATTGCCATAAAGTAAGCGTCGGTGGTCGGAGGGCGTGAAGCTGACGCCCCATAGCTTTCTATATGTGTTCCATAGGGTTCAGAACAGGTGAACTGTGTAGCCAAGACGTCAACAAGAGTCCACTGTCATGCTCTTCAAATCGTTGTGACACGGACAGTTATACTGCTGGAAGATGCCAACGCCATCGAGGAAGACATCAAGCACAAATGGCTGCAGGTTGTCCACATGTTTATGTTGTCACAGCTGGCTTGGTGTCTTAGATTACTAGGACAGATATCACGGAATTACATGTGAATTTCCCTCACAGCGTTATGCGGTCCCCCACTGACTTGCGTCCGTGAAGCGTTGCGCGTTACAGCCGTTCGCCAGGTGCAACAAGAAACGTGACTCATTCGATCAGGCGACACGTTTCCACTGTTCGGTCGCCCAACCTTGAAGACGAGTCCACTGCAGTCGTAACTCACGATGTCGTTGGGCCAACATGGGGACATACAAGGGCCGTGTGTTGCGGATGCTGATATTCATCAAATTACGCTGAACCGTTTGTTCTAGAACTCTTGTGCGTGCGCCATTGTCGTACTGGCAAAACACGTTTGAGTAAAAAAGAAAAAAAAATCAAATGCTCTGATGAAGATCCCCACCGATCCTGTTTCACAGAGCGGACAAGCCTCTGACCTATAATGAAGCAGGGACGTAAAGCACCTTTTCGCCTACTTCTGGTTTCATGGTCCTTCAGCCACTTACGATAGATGTCCACGATAGTAGCAAGCGAACAGCCGATCAACTTCGCCATTTCTGGGATGCTCGTTCCCAGACGTTGTGTCATAACAACCTGCCATTTATCAAAGCAGCCCATGTCGGTGGATTTTCCCGTTTGCAGCCCGTATCATCACTAGGGCGATTCACCATTCATCACAGCTTCTCTTATACTCTTCGCACTTCCATTACATGTACACTCGTCACCACCAGATGGCATCCATTCACACAGTGGGCAGTGGGCATAATATTTATTGCTAATTTCCACAGCTAAATTCTGTCTCGAAATCTGGCAGAAAACCCAAAGAGTTTCTGGTCATACATAAAGCACACCAGTGGCAAGACACAATGAATACCTTCACTGCGCGATAACAACGGTGAAGTCACTGATGACAGTGGCACTAAAGCAGAGTTATTAAACACGGTTTTCCGAACCTCCTTCACCAAAGGAGACGAAGTAAATATTCCTGAATTCCAATCAAGAACAACTGCCAAGATGAGAAACATAAAAGCAGATATCCTCGGTGCAACAAAGCAGCTTAAATCACTTAATAAAGGCAACACCTCCGGTCCAGATTGTATACCAGTCAGGTTCGTCTCAGAGTACGCTGATAAAATAGCTCCATATTTAGCAATTATATACAACCACTCGCTCACAGAAAGATACGTGCCTAAAGACTGGAAAATTGCTCAAGTCACATCAATACCCAAAATGGGAAGTAGGAGTAATCCGTTGAATTACAGGCCTATATCACTAACGTCGATTTGCAGTAGGGTTTTAGAACATATACTGTATTCGAACATTATGTAGTACCTCGACATATAGTCAACACGGATTCAGAAAATATCGTTCTTGTGAAACACAACTAGCTCTTTATACTCATGAAGTAATAAGTGCTATCGACATGGGATGTCAAAATGATACAATATTTTTAGATTTCCAGAAGGCTTTCGACACTGTTCCTCACAAGCGTACTCTAATCAAACTGCGTGCCTGCGAAGTATCGCCTGAGTTGTGCGACTGGATTCGTGATTTCCTGTCAGAAAGGTCACAGTTCGTAGTAATAGACGGACAAGTAATCGAGTAAAACAGAAGTAATATCCGGCGTTCCGCAAAGAAGTGTTATAGGCCCTCTGTTGTTCCTGATCTATATTAACGACATAGGAGATAATCTGAGTAGCCGTCTTAGATTGTTTGCAGATGATGCTGTCATTTACCGTCTTGTAAAGTCATCAGATGATCAAAACGACTTGCAAAATGATTTAGATAAGATATCTGCATGGTGCGAAAAGTGGCAATTGACCCTAAATAAAGAAAAGTGCGAAGTTATTCACATGAGTACTAAAAGAAATCAGCTAAATTTCGATTACGCGATAAGTCACACAAATCTGAGGGCTGTAAATTCAACTAGAACTTAGGGATTACAATTACAAATAATCTAAATTGGAACGATCACATAGATAATATTGTGGTTAGAGCAAACCATACTGTGATTCATTGGCAGAACACTTAGAAGGTGCAACAGGTCTACCAAAGAGACTGTTTACACTTCGCTTGTCCGCCCTATTCTGGAGAACTGCTGTGCGGTGTGGGATCTGCATCAGGTGGGACTGACGGATGACAGGGCAGCTCGTTTTGTATTATCGCGAAATAGGGGAGACAGTGTCGCAGACATGATACTTGAATTGGAGTGGCAATCATTAAAACAAAGGCGTTTTTCGTTGCGATGGGATCTTCTCATGAAATTTCAATCACCAGTTTTCTCCTCCGATTGCGAAAACATTCCGTTGGCACCCACCTACATAGGGAGAAATGATCATCACGATAAAATAAGAGAAATCAGGGCTCGCACGGAAAAATTTAAGTGCTCGTTTTTCCCGCGTGCCGTTCGAGAGTGGAACGGTAAATGTGGTGGTGGTGGTGGTGGTGGTTAGTGTTTAACGTCCCGTCGACAACGAGGTCATTAGAGACGGAGCGCAAGCTCGGGTTAGGGAAGGAGTGGGAAGGAAATCGGCCCTGCCCTTTCAAAGGAACCATCCCGGCATTTGCCTGAAACGATTTAGGGAAATCACGGAAAACCTAAATCAGGATGGCCGGAGACGGGATTGAACCGTCGTCCTCCCGAATGCGAGTCCAGTGTGCTAACCACTGCGCCACCTCGCTCGGTGGAACGGTAGAGAGACAGCATGAAGGTGGTTCATTTAACCCTCTGGCAGGCACTTTACCGTGAATAGCAGAGTAATCACGTAGATGTAGATGTAGATGTAATTAAAGTATTTACATAAACAGATAGCGGTATGGCAAAAGTTATGACAGAAATAAATACTCAGCGGATACTGCGTGTAGTGTTGCCCGAAGTAATTTCAGTGTTGTTACTACCAGTTGTTCGCACATTGCTGGATGAATATCCAGCGTATGCATACGGTCGACAATCAATGGAACCTGACTGATGCTCACTACACTTAGAAAACGTCAGACATTCGCCCAGTGAAAATTGAGAATGCACTACAAGCATACTATACGTAAATTCGGAAATCTTCGCTATATTTTGCACAGTCAATGTGGAAAATTTACAGCAAGGAAAAATGATGGCAGCTATTCATTGATAGGAACTCTAAATTTCATCTTCCACTAAGAACAGTTTCGTTGTTTTATTACAACAAGGTCTGAAAGAAAAGCCCATGAAATATTTGACTTTGAGCTTCGTATAAACTACTGATTTAAGAATTTTTGAAATTGTACAACCAGCTGCAAATCGGCTTTTAAAATGTGCACACTCAAAGATAACGTTGCAGAATATTTTCATGCAGAACTACATGCTGTATGTTCCAAAGTGTTGTGACAAATCCGATATGCTTTTTAGGGACATTATATAATAAACACTGTTACTTGAAAAGTCTGCTCGTGTAGAATGCATGTATTGCATAAACGTGTTAACAAATTATTTAGAATGTGGCATTGCTTTTAACGAAATTAAGCAGCGTAGTAAATTTATTTACTTTATGTATTAATTACTGTATGATTTTGAAATATGAGGGGCGATCAAAAAGTTCCGGTTTGAGGGCCTTGCTGTGGCCTATATGACACGTAAGCACGACTCCGATGCGGGTATATAAGCACCGATATGTAGGCAAGGCATTCGTATCCATTCAAAGTGCGTGCGATAAATACTAAAACGTGAACTCTGGCGGCCATATTACCAAATGTGTGTAAACACGACCAACGTGCTGCTTTTCTTTTCTTTTCTTTCGAATGCCAAACACCGGAACTTATCCACCGGAGAATGAAGGATGTAAATGTGGCAGCCAAGACGATGCCAAATTCCGTGCTTCGCGATTCAAGGCGAGATGTCGGTCCATCAGTAAGGCCAGTCTCGTCTACTGCAAACAACAACCTGGAGCCTCCGTAACTGGGGAATGGTTCTACGCTACGCACGAAAAATTGCGACGTGGAATTAAGCCAAAACGTCCGGGAAAACTGCGACAAGGGGTGCTGCTGCTTCCTGATAACGCACGTCCCCATATCGCAAATGTCGTAACGCAGAAGTTGCGCCAACTCAACTGGCGCCCTATAGCCGTGATCTCCTCCCATGTGATTATCACGCCATCGGTCCCTTAAAAAATGCGTTGAAAGGACGAATGTTACTGTCGGACGAGGATGGTTCGTCGGTGGGGCAATTGCCTTATTGCTATGGCGATTTTTCCTGATTGGCATAATGATTCTGAACTGTACGCCCTTCAGAAGGATACTTTTTTATCGCCCATTATGTGTACTCCCGTCGGTAAAGCAGATCATAGCCGTGTGTACGCATGTATTTTCTGACAGTTAGACGCCGCAAGCAATTGATTTATTTTTCTTTAACACAAGTTGCACTAGAATGTCATAGAAACAGTGTATGCTACGTAATAGTTTACCTACATTCAGCAAGCCACCTCATATTGAATTAATTTTTGACAGTGCTACACAAATCATAAATACATCTGATGATGAGTTTACGACTGAAACGAATCATCGAATCATGGCATATAAAATAAAAATCTACGTTTCAAGTTCTCCTATACATTTATTTTTTTAATATATCCATTTTCATGGAGCTCGAAGACAGTGTAGTCTGTGAGTCAGCGGCACATACGTTGGTCCTATGTTGAACAGGTAAATGAACAATCTTCCTGCTGGTAAGAGGGCTCATACTGCCAAGTTATTTGTAATCCCGAGTCGATTTTGTAAACAGTGCAATAACATCACATACCCTTCCAAATCGTGAAGTTTTAATTTGTTTTCTCTTCCACATCCGCATGTTTCGCTTTTTTTTATGGCAGTATACTTTTGTTTACGGCAGTAACTAACAGTCGCACAGTTAGCGTTTCAAAATACGTTTACTATAGATTAATTAAGAAATTATAGAGCCTGTTCGTTACTGAAAAACTCGCCATAAATGAGACGGTGCCTTCAAAGGCCTAAGCAGAATACCGCATACAAGCAATGCCTCTAAATCGATTGATTGGGACATTATTAGAAACGACTCAAAGAATTTGGACGGAAATGAAGGTACAGGAAGAAGCTACAAATTTTGAACGTTTTTTTTGTTCGTTAGTGGGCACCGAGCAGATATGATCCGGAGTGTTGTGGAAAGCGACGAAGTAACAGCTTCCGCAGGACGCTGTTTTCCTAAATCCTCAGATGCACCTCAGATGGCAGATTTTCTCTTTCGGGTCACACACATGGCGCCACGCAAAGTTCAGAGGACAGAATAGCTTCCGCCCACGCCGCTAGACTCGGAGACGCTGTTCAGTGTCGTTATTTATTGTCCCAACTCAAATATCAGTTCCCTGTTGTTTCACGTTCTGTTCTAGTCCCCGAAAACTTCCTCCTGTAGTTGCTTCTCCTAGCCTCTGTTTTATTGCCAGATATGTGACTCTGACTTGTAAAATGCAGGTGCATCTCAACGAATTTTGTTGTAAAGGAACTCTAGTACCCAATCATACGTCTCTTGTGCTGCAAATGTAAATGTCTCAAACTTCTGGATCGTGATGTGCACGAATATACAGAATGACAGTGTTCTAATTCTACTTAGATTTCTCCGAACTGCAGTCAGAAAATTTATCCATTATCGTTTATAAAACCAATTGCAGTTAAAATCGCTTCACACGGTATTAGTAGCCGAAATATTTTTTCGTGTAAAAGAAATTTTTTGTTAAACGATTATGCAAAAAACGTTAATGTTTTTGCGATCTCGTTATTGTTGACTACAGTAAGGTAGTTCGATATCCCGATAAAATTTACTCCATTAGTTACTTACAGTACATTGGAATTCTACGTATAGTATATCATTATTAATTTGCGAAAAAAGTGCTATTATTTATGTGCATTGAGAACCCAACCGGTGAACATATTGAACATCATCCACCACTATTTGTTCGCTGCATATCCAACGGGTAATGTTATAAAAATTTTCAAACACCTCGGTTTTACACCATCTCCAGTAACAAATAAGGGTAGTTTCACACATATATCCGAACTGCATTTTCTCACCTTCTCCTCTCAGCAAGACGATCCCTAAAACGATGAAGTAGCGATGAAATGAGCCAATTTCGACGGAATGGAAGACATCTTATTGAACGCAAAGCAGAGTGAAAACAATTTGCAGTCATAGACGGTAAATCGTGGTTAAGTTCACCGCAAACGTATGTAATACTATGTCATTACTTCCCTTGAATCGGCCGCTGTGGCCGAGTGGTTCTAGGCGCTTCAGTCTGGAACTGCGCGACCGCTACGGTCGCAGGATCGAATCCAGCCTCGGGCATGGATGTGTGTGATGTCCTTAGGTTAGTTAGGTTTAAGTAGTTCTAAGGGACTAATGACCTCAGATGTTAAGTCCCATAGTGCTCAGGGCCATTTGAACTTCCCTTGAACGTTTCAGTTAGCCAGGATTTGCAGAAAATTCAAAACACATTTGTTTTGCAAGTTCATCTGCTCTTTCTAGAAATAAAGATCATGATACAGGAGAATTGTTTGACCTACTTCACTTGAGCCAAACAAGTAACACAGTCTCTGTGTACTCTTATTTAGACGTTATCTTCCGTATTTTTCTGTCTCGGGCGTATTGCACTCAAACATTGCCGTTATTTGATCCTTATTGTTACTATTGTTGGTAGTCTTGCAGTACAATACTTAAATATTTTTACTATAGATCATGAATACGACATTTCGTAATGATGTGAAACGGGTCAGTTTAACATAAGGCTTCTTCTTAACATAAGGCTTCTTCACACAACTAATTTTTTTTCCAGATATCCGTTTCTGATCTCTGCTTCTCGACTTAATTTAGCAGCTCCACCTCATTTTAGAGAAATAACCGTTTGTTTCAATCCTGATTTTTATGAATTTCGCTAAAAAATAAATATTTAAAAACAAAACAAGTCCAAGATATTTTAAGATAAATTTCTGTAATTTCGACACTCAACACCGAATTCGAGTCCTGATTGAAGAGTTTTGACAATTATGTTATCCAAAGACAAGCCTTAAAATAGCGGCACGGTAGTAAAAACCACTGCTTGGTTATTTTGTTCGTCTAGCGGAGAAAAGAGACAGGTAAGTCTGAAGGAAACAGCAGTTGCAGAAAGGAGGTATCTTTCCCGTCCAAAAGTGAATTCTTGCCGTCTTAAACAATATTTGTTTCCTGTTAAAAGAAAAGATGTGAAATTAAGTAGCACATTATTGGGGCCGCAGTATTGTTTACTTATCATCGATTTTTCGTGTTAAACTATTTCACTATAGATACATTGCATTTTTGCTCTAATCTGAACAAATGCACATCATTTCACCACGCTCAAACTCATGCCCTTGTATATTTAAATGGAAGAATGGGTAGTCTCCCGTAACGATGATCAGGTCATAGGACAGAATGAAAATTTTTCTTTAGCTTTACATACAGCTTTGTTAATGTAAAACGTTGTGATAAATACATCCCTTTCTTATTTGTGTGGCTTATAAAACAAAAATTAACGACCTCCATCAGCTCGGGACACAAAGTTTACTATCAGGCAGTGAAAGGAACATGATACGGAGTTAATTCAATCTGATGAATTGACTTTAGTCCATCTGAATTTGCTTTCTGCTGTGTTCCTCCACAGTAACAAATATGTCCTGATTTTAATTCTGTTTGGTCTTCGATTCTTCAGCGTAGTCACCGTACTGCTAATAACATACTAAACACTGTTTGATCTGTTGCTAGTTTGTAGGTCTTAAAGAAGTCGTGTTGAGTGTATTTGTTCAACATCAATGCCGTCAGTCAGAAAATCCCTTTTTTTAGACGATATACTGCCAACCGAAATTTATTCAACGTTGATGAAAATTTGAGAAGAGCTTACTTTTAGTTAATTCATTGCTGTTACATAAGTTATCGTGTACTTCTATTTTCGCTGTGCTTCTTCTCAGTAATTCGCCTTAAGTTTCCCTCTTACACAATGGTAGTTTCCGTATCTGCGTAATTGGGGCACTCTTCTGGAGGAGCACTTTCGTTATTGGAGGGTTTTATGTAATGTCACCCTCCCTACTTCCTCTTATCTTTGTAGCGTCTCTTGTACACAATATCAACTTGGCATGTTTTGTATATCTTGGGTGTATTACGCAATATCGTCTTTCCGATCTAGGGAAACGAACACTGAGTCAACCACATTTGATTTCATTATAACATAGCAACAGTCATAAGAACTGGAAACACATGCAAACGCAGTAAGTGGAAACTAATGCTCATAGAATTCTACTAGATATTGGGATAAATATCAGCAAAACGACAAAAACAATAGTTACAAATAAGTTGATGGAAAATGTGTAGAAGGATCGCCACACGCTTCATATTTTTATTATTACTGTTTTTACTTATTATTAGCTTCTCTATTCCATAGCGATGATCATTTTTCAGTTTTAATACCTCAACTTTCTTAGTTACTGCGTTATTGCGTTTTATTCCTTTTTTCTATTAACCCCAGTGCTTCTGATGTCTTTATGCAAAAGCATTTGTCCAAAAAGGAGTGTTTCCTCAACGGCTCACTACAAGGCCGCCATCTGAGTTGCTGTAATTAAGTGCGAAATCATGTAGTTTGTGCTTACAAATGGTGAAATTCAGAACTGTTATGCATAACAGTTCTGGGTTTCCCCGTTTTGGCCATAACGGTTCATTCACATTATAGGAAATTTTTTAGATTTTTGCTTTGGGGGGGGGGGGAGTTCTATGGGGAGAAAATGAATAAGTTTTAAACTAGATGTGAGATCCACCTGTTGTGAAAACATTTTTTTTTTCAGTTAAGCCCAACCATGTTTCAGCACCTTTGTGCAATCGTCAGTGGGTATTCTTTGTTCATTTCTGTAAAATGTTAACATGTTTTAAGTAAAGAAATGTAGGCCTAAAAGATGTTTATTGCCTGTTGTCACTGCCTCAATTTTTCTATATTATTGGGATATGTAGAACACTCTGTACATTAGTGGATATTGGTAGCCTGTCGTCCGCAATTAAATGATGTTACCGTCGATTTAGTCAGAGAGTTAACAAACCACTCTATCTCGAAACATAATTTTTTTGCCATAATGTTCCGCTACTATTTCGGAAATAATTTTTCATCTGCAGTCTTATCCGTTGTTGAGATGCGTACATAAACACTTAACACATTTCGTAGATCTTCACTCGTAAATAACACTTTCACATCTTATAAAAGACAACTGTTAAAGTTGCTGCTGCGTCTGTCGATGGTCGCTTGTTCTCGTATCATTTTGGAACCAAATTTAAACTTTGTTTATTTTTCATCTCCCTCTGCTTTCGTCTATGAGTGGCTCTGTGTGTGTGTGTGTGTGTGTGTGTGTGTGTGTGTGTGTGTGTCTTTATCTGTTTTCTTCGTCTTTTCTGTACACTTCCTTGAATGTGTTAAATAGAGTGCCATTTCATAGTGTAGTGTAGTCCTTCATACTCAGTTTTCCTTCTGTTAATGTGGAAGTTTCCCTCTGTTTGTTAAGTCTATAGTATAGACTGCCACATACTTTTAATATTTTAAAATAGTTTCTATTTTATCTCAACGATGTTTGGGGACAAATGTAGCGTGGGAGCTGTTGCTTTTAAGAGTTCTTAGGCGTTCTGAGTATCCAGTTTTAAAGTTCCTACATGTTTTCCCATGTGTAGTGACTGACACGAGTTATATATGATTTAATATTGGCTTACCTGTTGACTTTGTCTGCATGCGTTTCCTGTGTTCTCAATATTTTCTGACTTGTGTTGTTGTTCTGTATCCTCCTTGAAGTCCTTGTTTCTTTAAAATGTTTAAAAAGTTTTAACCCCTCCGTCTTCTGCTATCAACCACTGCATCGCTGGGAGCACTCTTGCTTCTAAAATTGCCATTAAATGTCCCACAGGTGATTTCTCTGTTTAATATCATTAATTTGTGCTTATCGATCCATCTTTAACTTTTATGTACATCTTTTTAAAATATTCGTCCCTCCTGAATTGTATGGCGCCTTGTACGAACAAACATCTTTCTTCGAAGCTGTTATTCTGTTGGCATCAAACTTTCTTCATTAGCTTTTGTGACCTGAATCCCGTATATTGAAGCATACTGCTTGTATAGGAGTTTGCTACAGTCTAATTTGCAATATTTGTCCATGTAAGACTGAAATGTGATCGGCACCAATATATAGATGGAATAATACATACATACGATTTTCTTGTGGTTTCCTGGACATTAAACAATTAAACGTACATCTACATCTGTATGGATAATCTGTAAATCACAAAGTGCATGCAGGGTTCATCGTGTAACTCGTCTCCATCTTTATTCTGATCATCTACGAGTTTGTTATTAATATCACCTACTCACGTAAACTGGAAGAGAAAAGAATGTACATATTACTTATTCCTGCATTTATTTCCCCTCTCAAGATTAGAGCCTTCAGTCCCTCTCGTAAATCCGACTACATAACCGTAGTGAGTCAACATTAAAATAGTATGCAAGCAACATATCGTTGTAACTGCACGGTCCAGTCACATTAATGTGAGCACCGCCTATGTTCGATGTCAGAGTGCAATTAACCACTCAGACGACAGGTGGCAGCAGTAGCAGTGTAGAGTATATAAAGCGTGTCGGTTGAGGAGAGGGTGGGGGGAATAATTTAGTATCTGTCATAATGCGGAAACGTGGCTTTTGGACCAAGGGTGGAAGTATTTCCGAAACGGATCAATCTGTAAACTGTTCGCGTCCCACCGTGGTTAAACTATACTGGGAATAGCAAACTGGCGTTATCCAAAGCCAGAGCCGCGGTAACTGTGATGCACCATGGGCCATGGATGACAGGAATGAATGACGGCTGCGTAAATGTGTACGGGCAAATAGACAAGCTGTTGTTCAGCAATTGGCAGCCAAGATCAATCAAAGACCTACCAACAGTGTCTCCTCGGCGACCGTGCAACGAACGTTGCTGCGTGTGGGCCTCCGCAGCAGGCGTCTGGGTCATACCGTTGGCTTGTACGGCCTTGCAACAATCGTCTGAAAGATCCATGATGAGAAGGGATCATTATGGTCTGCGGAGTATTTTTGTGGAAGTCCCTGGGTGGTCTGGTCACTGTGAAGGCACGGTGGATCAACACAAGTGCGCTTCTCTCCTTGTAGACCATTTCGACCCCTACATTCAGTTTGTTTTTCCTCAAAACGATGACATCTACCAGTAGGAGAATGCAGCGCGTCACACAGCTCCCAGCGTACGTGCGTGGTTCGAAGAGAACTAATTAACAATACTCCCCCGCCCTCCAAATTCCCCGGATTTAAATCCAGTGGAGAATCTGTGGGGCCGGCCGGAGGGGCCGAGCGGTTCTAGGCGCTACAGTCTGGAACCGCGCGACCGCTACGGTCGCAGGTTCGAATCCTGTCTCGGGCATGGATGTGTGTGATGTCCTTAGGTTATTTAGGTTCAATTAGTTCTAAGTTATAGGGGACTGATGACCTTCGAAGTTAAGTCCCATAGTGCTCAGAGCCATTTGAACCATTTTTGAATCTGTGGGACCATCTCTGTCGGCCTGTTCGCTCTATTATTTTATTGTGTTAACCGGTTTTCGGGTTACAAAGGCGTCTTCAGACATTTACTGAGTATTGTCACCATAGAAGTTACAATGTTTGTAAACAACATTGGAAGAGAAGTTACACGTCTAGATTGAAACACATACAGTAAGTAACATCTTTGACAGTATCGTGGAAATGCATTGAAAAAGTAAATAGTTGAACAGTAAATAAAAATGGAGTAGACAGGAAAAAGCTTTAACACAAAATAGGAACAGCATGCCTACATAACAGTGTCTACTAATAAACAAAAATAATAAAATAAAATAAAATTAGTGCTTTACAAGGCCACATCAGGAGATATAAAATATGGAGAATGATACACAAACCTATTAAAAGAAGAAACAATTTTCAATGTAATTATAGAATACATAAGGAATTTAAGCAATATCAATAAGATAAATATAAACAAATAAATAAGTGCAGGAAAATGGAGGAGTTTTTAACACAAACCTACGTTTACATACAGTAAATGCAATCTTTGAGAGTGTGGTGGTACTGCACTTCTAAAATGTATAAACGCTGAACAATACACGAATACAAAAGGAGCAAATAGGAAAAAGATTAATATTATATTCAAAACTGTAACAAATATGTAACAGTTCGCATTAAATAAATGTACCAAGTAAAATATAAACAATATTTGATGAGAAAACTACAAGAGGTATTAAACATGGACAGTAATACAAAAACCAGTTAAGGTGCTTTACAGTGGACAAAAGAAAACAGCTGGGATGTGTCAAAAGGGCACTTGCGCTGATGCCATAAAGCAATGATCTCTTTTTGAACACCGTCGCTTTGAATAAGATACATGTTTCAGGGTATTTTGTTCCACAGCAATGTTGATATTATCTTATGGGAGCCGGCCGCTGTGGCCAAGCGGTTCTAGGCGCTTCAGTCCGGAACCGCGCTGCTGATGAGGTCGAAGCCTGCCTCGGGCATGGATGTATGTTATGTCCTTAGAATAGTTAAGTTTAAGTAGTTCTAAGTCTATGGGACAGATGACCTCAGATGTTTAGTCCCATAGTGCTTGGAGCCATTTGAATTTGAGCTTCTGTGCGTGTTGCACCTGGCTGACAAAACCAGTGTCAGTCAGGTGCAACAGACACATGTGCTACTATCAGTGAGTGTACTTGTTTCCCATAGTATGCCTTTCCGTACAGAATCTATTCGTGCCTTTTGACACCATGCTGTATGGTTAGTTACAGTTAATTACAAGATGTATGGTTTGAGAATGGACGTGTCAGCCCGAAACTGGAAACCACTGCAGCAATATATATATATATATATATATATATATATATATATATATATATATATATATATAGGGTGAGTCACCTAACATTACCGCTGGATATATTTCGTAAACGTAAACCACATCAAATACTGACGAATCGATTCCACCACAGACCGAACGTAAGGAGAGGGGCTAGTGTAATTGGTTAATACAAACCATAAAAAATGCACAAAGTATGTTTTTTAACACAAACCTATGTTTTTTTTAAATGGAACCCCGTTAGTTTTGTTAGCACATCTGAACATATAAACAAATACGTAATCAGTGCCGTTTGTTGCATTGTAAAATGTTAATTACATCCGGAGATATTGTAACCTAAAGTTGACGCTTGAGTACCACTCCTCCGCTGTTCGATCGTGTGTATCGGAGAGCACCGAATTACGTGGGGATCCAAAGGTAACGGTGATGGACCTTAGGTTGGTTGGTTGGTTTTGGGGAAGGAGACCAGACAGCGTGGTCATCGGTCTCATCGGATTAGGGAAGGATGGGGAAGGAAGTCGGCCGTGCCCTTTCAGAGGAACCATCCCGGCATTTGCCTGGAGGATGGACCTTAGGTACAGAAGAGACTGGAACAGCACATTACGTCCACATGCTAACACCTTTTTATTGGTCTTTTTCACTGACGCACATGTACATTACCATGAGTGGTGAGGTACACGTACACACGTGGTTTCCGTTTTGAATTACGGAGTGGAATAGAGTGTGTCCCGACATGTCAGGCCAATAGATGTTCAATGTGGTGGCCATCATTTGCTGCACACAATTGCAATCTCTGGCGTAATGAATGTCGTACACGCCGCAGTACATCTGGTGTAATGTCGCCGCAGGCTGCCACAATACGTTGTATCATATCCTCTGGGGTTGTAGGCAAATCACGGTACACATTCTCCTTTAACGTACCCCACAGAAAGAAGTCCGGAGGTGTAAAATCAGGAGAATGGGCTGGCCAATTTATGCGTCCTCCAAGTCCTATGAAACGCCAGTCGAACATCCTGTCAAGGGTAATCCTAGTGTTAATTGCGGAATGTGCATGTGCACCATCCTGCTGATACCACATACGTCGACGCGTTTCCAGTGGGACATTTTCGAGCAATGTTGGCAGATCATTCTGTAGAAACGCGATGTATGTTGCAGCTGTTTGGGCCCCTGCAATGAAGTGAGGACCAATGAGGTGGTCGCCAATGATTCCGCACCATACATTTACAGTCCACAGTCGCTGTCGCTCTACCTGTCTGAGCCAGCGTGGATTGTCCAAGGACCAGTAATGCATGTTCCGTAGATTCACTGCCCCGTGGTTTGTGAAACCCGCTTCATCGGTAAACATGTAGAACTGCAACGCATTCTCTGTTAATGCCCATTGACAGAATTGCACTCGATGATTAAAGTCACACCATGTAATTGCTGATGTAGCGACACATGAAACTGGTGAAAGCAGTGACGATGCAGTATGCGCATGACACTATTTTGACTCAGTCCATCGGCTCTCGCAATGTCCCGTGTACTCATGTGTGGGTTCATGGCAACAGCAGCTAACACTCAGGCGGGAAGAGGTGGCCCTCACACGTCTTCGGATCGGGCACTGTCCTCTGACGCATAGCTATTTATTACGGCGGGAGGATCCTCCGTTTTGTGATGCCTGTGGTGTGCACGTCTCTGTCCGGCACATTTTAACGGACTGCATTTTATATCGTGATGCAAGGGCAGAAGCACAAGTTGATGGGGATCTGCCTTGTGTTTTAGCAAACGATGAGACGTGTGTGTCTAGGGTTTTTAAGTTTTGTGATGTGTCTGGACTCTGGCCTAAACTTTTAGGCTGGAGGTTTTAGTGTATTGCAGAGTGGCTGACTCCTCCCTTTTTTTCCTTGCGGTCAGCCAGCCACTTCCATCTGCTACATTGTTTTAGCTCCCTCTCTCAATTTCTTCCTGTGTTGTCCATGTTTTACTGCTGACGCCCTGCTTCATCCCACGCTTCGGTGTGGGTGAGCACATATTTTCCAATGATTGTTCCCCGTGTTTTATGTTCCGTTTCATGTAAATGTTCTGAACTTTTTTTCTTGACACCCGTCTCACTAGGATACTGAACGGGCGCTGAAGACCTTGCTGTCGTGCGCCCACAAAACCCCTCTACTACTACTACTACTAGCAGCTAACACACCAACTGCACCCGCTTCTCCTGTGACGGGCCTGTTACGGACCCGTTTGCGTGCTACGACCATACCTGTTGCATACAGTTGGCGGTAGATGTTTTGCACGTTGGATGCTCTCTGTCCGGGTACCGTTCTGCATACACTCTGCAGGCTTCAGCTGCATTTCGTCGACACTCGCCATAGATGAGTATCATCTCCGCCTTTTCAGAGTTCGAATACACCATGGTCACAGTTCCTACAACACTACACTATCACAGACGTCTGGTAACACGGTGTACTACAGTTGGTCTGCGTGCGGAGACGAATGCAGAATAACAATAGCAGCAAGCGCTACATGCGGACACTGCGACAGCTAGACCAAACCACAACAGTGCACTACAGCCACACTCGTAAACACGGTCGTCATCGTAAACATGTCCCTGCAGATGCTGCTCGCCGACCGTGGCCCGTGTTTGTTACAACACGCAACTGAACGTCGGAGGTTTCAAGCGTCAACTTTAGGTTACAATATCTCCGGATGTAATTAACATTTTACAATGCAACAAACGGCACTGAATACGTATTTGTTTATATGTTCAGATGTGCTAATAAAACTAATGTGGTTCCATTCAAAAAAACGTAGGTTTGTGTTAAACAACATACTTCCGTGCATTTTTGTATAGTTTGTATTAAACAATTACACTAGCCCCTCTCCTCCCGTTCGGTCTGTGGAATCGGTTCGTCAGTATTTGATGTGGTTTACGAAATATATCCAGCGGTAACATTAGGTGACTCATCCTATATATATATATATATATATATATATATATACAGGATGGTGTGGTGTTGTGATGTCCTTATATATATATATATATATATATATATATATATATATATATATATATATATATATATATTACTTCGTCCGTCTCAGTTGCATTGATATACACTCCTGGAAATTGAAATAAGAACACCGTGAATTCATTGTCCCAGGAAGGGGAAACTTTATTGACACATTCCTGGGGTCAGATACATCACATGATCACACTGACAGAACCACAGGCACATAGATACAGGCAACAGAGCATGCACAATGTCGGCACTAGTACAGTGTATATCCACCTTTCGCAGCAATGCAGGCTGCTATTCTCCCATGGAGACGATCGTAGAGATGCTGGATGTAGTCCTGTGGAACGGCTTGCCATGCCATTTCCACCTGGCGCCTCAGTTGGACCAGCGTTCGTGCTGGACGTGCAGACCGCGTGAGACGACGCTTCATCCAGTCCCAAACATGCTCAATGGGGGACAGATCTGGAGATCTCGCTGGCCAGGGTAGTTGACTTACACCTTCTAGAGCACGTTGGGTGGCACGGGATACATGCGGACGTGCATTGTCCTGTTGGAACAGCAAGTTCCCTTGCCGGTCTAGGAATGGTAGAACGATGGGTTCGATAACGGTTTGGATGTACCGTGCACTATTCAGTGTCCCCTCGACGATCACCAGTGGTGTACGGCCAGTGTAGGAGATCGCTCCCCAGACCATGATGCCGGGTGTTGGCCCTGTGTGCCTCGGTCGTATGCAGTCCTGATTGTGGCGCTCACCTGCACGGCGCCAAACACGCATACGACCACCATTGGCACCAAGGCAGAAGCGACTCTCATCGCTGACGACGACACGTCTCCATTCGTCCCTCCATTCACGCCTGTCGCAACACCACTGGAGGCGGGCTGCACGATGTTGGGGCGTGAGCGGAAGACGGCCTAACGGTGTGCGGGACCGTAGCCCAGCTTCATGGAGACGGTTGCCAATGGTCCTCGCCGATACCCCAGGAGCAACAGTGTCCCTAATTTGCTGGGAAGTGGCGGTGCGGTCCCCTACGGCACTGCGTAGGATCCTACGGTCTTGGCGTGCATCCGTGCGTCGCTGCGGTCCGGTCCCAGGTCAACGGGTACGTGCACCTTCCGCCGACCACTGGCGACAACATCGATGTACTGTGGAGACCTCACGACCCACGTGTTGAGCAACTCGGCGGTACGTCCACCCGGCCTCCCGCATGCCCACTATACGCCCTCGCTCAAAGTCCGTCAACTGCAGATACGGTTCACGTCCACGCTGTCGCGGCATGCTACCAGTGTTAAAGACTGCGATGGAGCTCCGGATGCCACGGCAAACTGGCTGACACTGACGGCGGCGGTGCACAAATGCTGCGCAGCTAGCGCCATTCGACGGCCAACACCGCGTTCCTGGTGTGTCCGCTGTGCCGTGCGTGTGATGATTGCTTGTACAGCCCTCTCGCAGTGTCCGGAGCAAGTATGGTGGGTCTGACACACCGGTGTCAATGTGTTCTGTTTTCCATTTCCAGGAGTGTATATATATATATCAAAGCAACTGAGACGGACGAAGTAAAAAATTAACGAATCACGTTCTGTACGAAAACACATTTACTATTTTGACACTGTTGAGCGAACGACACAGAAGACCGCACGCATTAAGTGCCGCGCAGCGAAAACTTCCTGTTCCAAGGAAAACCTAGCTTAATTGAGCATAAGAAGGACTGATCGATGTTACACACGTGTCTAACGCAGGTCTTCATCGCTGGCTCAAGTCGCCTTGAGCTTTGACTACGTTTTGCCGGCCGGAGTGGCCGAGCGGTTCTAGGCGCTACAGTCTGGAACCGCGCGACCACTACGGTCGCAGGTTCGAATCCTGCCTAGGGCATGGATGTATGTGATGTCCTTAGGTTAGTTAGTTTTAAGTAGTTCTAAGTTCTAGGGGACTGATGCCCTGAGAAGTTAAGTTCCATAGTGCTCAGAGCCATTTGAACCTTTTTTTTTTCACTACGTTTTCACTACTTTTGCACTGTTGTACATCATAGCAGTAAAATTTGGCAGGACTAAGTACGGGAAAAGTGTTTGTTTCATTTGGAGCGGAAGTATTTCTCTAAATTTTTAAACTGCATATACCCAAATTAGAGATATCGTACAGGTAAAAAAGTAAAATAAACTTTCCTTCATTTTCGTTGATGGAAAATGCTTTGGCTCAAGTATTCTTTTATGAAGCAACGCGGTCACCTACGCAGCGCTGTAATTTATCTCATTGACTGAATGTTAAACTGGTTTCAGGAGCAAATTGAAATTGTCTACCACACGCGCATTTGTGTGAATGTGTAATTCACATCGATGGTTATGCTTAAGGCTGCTCGTTGATTTACGGAGATTAATTTTTAACAAATCAATTCAAATGCCCAGCGAGCGGCACGTATGTAACTGGATCATTCATAATTAATGTTTATAAAAGCGATGAAACGTTTCACGTCACAACAATATGTCACAGGCATGGACTGCGCCGCGTCCAACACGCGGAGGGAAATGGCGACGTTCCGGGTCGCTGCGGCTGGCTTTCTCATTTCCTTCCAGCGGAACTCCTACACTTCCGCCTTTCACGTTGTGGTAAATGACTACAACTCACGGGGTAAACTGCGCTTCGCGGGCTGGGGAGCGTGAGTCGCCGCACTCGGTGGACAGACTGCTTGCTTTGTAATGTTTCATGAACACCGGCCAAAATGAAAACTCAGCTAGAGGAAGACGCAGCTAAATGCAATTTATTTTCGCATTCCAAGGGTAGAAATTGCCCTGTTGACGTAAAGCCACTATCAGCCATAAAAACACTTAATTTTTACGCTCTGCTTGGAACGTAGGAGCGGAACAAACAATAAAAAACGGTAGCGCTTGGCTTCGGCCCAAACGTCGCGCCTGTCCATAACGTCTTGCGTTGCCTCTGGTGCCCTGGCAGCAGTTATTCATTACCTAAATATTTCTAGGCCCTCGGACACTGAAAAATAGGTATGAGAGGATGATTTTAAGTTTACATCGTTTAATTTCACGGTTGGTTTGCTCCAACAGCAGCGTGGCGGTTGGCCAGACTCGCATTAAAAGAAGTTACACGGCAAATATGGTTTCTTTAGGTCACATAATGAAACGTCCCCTTAGAAAAATTAATGAAATACTGTGCTGATAAACCTCTATGTTATTTGATTTTCAAACAGCTGAGCAGAACTGAACGTACTCAGACATTTCGCTCTTTACTTATTCTGATCAACACTAAACTGACATACAATATTTTTAGCGCAACGCAATCTGACTTTCAATAATCCCTACAAAACAATGGCCCTGACTAACAATAACCTATACCTTTCATAAATCACTTACCTCACAAAAATCTTCGTTACTCGAACTACTGCAATACAGCGAGTGCCGATACTGCCAGCTAAATAAAAAATTCTAACTACTGAAGGCACTAACTACTGATCGGCGTAGTTAGCAAATGAAAGATTTAGATAGAGAACAAACAATGTATTGACCATAATAATATTCAAAAGTCATCATATACCGGGTGATCAAAAAGTCAGTATAAATTTGAGAACTGAATAAATCACGGAATAATGTAGATAGAGAGATACAAATTGACACACATGCTTGGAATGACATGGGGTTTCATTAGAACAAAAAAAAACAAAGTTCACACAAATGTCCGACATATGGCGCAGGGAGAAAAACGTCAGTAACTGCTACCATGACGGTACGCCGATATGTTTTTTTGTTCTAGTAAAACCCGATGTCATTCCAAACATATGTGTCAATTTTTACCTCTCTATCTATATTATTCCGTGGTTTATTAAGTTTTCAAATTTATACTGACCTTTTGATCACCCGGTATATATATATATATATATATATATATATATATATATATATATATATATATATATATATATATATCAGTTCATGATATACAGTATTACAAATTTACTCTTTCTGATGGACACACGTCCAGATCGTCCGCTCTCAAAACCCCGCCATCTCTCTCCCCACATCCACCACTGCTGGCGGCTCACCTCCAACTGCGCAACGCTACGCGCTGTTCACATCCAACTGCCCAACACTACAATAGCAAATATTCCAACAATGCAGACCAGCCACAGACTTCACACAGCACAGTCAGTGATTTTCATATAGAGCGCTACGTGGCGTTACCAACATAAAAACCTAAACAGCATACTTACAACATGTTCGAGTCTTATTTACAAAATATTGTACCTTACGTACTTCCTATTCTAAGCGTGCCTTCGCAACATTGTATAATGACTTTATTCACTAACAGCACATTTCAATTTGAAAAATAGTGGTTGTGTACACAATAGGATACCAGAAGGAAAAAGGAAAGAACCTTCGTTACTTTTCACTAAAGCTGTTTGCGGTTTAGAACAGGGCGCAGTATAAAATTACATGATTATATGCCCAATAACATAAAATGTCTAACAAGGAACAAACTAAATTTTAAATCTATACCGAAATTATTTCTCCTGAACAATTTGTGCTCTCGGGACTAATTTTTAATTAAAATTAGAGCATAATGAGCAGATCAATAATATCTTTACTGTTCCATAAGAACGAGTTTCAAGGACATGTAGCTTAAAAAATAAACATTTTTGTTTTTGTAAATATAAAAGTCTCGAGTTTTCAAGCGTTTGAGTTCGCCGAGAATTTTGTATTACTTCAAGTCGACAAGAAAGATAATGATATCATTTTTACCTCTGTTGATTAATTTAATGGTACCATCCAGAGACTTTCGAAAATATTTCCTTACTTAGAAGCCTGCCTTTACAGTACACCCAGTTATAAACAGTATATACATATTTACAAAAAAAGGAACACTCATAAACATCATCTACCAGATTTGTAAACCAGATAACATTTGAACTGAGCCACACCTAGGACACAATCGTTTGGGAACTTAAGGCGCCATGTTGAACCGGTAAATGGGCGAACAGGGCACTGGCATAGAGAATCCACAGTTTGTCCTTCTCCACGGCCACATTTTCTTGCTATCCTACATGAGAAACCCAGAATTCTAAAGGAGGTCCTCGGCCTCGAACCAACCCTCTCCTCGATAATTCTCACGGTTCCACCCACTCCTGTTGCACTGATTTTCGTGCAAAAAGTGTTGATTTCTCTGGAGGGTGTTTCAAGGGTTCTTCTGTTGAAACGAGACCTTATCTTGAATTTAGCCTAGGCTGAGGTAGTTAATGGCTAAACAGTGAGTGAGCTTAAATAGTCTCCCCCCGTCGGAGGATGGAGTCCTCCCTCGGGCAGGAGTCTGTTGTCCTTAGCGTAAGTTAAAGTTTGATTAAGTAGTGCGTAAGCCTAGGGACCGATGACCTCAGCAGTTTGGTCCCATAGTCCTAACCACAAATTTCCAAATTTTAAATATTCTCAGCCTTCAGACGTTCACGAAAAGCGGCTACTCCTCGACGGAAATTTGGAGATGCGATGCTGGTAAGACAGTATATTTTATCAACAAGGATAGATTTTAAGCGACGAGTAATCAGCGTGCAAGGTTCGTTCAGAGCAGAGTCCACACTTCAGTATTAACGAGAGCTTGTTTTTACAAAACAAGAGAGGTATACCTTGCTGCAAAATAGCCCTGACCAGAGCATGGAAAGCAGGTCAGTAAAGCAATTGCCACGATGCTGTAGACGCAGCGTGAGAACTTGAAAATTTGTGTCAGGTCAGACTCGACTTTATTGCTAATGGTGAATGTTTGTCTTTCTCAGATAGGCCGTCAGAGCATATCTCGGTGAACAACTTAAAGTTTCAATCTTGCTAGTTTTCCTTGCAATGCAGCCAGAAGTTTACCTGTCGGACATGTGGAGCGGAGGAATCAGGCTACACCACAGACCTAGAGGCGTTAATATCCATGGAACCATTGAAGTCAAAGATATTAGGGCAAAAACTGAGTGACACAGTAAGTTCGAGTAGTTCTCCGAGACGAGCTCGGATTGCCCACTGATCAAGGCGACTGCACGAGATGAGTGGATGGACAGGATCGAGACCCCATCAAGGACAAATACTCAACTGTTGCGCTGAATTAATGATGTATACATATTATAAACTAAAGTACTCCTGCGAATTTTTCTGTCTTTATATGAAGGCTAATCTCAGGAAGTACTGTAGGGATTTGGTACGGTTTACGCTAAGAGACAGACTGATTCACAACGGAAGTTTGTGTACACGGGATGTCCCAGAAACGTCGCGACAAACTTCGAGGGGTTGTAAAGGGTGACTTAAGAAACAAATGAGGATAGAAACCCGTGTCCGGAAACGTCATCCAATGATGCTACAGAGCGTCGAAGTTATAGGCGCCAAGGCGTGCCCCTGGGCCACCCCTTTGTCAGCAATGGGGCTTCGTACGCTGACGGGCAATAGGCACAACGTATTGCAACGTTGTTTGTTATTTAGTGATCGCGGCTGATTGACACGATCGCTGGTGGAAAAGATGGAACTAGCTGCTGCGTAGAAACGCCTTGTCTTCTATGAATGAGATGTTCTGATACGTTGGTGGATTATGGTTTCGAACACAGTTTTCCATTCTCAGCTTGTTTTTCTCTTGGAACCCCCTAAAGTGTCCAATGTTTCCGATGTCTAGGAGAAAAATAAATTACAGATGGTAACCTATGTCTGAAAGCATCATTCACCAAGGCAACAGATCATTACATTCGTAAGAGACAAGGCTTGTCTACGCAGCAGCTAGCTCCATGTTTTCCACTGGCGATCGTGGAAGTCAGTAGCGATCACTGAATAACAAACACTGTTGCGACACTTGCGCCTACGGCCCGTCAGCGTACAGAGTCACATTTGGTACCGAAAGGGTGGATATCAGAGGCAAGAACCAGCGCCTATAACTTGGATGCTCAGTTGCGGCGGTGGATGAAATTTCTAAACATGAGTTTGTGTCCTCGATTTATACCTAAAGACGCCCTCTATAATTCCTCGAAGTTTTCGCCATATTTCCGGGACACTGTATACACGGTGGGGCAAATAAATGTGGCCCAGAGAACAGAGTTCTAGGGTAGAAAGAAACACATCAGACGAAAGGAAATACAGTACTAACCTGAATATAGCAACTGTTGAAAGTGACCATCATTCATCTCTTGTCACTTTTCGGCCTGGTCAGCAAGATGAAAAGAAATGAAGTGATCGTATGGCATTGTTGGCCGGGAGGCCCAGATGCTGAAGGCGGATCGAAGGTAGACTGCTGGAACTGTTGTAGTCTCACCCAAAATGCCCTGCTACAGTTCTGGATGACTATGAGCGTTGTTGCGATACACCCTAAACTTCGGGGCTCTCCACACAAAGTAATGGACAGTGACAGATGAGGTGACCTGGGTGGCCAGCTGTGGCCGCGACAAGAGTGACCTCTCCTAATACTTAGTGTTAATTTTCTCCAAGGGTCGGCCGGCTGTACTGGCAGTTGCTCCATCCTGTTGAAAGTAACTGTAGGTCTTTTCCTTCTCCTTCAATACTGCCACTCGTCCAGGTCACTTTTTTGGCCCCAACCTGTATAACTTATTATCATTACGCCGGGCAAGCAGTCTGGCCAAAGATACAAATTTTTGATGGTGTTGGTATATATACCGTGCTCAACGGCGAGGTCATCAAGACCCGTAGTCAACCAACACGAGACGAATGCGTTTTGTTTTGTAAAAAGCATACAACAGATGGTAGAATGTATCGTGTAATCTTTCGCGACCTTAGGACTTCTCTCTCACTTGCACTCGCACTCCCACACAATACACCAAAAGATGTATGCTCAAGACAATTTGTGACTAAAATACAGAGACTATAATTACAAAACACCTGAAATAGTGCAATAAGAAAGCGTGGGTGATCCAGCAATTGGAAAATAAATATGAAGCAGCCACCCTGGTACCACACCAAAATTTTCAACCAGACATCTTTGAGAAGAGTAGACATCACACAGAATTCTAAAACGCAGACCATGTTCCATTCATCATTTTCTAAAATAGAGGCAGGTCAGCTGGTAAGCAGCTTGGAGCCCTCATGGCTTTGTATGAAACACATTCTGTTAAAATCTGTTGCATCAACATATGTACACGACAAGCACTGCATAGCGGTGCATCTTTCTGCGGGGGGAGGGATCCATGAGACAGAGGAGAAGGCCCTATCAAGAGGCACGTTAAGAATATCTCTTATACTGCAGTCTCCAGATGGAGGAACGCCATGGCTGTATCATTGGTTTCCCAGGACGCAGCTTCTTGTTCCGCAACCCTAACCACTCCACCTCTCCCAGACACAGGATCCTATGCCTCGACCCTAACCACTTCTCCTCTCCCAGATGAGGATCCTCTGCCTCAACCCTAACCACCCTTCCTCACCCAGATACAGGACCCTCAGCCTCAATAGCGAGGCAACTGCGTGTACAGGGGCAGCACATTCAGAAACCGTATTTTCCAAGGAGTCATTCTTAGTTTTGTCATCTGCCGCTTCAGTACCCAGATTGCCCATGTGCCCTGCACTCAGCAAAAGGCATCTCCTTGCCTTGCCTCTGTGATTGGGAAAAGGTGTCGTGGAACAATTGAAGATACTATTCTGCTGTGCACTTGTGTATACATAAAGTAAAGCACATGAAACGCAAATTGATTTGTTGTTCATCATTACTATTAAATGAGCAGTTGATCTATGGTACAGTAATTAATTAGCTACAAGACCAACCACTCTGCCAGCATATTGTCCCCACCCACATGCACACTTCCTGAACACATAGTGCACTTTGGTAACGCAGTGTGCTTGTTATAAAGCTTCATGAAAGACTGGTTAGAACTGTGCGTCGGGTCGTGACTAGATCCCGGAGCCCTTCTTCTGACCGACTCACTTTCCCAACTACAACTCACGACCCGCCTTCACAGCTTTAATTCCGCCAGTACCTCTCTCTCACCTTCCAGTTTCGCACAAGTTCTCATGAATACCATGCGGGACTAGTATTCCTAGAATAAATCATGTTATGATGAGGTGACTTTATCCACAGCCTGGAGGATTATTTCGAGAACGAAAATTTCATTCTGGAGTGGAATATGCGCTGTTGAGAAAGATCCTGGAAAATTAAAATTTTATACTGAACTGATACTCGAACTCGGAAGTTGCCTGGGCGCGCAATCGTCTTTTCAACGGAGGAATCCAGGTATGAGTGAAACACGCCCACGTACGCAGTCGAGCACGAAGTTTTAGTCTGTCAGGAAGTTTCAAAACAGCACCATTTCACCGCAGAGTGTAAAGTTCATTCTGAAAACAATCCCCCAAGCTATGGCTAGTCACGGCTCTTTAGTATCCTTTGTTCCAGGGGTGCCACTCCCATCGAGATATACTGCAGAACATCTGCTAAGTTCGAAAGGCACGACTGAGTAAAGTTGTATGGGCAAGTCTTGAGTCGTGATTGCATAGCAACATTTCACGCAGCAGAAGGTCTAACAGCTTACCTATGCAGAATTTTTCGACCTGTTGCAGCCACATTCAACGATGATATTCGTTCTTTCAGTGCTACCAACAACAGAAAATCAGAATACTACTAACAAGTATATTTCCACGGATCCCGCCATATCTGCTCTCTCGATTAAACCAAAAATGAATGGAACGAAAAAAAAGTGTGAGAGGAAGAAAACTGAGCAGACCTTCCATCTTCAGAACAAAAGCATGAAACTTCACAGTTTCGTGATTTCGGCGTAAGATGTTGCCTCTATAGATGTACGCGTCGAGTTTCTCCATCCCTTACAAAAGCATTTTGCTATTAAGACGGCAGCATCTACAGTACTGTACCACAGAAAGTGATGACAGCGATGTCCAGGTCGTTTCATATACGGCGCCTTGTCATCTCAGTCCTACCACATCCTTCTCAAAACTTCTCATTTTCCAATCTCCACCAAAACTTACCTGCAGTTCCCATCGTACCCTGCTTATAATAAGTGAATGTACATCAAATCATCTTCTTATTATACATATCATCCCCTATTTCTCTTTAAAAAGTTAATTTATGCTGTCTGACAAGAAAAGTGTGGCACTAGAAGGGGAAGGGAAAACAGAATGAAACTTTCCTGCTTCAGTGGGTAAGTATTGTTATTTCAGTGATTACAAATTCGAGTAAAATTTACAAAGTCCCCCTATCATTCTCCAAATTTCAATCGTCTTACCGTCGAAGATCATGAACTTATCCCTCATATCTATCCTTCCTTCAAAACTTAATTTTCCCTATCCATCCAACCCCAGCCTCAACCCAAATCAAGGCTGCAACCTACTCTTTCGTTGCTGAGCCCACTTATCAGTTGGGCATTGAACTTTGATCTGACCCCTCATATGCTCTGTTGGGGACAGATACGGTGATCTCGCTGCCACTGAGTGCTCGAAAGAACACGCAAACACGAAAAACACTAATATGCTCTGGGGGGCATTCTAACTGCTTTGCTTACACACCATGCGATGGTATGCATCAAATCATCAAGTATTTAACCTTCATAAATGTAAGTATGCTACAAGGGCTATTCAGAAAGTAAGGGACGATAGGGCTCGAAATGGAAACCACAGTCAAAATCAAAACTGTTTGATTTCCAACGGTTAGCTACACCTTCCAGCTACTTCTCTACACAGTCGCCACTCAGACTTAGACATCTGTCGTAGCGATGTACCAACTTTTCCATTCCCTCGTTATAGAAGGCAGCCACCAGTGCTTTACGACTCTGGACTGCAGCTCGTTGTCTGTGTCAAATTAGTCTTCATAGCCAGTGGTTCATTTGAGCAGAGATGAGCCTCAGGATTATCCAATTACATGCTGTATCGTGGGTGATCAAACACTTCCCATCGGAAACGCTGCAGGAGCACCTTCATTGCCCCTGCAAAGTGCGGCCGAGAATTGTCGTGTAGAACATGACAGATGTGTTGTGTGGATTGCATGTCTTCAGGCGAAATCTTTCGCCGGGCCCTCATACTAATTTCTAGCCATTTTTGTGTTCTCACTGTGAGCTCAGAACTGAAAAGAGCAACATGATGCGATCGATGGGTATACTAGACACAGTGCCCAACGCATCTGTGCAAATCAGATTTACACTGTTTTTTCCATTTCGCGACCGATCGTTCCTTACTTTCCGAATAACCCTCGTAAAACTGTAAACTTAATAATGATACTGCTGGAGAATGGCAATTTGGTGGTTACCAGCCTTCCCCAGTCAATAAATAATAATAATAATAATAAGGTAGTGGAATGTGTACTCGGTGGGACTGCATATGTGGAGCAATTCACCGACTGTGCTCTGTATACACATAATCAAATAGACTGTCTCACGCACTACGTTTTCCTTTTTTTCTGGGACATCCGAGCTTTTAGTCGGCACTGAGACACTGAATATGATCCTCAGGTGCTTCATAGCACTTCCAACAACAATGGTCAGCATTATTATAATGCCAGCTCCATCGCCATCGGAGACATCCGCCGCCACATCAAGATCATTCAGTTTAGCTGTTGAAATTCCCACCTTTTATCCTCCTTTTGAATTTTTATATTCGATATTATTGCACACTGAATCTGTACGACCAGGAGAGTTGGCGTAGAGGCTAGCATACTGGATCCACATTCCGGAGGACGATGGTCGAAATCCGCGTCGACCATCCAAATTCCAGATTTAGGTGTCCGTGACGTCACTCTCAAATCTACTACGTTGTATGTTGAGGTACTGAGGTACTACACTGCCGGGAAATATGGTACACCTGAGAAGACGATGTCGAATTTGATCTTACGATGGCATATGCCATCCGGGGGATAGCAGACGTACTGGCAAAGGTTTCAACGTCGTCCGCCAACAAATAGCGTAGTGGCATAGCTGCCAGAGCGCCATCTGTGTCTATCCTTTAGTAGGGAATGCTCATAGCTAGAATGCTCAATGTGGTGGAGAAGCGTGCAACAAGCAGGCAACCATGCCACAGAGACGCACTCGTGCTTCCTGCAGTCAACTGAGCTAGTTTGAAAGGGGTCAAATTGTAGCCTTCCGAGTGGTGGGGTGGTTCTTCCGGAGGGCTGCTACACAATTTGGACGTGCGGCGCCAGTTGTGTGACGAAGCTGGTATCAGTAGTCATGTAAACATTCTCACACCTATATACGAGGTTCTGAACGTCCAAGCAGCATAGACGCCCACCAGTATCGCCACAGTGTAAGAGCAGCAGTGCCAGATCGTACAGCTATCACTCCACAGATCAGAGGCCCTGTGAGTCCAGACGTGTTAACAAGAACTGTTGCAAAGTGGTAATTAGCTGTGGGACTACGGGTACGAACACCTCCAGCCTGGCTTCCACTCACGTCACAATATCGACGTGCACGGCGCGACTGTTGCCGTCAGAGTGCCACTTAGAAGATAGAATGGTGCGCCTTGGTCTTCAGTGATGAAAGAAGATTCTGCATGAAAGCAAGGGATAGTCATTTGCACGTACGACGTGGACCTGGTGACCGCTGTCTCATAGTGCGCATTCGTCCAAGACTGGCCCCACCCCGGCCTTGTGGTCTGCAGTGCGACAAGCTACAACTTCGGTGTTTCTAGAGGAACGCTGACCAGTGCTCGGTATGTGCAGAATGTTGTTACCCCCGTTCTCTTCCCATTCTTGCAACAGGAAGATGATATGTTATTCTAGCAGGATAATGCTCGTCCACACTGCCCATAAAACCCAACGTGCTCTGCAAGACGTCAGTAAACATGTAACACGTCAGCTTCAGTTGCAAATAGAAACCAATCTTTACCCAGGTTTCAACCAAAATAATTAGGCCTAAACTTAAAAGTAAATGAATTTGAATTAACATAGCATTAGTAGCAGTAATGAAGATAGCATTAACAAAAATTGCGTAGGGTAGTTAGAAACTGGGTAAGCCTGGCAGAATATACAAGTAATAATTTAACATGACGTAACACGTTAATCGTGGTACTACAAAAGTATAAAGCTAAGTGTTAGGTTTCCGAGGATCTTTTTATAAATTTGGCGTATAACACCATAAATACATTGGAACAATGTACATGCACGTATACTGTGTCGAATTACATATTCTTAGTAAAACATAGTGGTTGCGTTTATTGACGCTTAGTCATACTGATGTACTCTCCACGATATTAGAGATCATTCCTGTAAATAGCCACACGTACTTTTATTAATTAACCAGATAAAGTTTGAGCAATGTATTCAAAATTGAGAAATAATTTTGCCGAGTAATAGCTAGTCTTTCTTACGGACTCCGAATCTGTTATAGGGGTATCGTTCTCCTCAGAACTAAGTTCTTTTACATATTACGCCATTAAAGGTTTTAATGGTTATATTAATCCGATTCCTAATGTTAAGATATCTACTGTTATGTATCTATATTTCCACGCGCGTATGCGCAAGAGGCACCCTCAGGGATGCGCGCTTCGCAGCTGCCCTCCGCATTTAGTTCCGGCGCAACTCTCGCGGCCTACCGACCTCATCCGCGCAGTGGGGCCTGCTGTTTCTCTCCAGCCCAAGTAATGTAGATTTATGGCTGGTTACTACGGTGCTACAGTTTTATACTTGACATGGCATGCAATAGTTTAGCGTCACTGGCTTCGAGAAAAAGGCCAAATTATTTTGGCTGAAACCTAGCTAAAGATTGCTTTCTATTTGCAACTGAGGCTGACGTGTTACATGTTCAATCATCACAACTTCTCCGGACTGTCTCCAATCGAGCACATCTGGCATATTATGGGACGAGAAATGAATCGTGCAACTCATCAGCCCATAACTATTACAGAACTACGTGAACCAGTCAAGCAGTCGTGGCATGGAGGACAGTGCCATCTGTGCGACAGACTGGACACCAAAGTGAGCGCCTGCATTGCCGCCCGTGGAGGCTACACCACTGATGTGGGTGTTTCAGCATGGGTCGATATCTCGTACCGCAGAACCGCTTGTGCTTTTGATCTGTAAATGTAATCATTTCATGTACTCCATACGCGCTGTTGCAACAATAAATCTTGAGTGAACTTGAAACCTTGAAAACGGTGTACTAATTAATTTTCCGGTAGTGTATCTCTAGATCGTGTACAGAATTATTGGATAAACATTACTGACAGAAGCAGTAAGGCATTGCAAATGGTTGTTATCTGTAATGAGAATACCACTGCTTCAGATTTAGCTGTCTTGCTTGAGATGAATCTAGAGCCATCTGAGTCAACGAAACCAGTACGACGACAGATACGAACGAAAAACTCACAATACAGCTGCTACTGCCAAACTTTTTGGAAACCAGGCAACTGTGAAGGAAAGGCTGCAGGGGCCCAAGAAGCAAACGTGCGTGATTAGTGGTCAAAAGTGATACATATTGCAGTTCAGCAGGATTACTTTATCACTGATCGCTCTCGCAGGGCCTGTTTAGGTATGTAGTTATTTTTTAGGAGGAGGAGAGCGGACTGGTATGTTGTGGCACGCCATGTCTTCTCTCATGTGCCAATCTCTTAACCTCAGAGAAGCGCTTACACCCGACATTCTCAATTATTTGACGGATACATTCCAATCCTGACTTCCCCTTCAGTCTCTGTCTTCTACAGCTCCCTTTAGTATCGTTAAACGTATTCATTGACAGTAATAAACGTACCCATCACCCTAGTCTTCGTATACACCGCGTAATGATATGGAAGACAACTCACTAAGCTACTACCGTCAGATGCTGAAAGTGTACGGTAGAAGAACTTTCTCGTGAATGTCCTGTCATTCGTAACTCCAAATCAATTACTATCGCCACAATCCCACAAAGAAGGTTATCGGATGAAACGGTGGGACGATTTTCTGCTACAGCTCGATGTGTACTGTGGAATGCTTACGCATGCTCCGCGATTTAGTAAGAAAATTTTATTTAAATGAATGGCAGTCCTCAGTTTGTAAAATCATTATTCCCCTTAACAAGTCTATACGTTTTGTAATTAAAACAACAGAGGCGAGTACTGAAGCATGCTTTTAATTACAGTTAGTGAAACAAAGCAACTCTTTTAGGCAACGAAATGTTATAAAACATAAAGAGGGGCAAAAGAGAATATGCTGACGTTTTAAATAGTAAATATGCAACGCAAAGATAATGTTAAATTCATTTAACTGGTTTATTAAATGCGTCTCGCGTTTCGGTGACGGCCAAGAAAAAATGAACCAGACAAACAATGAGTCGCTTTACACTCTGTGAGGTAAAAAATGTAACGCGGTCAGCGTCATAAGAAAAATATACGGAACAATGCCTAAAAGCGGTATGTTAATCATTAATAGGTATCCCCATATGAAACGTGCAGTTCACATTCACAAAAAATTCTGTTCCGGTATATGTAAATTGTGTTGGACATCATTGCAGATTTTGTGCAATCAAATAGTTAATGATCCTCGAGTTATTAATTTAATTCATGTATCCCCTACTTAATGTTACTAGAACAATGACTGTATTGTTACACAGTTCCATCACTGACTTATCGTATCGGTATCATCACGTCACCCCAATGAATTCTTAGCCTTCCCCATCGCCAGTTTGACAATTCAATTAAATCAGTTGACTACGAAATATATGTTATTTGTATTAAACAATATTTATATAAAAATTAAATGAATAACGTTACTGTGAAAGTAAGATTTATTTCGATTGTTCTCCGTTATACAGCGTTCGACAAACGATAGCTCATATGTTTGTCTATGTGTAGAGATTAATATTTTCGACATTTCCATGAGAGCCGTTTGTAGTAATTTGTAAAATACAAATAATTTCGTCCTTGATATGTTGCTTATTGAAATTTTACGTAATAATTTCTTGCGACCATCGACGTCCTACCTGACTTGACGGTTAAATGAACATAGCATTCCTGCGACACCATGAAATTGCTGTATATGAAGTTATTAAATGCTAGTCACGTCACTTTTCTACTCAGACTTACACCAGATCCGTACACAAAAGCGCAAATCATTAGCGAGACACATTTGATATCCAAATTTTTCGCAAAACTACCGGAATTTCAATTTTTTATTTTGATAAACCAGGCATTTAATTTACAAGTGCTTGACGTTTCGGGATTATGTTGTTTAAAATTCCACCGTCTGCGGTCGGTATGGGTGTTCGAAAGTGCTGCTCATAAACGCTGCAAGCAGACAATTCTTCTTTTCTGTGCGGTGTTGTATATTTGGCTTATAATACCCGCACATTCAGCCATTAACTCTCCCAAAACTCTCACAAAATTACCTGATAGTTTATGTTAACTTTAAACAGTAATAAAATAATTATTTTGCGGATAATCCATCTAAGATCTGAGGTCGTGGATGTTTCTGTTACCGTCTGACACAGAGCTGTTGATGTGACAATATTCTTTTTTTATAATTTTCTTGTTTATCCTTGCAAAACTGATGGGCCTGTATAGATTCCTCATATGTTACATTACATGCACGTCGCCAAACGTTTTACGGGAGGTACAATATCAAGTACGAAACAAAAAACCGGTAAATTTTTATAACATTAATAGTGGATCCAATAATGGCTATATAGGAAAAATGCATTTTGTATTTGTTTTTGAAAAGTGCAACGATAAAAATACATTAAGAGGCAGGATTTAAACTGTGGGCACTGACAGTAGTCAAAATGAGGCGAGGAATGGGCGGAGGATGATAGCACAAGAGGGGGGGGGGGGAGGAATAAAATTCCTTGACTGACTGAGAAACGAGTTGTGGGGAAGATGCGAATATCTCCTTCACTGTTTGACCGAGAGAAACAGGATACGGGGCAAGATGGGATGATGGGACGACGAGACGCATTTGAGTGTGAACACGTCGTTGAAAAAGTGCTAGTTAGTTAGACAGCGAATTTATCTTTTAAGACTGTGGGCTGTTTGAGATCCATCCTATTGAACATTTAGTTCGGTTTATTTGGTCCAAATGTCAGCGAGCTACGGATAAGGCAGAGGTTTCCCCGGTTTGGAATTTATGGGAGCGGGTGCCCAGTTGCGGCCTAGGACAGGTACGTCTGGGAACACTAGTGACCTAGTGGCATGGCGACAACTCGTGATGTGTGTATCATGAGAAATAAATAACGGACGGAGTGAAACTTCCTGTCGGGCACACAGTTTTAATCTGCCAGGAAGTTTCATATCAGCGCACACTCCGCTGCAGAGTGAAAATCTCATTCTGGAAACAACCCGCAGGCTGTGGCTAAGCCATATCTCCGCAATATCCTTTCTTTCAGGAGTGCTAGTTCTGCAAGGTTCGCAGGAGAGCTTCTGTAAAGTTTGGAAGGTAGGAGACGAGGTACTGGCAGAAGTAAAGCTGTGAGTACCGGGCGTGAGTCGTGCTTCGGTAGCTCAGTTGGTAGAGCACTTGCCCGCGAAAGGCAAAGGTCCCGAGTTCGAGTCTCGGTCGGGCACACAGTTTTAATCTGCCAGGAAGTTTCATATCAGCGCACACTCCGCTGCAGAGTGAAAATCTCATTCTGGAAACGGACGGAGTGTTTGGAATGAGCGTCTGTATGATGTGCTTTCAAGAAATCTTGTTTCTTCCGTGTCTTAATTTATGCCAGAGCCGTTGCGCGGCACACATACGGCTAAAAGTTGGCAGCCTTTCGAGCCGATGGGTAAACACCCTTGTCCTAATTGGCATCCGCAAGGACAGGGCGGGAGGCCGGGGGGGGGGGGGGGGGGGCAAGAGGGGCTCCCTGTGGAATGAGGAGCACAGAATATTTATTATTACAGAATCTCATACAGTTATAGAAGTGATTTCCTGTGATTACACAGAAGCTCTCGTTTAGCCAATTGTAGATTATGTAGCTGATCACAGTGAGACGGTACTATAGCAATTACCATCCTCTATTTAGAAGGTTTCGTATGTGAGTGGTTCTCCCTTCCATAATAACAAGCACGCTGCTGTACTGTGGATCAAACGAAGGGGGAAGAAAGCCGCTCTTGTGTGCCGTGCCTACTTCCTTTGTGGGCTTCTTTGAAGTGCTGTTGTAAAGTTGCCGACGTGGCGACTTATCGTCAGCTTAGATGGCGCGAGTAATGAGTGGATGGGCAAATATCTATTAGGAACATTACTTATGTAGATTGTGGACAGTTGAGAATGTGGGTCTCACGGGAAGCGTGCAACGGATAAGTCCCTGCAGTCGCGCTATTCATCTGTGTCCTCGGTGGCTCTGATGGATAGAGCGTCTGCCATGTAAGCAGGAGACCCCGGGTTCGAGTCCCAGTCGGGACACACATTTTCAGCTGTCCCTATCGACGTATATCAACAACACCTGTCATTTTTTCTAGAGAAGCTGCATGGTCATCAGTAGTATCTGTTCTTTCGAGAGGAGTTACTATCTTAATATAAACTAAACTTTGCCCGAACAGGCAATGAAAGCACAACGCTTCCGACCACCCGCCGTGTCATCCTCAGCCCACAGACATCAATGGATGCGGAAATGAAGGGGCATGTGGTCAGCACACCGCTCTCCCGGCCGTATGTCAGTTTACGACACCGGAGCCGCTACTTCTCAATCAAGCAGCTCCTCAGTTTGCCTCACAAGGGTTCAGTGCACCCCGCTAGCGAACAGCACTCGGCAGACCGGATGGTCAGCCATCCACGGGCTAGCCCAGCCGACAGTGCTTAACTTCGGTGATCTGACGGCAACTGGTTATCTCCTTCCCTAGATGCTGTAAGAACAACCTTTACAGATTTCTCTGTTAGGATGATTTGTCTGCTTCTCAGGGAAACGATGCATACGAGAAATATCGTGTCACAAATCTTCTCCAATGCCACCACTCAGTAACAAAAGTTGTCTCCGTGTTGACAAAGCGACGACAGAATTGCGGCCCATCGATTTCGTCGCTCTTTGCAATACTGGTTGAGTGCATACAAAAGTAGCTCCTGTGAAAGTTTTTGGTCTATTGTATTGTATTGTATGGAACTGCGGACCTAGAAACGACGAAGCCCCGCAGTGGTACACTACCCCACAACAGGCTACAGCTGTCCGCTCACCCCACCTCCGCCCCACACCGAACCCAGGGTTACTATGCGGTTCAGGCCCCAGTGGACCCCCCGGGAACGTCTCAGACCAGGCAAGTGTAACCCCAATGCTTGCGTGGTAGAGTAATTATGATTTACGCGTACATGGAGGAAGTGTTTGCGCAGCAATCGTCGACATAGTCTAACTAAGGCGTGTGGTCAGCAAACCGCTCTCCCATTCGTTATGATGGTTTTCTTTGACGGAGCCGCTACTATTCGGTCGAGTAGCTCCTCAATTGGCATCACGAAGCTGAGTGCACTCCGAAAATGGCAACAGCGCATGGCGGCCCGGATGGTTACCCATCCAAGTACCGGACACGCCCGACAGCGCTTAACTTCGGTGATCTGACGGGCACCGTTGTATCCACTGCGGCAAGGCCGTTGCCACTTGAGGAGAAAGCTACTCCTAAATAGGGCGATGGCCACCTGCTAGATGGACTGCATGTACATAATCTGATCAAAAGTATTCAGACACCTCCATGTAATGCAGAATATACCATTAGGAGAGAAGGAACTGTCAATATACGAGGGCAGTTCAATAAGTAATGCAACACATTTTTTTTCTGAAACAGGGGTTGTTTTATTCAGCATTGAAATACACCAGGTTATTCCCCAATCTTTTAGCTACACAACACTATTTTTCAACCTAATCTCCATTCAATGCTACGGCCTTACGCCACCTTGAAATGAGGGCCTGTATGCCTGCACGGTACCATTCCACTGGTCGATGTCGGAGCCAACGTCGTACTGCATCAATAACTTCTTCATCATCAGCGTAGTGCCTCCCACGGATTGCGTCCTTCATTGGGCCAAACATATGGAAATCCGACGGTGCGAGATCGGGGCTGTAGGGTGCATGAGGAAGAACAGTCCACTGAAGTTTTGTGAGCTCCTCTCGGGTGCGAAGACTTGTGTGAGGTCTTGCGTTGTCATGAAGAAGGAGAAGTTCGTTCAGATTTTTGTGCCTATGAACACGCTGAAGTCGTTTCTTCAATTTCTGAAGAGTAGCACAATACACTTCAGAGTTGATCGTTTGACCATGGGGAAGGACATCGAACAGAATAACCCCTTCAGCGTCCCAGAGGGCTGAGGGTATGGCTTTAAACTTTTTCTTGGTAGGGGAGTGGGTGTGGCGCCACTCCATTGATTACCGTTTTGTTTCAGGTTCGAAGTGATGAACCCATGTTTCATCGCCTGTAACAATCTTTGACAAGAAATTGTCACCCTCAGCCACATGACGAGCAAGCAATTCCGCACAGATGGTTCTCCTTTGCTCTTTATGGTGTTCGGTTAGACAACGAGGGACCCAGCGGGAACAAACCTTTGAATATCCCAACTGGTGAACAATTGTGACAGCACTACCAACAGAGATGTCAAGTTGAGCACTGAGTTGTTTGACGGTGATCCATCGATCATCTCGAACGAGTGTGTTCGCACGCTCCGCCATTGCAGGAGTCACAGCTGTGCACGGCCGGCCCGCACGCGGGAGATCAGACAGTCTTGCTTGACCTTGTGGCGATGATGACACACGCTTTGCCCAACGACTCACCGTGCTTTTGTCCACTGCCAGATCACCGTAGACATTCTGCAAGCGCCTATGAATATCTGACATGCCCTGGTTTTCCGCCAAAAGAAACTCGGTCACTGCCCGTTGTTTGCAACGCACATCCGTTACAGACGCCATTTTAACAGCTCCGTACAGCGCTGCCACCTGTCGGAAGTCAATGAAACTATACGAGACGAAGCGGGAATGTTTGAAAATATTCCACAAGAAATTTCCGGTTTTTTCAACCAAAATTGGCCGAGAAAAAAAATGTGTTTCATTACTTATTGAACTGCCCTCGTAGAAGGAGGTAGAGAGTATTGTGCTGTCAGTAGAGAAAGAGCAACAGCAGACTTTGTCGCTCAGAAGAGTACAGTGACTTCTAAGGTGGACAGGACAATTAATGCCACCCGAGTAACAAATCTGTCAAGGGCGCAACCCTTCTAAAGCTGCCCGAGTCGACTGCTGGTGATGTGATTGCGAAATGGAACCGCTAACGAACAACCACAGCTAAACAAACAACGGGCAGGCGCTATGTACTGTACAGTCAGGGACCGTAGAACATTGCCGACGGTCGTTGCAAAAAATCGCATGAAATAAGTGGAAGAATTCCAAAGTGCCACAATCAATCCAGCTGACACCATGACTATGCGAACGGAGTTAAAAAGAATGCAGGACAATGGTCGACCATCTCCTCATAAGGCACAAATGTCTGCAGTCACTGCTAAGGGATGCTCGGGAAGATGTAAAGAGCGACGTCACTGAAGAGTGGATAACTGTAAACGAGTGATTTTGAGTGGTGAATCAGGCAATGCGCTGGGACAAGCCGATGGAAGGGTTTTGGTATGGCGAATGCCCGGAGAAAGTCCCCTACCGGTACGGAGGAGGCGGTGTTGCAGTATGATCTTCGTGGTTAAGATGTCGTTCTCTTATTGCACTTAATAAAATGATAAACTCGGAAGGAGACATTTTACAGCACTGTATACTGCATACGAGGGGCGTTTGAAAAGTCCGTGCAAAGTCCGTGCAAAGTCCGAGAGATAGTACCACCGGCGCGTATCGAGGTCATGTTCAGTTGTAGCATCTTTGGAAAGAACGCACACCAAGAGTCAGCCATGCTGGTCTATTTCTTTGTGTTTGCCATTCGTGTGAATTAAGGAAGTCGAGTGATTGTCAAAAAATGGACGTAAAAGAATTTTGTGAGGTGATTAAACATTACTTTATGAAAGGCAAAACGCCTCAGGAGACTAAAGGGAAGCTTGATAAACAGATTAGAACAGTTTATAAGCGGTTTCAAAGTTTTCGGAGTGGTCATATGGGCACAAGTGATACTGAACGTTGTGGACGCCCTTTGGAGTTTACGACCCCAGGAATCATTGATAAAATCCATGATATGGTGATGGATGACAGAAGAGTTAAGGTGCGTGAGATTGCTAGTGCTGTCGGCATCTCTAATGATCGGGTACATAATAGTTTGCATAAACATTTGGACATGAGAAAGCTATCCGCAAGATGGATTCTCATGCTTGACCAAAAACGGAATCGTGTGGAGTGTTGCAAGGATGGTTTGCAGCTGTTCAGGAAGAATCTGCAGGACTTTAAGCGTCGTTTCGTCATTGTGGATGAAACACGGATACATTACTCTACTCCTGAGACCAAACAACAATCTAAACTAAGGGTTACCAAGAGATAATCTGCACCAGAAAAGGCGAACACCTTTACTTCGACCGGAAAGTTTATGACGACTGTCTTTTGGGATTCGCAAGGGATAATCCTCATCGACTATCTGGAAAAGGGTAAATCTATTACAGGTGCATATTATTCATCGTTATAGGACTGTTTGAAAACCGAGCTGCAAGAAAAACGACGGCGATTGGACCGCAAAAAAGTTCTTTTCCATCACAATGCACCAGCGCACACCTCAGCAGTTGTGGTCGCAAAATTAATGGAAATAGGATTCCAACTCTTTTCACATCCCCCCCCCCCCCCCCCTATTCTCCAGACTTGGCTCCCTCAGACTGCTATTTGTCCTTCACTTTGAAGAAATGGCTGACGGGACAAAGATTTTATTCAAACGAGGAGGTGATTGCAGCAACTAATAGCTATTTTGCAGACTTGGACAATTCCTATTATTCGGAAGGTATCAACAAATTAGAACAGCGTTGGACGAAGTGTGTAAGTCTAAAAGGAAACTATGTCGAAAAATAAAAAAAAATGGTTCAAATGGCTCTGAGCACTACGGGACTTAACTTCTGAGGTCATCAGTCCCCTAGAACTTAGAACTACTTAAACCTAACTAACCTAAGGCGATGACTGATTGTATCATCAGGAGAATGCACGCTTTCGTAAAGCAGCATCTGTGAGGCAATTGTTTGTGGACAATAACATTCCTCAAAGGGACTGGCCTGCCCAGAGTCCTGAACTGAACCCAGTGGATCGTTTTTGGGATCAGTTAGAAAGTCAACTTCTCTCCCGACCTCAGCGTTCAACATCGTTGCAGTAACTCATTCCGGCTGTCGGGGAGAACTGAATGTCAGCCCTTCACAGACATTCAGACACCTCACTGAAAGCATTGCCAGCAGAGCTAAAAGCCTCACAAGGGCGAAGAGAGGACACACATGCGATTTTAATACCCACTTCTGAACCGATAAGATATCAGAGAAAAAGAAAAAAACAGAAACAATTACGGTGCTGCACTATGATCATATGAAACGTCATTTTATAAACTAAGTCTGTAATAGTTTCTAAGCACTGAACGCTGGGCCTCCTGAGACTCACAGACGGCAGCCAGTTCCACTCAGAAACAAGTGCCACCATCTCTGCTGGTAAGCGTATCCAAAACAGTTATGCTCCTCAAGGACGTTTCAAAAATGCAATTTCCATTGGTGGGAGTTCAACCAGAACACATGCGCCTGATACGTACTGAGAAGCTTTCGCCACATAGACAACTATTTTTACCAATCTCCAGACAAAAACCTGGAAAGGACCTAGTCCTGTAGACACCCGTAGACGGCATGCTTATAACTACACTCCTGGAAATTGAAATAAGAACACCGTGAATTCATTGTCCCAGGAAGGGGAAACTTTATTGACACATTCCTGGGGTCAGATACATCACATGATCACACTGACAGAACCACAGGCACATAGACACAGGCAACATAGCATGCACAATGTCGGCACTAGTACAGTGTATATCCACCTTTCGCAGCAATGCAGGCTGCTATTCTCCCATGGAGACCATCGTAGAGATGCTGGATGTAGTCCTGTGGAACGGCTTGCCATGCCATTTCCACCTGGCGCCTCAGTTGGACCAGCGTTCGTGCTGGACGTGCAGACCGCGTGAGACGACGCTTCATCCAGTCCCAAACATGCTCAATGGGGGACAGATCCGGAGATCTTGCTGGCCAGGGTAGTTGACTTACACCTTCTAGAGCACGTTGGGTGGCACGGGATACATGCGGACGTGCATTGTCCTGTTGGAACAGCAAGTTCCTTGCCGGTCTAGGAATGGTAGAACGATGGGTTCGATGACGGTTTGGATGTACCGTGCACTATTCAGTGTCCCCTCGACGATCACCAGTGGTGTACGGCCAGTGTAGGAGATCGATCCCCACACCATGATGCCGGGTGTTGGCCCTGTGTGCCTCGGTTGTATGCAGTCCTGTTTGTGGCGCTCACCTGCACGGCGCCAAACACGCATACGACCATCACTGGCACCAAGGCAGAAGTGACTCTCATCGCTGAAGACGACACGTCTCCATTCGTCCCTCCATTCACGCCTGTCGCGACACCACTGGAGGCGGGCTGCACGATGTTGGGGCGTGAGCGGAAGACGGCCTAACGGTGTGCGGGACCGTAGCCCAGCTTCATGGAGACGGTTGCGAATGGTCCTCGCCGATACCCCAGGAGCAACAGTGTCCCTAATTTGCTGGGAAGTGGCGGTGCGGTCCCCTACGGCACTGCGTAGGATCCTACGGTCTTGGCGTGCATCCGTGCGTCGCTGCGGTCCGGTCCCAGGTCGACGGGCACGTGCACCTTCCGCCGACCACTGGCGACAACATCGATGTACTGTGGAGACCTCACGCCCCACGTGTTGAGCAATTCGGCGGTACGTCCACCCGGCCTCCCGCATGCCCACTATACGCCCTCGCTCAAAGTCCGTCAACTGCACATACGGTTCACGTCCACGCTGTCGCGGCATGCTACCAGTGTTAAAGACTGCGATGGAGCTCCGTATGCCACGGCAAACTGGCTGACACTGACGGCGGCGGTGCACAAATGCTGCGCAGCTAGCGCCATTCGACGGCCAACACCGCGGTTTCTGGTGTGTCCGCTGTGCCGTGCGTGTGATCATTGCTTGTACAGCCCTCTCGCAGTGTCCGGAGCAAGTATGGTGGGTCTGACACACCGGTGTCAATGTGTTCTTTTTTCCATTTCCAGGAGTGTATAACTGTGCGTTGTAAAGCATAACCGACGTTATTAGCCGTATCAGAAACACGACATTTTGTGCAAAGCATAAAGTAGGAATATCTGTGAAGTGAGCGTTAAGATGTACAAAAGACAATTTTTATCGTTACCAAAATACCTCCAAAAGTCACTTGGCCATCTACTCCCTCACACTACTACAGACAGGTATCGTCGAAAGGTGCTGCGGATGTTGTACACACGCTACGCAGGCATCTTGACAATTTGCGTTTGATATCTGGAATGCACTTGGCACCAAGTTTTGAAGAGATAAATGTAAGAACAGTTAGCTAGTTTGCTACAAATGCTGCAGCTCAGGTTGCCGCTTTTTTTTTTAATAAGAAAAGAAAAAATAGCCACTACCATTTTCAGGTTTTGTACTGCATGTGACTGCGTAGCTACATTTCTGTTTTAATGTCTGCTCCAGTGGGCTACGATGGTGACTCCTAGTTCACCAAAGTGGAAGTGTGAAGAGAAACGTCGAATTTGGAGCTATGACCTACAGCAAATAAGTGTTTCATCACACTGTGAATGTTTTCAAAAGAAATTTTTCTGTTTTTCATTTCTGGTGTCATATGTCTAATCTTCGTTCATTTAGTGGTACATAGATACTAGTACCGCATCATCATATTGTGACGCCGGCCGCGGTGGTCTAGCGGTTCTAGGCGCTCAGTCCGGAACCGCGCGACTGCTACGGTCGCAGGATCGAGTCCTACCTCGGGCCTGGATGTGTGTGATGTCCTTAGGTTAGTTAGGTTTAAGTAGTTCTAAGTTCTAGGGGACTGATGACCACAGATGTTAAGTCCCATAGTGCTCAGAGCCATTTGAACCGTTTTTCCTATTGTGACTATTTTAAAGTAAGCTCATCGGTTTGCAAATCTATATAATCCAGAGTTGATGACTGACAGAGATATGTAAATCTCAGCTGCAGGTGAAAATTTATCAACGTATTCGTACATTCAACGTACTGACTAGTAACACACTATCACACTACAGGATTTATAAACCGTTATGGCCATACAGTTGTTCAGCTAGCACTTGCATGGATCACCATCCGGGTCTGTCGAGGGCTGTTGGCAAACGGGGTACACTCAGCCTTGTGAGGCCAATTGAGGAGCTATTTGACTGATAAGTAGTGGCTCTGGTCACGAAAATTGACGGCCGGCAAAGCTATCTGCTGACCACATGCCCCTCCACATATCCGCATTGAGGGACGCCTATTGTCTGAGGATGACACGGCAGTCGGTCGGTACCGTACGGCCGTCCAAAGTCTGTTCGGACGGAGTTTAGTTTAGTATAGCCATAGAGTTGTACAAATTAGACCTGCGATATTAACTCTTTATTACGTTGTGATTATTTTCAGGACGCGAAGCGGCTCATTCCGGAAGGTAACTGGAATTAGACCGTTGTGGTACTGAACTACGAAAAGTAACTTTTCCTCTTTGGGTGTATTTCGGTTTGCAGGCGTAGCCATGGGCATCCGCAGTAATTTATTCACTCTAAAATTGTCATTTTTGATATAACTGACCCGGTGAGTTAGAGAACGTGTGATGCCCAAAAAGCTAAATCTCATAGGAATTACAGAAAACTTTGTAAGGTTTCTCATATTATGAGAGGTGACAGTTTTGTTTGTAATATTTGCCACAGAGGGCGTATATACTGAATACATATACAGAGGGGACACATTGGATACCAAAGTTCACGTTGTTATCACGTAGTTAGTTCGTGCTAGCACTTCTTTATCGAGCGCTGGGAGCATCGGACGCGTTTTCTTATTGGTGTGGAGGCTTGACTTTGGAATGCAATCGCTACAGATTGGAATATATCAAAAGAGATAATATGTGGCTGTGCACTCGCGTGCGCTGATATTGCAGGAAATGGAATTCCACGTTTAGACGGCGTTTCCAGTTTAAGCATTTTCAATATTGCAACCTGTGTTTCGCTATTAGAACATAACTACATAATATGCGTGAACTCAGAAAGTATCACATCACTCTTTACGCTTTTCTTTTTAAAGTATTTAAGAAATTTTGTCAAAAGTGTTCACTTCGTGAGTTTTGTGTTTTATGTCGGAAGTACAGTAACTGTTAATAACAATGATGAAATTGCAATGAAATGCCGCGTGGCTAGGGCCTCCCGTCGGGTAGACAGGTCACCTGGTGCAAGTCTTTTGAGTTGACGCCACTTCGGCGAATTGCGCGTCGATGCGGATGATATGATGATGATGAAGAAGAAGAAGAAGACAACACAACACCCAGTCCCTGAGCTGTGACCCAGCCGGGAATCGTACCGGTCCCCTTCGTATAGCATTCGGCCGCGCTGACCACTCACCTATCGAGGCAGACAGTAACAATGATCGTCACTGTATACACGCTCACGTTTTCTAATTTTTTTTTGCATTATTCGTTCATAGTTAATCCACAACTATATCACAATAGTTTTAAAATTATTCCTTATTGTGTCTTCACATCCCACTTGCCTATTCAAAATTTTTAAGTAGAATTGTGTAGAAACGCATTGCAGCTAGCTTGGTCCGATAGTTGGTGAATGGTTTAACGACGCTTGGCGTACTCGCAGTACATCAAGCATCAAGCTAGATTTGTTAATATAATATCACAAGCAGCGTGATTTCTTCCAGTGTTCCCGTTGTTTCACAGGTAAGCCACATCTTTCTTGGGACCAGGTTTAGAGATTGTTTAACGTGTTTAAGGAATAGTGAGTATTTATTCATTTTACAGAGGTTCAGATTATCTTCGGCTACAGTACATGTTTATCCCACGTGTCTATCAATTATAGTTGTTAGGCCAAGTGTGCTATCGGATTCACAGTGGTGCGTTAAGAATATTGTGTTGTTTTATAGTGATAGCAGTGGGTAGGTACACTGTATTCGAGAACCAGTTCAGTCATGATGCAAGGATCCGGCGCAGCTACGTACGCAAACGTTGCTTTGGTTGACATACATACCGATGTTGTACAATTAAAAGATTGCTTAAATGTTCTGTATTATAAGTTCTAATATGAAGATTAGGCATAAAGTTAATACAGTTATACAGCACGCAGGAAGTTAGATTTGTAGACTTCACAGAGATTGTATAAAGCATACACAACTACACATATTTGAAGTCCAAATACAGAAGTTTGACATAGTCTCACAAAATGGTTTCATATCAGCAGGTGGAAGTGTAAAGGTTACTATTTGTTATATCACAAACGACCTACAGGTATCGACCCAATGTTTTTAGGTGCCGAAATCGTAAGCATATTCCATTAGTGTGAGCTAAGCACAGAGTTTTAGTTATTAATATGAATACGAATGCCACAATTTTGTTAAACCATCTAAAATTCATCCTTATTATGATTAAATGCATACTACTAAATCAGTTAGTCACAAAAACTATTTTTTTCATATGCCAATAATATTAGATTTTCAGGGAAATTTAAAAACCTCAAACGGAAGAAAAGATCATAACGGTTGAGAAAATCCAGTTGAATAGCAAATAGTAATAATAATAATAATAATAATATAGGAAAAATGACATTATTTCTCACTAAAGTGTAGACACTGAGTTGAACTTCAAAAATTACAATCATGTTTCCCCAAAGTGTAGAAATAGAAATTACAAGAATTCCTACCGCGATAGGCAACGTTAAATGTGCGATTTAGTACAATTACAGGGAACTACTGCTAGAAACATGCGGAAGTGAGGTCTGTACCCTCAGTTTCCAGGAGGGGGGCCCTCTTCCTCACCCCCTCACCCCCCCCCCCCCTTTTGCGGACGCCTATGTTCGCAACAGCAACAATTTTGAACATAGCGATTACTAATAAATAAATGTGTAGAAATAGTGTTATGCACATCACTTTTGTTTCCATTTTGTGCTAAGATTGAGACATTAATAACACTCAAATTTACCCTATTTTTACACATTAATTCATTAGTAGCAGCATCAGTGCTAAATTGTTGCTGCTGCAGGCGTAAATGAAAATTCGTTAATGAAGCGAAGTTATTTTTCAGAGGTAAGAACCATAACAGTGTAATTATAGAAAATACCGATTAGTGATACTATTATTTCTGCTTGATGTTGGTAACATGCGCAATACGCATGTTCGCTCCAAAGATATGCCAGTTGCATGGTGAAAATAAATAACTGTAAAATAATGTGTTTGTATTCCTGTTGCTGAAACAGTTAATCCTTCCATTACTAACCATTTTGCAAGACTCACACTTAAATGTAATTAAATTATAATTGATAACTTTAATCTAAATAAAAACCACCACTACATACTGTGACTGGCTCCCAGTGAGCGGCATAGCAAAATATGTACTACCTTCAGCCCTAGAGCTAAATCGACGACGAATTAGCTTTAATAAAGAGCGACCACTACACATCGCACGGTAACGTATAATCATTTTATGTCGCGTTGCTATATGTCTGAAGCAGAAACGGGAAAAACGGTTCGCATCTTGCGTCAGGTCCAATAAATGTAACGCTACATCACCCCACCCAGTTACTGGCCAGTAACGCAGTTCGTATCGCTTTGGGGATTAAAAAAGTAAGAGCGTAATTATTTGGACGCCGCTGACGTGTTTGGGAGGACGCCGGCACTGCAGTGCTGTTATGCTTTGCGCAGTGCAGACGTTTCACTGACAATGGGATTAGTAAGACCAGCGCAGAGGATGCGACCCTGGGTCACTGCTTCCGTCACACAGACGTCATAGCGCGGCCCAGGCTGCGACAGTGCAAAGGTCGGCTGGGCGTGCGGCTGTGCCCCAGGGCAGCTGCGCACCCAGCCCCACACAGAGGGCTGGCGGCGACTGCGGGGGCGTGAACTCTGGCTGGCGAATCCGCACTGTCGCGCGTGTGGCAGCTAATTACCTCCAGCCTCCGCGGTGGAAAACGACTTTGTTGTGTCGACATTTGGCTAGCACGTTGTGGTTCCAACAGGCACAAGGCACCTGTGGTGGACGGCATTACCTTAGAATTACAGAGATCCTTGTAAGAATATACCATGACAACGCTATTCCAGTAATTATCCGGCATTTATGAGACAGGCCAAATACCCTCGGACTTCAGGAATAACGCAACAACCCCAGTTTCAAAAAGGCAGTAGTGAATACTACGATACTATCGGTTTAATAACTCATGGTTGCAAACTACACTCATGCTCATAAATTAAGTATAATACTGATACATGGTGAAAAAACGCTCTGGTGGGAGGTTTGCGGGTTTAAATCATCTCGAGGTATGACCATGCAGTGCATTTGGCCTGCGGTCGTCGCACGGTGGCGCTGGCAGCAGTCCACATTCGCAGAGGTGTGTTGGTGCATGTTCAAAAAAATGGTTCAAATGGCTCTGAGCACTATGGGACTTAACTTCTGAAATCATCAGTCCCCTAGAACTTAGAACTACTTAAACCTAACTAACCCAAGGACATCACACACATCCATGCCCGAGGCAGGATTCGAACCTGCAACCGTAGCGGTCGCGCGGTTCCAGACTGAAGCGCTTACAACCGCTCGGCCACAACGGCCGCTGTTGGTGCATGTCAGAGTACGGTGCAGCGAGTAAGTGTGCAGACGTTTTCAGACGTGTTAATGGTGACTGTGTTTTGAAAATGGCTCAAAGAACACACATTGATGACGTTATGAGGGGTTCAATACTAGGACGGCTGGAGCCTGGTCAAAAACAGCAGATCGTAGCACGGCCCCTCCGTGTCCCACAAAGTGTGATCTCAAGATTATGGCAACGATTCCAGCAACCAGGAAATATATCCAGGCGCTACAGTACTTGACGTCCACAGTGTACAACACCACAAGAAGACCGATATCTCACCATCAGTGCCCGCAGACGGACACGGAAGACTGCAGCTAGCCTTGCACGGGACCTTACCGCAGCGACTGGAACAGTTGTCTCCAGACACACAGTCTACAGACGACAGAACAGACATGGTTTACTTGCCCGGAGACCTGCAAGGTGCATTCCACTGACCCCTGCTCACAGGAGAGCCCGTATAGCCTGGTGCCAAGAACACAGTACATGGTCATTGGAACAGTGGTCACAGGTTATGTTCACGAACGACTACAGGTATAGTCTGAACAGTGATTCTCGCCGGGTTTTCATCTGGCGTGAACCAGGAACCGGATACCAACCCCTTAATGGTAGCAGTTACTTCTGTAAAATATCTGGGAGTATGCGTGCGGAACGATTTGAAGTGGAATGATCATATAAAATTAATTGTTGGTAAGGCGGGTACCAGGTTGAGATTCATTGGAGAGTCCTTAGAAAATGTAGTCCATCAACAAAGGAGGTGGCTTACAAAACACTCGTTCGACCTATACTTGAGTGTTGCTCATCAGTGTGGGTTCCGCACCAGGTCGGGTTGACGGAGGAGATAGAGAAGATCCAAAGAAGAGCGGCGCGTTTCGTCCCAGGGTTGTTTGGTAAGCGTGATGGTGTTACAGAGATGTTTAGCAAACTCGAGTGGCAGACTCTGCAAGAGAGACGCTCTGCATCGCGGTGTAGCTTGCTGTCCACGTTTCGAGAGGGTGCGTTTCTGGATGAGGTATCGAATATATTGCTTCCCCCAACTTATACCTCCCGGCAGTCGTTCTTCCCGCGAACCATTCGCTACTGGAACGGGAAAGGGAGATAATGACAGTTGCACGCAAAGAGCCCTCCGCCACACACCGTTGGGTGACTTGCGGAGTGTAAATGTAGATGTAGATGTAGAATGTCCTTGAACGGGACCTGTATGGAGGTCGTGGTCTGATGGTGTAGGGTTCGGACTACGATTGGTGCACGAACACCCCTGCATGTCTTTGACGGAGGAACTGTGACAGGTCAGGTGTATCGGGACGTCATTTTGCACCAGTATGTCCGCCTTTTCAGGGGTGCAGTGGGTCCCACCTTCCTCCTGAAGGATGATAACGTACGGCCCCACCGAGCTGCCATCGTGCAGGAGTATCTTGAAACAGAAGATGTCAGGCGAATGGAGTGGCCTGCCTGTTCTCCAGACCTAAACCCCATCGAGCACGTCTGGGATGCACGCGGTCGATGTTTTGCTGCACGTCTTCTAACCCCTACGACACTTGAGGAGCTTCGACAGGCACTGGTGCAAGAATGCGAACCTATACCCAAGCAGCTGCTCGACCGCCTGATCCAGGGTATGCCCACCCGTTGTGCAGCCTGTGTACGTGTGCATGGTGATCATATCCCATACTGATGTCGGGGTACATGCGCAGGAAACACTGGCGTTTTGTATCACATTTGTTTTGTGAGGGTTTTCTCAACTTATCGCCAATACCGTGGTCTTACAGATCTGTGTCGTACGTGTTCTCTATGTGCCTATGCTGTTAGAGCCAGTTTTGTGTAGTGCCACGTTGTGTGGCACCACATTCTGAAATTATCCTTAATTTATGAGCATGAGTGTATTTCCTGCAAATTATCTTCAGTAGTCTGCAACCGCTGGCGGGAGCCCGACTGAAGGAAGACAGTTTTCGGTTCCGGACAAATGAAGAAATATGCAAAGCAATCCCGACTGACCTTAAGACTTGTAGAAGATGCACTGAAGAGAGTCAAACCTATATTCACAGCATTTGTAGATTTAGACAATGTTTTTGGCAGTGTGTACAGGACCGATTGCAGTCCCCTGGTTTGAAGTGGAGTGGACAGTCTAAACCAGAGGCTCAGACTAATCTACGACGGTATCACATTTGAATTTTTCGACCCTCTTTATCGTGTACCCTTACCGGGTCAGGCATGCACTACACGCAGGAAGCGGCTACTAGGGTAGCGGAGTACGTGTGGCGTGCACATGGGGTTTTTAAAGTTAGAGGAACTCTCCTATGGGATCAGAGACGAATTTCCTACCAAAATCGAAGATATGGATTTCGAATGTCACTAATCTGGTTGGAGTTAAGAATCAAAGGTCGGCCAAAAATAATAAACGGATGCTTTTATAAAACACATATCCTACCTTTAGTTCTCCCAGAATCACCTGATTTAATACCACTATTAGGTTCTTCCGTAAGTTCTGGTGTTTCCTTTTTCAAATTTATGTTTCCACAAAAATAAACAAGAAATGAACAACAAACCAATCACTACTGTATTCTGCGTTGATGTTTACAATATTTAAGAAACGTTCAACAAGATGTTCAATTCCTCGACAGTAAAAAATCATCTTATTTCCACTCGAAGAAATCTTCCATCGAAGCCTCCAGTTCCAGGTTATTATTGAGTGAAACACAACTCTGCATTCGAGAGGGGTCGAACAGATGGAAGTCCTGATGCGTCGAGAGAACGCAGAGAATGTGTCAGTACTTCCCAGCCAAGTATTTGAATGGCTAGCTCAGTGAAGTGAGGGCGCAGAAGAACGCTATGTCGCCGATCACGTCGCTTTTGCTACATAACGTTGCTGAGTCGTTGAATTTGTTGGACGTAAAGTTTCGCATTGGTTCATGAATATCTTTTAGCTCGAAATTTCCGTTTTTGAATCTCTTAAACCAATTTTGAGCCGTCATAAGAGGCACCGCTTCTTCGCCATATACCTCACAAATCTCTCGATCAGCTTCTGTGGCTTTGGCACGTCGATTAAACGAAAAATGCAGAAGGCGTCGAAAATGCTTTTTGTGTCGACTTGGGACCCCATTTTGATGACCTGACAAGAAAAAAATGTATGCCAAGGAAGAAAAGAAAAACTAAACACATTATTTTGTAGAGTATATAATTTTCTACCGATTAACATAAAACGCATTGCCATTGCATTTTAATTTTCATGCGAGGCCTTGTGGGCCAACCCAGTACAATGCGTTATCATTTTGTTGGTGTTAATTTTATTACCTCCTTTGAAGACACATCATGCCGCATGTAAGGATACCCTTATCGATTTCCTCATCAGCGAGCTTAATAGCTGCAGGTGCTAGCTGGCAAGCCTTACCTTCTAGAACTTCTTTTAGCCTCCCAACTTTGCTTGCGGACAGCCCATTGTCGTGTTGCGTCGACAATATGAGTTGGTAGTAATCGCGCGCAGACAGTGGGGTCGATCGAGTGAACTTGAAATGAAAGAGCCCTGAGTCATGAATACCCAGATTTAAATTATAAAATATTTGAATTGAGAGAAATATTTAGTTGGATTAGAATTCTTGGGTCGTCCGTAGCTTTTTAGAGTGCATGAACTTTTGAAATTTTTCAGTTTCACCAAAAAGAATGTGTGCGGTTGCGTTAGGCGTGTTTTCGTTGTTTGGAAGTTGGATAAACTAAGTTACAGGACAAAACCTTTATTTTAAAAGAACCTTGCAAAAATTTACGATAAATTTTGCAGTAAAGGATAAGTCACGTCAGATATAGTTAAGCTACAGTTTATATTTCTATGCAATAGTGGCTGAAGTAAGTCTTTCTACCTATAGTCCGACAGCCAACCACCACGATCATATCTCTTTAAATTACTAGGGGGAGGGGTTGAGAGTTTACAGTTTCGACGGTTCTCTCAGCAAACCTCTAAGGTTTTATTTCGTTTTCCGTAACTTTGGTTTACTTTCCACGCTCCTTCTTGGCTTCCTTTACAGCTTGCTCCTTATACAGAATGGATAACATCGTGGATAGGCTAAAGCACTCTCTCATTGCTTTATCAACTACTGCTTCACTTTTATGTGCTTTGACTTTTACAACTGTAGCCTGAATACTGTACAAGTTGTAAATAACCATTTGCTCCCTGCTTTTATCTCCGCTAACTTCAGAATGTGAAATAGTGTAGTCCAGTCAACATTGTCAAAAGCATTCTACAAATCTACGAAGTTTGTTAATATAGGTATGACTTTCTATTAATATAAGTATGACTTTCTTCAGCGTATCTGGCATCGTATTTGGCATTACTTCACGTGTTCCTGCATTAATGTTTCCGGGATACTAACTGACCAGCTACAAGGTCGGCCTCTGCTACTTTCCCAATTCTTTCGTAAATAATTCCATTTCACATCTCCACACTTTGTGACGCCTAATATTAGTATCAGTTGTGTCTCATTGACATTGTAGTCACTGAATGTTACGTCTCAGCGTTTTATCGAATACACAATTTTACACTCCTCAGCATTTATAGGAAGTTGTCAAACTTTCCACTGCTTTGAAATTTTATCGTGAGCTCGCTGGACATTTTGTCAGCTAGTATTCCACTTTGAATAATTGAATCATTCGCAAATAGAACAATACGACACGATATTGCAGTGCCTGTGTTATTCCGATTTACGATGCAAGGTTCCTTCAGACATGCATGCAAACATATTAGTTACTCTCTATATCCAGAAATACGTTCGGGGTTTGATGAAGATCGTTTAAACGCATTAATCCACAATGTTACTCCAAAACTGGCAAGTGTGATGAACTGTGATGTTTACACCATCGTGTGATATTCGCATGCACTGGGGAAGGTTCAAAAATCGGGTGAAGGGTACCGCATGCTCTAACCCAAAATCACAAAAATGATCGGGTAGCCGTGTGTGCATCTACTCAACTGGCTCGTGAACAACACCGACCATTCCTACCCTGTATCGTTACTGATGACGAGAAACGACGGCTTTATGCTAACATAACGAAGAGAAAGTAATGGTTGGGCCCAAACAAAGCGGCAACCTCCCGTACAAAGACCTGCGAACGTCCATAAAGGATAATGTTATGTATCTGGTGGAACAGCGACGTTGTGATGTACTACGAATTGCTTCCCCGAGGAGTAACCATCACTGCTGACATTTGTTGTCAACAATTAACACGTCTTGCAGACAGAATCCGAGAACTGCGACCAGGAAGTCTGCGTGAAGTAATGTTACTCCACAATAACACCCGATCGCATTCTGCTAGACTGACAAAAAACACTATACAGAGGTTGTGTTGGGAAGCTTTTCTCCACCCACCCTCTTCATCTGATCTTGCGTGCTCAGATTTTCACCTTTTCTGCCCTCTATTCAACAACCTTCAAGGAACTTCATTTCCGGATGAAAATGGGTTCCGAGCAAGGTTCGACGAGTTCTCCGCCTCAAAACCATGTGATTTCTACAGTCGCTGAACCAAAAAGTTACCCTAGGGTTGATACACTGTTGTAAATAGTGAAGGTGAGTATGTTATTGATGACTGAAGTCTCTGTTACATTTATCTGTTGTATTTATTAAACTTATGATAAAACGCTAAGAACTTACGCATCAACCCAATACGACAATCGCGCAGTACTCTTAGGCAGTAGGTCTGGCGTTCCGGAGAGAGTAGAACGAGCAGGGAGAGTGTTGGGGACTGGGTCGCCGCTTTCATCACGCGGACGTCACAGCACGGCCGCCTTGGCTGCTGGCCAAAGGTCAGCCGAAGCACGTCTGGCGACCCTCTGCAGCGCCAGTGAATGGCTGCTCAAGGGCGGAACTAACTGCTAACAAGGCGCTCATGAAATATGTGTGCCAAACGTGGTGGCGCTGTAGGATATCGTGTCCCAACTTGGTTCCAACAGACTCGAGGTGCTGACACTGGTCAGCAACATTTTCGTTGCAAAGAATGAGGGGGTCCTAATACAGCGAAAAGGGACCCGTCGACTCATCAGCTACTCGAACTTCTGGTGAGTAAAATTTACTAGTATTTTAACTATCATATTTTGTTAGTGGGAAGTTCTTATTTTAGCTTATCTTAGCTTTAGCGTTCTGTGCTGTCTTATGCTATTTTATAATTGACTTCCGCTGCATAACGAAAAATTGCTATTAACGCTGGATCGTCCATTCCCTTTTCTGACCAGAACATGACTTGATTTTGTATGTTCATTCCGTGTATCTTTTCACTTTAGTTAAGTTTTCTTCTTTCTTAATCCGTTTCTAAATGATAGCACCGAGCGAGGTGGCGCAGTGGTTAGACACTGGACTCGCATTCGGGAGGACGACGGTTCAATCCCGCGTCCGGCCATCCTGATTTAGGTTTTCCGTGATTTACATAAATCGCTCCAGGCAAATTCCTGGATGGTTCCTTTGAAAAGGCACGGCCGACTTCCTTCCCCAACCTTCCCTAATCCGATGAGACCGATGACCTCGCTGTCTGGTCTCCTTCCCCAAACAACCCAACCCAACTCTCTAAATGATAGCATTCATTTTTTACGTTCTGTAGACTTTTTCTGAAATTACTGATTAGATTAGATTAGATTCAGTTTTCGTTCCATAGGCCCAAAAAATGATATGATTCTGGTGGGTGAGGAACATGTCAAAGTATAACATGAAAACAACTCTGAGGAATTACGGGTTCTCCAAATATGAAAACATGTTCCAAGGCACAACATGGTCGTGTACCAAGGAACTAATATTCTATTGAAATTTAAAAGCATAGTAATCGAGAAAATCTTGTCAGTCCTGTATTTAATCGTCTGTCAGTTACAGTATTACTCAACCACACACCAGTAATCAGTAAGTGAAATTAAATTGGACAGAAGTATTATCAAGGGCCAATTACAAATTAAATACATTTTAAAAAAACTATTGGAAAGTAACACTAATTTTATCCTCAAGACAGGTAAAAATTTTGAGACATTACTGGTGGATAAACTATGCATATGCTACATAAACAGCTCTAAAATTATATAGCAGTTTACTCACCACAAAATCCTGTAACTGAAGAACTCAGAATATATTCCAAATAGCTGTAATATATTACACGGCATTTAAATACACTCCTGGAAATTGAAATAAGAACACCGTGAATTCATTGTCCCAGGAAGGGGAAACTTTATTGACACATTCCTGGGGTCAGATACATCACATGATCACACTGACAGAACCACAGGCACATAGACACAGGCAACAGAGCATGCACAATGTCGGCACTAGTACAGTGTATATCCACCTTTCGCAGCAATGCAGGCTGCTATTCTCCCATGGAGACCATCGTAGAGATGCTGGATGTAGTCCTGTGGAACGGCTTGCCATGCCATTTCCACCTGGCGCCTCAGGTGGACCAGCGTTCGTGCTGGACGTGCAGACCGCGTGAGACGACGCTTCATCCAGTCCCAAACATGCTCAATGGGGGACAGATCCGGAGATCTTGCTGGCCAGGGTAGTTGACTTACACCTTCTAGAGCACGTTGGGTGGCACGGGATACATGCGGACGTGCATTGTCCTGTTGGAACAGCAAGTTCCCTTGCCGGTCTAGGAATGGTAGAACGATGGGTTCGATGACGGTTTGGATGTACCGTGCACTATTCAGTGTCCCCTCGACGATCACCAGTGGTGTACGGCCAGTGTAGGAGATCGCTCCCCACACCATGATGCCGGGTGTTGGCCCTGTGTGCCTCGGCCGTATGCAGTCCTGATTGTGGCGCTCACCTGCACGGCGCCAAACACGCATACAACCATCATTGGCACCAAGGCAGAAGCGACTCTCATCGCTGAAGACGACACGTCTCCATTCGTCCCTCCATTCACGCCTGTCGCGACACTACTGGAGGCGGGCTGCACGATGTTGGGGCGTGAGCGGAAGACGGCCTAACGGTGTGCGGGACCGTAGCCCAGCTTCATGGAGACGGTTGCGAATGGTCCTCGCCGATACCCCAGGAGCAACAGTGTCCCTAATTTGCTGGGAAGTGGCGGTGCGGTCCCCTACGGCACTGCGTAGGATCCTACGGTCTTGGCGTGCATCCGTGCGTCGCTGCGGTCCGGTCCCAGGTCGACGGGCACGTGCACCTTCCGCCGACCACTGGCGACAACATCGATGTACTGTGGAGACCTCACGCTCCACGTGTTGAGCAATTCGGCGGTACGTCCACCCGGCCTCCCGCATGCCCACTATACGCCCTCGCTCAAAGTCCGTCAACTGCACATACGGTTCACGTCCACGCTGTCGCGGCATGCTACCAGTGTTAAAGACTGCGATGGAGCTCCGTATGCCACGGCAAACTGGCTGACACTGACGGCGGCGGTGCACAAATGCTGCGCAGCTAGCGCCATTCGACGGCCAACACCGCGGTTCCTGGTGTGTCCGCTGTGCCGTGCGTGTGATCATTGCTTGTACAGCCCTCTCGCAGTGTCCGGAGCAAGTATGGTGGGTCTGACACACCGGTGTCAATGTGTTCTTTTTTCCATTTCCAGGAGTGTATGTCGAACGCTAAATTTTTACAATTGCAGCACAGACCAAATCTCATGTCCAACAACAACAACAAAAGCTGCAGAAAATGGTGGAAACAGCTTACGACGGTCTCTACTGCGCATTCTAAATTCCGACTGAAGAACCGACCAAAAACCATGATGTGCTCCTAGATACACTGTCACCGAGGTACAACACTGTCCCCTAACAATATGTTGTTCATTTTTCTTATTTCTTGGTGTACTGGCAGATTTTTTTTTAGTGTGGCTGCGATGGCCCGTCTTTTTTACAAGGTAAGTTGTCGAAAAACCATTATCACATGAAAAGTGAGGCCGGAACGGAAAGCCTGCAGTTGGATTTATATTTACTGGCGAATCTTATTTCAGAAACAATACACACTGCTCTTGTAGAAAAAAGGTTTGAGTTGTCGACCAGTATTAGGGGATAAGTAACTGAACCGTGTCTCCCTCGCTGGTTCCCATACTTAGGGATGCTGCGCTGTAGCTGCCTGAGAGTGTGGCCGCAGGTCCTCGCACTTTCTCTTTGCGTAACTACGGCCACGACGTGTCGCTACAACGCAAATGTAAATACTGTCCGATTATTCGCTCACATGTGCTAATCACATCGAATATGCCAGATTCCTGGCGAAGAAGAAAATCAGATGATTCAAAATTAGAACAAAACCGGTGACAGTTCTGTTGTATCATTTCAGAACAATTCTGATATCCAAACATTGGGATGAAGGTACAAGATGTTGCACGACTGGTAAAGTATGACCAAACTGTCCTCTTGTTACATAAACAGTTCTAAATTATGTACTATAATGCTTGACAAAAAAGTTAAACATCCAGAAAACATGGTCGGATGCCTTCACACATGTATGCGCCATCGGCAGATACGTAAACGATCAGAGCTGTAATTCTCTGTGACAAGTACAACGGCCAGCACAGTGCATTAGTGTTGTTCCTGTTAAGTATTATTACCAGGGCTGGTAGTGTATGTAAGAGACGTGAACAGTGCCATATTCTGCGTGGTCACTGTAAAGGACATGGAGAGGCTGTGTACTCGTGTGTGACAGATTATCAGCACCGGACAGAGTTTGAAAGGGACCCCATTGTGATTCTACATTTGGCTGGCTGATCTAATGGTGCTATATTCAGATTTCTAGGGCATTCGAATATGCAATGGCCCGATGTTAGACAGGATGGGAACTTGAGAGTAGGCATCCTTGTCGTCAAGTTTCGAGTCGACCAAGTCTGCCATCCGAGAACAAGTAACGGATTCCCTGCAACATTCTGTTTCATTTTGCACGGTTGGTCGGAGACTAGCAACAGTTGGACTGTGGAACTAACCATCCAATTCACAGGTAAACACCACAACAGAAACGGCTGGGTTTGGACTGGTGCTGTGATGGGGAAGCAGAGCCTGCTGATGAATAGCATCGCATTGTGTCCAGCGATGAATCTTTGTTCTGCATTACCCAGAAAGGCCAACGTCAGTGAGTATGGCGGCGACCTGGGGAGACACGCCTTTCTTCTCACTGTTTTGGAGAGTACAGCAATGTATCTGTAGGTATCATGGTGTGGGAAGCCATCGGGCATGACTTCAGGTTGTGAGTGGTCGTGACTGAGTGTAATCTGATGTCACAATGGTACCTCACTGACATCCTCGTGTGTTACATCATGCGACACTATCGGCGTGACATTTTTTGACAGGACAATGCTCGTCCACACATGGCACATATCTACACGATGTTGAGGTACACCCATAGCCAGCAAGACCCCCAGATCTGTCCTTGATAGTAGAGTACTGGACCTGTACCAGTGATGGCCCGCTATTGTTGTTGTCAGGTATCGTAAAGGTCGGTTGGCAAGGTTACGGTGTTTGTAAGATCTCCCCAAAAGCTCAATGTCGTTCTTATCTCCAAGGACACGGGTCAATTTACTGGCAGTTGTATGGTTTATCCCCAAAGTCATGGCCAGCCGGGATGGCCGAGCGGTTCTAGGCACTACAGTGTGGAACCGCGCGACCGCTACGGTCGCAGGTTCGAATCCTGCCTCGGGCATGGATGTGTGTCATGTCCTTAGGTTAGCTAGGTTTAAGTAGTTCTAAGTTATAGGGGACTGATGACCTCAGAAGTTAAGTCCCATAGTGCTCAGAGCCATTTGAACCATTTTGAACCCAAAGTCATGGGCCAATGTACTATTGAATCTTGTGTCACTTGGCCGGTCCAGTTCTGAGCCATGTGATACTTTTGTGTTCACAAACTCTTCTACCCTACTAACAGCTCAACAGAGAGGGCGTTAACTCACAATGTCTTTATGTGCTCTTTCCAGAAGCGTTGCATAACTACCATTTTGACTTTCCGGTCTGATAGGGGAGTGTACTACAAATCTGTCAATGTATTTGTGTCAACGGGCCATTTAATATAGAGATTACCTGATATTCTGACAAGGGAACACTCCATTATGACATGTCGAAACCTGCCCTGAAATTTATTTTCTTTTTTTCAGGAAGAATGCACCGAGAGAAACACAGTGTCAGATTTTTAGCTGCTATGACACCCCGTAAGTATTTAAAAAATGTTGAAAGTTGCCAAATTCGTAGCTTGTGAGGCGGCTGGAGAAATGCACACCCCCTACTATAGCTGTAGCAGACAGCTCATATGCAACATGGCAGGCCTATATCCTTGACTGATAATATTTCACAAAGCCACCGTAATTTGTAAAACGAATTTCAGTCACCTTTGTTTCACTGACGCAGTCGTTCACAGTTATTATTTGCTCGAATTTGCGACTCGTTTAGTACTCATAACAATAAGCAGTTGTCTCTGAGGTGTTGACAACGGAGGTAAAAGTAAATTAATTTTCTTTCTTTTTTATTCGTACATCTTTGCTAACAGCATTGCCTTTGTGCAGGTTCCAGAGGTTCGCAGCAATGAGGTATCCAATTAACGTTTTCAACCTCTGAAAGATGCAATAAGAAGAACATAACATGCCATCGAAATCACTTATATCTCATGAAGACCTATATATATATATATATATATATATATATATATATATATATATATATATATATATATATATATATATATGTTATTTATTACTTAATTTCTTGGAAATTCGTTCAACGTCGACATTTCGTTAGAAATTGTGGAAACATCAGAAGAAAGAGAAAGTAACTCTGACGATTCCACGAATTGTGGTTCAAACAATGATTATTGTGCTAATGAGTCCAGAGGAAAAATACAGTACCTTCCTAGCCCAAGGAAAACATGAAGAGTAACAGCTCACAGTGGCAAAAAAAGCCTGTAAATTTTTTGATTAAACGAAAGAGGAACAAAACACTTAAAGTTAAGGTGTCTGAAAATCGAGTTTTGTTTCATAAAATCTGAACATGAATTGTGTAATTAGAAGAACGGTTTACGAGCAAAATGAAACATGCCATAAAATTAAACTCGCAGACGTGTGTGAGAAAAACTATTCGAAAGATTTAGAGCTGCTCATGTGAGCCAGTGCACCGTTACCGATGGAAATCTACGAAACTAGGCCCTCTAAATTGCAAGTGGGATGAACATTGGGGCCCACTGGTTTCCAGGCGAAGGTCAGGACGACAACGTGAGTTCACTGTCATGGCTCTCAAACCAATCTAGTACAGTCTAGGGCCTTGGACACTTATGCACCTGGAAGAGGCCGTCACCGTCACGGAAGACTTCAAGTATGAATGGATGTAGATGATCTGGAAACAAGTTCACGTAGTTCGAAATTGTCATGGCGGCTTCGATTACTAGCACAGCCTCCATAAGAGCTCAGGCGGATGTCCCTCTTAGGATAATACTGCTCCCAGCGGTCTTTATCGGGTGGTGCGATGTATGTTTAAAGCAGCCGTTCGCCTAGACAACGGCATATCCGGACACGAGCATCGACCTGGTGCAACAAGGAAAGTGATTCATCCGAACGGGCAACACGTCTCTGTTGATTTACAGTCCAACGGTCCAATCTCAATGATCCCGTGCCCACCGCAATAGTAACTGGCGATCCCAATGATCCCGTGCCCACCGCAATCGCATTGGCGATGGCTGGTGGATCAGCTTGGGAATTCACTGGAGATGTTCTCTGTGGAGCTGTGTGCGAAACTGTGTATTTCGAAACACTTCTTCTTCCACTCGGATTGTGCTCTGTCGTCAGATCTTCGACACATCGCCGCCTAATCTACAGACCGGGCAAGGCTCTTACCTCCACTTTCTGTGATGAGGTATGGACGTTCAATACCTTGTCGCCAACTCGTGGTTTCACCGTGTCTCAACCACATTCCATAGAGGCTCACAACAGTAGCACGTGAACACCCGACTAACTATGTCGTTTCCGAGATGCTCATATATTCTCTATTGACTCAAACTATTTATAGCTTCGTTGACAGAGGGTACAGTACACTTATTCTCGAACATTCAAGAGATGTATTGGATCTAAAAACTAGCATTCTCTTTGCAGTTAAATAGCATTTATGTCGTTTTGATGTAATGTGTGGTTAACTCACATGGGGGGTAGGAATACAATAGAAGACAAACGTATAGCTTTGAGAGATGAAATAGAGAAACCAGAAGAGGAGCACATAGATAAAAATACAAGACCTAGTAGAAATGTCTACGTAACTGGCGAAAGTAGAAAATGTAAAAATGAATCAAATGAAGCAGCTAAGTGGGAATACAGATATCTGTAGAATAAGATTAAGAAGAAGTGCAGAATGTCAAAATCGGAATGTATAGAGGACAAACGAAGTGCCGAAGGAGCGTGCATACTTTAGGGAAAATTAAAGAGACTTGTGGAGAAAAGAGAACCATCTTTTACAGATATTAATACTTCAGATGGAAAACTAGTATTAAATAAGGAGAGAAAGCGTGGAAGGTAGAAAGAATGTGTTGAAGCGCTATATAAGGGAAACAACTTGAAGACATACTATAGAAAGGGAAGATAAGTAAATGAAAATGAGATGGCAGATACAATACTGCGAGAAGAATTTGACAAGACACCGAAAGGCATAAGTGGAATCACGTTCCCTAGAATAAACTAGATCAACTCAGAATTAATGAATATTTGGGAGAGCGAGCAGTGACAAAACTATTCCACCTGGTGTGCAAGACGTATGAGGCAGACCCAATATCGTGAGACTCCAAGAAGAATGTAATAACTTCAAATCGAAAGAATGCTGGTCTGAGTAATACAGAGTAATAAGCATATTTGCAAAATACTAACACGTAATATTTACATTAAAATGGAAAAACTGTTAGAAGCTGACCTTGGGGGTCTCGGAGAAATGTAGGAACACGTCAGGCAGTACTGATCCTACGTCTTATCTTAGAAGATTGGTTGAAAATAGCAAACCAACAAACGTAACATGGTGGTTATAATTAAAGCGACTACGTTCCAAGTGCTGCAGAATGGGCTGTATAAATCACAGGACACCGAAACATCGTAGGTACGTTCATCAATCGGTGAGCTTGCAGAGTATGCACAAAAAAAAATAATAGTTCCACTTTCTGTCGTCACCACGTGAAAATATGGCGCTGTAGGTAGTCACAGAGTGGCGTGAGGGCAGGAAAAGGGAAATAACGGTGAAACACATGATAACGGTGGTTCTGGCATGTTTATCAGGTTACGGTTACAAGTTACAACATGTGTTCAATATGGTATCTCGACTGCATCGCTGCATCCGTAACACAGCGTGTTCGACACTTGCTCGCACGATATCCGGTGCAATCAGAGCGATGTGTCATCATACGTTATCCTTCAAATCAGAAAGAGTCCACATACATCCGTGATAGACAGGATCTTAAGATATCCCAAGCTACAGGGATTTAGGACGCAGGATCTGGAGTCCACACATACTGAAATTGCTTAGAGATGATGCTTTCGTTACTGAAGGTTTGTAGTGGTACATCTTTCACCTGGCAAGTGGCATGTGGTGTCGCTCCATCTTGCACTAAAATAGTGATGTAGTCACAACTGCTTTCTTGCAAAGCTGGAATCACGTGTTGCGCAAGGAGGTCCCTATGAAGTGCAGGTGCCGGCCGTTGTGGCGGTTGCGGTTCTAGGCGCTTCAGTCCAGAACCGCGCTGCTGCTACGGTCGTAGGTTCGAATCCTGTCTTGGGCACGGATGTGTGTGATGTCCTTAGGTTAGTTAGGTTTAAGTAGTTCTAAGTCTATGGGACTGATGACCTCAGGTGTTAAGTCCCATAGTGCTCAGAGCCATTTGAACCATTCTTTGAAGTACAGGTGTAACTGTACACCTCAAAGGATCCTCGAAGAAAAATGGACTGAGAATAAAGGAGCTTGTCAAACCATACCACACAGCCGAGTGCAGTGGATGTTCCTGCACAACATGTGGTTGAGTGGGACCCATATGCGACGGTTCTGTTCATTACGGCATCGTGCATTATAAAATGCGCCTCGTCCATTTGAAGAATATTCCCAGGCCATATGCCATTCATTTCTATGCCTGCCAAAAATAGGAGGGCAAAGTCACGGCCTTGAAGCCTATCTTGGAGTTTCACTGGCTACACATTGTGAATCTTGAAGGAATACCAGTGTAAAATGTGCCGCAAAATCTTTTGAACTGTTAGCCAGATCTTCCCATGACACAGAATTTGAAGCATGTGATGCACGGTCGGCTATAGTTACAACTTCCATGGGAATAGGCCACCTCCCTCTCCCTGGGAGAGGCGGCCTAATTCATCTGGTTCTTAAAATTTCTTCATCATATTTTTCAGCCCATTTATGACTTGGTGCCTCTTTGCAGCTATTTCTGTCGGCGATATTCCTGTAATGCAGTGCTGCTACTGCCGCCGTTCTGATAAAACAAATTTACCAGCAGTGCACGGTCTTTCTTCTCATTAGACATTGCGTTTCGTGCGGAAAACTTCAACATTCTTATGCATTTTCACCAACTGTCACTTCACAAAAGAAACCAACTTGCGTCAGCAAGCAGCAAACAGCATAATAACTTAAAAACAGGAAACATGTGCCATTCTGACTGCTTAAAGTGTCAAATGTTCATTTGGCGGCAGAAAGTGGAGATATTATTTTTGAGCACACTCCGCAAGTGCCCAATAAGTGAGCATACCTACGATGTTTCAGTATCCTGGGATGTAAGCAGTCCGCACTGCACCACTCTGAACACCCTAAGTTTAATTACACTGAAGTGCCAAAGAATCTGTTATAGGCATGCGTATTCAAATACAAAGATACACTCCTGGAAATGGAAAAAAGAACACATTGACACCGGTGTGTCAGACCCACCATACTTGCTGCGGACACTGCGAGAGGGCTGTACAAGCAATGATCACACGCACAGCACAGCGGACACACCAGGAACCGCGGTGTTGGCCGTCGAATGGCGCTAGCTGCGCAGCATTTGTGCACCGCCGCCGTCAGTGTCAGCCAGTTTGCCGTGGCATACGGAGCTCCATCGCAGTCTTTGACACTGGTAGCATGCCGCGACAGCGTGGACGTGAACCGTATGTGCAGTTGACGGACTTGGAGCGAGGGCGTATAGTGGGCATGCGGGAGGCCGGGTGGACGTACCGCCGAATTGCTCAACACGTGGGGCGTGAGGTCTCCACAGTACATCGATGTTGTCGCCAGTGGTCGGCGGAAGGTGCACGTGCCCGTCGACCTGGGACCGGACCGCAGCGACGCACGGATGCACGCCAAGACCGTAGGATCCTACGCAGTGCCGTAGGGGACCGCACCGCCACTTCCCAACAAATTAGGGACACTGTTGCTCCTGGGGTATCGGCGAGGACCATTCGCAACCGTCTCCATGAAGCTGGGCTACGGTCCCGCACACCGTTAGGCCGTCTTCCGCTCACGCCCCAACATCGTGCAGCCCGCCTCCAGTGGTGTCGCGACAGGCGTGAATGGAGGGACGAATGGAGACGTGTCGTCTTCAGCGATGAGAGTCGCTTCTGCCTTGGTGCCAATGATGGTCGTATGCGTGTTTGGCGCCGTGCAGGTGAGCGCCACAATCAGGACTGCATACGACCGAGGCACACAGGGCCAACACCCGGCATCATGGTGTGGGGAGCGATCTCCTACACTGGCCGTACACCACTGGTGATCGTCGAGGGGACACTGAATAGTGCACGGTACATCCAAACCGTCATCGAACCCATCGTTCTACCATTCCTAGACCGGCAAGGGAACTTGCTGTTCCAACAGGACAATGCACGTCCGCATGTATCCCGTGCCACCCAACGTGCTCTAGAAGGTGTAAGTCAACTACCCTGGCCAGCAAGATCTCCGGATCTGTCCCCCATTGAGCATGTTTGGGACTGGATGAAGCGTCGTCTCACGCGGTCTGCACGTCCAGCACGAACGCTGGTCCAACTGAGGCGCCAGGTGGAAATGGCATGGCAAGCCGTTCCACAGGACTACATCCAGCATCTCTACGATCGTCTCCATGGGAGAATAGCAGCCTGCATTGCTGCGAAAGGTGGATATACACTGTACTAGTGCCGACATTGTGCATGCTCTGTTGCCTGTGCCTGTGGTTCTGTCAGTGTGATCATGTGATGTATCTGACCCCAGGAATGTGTCAATAAAGTTTCCCCTTCCTGGGACAATGAATTCACGGTGTTCTTATTTCAATTTCCAGGAGTGTATGTCAACAGGCAGAATACGGCGCTGCGATCAGCAACGCCTGTATAAGACAACGAGTGTCTGGCGCAGTTTCTAGATCTGTTACTGTTGCTACCATGGCAGGTTATCAAGATTTAAGTGTGTTTGAACGTGGTGTTATAGTCGACGCACGAGCGATGGGACACAGCATCTCCGAGGTAGCGTTGAAGTGGGGATTTTCCTGTACGATCATTTCACGAGTGTAACGTGAATATTAGGAACCAGGTAAAACATCAAAAGTCCGACATTGCTGCGGCCGGATAAAAGATCCTGCGAGAACTAAACCGACGACGGAAGAGAATCGTTCAACGAGACAGAAGTGCAACCATTCCGAGAATTGCTGCAGATTTCAGTGCTAGCCCATCACCAAGTGTCAGCGTGCGAACCATTCAACGAAACATTAATGATACGGGCTTTCGGAGCCGAAGGCCCGCTGATGTACCCTTCATGACTGCACGACACAAAGCTCTACGCCTCGCATGGGCCTGTCAACACTGACTGTTGATGATTCGAAACATGTTGCCTGGTCGGACGAGTTTCGTTTCAAACTGTAGGGAGGGGATGGACGTGCACGAGTATGGATACAACCTCGTGAATCCATTGAACCTCCATGGGGGCTGTTCAATCTGGTGGAGTCTCTGTAATGGTGTGGGGAATGTGCAGTTGGAGTGATAAGGGACCCCTGGTACGTCTAGATAGGACTCTGACAGGTGACACATACGCTTACGTAAGCATCCTGTCCGACCACCTGCATCCATTCATGTCCATTGTGCTTTCCGACGGACTTGGGACAATGCGTACCCCACACGATCCGAATTGCCACAGAGTGGCTCCAGGCCCACTGTTCTGAGTTTAAGCACGTCCGCTGGTCACCAGACTCCCCAAACATGAACACTGTTGAGCATATCTGGGATGCCTTGAAACGTGCTGTTCAGAAGAGATCTCCACCCCTCGTACTCTTACGGATTTATGGACAGCCCTGCAAGATTCATAGTGTCAGTTCCCTCCAGCACTACCCCAGACATTAGTCGAGTCCATGTTGCGGCTCTTCTGCGTGCTCTCGTGGGGCCCTACACAATATTAGGCAGGTATACCAGTTTCTTTGGCTCTTCAGTGTCTAACCACCCGCTACATTTATAGCATTTACAGATTTAGAGAAAACTTTGAGAGTGTTGACTGGACTACAGACTTTGATTTTCTGAAGTTACCAGGGATAAAAAAGGGAGCAAAAGGTTATTCAGAACTTGTGCAGAAACCAAGCTGCAGTAATAGGTTAAAGCACACGAAAGGGAAACAGTAGTTGAGAATGGACTGAGACAGGATTTCAGCCTATCCACGATGTTATCCAGCTTCGTACGATGAACAAGCAGGAAAGAAAACCAAGGAGATATTTAGAAAAGGCATTAAAGTTCATGGACGAGAAATAAATAAAAGCTTTGCTGACAATATTTTAATTCTGTCAGACTTGCCTCAGGACTTGGCAGGGCAGTTGTACTGAAATGTAGGGTCGTCAAAAGAGATTTTAAGATGAAAATCAACAAAGGTACAAAGAGGGCAATACAGTAGAACTAAATTAGGCGATGCTGAGGGTCTTAGATTAAGAAATGAGACATTTAAAATAATAGATGAGCCTTAGTATTTGGGTAGATAGAATAGTAAATGACGAGGTACTGATTAGAACTGGTGAAGAAAGAAATGTATGGCAGAACTTGACTAAAAGTATGGATCGGTTGATAAGATATGTCCTGAGGCATGACAGAATTGTCAGTTTGGTGACGGAAGGAAGTGTGAATAGAGATGGAGATCAGGATTTGAATAAAGTAGGTTTGTCACAACATGGTGTCTGCCTGATTTGGCTCAGCTGTGGTTGTTCATTCTTGTTTCACCCTTAACTATCACATCACCACCAGTCCACTTGGGCAGTATTAGAAGGGTCAGTTCATGAGCCCAGTCGAATAGTAAGCGTTTATGGAAACATACTTGACCGTTTACCAACAAAAAATTCTGAGCTAAAACCGAGCATCAAAACGGATACAGGGATTATTGAACACATGGTTGTCGTAGCGAGGCCGAATACCGCAACCCAAAATCCACCAAAAGTAGTCGAAAACTATATATATATTCAAAAGAGCAGACACAAATTCGCTAGACGCCTTCCTGAGACACAGTCTCCATTCCTTCCGAATCAACGATGTAGGTGCAGACCAAATGTAGTTTGAGTTCAAAGAAATAGTATCGGAAGCAACTGAGAAATTTACATCAAATAAGTTAACAAAAGATGGTACTGATCCACCGTGGTACACAAAATAGCTCAGAACACTGTTGCAGAAGAAAACGAAAAAAACACGCCAAACTATACGAACGCAAAATCCCCAAGATTGGCGATCTTTTACATAAGCTCGAAATTTAGAGCGGACTTCAACGAGAGAAGCTTATAATAGTTTTCAAAACGAAACTTTGTCTCGACACCTGGCAGCAAATCCGAAGAGATTCTCATCCTATGTAAAGTATACTTGCGGCAAAACACAATCAATGCCTTCTCTGCGCGACAGAAATGGAAATACTACGGACAGCAGTGCTGCTAAAGCAGAGTTACTAAACACAGCCTTCCCAAATTCCTTCATCAAAGAAGACGAAGTAAATATTTCAGAATTCGAATCAAGGACAGATGCCAACATGAATAGCTCAGAAGTAGATATCCTCAGAGTAGTGAAGATACTTCAATCACTTAATAAAAGCAAGTCTTTCGGTCCAGATTGTAAACCAATCACGTTTCTTTCACAGTGTGCTCATGCAATAGCTCCGTACTTAACAATCACATACAATCGCCCGCTAGACGAAATATCCATGCACAAAGAGTAGGAAGTTGCGCAGGTCACATCAATATTCAAGAAAGGTAATGGGAGTAATCAACTAAATTACAGGCCCGTATCATTAACGTCGAGGTGCAGCATTATTTTGGAACATATATTGTGTTCGAACTTTATGAATTACCACATATAGAACGGTCTGATGACATGTAGGAAACACGGAGTTGGAAAGTATCGTTATTGTGAAACACAGCTATCTCATTACCAACACGAAGTGTTGTGTACTATCGACAGGGGATTTCACAATGATTCCGTATTCCTAGATTTCCAGAAGGCTTTTGACACCAAATCCCTCAAGCGGCTTGTAACCAAATTACGTGCTTATGGAATATCGTCTCAGTTGTGCGACTAGATTCGCGATTTCGTGTCAGAGAGGTCACTATTCGTACTAATTGACGGAAAGTCATCGAGTAAAACGACAGTTATTTCTCCCGTTCCTCAGGGTAGTGTTATATGCTCTCTGTTTTACCGTATGTATATAAACTATTTAGGAGACAAATTGAGCAGCCGTCTTAGGTTGTTTTCAGATGATGCGGTCATTTATCGCCTGGTGAAGTCATCGGAAGATCAAAACTAACTGCAAAACGATTTATAAGGTATCTGCATCGTACGAAAACAGGCAACTGACCCTAAATAATGAAAATTATGAGATCAATGTCCTCGGAAAGTATTACAGCCATACTTTCCTCTTGCTTTCAGCCGTTCACAGTACCAACATAACAATGCTATATTGGTTAATATTACAAAGCCAGATGATACAACCATTCAAATATCTCTGACTATTACAATACACAAATTATTTCAAAACATAATAACGTCGTGTTAAAAGTGCATAACACCCTTCGTTCTGTTTATAGTTCCAATTGTGTTCGACTATCAGCGAAGTAAGTATACATTTAGCGCAAAAGCAATAGCCTCCTCAAATAACAGGAAACGTAAAAAGCCAAAGTGTGCCTAAGCTGTTTGTATCTGAGCGACCGACAATATGAAACGATGTCCATGAGAATCTTTTTGTAGTTGATCCAACTGAAGAAGCAGCTTAATAAACTGAAGAGAAACGCGTTCAACTTGTATTTATTTATTTACGCACAGACAAAATCTTAAAGATATCAATACTGCTTTACTTACAAGTAATGATCGAATGGTTAACACGTTAAAGACGTTATACTTGTAACTTTTTCGGAGTTTGCATATTCGACGTTGTACTTCTTCACTATGACCGTAAGTTCACGTTTTCAACGGTGGCCTTGCCTTCAGCTATCGGAATCGAATTAGTTCTACATTGATCCCTTCCTGACGACAAAATTACAGAAACAGGACACTTTTCTTTACGGTGTCACTCGAAGCTACTCAGAGTTGTGGCCATTCTTTGCGTCTTTAGTACCCTAATTACCCGTTTTAACTTTCTTCTTAAGTGAAGATGACCTCTGAGCGTCGTGATGAAATTTTCAGAAGTTTGTATTATTACGCGTTTGTTCCGGAGTGTAGCGAATGCGAGAATGACTCCCTCGGCAGTATACGGCCGTTTACCTTCGCTACCATTCCCCATCTGAGTCATTACTTCGTTCCTAAACACCTCGAGTTCCAAGAGGCATTAAATTGTAACCTTACTTGCACGCGCCCCTCATTTCTCAATCGATTAAGGCTCTGCGACATTCAGCATTAGCCGTATACAACCGAAACGAGACGATAAGTTCCCCTTCTTACAACAGCTACTACAGTGGTCTCTCTGCTTTATTTTACTCATTTATCATGCTGCAAGAATACGCTGATCACTAACTAATGACCAGTGTAAGGGAAGGGTTGTGGAAGAGGGCGCGTTGTTACTGAATTTCCCACCCCCGCAACACACGAAATTACAGTTAATAAGTAACAGTCTCACTAGGTTGAGCGCATTCATTTCTACCTGTTGTTGAAATGCGGCCCCTGTAATCAACTCTTTAAAAAAATTGAAAAGAGCTATTTACCCTTTAGTTGTGTGATACTTACAAATAAGAAATGAGATTGACGTCAGCAGGAATGTTTATGTTCTTGTTATCACGCTGAAACAGAGAATAAATGAACTCACAACAGAAAAAAAGCAGAATTTTTTTCTCCGTTACTCTTAACTGAGGACCAACTACGAGAAATTTGAATTTATAGCACCACTGGAGGTAAACTGGAAATCTGGTTACAATAACGTGCGGGAGAAAACTAAGAATGTTCTTACGATCCTTTACAACTTGAAAAGAACCTATCATAATTAAAGTTGGTACCCAGTTTATTAAAAGTATACTTATTAAGACGTAGTTTAGGTGTGGAGCGCAGGCGTAAACAGAGAAGTTGTTTTGCATAAGTAACATTTCGCCATATATATCAAATAAATTTCTAGCGACACACACGCTGTACGGTGAGTGAAATACAATGGTAGTGGTTGTTTGTAGGTTATCTTTGAACCTAATTACATAATTTAATTTTCGACTGCGACTGGTGGGCTTAACGTAACGAGTTTCAAACGATAGAAGGATTTAAAGGTGGTAACTCACCAACACGAAATGAATGTGAGAGCGGTTGTTAGATCTCACCCACTAACGAAGCGCATCCGCCATTACGGTATAATTGAAGCAGAAATATTAATGAAGGATCCCACGATGATTAACTCTTAATCTAAATATTGGATTAGAGGAGCAGCTCGTAATTAGGGGGTATCAGTTATATTCACATTGCGTGCGCACAAGCCAACGGCCGCTATAGCGCAAGGCCACCAAAAGACAGAAAGAAAAAACCCTAAATTACTTGATCGCTGCATTTATGTCTTATACTTCGATGAATCTTGCATCAGGAAAGCGAATGATAGGCTCAAGCTCTTTCACTCTAGCTGTGCGATTCATGACGTTATTGGTAAGTTATTCACATTAATATAAAATTCGTTGAGCTCTTGAGATGGTACACATAAGATAGGAATAAAAAGGACTTATTCGAGTCATTTGGAAATAGCTGTGAGGAATATACGAACGTAGGCTCTTTCGGTGTATGCTGTTGGTGACAAGCTTCCGGGTTTCCAGCTACGTATCTGCTGACTAACATATAATCAGAAAATCACTACTGTCTGAAATTGTACGATTGTATTTTATAACTGAAATAGTTTCGTACTACTAAGAGTTTGCTAAAGGCTTCCGTATAGGGCAAACATGTTGTAACACAATAAATGATTCCATACTAAGCGAAAAATAATTGTACATTAAAAACATGCATTACTGCTAAGATATTTGAATTCGAGTGGTAGCTTATTGAAAATGGATGCAGCGGTATACTGCACACCTTTCTGCACGAGAGTTAAGAAAGTCCGATACAAATGCAGGTTTGATTTCTGCCTAGTATTAACTGAGTGAAAGCAGTTTATTCTTGGGAATAAGTTAATATTGTTAACAAGAAATAACAGTAAGTAATATATATATATATATATATATATATATATATATATATATATATATATATATATATATATATATATATAGAGGCCAGTCTCCTCTTGAACAGGGTTCGACAAGATATTCATGAACTTACACCACTTATTGTCCGAACCTCCCGTTTCTGAGCCATAATATCCTTTTAGAATGGGAAGAGTTACACCAAAATATAATACCATACGACATAAGCGAATGAAAATAAGCAAAGTAGACTGATTTTCGTGTCGAATGAGCACTCAATTCAGATACCGTTCGAATAGTAGAATTGGCAGTATTAAGTCTTGGAACAAGATCCTGAACGTGGGCTTTCCACGACAGTTTACTATCTGAACACCTATAACTTTGAACTGTTCGGTTTCACTAATCATATGCCCATCCTGTGAATTTAAAAGGTCAGGTGTTGTTGAATTGTGTGTTGGAAACTGTAAAAACTGAGTCTTACTATGATTTAGCGTTATTTTTTTCTACAAGCCATGAACTTAGGTCATGTACTGTACTATTTGAAACCGAGCCAGTGTTGCACACAACATACTTTACTACCAAGGTAGCGTCATCAGCAAACAGAAATATTTCAGAGTTACCCATAATACTAGAGGGCATATCATTTATATAAATAAGGAACAGGAGTGGCGCTAACACTGATCACTGGACCCCCCCCCCCTCCCCACCTGACTGTATCCCGCTCAGACCCCACACCACAGCCATTCTCAACATTGTGAATAATGATCATTTGCTGTCTGTTGATAAAGTAAGAAGTGAACCAATTGTGAGCTACTCCCAGTATTTCATAATGGTCCTACTTCTGGAGCAATATTTTGTGATCAACACAATAAAATGCCCTAGTTAAATCAAAAAGTATGCCTAGCGTTCGAAACCTTTTGTTTAATCCATCCAGTACCTCACAGAGAAAAAGAGAATATAGCATTTTCAATTCTTAAACGACTTCTAAAGCCTCACTGTACATATGATAGCAAATCGTGTGATATAAAATGATCAGTTATCCTTGCATACAAAGCCTTTTCAGTAACTTTAGCTATCACTGATGGCATAGAAATAGGTCTACTTTGTCTACATTATCTCTTTCTCCCTTTTCATAAAGCGGCTTTACTACTGAGTACTTTAATCGTTCACGAAACTGACCATTCCTAAAGGAAAAATTACAAATATGGCTAAATACATGGCAAACATGTGCAGAACAGTACTTTAATATTCTGCTAGGCACTCCATCATATCCATGAGAGTCCTTAGTCTCCAGTGATTTAATTATTGACTCAATCTCCCCTTTTTCTGCATCACAGAGGAATATTTCAGACGTCAATCTTGGAAAGGCATTTGCCAAGAAAGTTATATGATTCCCTGCAGAAACTAAATTTTTATTTAATTCACCAGCAGTGCTCAGAAGATTATTGTTAAATACTGTACATATATCTAATTTATCAGTAGCAGAAATATTTTTTCTATGAACTGACTTTATATCGTCGACGTCGTGCTGCCTACCAGACACTTCCTTCACAACTGACAATATGGTTTTAAATTTATCCTGTGAATTTGCTATTCTATTTGCATACCACACACTCTTTGCCTTCCTGATAACATTTTTAAGCACTTTACAATACTGGTTGTAATGGGTTACTGTAGCTTGATTGTCACTACTTCTAACATTTTGATATAATTCCCGCTTTGTTCTACAAGATATCCTTATCCCACTAGTCAGCCACCCGGGCTGCCTTTTACTGCTAGTACCCCGTTTAGAACGTTCTAATGGAAAGCAACTCTCAAAGAGCATGAGAAATGTGTTAAGGAAAGCATTATACTTGTCATCTATGTTATCAGCACTACAAACATCCTGCCACTCTTGACCCTTGACAAGGTTTAAAAACTCTCTATTGCTGTTGGTTTAACTTTCCTACATAGTTTGGAATTATATGTGACGTTTGTTTCAGTACAAAATCCCTTCAGTGTTAAAATTTGTGCGTCACGGTCTGAAAGACCATTCACCTTTTTACTAACAGAATGCCTGTCTAGTAATGAAGAATGAATAAAAATATTGTCTATGGCTGAGCTAATGTTTCCCTGCACCCTAGTTGGAAAAAACACAGTCTGTATCAGAGTATATAAATTTAGGAGATTTAACAACATCCTTTTTCTTGCACCATCATATAAGAAATTTATATTGAAGTCACCATTTATAACTAATTTCTGGTACTTCATACAAAGTGAACCAAGAACCCTCTCTAGCTTGAGCAGAAACGCTCTGAAGTCAGAGTTAGGGGACCTATAAACAACGACAATTAGAAGTTTAGTTTCACTAAATTCAACTGCCCCTGCACAACATTCAAATATCTGTTCAGTGCAGTGTCCTGATACGTCTATCGACTCAAGTGGAATACTATTATTTACGTACATAGCCACTCCCCCACTCCGCAAGGAACTCCTTGAAAAACAGCCAGCTAATCTGTAACCTGGTAAAGGAAGCCTCTGAATTGTCAAATTATTTAAGTGGTGCTCCGATATACCAGTAATTTCAGAGTCATCATCTACAAGCAGTTCACTAACTTTATCTCTAATACCTCTTATATTTTGATGAAACATGCTAATTCCTTCTTTTCTTCGGAACATGACGTCCTCTGAAGGTGAGCCCTTAGTTAGAGGGACTTACTTTCAGCAGATATACCTATCAGCTGACTTCAGTCTGAAAAAGATGTAGTTGTAGCACCAACTACTACAAGAATTTTTCCATGAGTGATCCCACTGCCACCCAGTACACTGTCACCTATAAGCTTTGCCAGCGTCCCCTTCCCATAGCTATTGAGGTGCAGGCCTTGCCAAGTGAAACTCGATCTACTGATAGACCTAACTGGCACCACTGAAATGTGACCCATGCCCTCTGCCATCAGCGCCCTCTCCGTTAACGCGCCTAACAGCCGCATGCCGATCATGACCCTGAAACAGTTGCACGAAATGTACATTAGTGCCACCAGTTTGAGTAGCTATATTTACCAGGTCACGACCTGTATCATATTCCCCGCCCCTATCAAGACTGTCCCCTGCTCCACCTGATCCTCCTTCGTAAAATTTCTACAAAACTCCCCTATGCTGTCAGTCACCTGAGCCAACCCTGCACTAGGCTTCACAATGCTTATGACCTCGTACTCACTCCTCAACACTTCCTGAAAGTGCTGGCCCACACCTCTACCGTGCGAACTACCTAGCAGCAGAACCTTTCTGTTAGATTTTGCAACTGACCTAGGTCTCCTAACTGATGAGGACTGCTGCATGTTCCCTACCTGTACAGCTACAATAGGCTCCACTGAACTCTGACAGTTGGTCAAATCTATTGCAAATATGCAAAGTATAACCATCTGAATACCTCCTCCTCCTAGCTGCCTTCTTGTCAACTGCCAGTTCCCATTCCCCACCACCCTTCATCCTCCTCAACCTATCTAGTTCTTCCTTTGCGCGTTGTAACTGCACCTGAAAGTCACAGATCTTACGCTCCTGTTGGTCTATCAACTTATTTCTACTACAGATCCTGCATTCCCAGGAGAGGATCTCGCTAGAATACCCACTGGCCTCCCCACTGCATTCTCCCCAATGAAAATCCCACACCGTAAGCCAGTACTCACTAACCTACGACAGAGAGTGTCTCACTCATGGTAAAATTTTACAGTTACTGAAAAGAACTATACGTCTACATTCCCTAAGTTCAGTTACACCAGTAGAACTATTTATAGAACTAACAATAGCGATCTCGAAGTTCTCTGTCTACTAAGAAAGCGACTACTTGTATTAATACTGCTACACCACAGCTAATACCAATATCAACAAAACTTCACAAAATTATTAGCTAAAACCATAAATTCAAGCGGCCACTGAAACACTCAACGAAGTTAAAACACTGAATGAAAATTTTACTCAAATATTTCACTACGGACAATAAGTCTAAATACTGGTCGCGTCAATTAGGCATTTAATAACGTTAGACGTCGTTCGTGACTTATACTGTATCATCTAAGCACCATTATAGGACTACGATAAAGAGAACAACTATAAAGATAACTCCCTCAAACCAAATCCATCTAAGACACAGGTTAGCGCTTTCCACCCCCGCACAAAACAGGGAAACAGGAAGCTGAACGTCACCTGGAATGGCAACAAACTGGACCATACGGCCAAGCCAACATACCTTGGTGTCGTCCTGGATAGATCACTGACGTACAGATATCACTGTGAAAAAACCTGCCAAAAAGTTGCTGCCAGGAACAATATTTTAAGAAAACTGACGAATAGTAAATGGGGAGCTAGTCCGACTGTATTACGAACAACTGCTCAAGCACTTTGCTTTTCCACGGCAGAATATGCATGCCCTGTATGGTCCCGATCCACACGTGCCAAAAAAGTCACTACAGTCCTTAATGAAACATGCAGGCTAACAAGAGGATGCATGAAACCCACTCCACTTGGGAAAATATACAAAGCAGCTGGATTCTCATCTCCTGAATCCTGAAGAATTGCGCACGAACATACAGAAAAATTTAAACAGATTTTCGACGAGCTCCACCCGCTGCATGGTTCTTCATGTGGACGCAGCAGACTTAAATCCCGCAAGAGATTTCTCACTAGTGAATTGAACGAGTCTCCGAAGGACTACCCTGCCTCACGAGAAATACCCAGTGGCAGTACATCAAGCTGGAAGATTTGGAGAACACTGAACCGCATCAGAACAGGCGTAGCACCAGTTAAAGCAAACCTAGTCAAATGGGGCTTCAAGGACGATGGAGACAACAAATGCGACTGTGGTGAAGTTCAGGATATGGAACACCTTCTACAGTGTTCCATCTGCCCCACAAGGTGTACCCTTGACGAACTATGGCTTGAGAAGAGAGACACAGTGGACTTGGCCCGGGATAGGGCTGAAAGGCTTTGAAACAAATCTCCGGACACGAAAAAGTAAGTAATAGGACTAGGATGGTCCTATCGTGTCATGTGACAAATGAAAATTATATTTGTAAATGTTAGAATTTTAGTATAATAAGATTAAATAAATTATTTTGCTATGGTTACCACACGTATAATTATTGTAGACAACTGATCTTCAAATTAAGTTGATGTTTTGCTTCCTCATACAGTAATTTTTGCACAACGCTGCTAAGCTATCTACATCTCCGTGCTGGTGTAATCAATACAGGAGAGTTAGTCGCTTTACCATTTTAGATTCGTCTGCAATCACAAAATATTAATAGTTCTGTACATGTGCTATTAAATGTTTAGTTAGCTGAAATATATAAACATGTAAGAAAACAATAGCCTAATCATCTTCTCAGCCGACTTTTTCTATCTCGTAATACAGCTGTAAATTGGTTGGCTATTCTGTGCTGTGTAATTTTTCTAGTCATCGTAGGCAGACACACCGTTCTTCTTGTACAAATAGCTGACCAGTATAGTCGCTTAATCATTAGCGCCCTTACCAACTGACGTTCATACGTTTTACTTTCGATACATGCGCATAATAACGTGGAAAGTGCACATTACCGCCTCAAACCAAGATACGTAATCAACTACTGTTGGTTCTGCCGCCATGAAAAGAAAAATGTACGTAGTTTATAAATCTTTGTTGTACATGTATGCTACCTTGAGCGCACAAAATATTTATAGCAACAGCATGTTCAGTGACTTATTTAAATTCATGCTGGATAATGACTTGAAACTACAGCGTATTGTATTCTTTTCTCATTGCACTTCATCTGCATGTCGTTCCACCATCTATTTCTGTTTTCTTCTAAGCTGGAGGTGTTCGGCCGATGTAGCGCGTTCAGATTTCTCAGGCTATCTCTGGCCTCTCGGCGTGGATTTAAAGCAACAGTTCCTGTGTAGGTGACATGCTGATGATCTTAAGCCGTGAATTTGATTCACTGAATGTATGTGAGGCTCTTCTCTGACTTTACCAAAATATTATGTAAATTTACATCTATTATCTACATTTACATTTGGGGTGGCCTTAATCACTGTGAATTATACCCTGCTAATGAGACTATTTGCACACATGACTTGTTATTAAGCGCAACGGGTACTCTCTATAGGGGAAATGAACTGGAAGACAACAGCATTATAGATAGGGGAGAGAAAGAAAATGATGATATGGGAGTAGCGATACTACGAGAAGAATTTGAAAGAGCAATGAAAGACCTAAGTGGAAACCAATCCTCTGGAGTAGAAGATAGTCGCTCAGAATTACTAAGATCCTTTGGGAGAACCAGCGATGACAAAATTATTCTACCTTGTTTGCAAAATTTATGAGACATGCGAAATACCGTCACACTTCAAGAGGAATGTAGTAATTTCAGTTTCAATTGAAGACAAGTGTGACTACTACCGAACCCATTGTTTAATAAGTCATGGTTGCAAAATGATGACACGAATTACTTACAGAAACATGGAAAACTTGGTGGGAGCGACTTCGGGGGTTCCGGAGAAATGCAAGTACACGTGAAGCAATGCAGACCCCACATCTTTAATTGAGGCAAGCTACATTTACAGCATTTGTAGATTTAGAGAAAGCTTTCGACGTTGATGACTAGACAACTCTCTTTTGACATTTTGAAGCTAGCAGGTTATCCCTGCTTCAGAGAGCAAAACGTTATTTGAAACTTGTACAGGCATCAGAATGCAGTTATAGAGTCGAAGGATATGAAAAGGTTGCCGTTGCTGAGGAGGGAGTGAGACAGTAGCGTAGCGTTTCCCTGATATTTTCTAAGCTGTTCATTGAACAAGCTGTAAAGACTTCGCAGTGAACACACAGTGCGTAGTGGGGCGATTACACTGTTGTAGAAATAATTCAAAAGCCAAGATGGCTTAAACACTGTTTACTGGATAAACGGTTTCAACACACTAAATGTGCCATCATCGGATCTGTAAAGATATAACATGACAGGTTTGAGGGAGGGATTACATGAGTTGCACTATATACATTACTGTTAGTACAGTACCACATATAAAATCATTGTTACAAGAAATAAAAAATAACTGCGGCCATGGTCATTCTTTTCCATAAGATACGTATTTTTTGTGACAATGGTTTTATATCAGCTGGTCTGCCTCATGTATCGTTATATCGAAATGGTTTATAAATTTTAATCTACATTCAGGTATTTGGTACTGTACTAATAGTAATGTATATAATGTAACTTATTTAAGTCCTCCCTCAGACCTGTCATGTTATATCTTCACAGATACGATGATGGCACCTTTAGTGTGTTGAAACCGGTTATCCAGTAAACAGTATTTAAGCGATCTTGGCTTTTGAATTATTTCTACAATCTGTAAAGAACACCAAAGCAAACATGCAATACGAGTTAAAATTTAGAGAGAACAATAAAAACCTTTGTGGACTTTGTCGTTTGCCGACTTCATTGTAATTCTTGTTCGAGGCATGTAGGAAATGGAGGGGAAGTTGAACGGAATGCACAGTATCCTGATGTTTTCAGATTAACGTTGCCAAAAGTGAAACAAGAGCAATGAATGCAAACAAATTAAATTAAGTGATGCTGAAAGGATCAGATATGAAATGAGTCATGCAAAGTAGTAGACGACTTTCCTTGTATGAGCTGCAAAATAAATAATAATAATGTCGTGTGACGAGGGCCTCCCGTCGGGTAGACAGTTCGCCTGGTGCAGGTCTTTCGATTTGACGCCACTTCGGCGACTTGCGCGTCAATGGGGATGAGATGATGATGATTAGGACAACACAACACCCAGTCCCTGAGCGGAGAAAATCTCCGACCCAGCCGGGAATCGGCCCGGGCCCTGAGAATTGACATTCCGTCGCGCTGACAACTCAGCTACCGGAGGCGGACTGCAAAATAAATGACAATGTCCGATGTATAGAGGGTATTTAAAATACAGAGTTTCAGGTACAAAAGTGTTTCTTAAAAAGAAAAATATATTAATATGGAACATAAATTTCGCGAAGACTTTTCTGAAAGTATTTTCTGGAGTCTAACGTCCACGGAAGTGAAACTTTGACTATAAATATTTCAGTCACGAAAAGAATTTAAGGTTTTTAAATATTATGCTAGAGAAGAATGTTGAAGATCAGGTGTGTATATCGAATAACTTATGCAGAGAAACTGAAACTAATCGGTGGAAAAATAAATTTATGGCACAACTTGACTAAAACAACGGATCGATGGGTAGGAAACGTCTTGAGGCGTCAAGGAATCGTCAGTTCAGAAATGGAAGGAAGCATGGATGGTGAAAATTGTACAGGCAGACCAACGCTTGTGTATGGGAAACAGGTGCAAATGAAAGTTGCAGTATTTATGCAGACATAAAAAGAATTGCACAAATCTACATCTACATCTATACTCCGCGAGCCACCTTACGGTGTGTGGCGGAGGGTACTTATTGTACCACTATCTGATCCCCCCTTCCCTGTTCCATTCACGAATTGTGCGTGGGAAGAACGACTGCTTGTAAGTCTCCGTATTTGCTCTAATTTCTCGGATCTTTTCGTTGTGATCATTACGCGAGATATATGTGGGCGGTAGTAATATGTTGCCCATCTCTTCCCGGAATGTGCTCTCTCGTAATTTCGATAATAAACCTCTCCGTATTGCGTAACGCCTTTCTTGAAGTGTCCGCCACTGGAGCTTGTTCAGCATCTCCGTAACGCTCTCGCGCTGACTAAATGTCCCCATGACGAATCGCGCTGCTTTTCGCTGGATCATGTCTATCTCTTCTATTAATCCAACCTGGTAAGGGTCCCATACTGATGAGCAATACTCAAGAATCGGACGAACAAGCGTTTTGTAAGCTACTTCTTTCGTCGATGAGTCACATTTTCTTAGAATTCTTCCTATGAATCTCAACCTGGCGCCTGCTTTTCCCACTATTTGTTTTATGTGATCATTCCACTTCAGATCGCTCCGGATAGTAACTCCTAAGTATTTTACGGTCGTTACCGCTTCCAATGATTTACCACCTATGGCATAATCGTACTGGAATGGATTTCTGCCCCTATGTATGCGCATTATATTACATTTATCTACGTTTAGGGAAAGCTGCCAGCTGTCGCACCATTCATTAATCCTCTGCAGGTCTTCCTGGAGTACGTACGAGTCTTCTGATGTTGCTACTTTCTTGTAGACAACCGTGTCATCTGCAAATAGCCTCACGGAGCTACCGATGTTGTCAACTAAGTCATTTATGTATATTGTAAACAATAAAGGTCCTATCACGCTTCCTTGCGGTACTCCCGAAATTACCTCTACATCTGCAGATTTTGAACCGTTAAGAATGACATGTTGTGTTCTTTCTTCTAGGAAATCCTGAATCCAATCACAAACCTGGTCCGATATTCCGTAAGCACGTATTTTTTTCACTAAACGTAAGTGCGGAACCGTATCAAATGCCTTCCTGAAGTCCAGGAATACGGCATCAATCTGCTCGCCAGTGTCTACGGCACTGTGAATTTCTTGGGCAAATAGGGCGAGCTGGGTTTCACATGATCTCTGTTTGCGGAATCCATGTTGGTTATGATGAAGGAGATTTGTATTATCTAAGAACGTCATAATACGAGAACACAAAACATGTTCCATTATTCTACAACAGATTGACGTAAGTGAAATAGGCCTATAATTATTCGCATCTGATTTATGACCCTTCTTGAAAATGGGAACGACCTGTGCTTTCTTCCAGTCGCTAGGTACTTTACGTTCTTCCAGAGATCTACGATAAATTGCTGATAGAAAGGGGGCAAGTTCTTTAGCATAATCACTGTAGAATCTTAAGGGTATCTCGTCTGGTCCGGATGCTTTTCCGCTACTAAGTGATAGCAGTTGTTTTTCAATTCCGATATCGTTTATTTCAATATTTTCCATTTTGGCGTCCGTGCGACGGCTGAAGTCAGGGACCGTGTTACGATTTTCCGCAGTGAAACAGTTTCGGAACACTGAATTCAGTATTTCTGCCTTTCTTCGGTCGTCCTCTGTTTCGGTGCCATCGTGGTCAACGAGTGACTGAATAGGGGATTTAGATCCGCTTACCGATTTTACATATGACCAAAACTTTTTAGGGTTCTTGTTTAGATTGTTTGCCAATGTTTTATGTTCGAATTCGTTGAATGCTTCTCTCATTGCTCTCTTTACGCTCTTTTTCGCTTCGTTCAGCTTTTCCTTATCAGCTATGATTCGACTACTCTTAAACCTATGGTGAAGCTTTCTTTGTTTCCGTAGTACCTTTCGTACATGATTGTTATACCACGGTGGATCTTTCCCCTCGCTTTGGACCTTAGTCGGTACGAACTTATCTAAGGCGTACTGGACGATGTTTCTGAATTTTTTCCATTTTTGTTCCACATCCTCTTCCTCAGAAATGAACGTTTGATGGTGGTCACTCAGATATTCTGCGATTTGTGCCCTATCACTCTTGTTAAGCAAATAGATTTTCCTTCCTTTCTTGGCATTTCTTATTACACTTGTAGTCATTGATGCAACCACTGACTTATGATCACTGATACCCTCTTCTACATTCACGGAGTCGAAAAGTTCCGGTCTATTTGTTGCTATGAGGTCTAAAACGTTAGCTTCACGAGTTGGTTCTCTAACTATCTGCTCGAAGTAATTCTCGGACAAGGCAGTCAGGATAATGTCACAAGAGTCTCTGTCCCTGGCTCCAGTTCTGATTGTGTGACTATCCCATTCTATACCTGGTAGATTGAAGTCTCCCCCTATTACAATAGTATGATCACGAAACTTCTTCACGACGTTCTGCAGGTTATCTCTGAGGCGCTCAACTACTACGGTTGCTGATGCAGGTGGCCTATAGAAGCATCCGACTATCATATCTGACCCACCTTTGATACTTAACTTAACCCAGATTATTTCACATTCGCATTCGCTAATAACTTCACTGGATATTATTGAATTCTTTACTGCTATAAATACTCCTCCACCATTGGCGTTTATCCTATCCTTGCGGTATATATTCCATTCTGTGTCTAGGATTTCGTTACTGTTCACTTCCGGTTTTAACCAACTTTCCGTTCCTAATACTATATGCGCACTATTTCCTTCAATAAGAGATACTAATTCAGGAACCTTGCCCTGGATACTCCTGCAGTTTACCAATATTACGTTAACTTTTCCTGTTTTTGGTCTCTGAGGACGGACGTTCTTTATCAACGATGATAATGTTCTCTCTGGTAAGCCGTCAGGTATTTTATCGTTTCGCCCAAGGGGGGGTCCCTCTAACCTAAAAAACCCCCGTGTGCACGCCACACGTACTCTGCTACCCTAGTAGCTGCTTCCGGTGTGTAGTGCACGCCTGACCTGTCTAGGGGGGCCCTACAGTTCTCCACCCAATAACGGAGGTCGATGAATTTGCAACCATTATAGTCGCAGAGTCGTCTGAGCCTCTGGTTTAGACCCTCCACACGGCTCCAAACCAGAGGACCGCGATCGACTCTGGGCACTATGCTGCAGATATTAAGCTCAGCTTGCACTCCGCGTGCGATGCTGGTTGTCTTCACCAAATCAGCCAGCCGCCGGAAGGAACCAAGGATGGCCTCAGAACCCAAGCGGCAGGCGTCATTCGTTCCGACATGTGCTACTATCTGCAGCCGGTCACACCCAGTGCGTTCAATAGCTGCCGGAAGGGCCTCCTCCACATTACGGACGAGACCCCCCGGCAAGCACACCGAGTGCACACTGGCATTCTTCCCCGACCTACCCGCTATTTTCCTGAGGGGCTCCATAACCCGCCTAACGTTGGAGCTCCCTATAACTAATAGGCCCGCCCTCTGTGACTGTCGGGACCTTGCCGGAGAATCGGCCACTGGCCCAACAGGCGAGGCATCCTGTGGTGGCTCGGAAACGATGTCATCACCACTAGGAAGCACCCCGTACCTGTTGGAAAGGGGTAAGGCAGCCGCCACGCGGCCAGATCCCACCTTCGCCTTTCGGCCAGGCACGCGCGAGCCCACCACTGTCCGCCATTCACCCTGGAGTGATGGCTGACCGGTAAGATGCTCACTGCCGGAAGACGCAGCGACATCAGGGGTTCCATGCGATTCCAAGGCCACCGAAGTAGGCATAGGTCTCACCACAGTTGCCCCAACGCCACTACGAGCCGACGCCTGCGCCTCGAGCTCGATGAGCCTAACAGACAAAGCCTCCACCTGTCCCCGAAGAGTGGCCAATTCTCCTTGCGTCCGCTCACAACAACCACAGTCCCTACACATGACTATGTTTACCCTAGTTTGTTGAGCTGCTTTAAACACGTTCGGGCTGAAGGCCACAACATCAGCATGTGGAACATGTGTACAGTATAAGAGTGTATTTATAACAACAGTCTAGCTCTATTACTGAAATTTCTATGCCAATTTAGTTTCTGATAGGTATTTTTCACCTGAAAGCCATGGCTTCACTTTTCATTCTTGAGATTTACCCTACTATATTCTTTTGCTGCGGCTTTTAGATAATGGATTGTGTATTGCGATTCGTGTTCAGTACTAACAGTGAGAGCTTGATCTTATCAATATATTGTGGTATCTACTGTTATATCATGCGGAGGACCCATTTTCGACTCCTGGTACTGCCAAGGATTTTTCCTTGATGGGAGAGCTGGTGTTGGGTACACTCAGCCTCGTGACGAGCTACCGGACTGAGCAGTAGCTGCTCTACGGTCTGGAAAGTTTGCAAAACGGCCGGGAGAGCGGAGTGCTGAGCACATGACCCGCCATACCGCATCCGCATGATGCAGCAAGGCAGACGATGACATGGCGACCGGTAGAAATCCCCTGGGCGTTCACGACCTCGCGAGGAGCTCATTTATCTAATATATTTTCTCGAAGTTGCCATGAATTTTAATCTCGTTTGCGTTGCGATTTCTTTCGTATAAACTTTGAATTGAAAAGATACTTCACAGTTCGCTGGTTTCCATTGAAAAAACTCTGTTTTGCAGGCATAACTTGCTACTGGGTTGTAATAACGCGTTATGTATTTCATTGCTTACTAAAGTTTCAGTGTTGTTGTTGAGGTCTTCAGTCCTGAGACTGGTTTGATGCAACTCCCCATGCTACTCTATCCTGTGCAAGCTTCTTCATCTCCCAGTACTTACTGCAACCTACATCCTTCTGTATCTGCTTAGTGTATTCATCTCTTGGTCTCCCTCTACGATTTTTACCCTCCACGCTGCCCTCCAATGCTAAATTTGTGATCCCTTGACGCCTCAGAACATGTCCTACCAACCAGTCCCTTCTTCTTGTCAAGTTGTGCCACAAACTCCTCTTCTCCCCAATTCTATTCAATACCTCCTCATTAGTTATGTGATCTACCCATCTAATCTTCAGCATCCTCCTGTAGCACCACATTTCGAAAGCTTCTATTCTCTTCTTGTCCAAACTATTTATCGTCCATGTTTCACTTCCATACATGGCTACACTCCATACAAATACTTTCAGAAACGAATTCCTGCGACTTAAGTCTATACTCGATGTTAACAAATTTCTCTTCTTCAGAAACGCTTTCCTTGCCATTGCCAGTCTACATTTTATATCCTCTCTACTTCGAACATCATTAGTTATTTTGCTCCCCAAATAGCAAAACTTCTTTACTACTTTCAGTGTCTCATTTCCTAATCTAATTCTCTTAGCAACACCCGACTTAATTCGACTACATTCCATTATCCTTGTTTTGCTTTTGTTGATCTTCATCTTAAATCCTCCTGGTTCGCAGGAGAGCTTCTGTAAAGTTTGGAAGGTAGGAGACGAAGTACTGGTAGAAGTAAAGCTGTGAGGACCGGGCGTGAGTCGTGCTTAGGTAGCTCAATTGGTAGAGCACTTGCCCGCGAAAGGCAAAGGTCCCGAGTTCGAGTCTCGGTCCGACACATAGTTTTAATCTGCCAGGAAGTTTCATATCAGCGCACACTCCGCTGCAGAGTGAAAATCTCATAATGTCCATTCCGTTCAACTGCTCTTCCAAACCCTTTGCTGTCTCTGACAGAATTACAATGTCATCGGCGAATCTCAAAATTTTTATTTCTTCTCCATGCATTTTAATACCTACTCCGAATTTTTCTTTTAATTCCTTTACTGCTTGCTCAATATACAGATTGAACAGATTGGATAACATCGGGGAGAGGCTTCAACCCTGTCTCACTCCCTTCCCAACCACTGCTTCCCTCTCATGCCCCTCGACTCTTATAACTGCCATCTGGTTTCTGTACAAATTGTAAATAGCCTTTCGTTCCCTGTATTTTACCCCCTTTACCCCCTTTAGAATTTGAAAGAGAGTATTCCAGTCAACATTGTCAAAAGCTTTCTCTAAGTCTACAAATGTTAGAAACGTAGGTTTGCCTTTCCTTAATCTTTCTTTTAAGATAAGTCATAAGGTCAGTACTGCCTCACGTGTTCCAACATTTCTACGGGACCCAAACTGATCTTCCCCGAGGTCGGCTTCTACCAGTTTTTCCATTCGTCTGTAAGGAATTCGTGTTAGTATTTTGCAGCTGTGACTTATTAAACTGATAGTTCGGTAATTTTCACATCTGTCAACACCTGCTTTCCTTTTGATTGGAATTATTATATTCTTCTTGAAGTCTGAGGGTATTTAGCCTGTCTCGTACATCTTGCTCACCAGGTGGTAGAGTTTTGTCAGGACTGGCTCTCCCAAGGTCGTCAGTAGTTCTAGTGGAATGTTGTCTACTCCCGGGGCCTTGTTTCGACTCAGGTCTTTCAGTGCTCTGTCAAACTCTTCACGCAGTATCTTATCTCCCATTTCATCTTCATCTACATCCTCTTCCATTTCCATAATATTGTCCTCAAGTACATCGACATTGCATAGACCCTCTATATACTCCTTCCACCTTGCTGCTTTCCCTTCTTTGCTTAGAACTGGGTTTCCATCTGAGCTATTGGTATTCATACAAGTGGCTCTCTTTTCTCCAAAGGTCTCTTTAATTTTCCTGTAGGCAGTATCTATCTTACCCCTAGTGAAATAAGCCTCTACATCCTTACATTTTATCCATCCCTTCTTAGCCATTTTGTACTTCCTGTCGATCTAATTTTTGAGACGTTTGTATTCCTTTTTGCCTGTTTCATTAACCGCATTTTTATATTTTCTCCTTCCATCAATTAACTTCAATATTTCTTCTGTTACCCAAGGATTTCTACTAGCCCTCGTCTTTTTACCTATTTGATCCTCATCTCCCATCACTACTTCATCCGTGAGAGCTAACCATTCTTCTTCTACTGTATTTCTTTCCCCATTCCTGTCAATTGTTCCCTTATGCTCTCTCTGAAACTCTGTACAACCTCTGGTTTAGTCAGTTTATCCAGGTCCCATCTCCTTAAATTCCCACCCTTTTGCAGTTTCTGCAGTTTTAATCTACAGTTCATAACCAACAGATTGTGGTCAGAGTTCACATCTGCCCCTGGAAATGTCTTACAATTTAAAACCTGGTTCTTAAATCTCTGTCTTACCATTATATAATATATCTGATACCTTCTAGTATCTCCAGTTTCAGTAAGTATATTTATTCCAACCATCATCATTATCATCTTGAACAGTTTCCAGCTCCAGGCTGGTTCTTCTTAGAACATAAGCCTCGCCATGTAGTCCTGTTTTCCAACCATCTTTCTATGTTCACTCTTGCCCAGTCCTCGCCTCTTTTTTCGATACACTTCTCCACCCCTTTCAGCAGTCAATACCTTGATCTTCCCCTTGATCGTTTCCATCGCATCTCCATTTCATGTATCGTCTTGTTTTCCATTCTCTTTATGTGTCCATACCACCTTAGCCTTAAATAATTGAACATCATATTTTTTTTATTAACTGCTTTATGCTGTTCAATTAAAAATTTTAGAGTAAATTCACCATCAGCGTAAGGCATTTCTTTTCAAAACAGTTTATGTTCATGTGGTCACCTATCTCATAACTGAAGATATCTCAGGGAAACCATGAATACCGATGTTATAATAAGAACTGCGTTTGAGTTACTCATTCTCACTTTTTTTTTTTAAATTCAACCTGAAGTGGACGTCACATTCAGATACAAAACTAATGTTGCAGAACACATATATTTACTGATGGATCGTTTGTCTTTGCAGCGCTAGTTTCGGATATGAGGGAGATCTTTACACCAGGTCGAAACCCACAAACAAAATTTGAAAAAGCCTGACCCAGGGTGTTGCTTTTTCATTGTAGTCATCAAGTTACCTGTCTGCTGAGCGTATGTAAACTCACTTGAGTTTGTAGTTAAGAGAATCGAGTCCTTACGAAACTCCCTGCCCCCTGAATGCCTGTAATTTACGTGGAAAGAGCGGTACCCGGCTGGGCGGCGCCCCCCCGCCCCCCCCCCCACCCCCACCACCCACACCCACTTGCGTCCCCCAGTGGGTGGCGTGTGATATACGGCGGGGACGCGCCGTCCGTCTCTTGCCCCGTGAGATACGACTACAGCCGGTTGCTGTTACTTAGTCTCAGGTCGCAGCTCGACTGAAGATTTGTTCCACTGTAACGAAGGTATTACTCATGTAGATGAGAATAAACATCGCTCGACTTTTTGAGAACCAAATTTTAGTCAGCCGTGAATTGGCTAGTTCTAAATTAGTCTGAAACCAAATCCACATCATGAGGAGATCCGGTAGCAACCTTGATAGGTTACCATCAGCTAATTTCCACCTTGAGCACGTATACAGGGTGTTACAAAAAGGTACGGCCAAACTTTCAGGAAACATTCCTCACACACAAAGAAAGAAAATATGTTATGTGGACATGTGTCCGGAAACGCTTACTTTCCATGTTAGAGCTCATTTTATTACTTCTCTTCAAATCACATTAATCATGGAATGGAAGCACACAGCAACAGAACGTACCAGCGTGACTTCAAACACTTTGTTACAGGAAATGTTCAAAATGTCCTCCGTTAGCGAGGATATATGCATCCACCCTCCGTCGCATGGAATCCCTGATGCGCTGATGCAGCCCTGGAGAATGGCGTATTGTATCACAGCCATCCACAATACGAGCACGAAGAGGCTCTACATTTGGTACCGGGGTTGCGTAGACAAGAGCTTTCAAATGCCCCCATAAATGAAAGTCAAGAGGGTTGAGGTCAGGAGAGCGTGGAGGCCATGGAATTGGTCCGCCTCTACCAATACATCGGTCACCGAATCTGTAGTTGAGAAGCGTACGAACACTTCGACTGAAATGTGCAGGAGCTCCATCGTGCATGAACCACATGTTGTGTCGTACTTGCAAAGGCACATGATCTAGCAGCACAGGTAGAGTATCCCGTATGAAATCATGATAACGTGCTCCATTGAGCGTAGGTGGAAGAACATGGGGGCCAATCAAGACATCACCAACAATGCCTGCCCAAACGTTCACAGAAAATCTGTGTTGATGACGTAATTGCACAATTGCGTGCGGATTCTCGTCAGTCCACACATGTTGATTATGAAAAGTTACAATTTGATCACGTTGGAATGAAGCCTCATCCGTAAAGAGAACATTTGCACTGAAATGACGATTGACACATTGTTGGATGAACCATTCGCAGAAGTGTACCCGTGGAGGCCAATCAGCTGCTGATAGTGCCTGCACACGCTGTACATGGTACGGAAACAACTGGTTCTCCCGTAGCACTCTCCATACAGTGACGTGGTCAACGTTACCTTGTACAGCAGCAACTTCTCTGACGCTGACATTAGGGTTATCGTCAACTGCACGAAGAATTGCCTCGTCCATTGCAGGTGTCCTCGTCGTTCTAGGTCTTCCCCAGTCGCGAGTCATAGGCTGGAATGTTCCGTGCTCCCTAAGACGCCGATCAATAGCTTCGAACGTCTTCCTGTCGGGACACCTTCGATCTGGAAATCTGTCTCAATACAAACGTACCGCGCCACGGCTATTGCCCCGAGCTAATCCATACATCAAATGGGCATCTGCCAACTCCGCATTTGTAAACATTGCACTGACTGCAAAACCACGTTCGTGATGAACACTAACCTGTTGATACTACGTACTGATGTGTTTGATGCTAGTACTGTAGAGCAATGAGTCGCATGTCAACACAAGCGCCGAAGTCAACATTACCTTCCTTCAATTTGGCCAACTGGAGGTGAATCGAGGAAGTACAGTACATACTGACGAAACTCAAATGAGCTCTAACATGGAAATTAAGCGTTTCCGGACACATGTCCACATAACATCTTTTCTTTATGTGTGTGTGAGGAATGTTTCCTGACAGTTTGGCCGTACCTTTTTGTAACACCCTGTATAGATTTGTGTACGAGGGATATTAACACGATTCTTATCTCGATCTCTGATAAAATCAATTTGGGATCATGAAAGTTGGTGATAGTGTTAATCCTTCTACAAAAATTCTACCTGTAAATAAGATAATCTTTTTAAAATCGGACGAAAAATTAAAAAGTTGATCTTGTATTTATTAAATCATTAGTAATTTTTACGTGTGTTAATTATTGTAAAAGAAAATTGCTCTCACAAAATTAACTCTTAAATGTTTACCAGTTTTCAGGTTAGAATTTGGTAAATTTTGCGTAATTTTCCGACCGCGACAATCTGTCCGCCGTGTAACTAAAGAATCTTATATCACAGAAGTTGAAAATGCCGCTTCAGTTGTAAATTCCTTTATTTTCACACGACCGGTTTCGAACTGTTGTAAACCCATCCTCAGGTGCCGTAACTGTGCTGTGGTCCCCCAGTGCTGCGTTTACCAGGCGTGGTGTGCTGCCTATGAGCGCAGAACAGGGAGTCCCACCTGAGGATGGGCTTATAACAGTCCGAAACCGGTCGTGTGAAAATAATATACAACTGAAGCGGTATTTTCAACCTCTGCTGTAATGCTCAGTTGCTTATGTTCTGCCAGCAGGTTTCTTTGTAATCTTATATCAGATTTCAGTGAACTACAACTCATTTGAACCTGTCTTTTCTTGGTAGACGTATACAAAAATAACATAACACTAATTATTACATCTTTTAAACAGGTTTTATTCATGCATTAAGCATAAACACATTTTCATACATCTGAACCTCTTTTTATGACACATACATTTCAATTTTAAGATTTATAGAGCCCCTTGTCTAAAGATGGGAAAAATTATTAAATAGTAAATATTTAAGCTCAAGCTGTACTACGTGACCATGATATTATTATACCTGGCCTTCCGTGGCCGTTATGGGAGTCAAGCGGTGACGTTACGCTAAACAAATACAGTGGTGACTAAGGAACGGGCATCGCCCTCTGGATGATTTTAGGACAGTTGTGCATGCTATACTCCCTTACACAATCGCATCTGTTGGAAGAATTAGCCGTTTCTGCTGTACCTACTGATAGTACTTACATATCATGAAAAGGAACCACTAGGCATACTGGAGAGTATTCTCTTTACTTTTACAACTTTACTTCGTCATTTTAAGTTCACATTTATACGCGCAGTTTAGGCTTAGTTACATGGTATAAATCGAGCAAGCCATCGACTTTCCTCATACACTTGACTGCATATTTTATGCTTCGTAAATATTGTCTCAGAATTAAATTAAAAATAGTTCCTATCCCCTCCTCGGCTCTGACCAAAGGCACGTTTCCCTTGGTTGTAAGGCAAATGCCGCAACGGGAAAAGTCCTCCAAAAATTTCAAAACTAGGACTTCCTATGACCCACTACCAGCTCTTCTGGTATCTTGTCAGTCGGTCATTACTTGAACAGCCAGTTTGCGACGACTCACCTGAAGATGACTGGCGGGTGCCCAGTTGAAATATCGTGCGAAGTATTGAACGACGACCGGCTGCAAGCCCGGAATTTGTTTGAACAAACGTAAGGTGATTCAGACTTCCTGACAGCTATTCCTGATGCATCACTATTTACTGCTACGAAAATTAATATGGTGAACCGGAGTAAACCCTGTCTACCTACGTCTTCAGTTCTAAATTTTCCATTCGTTTAATATAATATAATTGCCTCAATAGCCTCATTGTGGATGATCCTAAAAAAAATTACATCGCTACTATCGCGACCCAGGGGTGAATTGGGCCACTACGGTGCAAAAGTGGTGCAGTGGCGGGTTAATTCGGCGGAAGTGCTGACCGGGGGTGGCTAGGAAAACTCTGTTGCAAGGAACGACATGTTTTATTCGCCCGCCGGCCGCTGTGGCCGAGCAGTTCTAGGCGTTTCAATCCGGAACCGCGCTGCTGCTACGGTCGCAGGTTCGAATCCTGCCTCGGGCATGGATGTGTGTGATGTCCTTAGTTAGGTTTAAGTAGTTCTAAGTCTAGGGGACTGATGATCTCAGATTTTAAGTTCCATAGTACTTAGAACCATTTGAAACATTTTTTATTCGTCTTGGATTACTACGTCGGAGCGCCGTGGCGCCCCCGGATAGGCCCTCTGCAGGTGCGTAGACCACGACGATTCCGATAACATTCGAAAGCCGCGGCAGTGGGAAGGCTGTTTGGCGTCTGTGTTCTGTTATGCTGATACTGTTTACCTCATTCAGCAGCGCGTGTCTGAGCTAACACTATGCAGCACTCAGGGAGCAGTGCCAGCGACCCAAAAATCTGAAGAATTCCTGTCGCCGGCCACGGCTACTGGGTTAAGAGCTTGCCCTCGTGTGGATGGTGGTAATACCGCCCTGGCTGTGAAACGCTGCCTCAAAGTCAGAAGTTGGTGCTGCTTTGGTCCCTGAGGGATGTGTCCCAGTTGCCGCTTAAGTTCGCGGTGTTGGACACAGAATCATGAGCGGGGGTGGTGGAATTGACTGCCCAGACCGGCGTCGGCTGCTGGCTGACCCATAGCGTGCTGGAAACCTACATGGACCCGACGTCGTGGAGGGTGCTGACAGACTGAGCATAATTTTGTAGCGATTAGCAGCACACGTATTGTTTCACTGCCTTCCAGTCACGTAGAGATGTACACCTCGGTGTCCTGGTGGTGTGGAAATACACCACAGGCCGCTCCATCGTTGCGTAGCTTTTCTGCATGTAACAAAGAGTGCGCTGCTTAACCTGAACGTCTGACGCTGTGCAAACAGACTCGCATGTCAAATTGAATATCAACGCCTCAGTGCCTCCCTGCTTGCCTGACACACAGGTCTCATAGTGCTGCTTCAATTTAGTAACGCCTAAAATTTAGCGCCGGCGTTACACTACTCTATTTTCCAATTTCTCTCGGCACTTATTTTATCAACATAAAATGAAACACTTTCTTGAAAAGGCTAGCTTTAACTCCTAAATATTTCACTTTTCAGTACTCCTTTTATGACTTTCCTGTGTGCTAGCGTAACGGACCCAATTCAGACACAACTCTGAACAGTTTGAGAGAAATCCTATCTATAAAAAACGCTTGGACCTACAGTCCTTTATTCTTATCTGCTGAGTATTTTTGAAACAACACTACTAAAACTCACTTCCAGATGTCAGTTGTCGTCTTCCTGCGCAAGCATGCTGCGAATAATTCTGTAACTTTGACAATATCTGTCCTTGTTCTGGTCACCTTATTGTCATCTCGGTGTTCATAAATGTTATTCTTTTTTAAATTGTTCCTTTGGCATCATTTCCCTTTTCCAGAAACACGTTAAGAACATTTTCATTTTTGTAAACAGTTATCCGCGTTTCCGTTTCACTGACAATAAGTGAATTATGTAAAGTTGTAAAGACGCTTTCGAAGAACTGTTGATTGTAACGGTTTTGTCCAATGTCTTGACCGATGACGTTGTCCTGTCCCGAGGTTCTGATGGACAAATAATGTCAGGATTATTTCTTTGTAAAAAAATAATTTCCATGGGGTCTATCTGCAACTAGCTTTAAATGAAGAGTCAAAGAAGGTTTTTGTTATCGACACACACAAGGGAATTCCAGTTTCAGCGGTTACCATTCGGTAGCGCTTCCACCCCACCTATTTTCAAAAGCTACACTGGGCAACTGATGTCGCAAGTACTTTCGTGTTCTAACCAATTAGATGATATAGTTATCTCCAGTCGTACACCAGTAGAACACTTACAAAAATTTAGAGGCTTTGTTTCAAATGTTGTCCAAAGTGAGACTGATATGCAACCATTCTGTGTTCCTTCTTTCTCACTGAAACTGAGTGTCTTTGCTATGTGATTAGTGCACATGGCATCCTTCCGTCGCAGCCACACTTACTGCCCATTAACGTCTTGTCTGCATGAACCAACGTAACAGAATTGCAAGCTGTAATGAGAAAGCTAACCTATTACATCCGTTTTATTCTGAATGCTGCTCAGATTGCAGTGCCACTAAATCGGTTGCACTGGAAGGCCGTTCCGTTGGTATGGTCTGCCGAATGTCAGACCGCTTTCCAGCAGCGGTAAGACGCACTATTAAGTGATTGGTATGTGGTCTCAGAGAGCCCGTCATTCTAGAAGTATTCGCCTCATCTTATGGCACTGATGCAGTGTTGTCACACCCAGTGGCCTCCAACGACAGGCCAACTGAATTTATTTGAAAGATACTGACCAAGACCCAACGCAAATACAACCAACTTGAAAAGGAGGCACTGGCTATCATTTATGGGGTCACGCAATTCTATCAATACCTGTATGGCCGCCATTTTTCTCTAGTTACAGACCACAGACCATTGACGGCCCTGTTTGGATCCTCACAGACTGTCCCAGCAATTACAACACAGAAGTTACAATGGTGGGCACTTCTCTTGTCAAGTATCACTATGAGTTGGTATATCAGCCCACTACCGTGCACTCCAACGCCGGCCTTCTGTCGGGGCTCCCTATTGGCTCTAATGCACATCGATGTGCTTGTTTTTAGAAACGAAAATGGTAGTTTTGGGCCACTCAGTATACCGCAAACCCACGCACACGGACCGTTATCTGCACCGGGATTCGAACCACCACCCACAACAGAAGCGGGGTGTTATCAAGACGTTAGCGGACAGAGCTAGAAATATTTATGAACCTGAGTTGCTCGACGCTGAGATGAAACATCTCCACAATGCACTAATGAAGAACGGATATCCGTCCGCCGAAATAAAACGTGCGTTGAGGCAGGCACGCAGAAATCATACTGACGTACAGGCTACTGCAAAATCTAAGGTTTTCCTGCCGTTTGTTAAAAATGTAACGGAAAGAATAGGGAGGATCTTGACGAAGCGGAATATTACCGTAATTTACAAGCCCACCAGGAAGATACAGGAATACCTTAAGCCTGCTAAGGACGCTCGCAAACCTTTGGAAAAAGCTGAAGTGTATAGGATCCCATGCAGCTGTGGTGATGTTTATGTGGGTACAACTAAAAGAACTGTTTCTAAACGTTTGGAAGAGCACAAAGGAAATTGTAGAAGAGGAGAAACGGAACGATCAGCTGTTGCGGAGCATGCTTTCCAGCCAGGGAACCACAACATTCGTTTCGAGGAGACGCAAGTACTAGCGGCCACAAGCGGATACTACGAAAGGCTCTACAGGGAGGCAATAGAAATCGCTAAACACCCAAATAATTTCAACCGAAAGGAGGAGGGCGTGAAATTAAACGGTATATGGATGCCGGTGTTAAAGAATATGTGTACCACCCGTCCACTACTGGGTGATGGCAACGGCGATCGACGGCGACGGACAGCGGTCAATTGCACTGACGTTTTCAAAACACGTGACGTCACACCGCGGCGCGGGAGCGCGCGGACACGGAATTTAGCGGCAGTCAGTAGCGAGCCAGTGGGTGTGTTGGACCTTCCATCGACTTACGGACCCCCTTGAAGATGTCTCCCGCAGTCGGAGACGAAACGTTGGGAATTGAGACAAAATTCATCAACCGACCACGGCATAACAGCCCGGATAATTATAATGGACATGATACAGCAAGTTTCCCTCCATCGCTGCAATGAAGTCTACCGCATCAGTCAGCACAGTATCAGCTCTTACGTCGATTTTCTGCACTGAAGGCTTACGAGATGTGATAGTGTCGGATAGTGAACCAAAGTTCACCTCTTGGGAGTTTGAACGGTTTAAAGCAGTGGTATTCAGCATACCCTTACAACACCCTTTCTTCCATAGTCGAATGGAATAGCCGAACCCTTCACAAGGACGTTCAAATCTTACATAGACAAGCTGTGAGCTACCCATACAAGGAACCAAGCCTTGAAAGTTTTTCTCTTATCTTATCCCTTCCTGCTCAAAGACGGGAAGTCGCCAGTGGAGCTCCTTCACACCATAGGATTCTGCTCCGTTTGTTTCGCCTGCCACAGAGACCTAATGTTCTATGTCACAGTTGTGGCGTCAGCGATCAGTATTCTTTCGTGTGTTCGACAGGAGTCGCAGACTGGAGCAGGGTATGGGTCGGAGGTGTTGTCCTATCATCAGAACCAATTTTGGCTAATCCACTCGGGAGATTCTGCTGCCCCCTTTTTGCTCACAGATCCATCACACAGCCACGGCATGCGTGCTTGCGCTTCCTACTCACCGCGGCACAGCCCTTGTCAGCCATCGGGGAGTGAAGAGACTTCCGTCTCGTGTGAGCTGTGCCTACACGCCAGGGCACGCAGCAGCAACCGCACAGTCGCAGACGTCGTCTCTGGCAGCACGGTCGCCTCCGCAGCGGTAGTGCCCATTCACGTCGACCTGGCGCCGCCGCCAGCGTTCGAGTCCGGCTGCCAGCGACGAGGTCGCGCCCGGTCGCCTGTCCAGACGCCCCGAAGCGCCCAGGCATCGTCTTCAGAGACCCGCCTGTCGCATCGTCTGCCTCTGCGCCTGTGGCCTCTGATGCACACCCTGTGGTTGGTTTCCTGTTCGGCGTTTCCGACCACATGCCGGGTGGATATCGTGGTGCAAATGGGTGCTCGGTGCCAACTGAAGATATGGCACCCACGTCTGTAGTTGCATCGGCGCTCTGTACTCCCCCCTGCCGTCAGATCCCATCTCCATATGCGACGTCTGGGGAAATGTTTGGGGAGGGAAGGAGGGATGCTTGCGGTTTCGTCGAGTATCGAGAGAGGCGCAAGAAGTATCGACCTCCGCAGCGATACTGCGCTGCATAGTACGAGGTCCATTCAAGTTCTAAGGCGTCCGATTTTTTTTCTAATTAGCTACTCACCCGAAATCGATGAAACTGGCGTTACTTCTCGACGTAATCGCCCTGCAGACGTACACATTTTTCACAACGCTGACGCCATGATTCCATGGCAGCGGCGAAGGCTTCTTTAGGAGTCTGTTTTCACCACTGGAAAATCGCTGAGGCAATAGCAGCACGGCTGGTGAATGTGCGGCCACGGAGAGTGTCTTTCATTGTTGGAAAAAGCCAAAAGTCACTAGGAGCCAGGTCAGGTGAATAGGGAGCATGAGGAATCACTTCAAAGTTGTTATCACGAAGAAACTGTTGCGTAACGTTAGCTCGATGTGCGGGTGCGTTCTCTTGGTGAAACAGCACACGCGCAGCCCTTCCCGGACGTTTTTGTTGCAGTGCAGGAAGGAATTTGTTCTTCAAAACATTTTCGTAGGATGCACCTGTTACCGTAGTGCCCTTTGGAACGCAATGGGTAAGGATTACGCCCTCACTGTCCCAGAACATCGACACCATCATTTTTTCAGCACTGGCGGCTACCCGAAATTTTTTTGGTGGCGGTGAACCTGTGTGCTTCCATTGAGCTGACTGGCGCTTTCTTTCTGGATTGAAAAATGGCATCCACGTCTCATCCATTGTCACAACCGACGAAAAGAAAGTCCCATTCATGCTGTCGTTGCGCGTCAACATTGCTTGGCAACATGCCACGCGGGCAGCCATGTGGTCGTCCGTCAGCACTCGTGGCACCCACATGGATGACACTTTTCGCATTTTCAGGTCGTCATGCAGGATTGTGTGCACAGAACCCACAGAAATGCTAACTCTGGAGGCGATCTGTTCAACAGTCATTCGGCGATCCCCCAAAACAATTCTCTCCACTTTCTCGATCATGTCGTCAGACCGGCTTGTGCGAGCCCGAGGTTGTTACGGTTTGTTGTCACACGATGTTCTGCCTTCATTAAACTGTCGCACCCACGAACGCACTTTCGACACATCCATAACTCCATCACCGCATGTCTCCATCAACTGTCGATGAATTTCAATTGCTTTCGCACCACGCAAATTCAGAAAACGAATGATTGCACACTGTTCAAGTAAGGAAAACGTCGCCATTTTAAGTATTTAAAACAGTTCACATTCTCGCCGCTGGTGGTAAAACTCCATCTGCCGTACGGTGCTGCCATCTCTGGGACGTATTGACAATGAACGCGGCCTCACTTTAAAACAATGCGCATGTTTGTATCTCTTTCCAGTCCGGAGAAAAAAAATCAGAGGCCTTAGAACTTGAATGCACCTCGTAGTATCGTGAGGTGGCACGGAGGTGGTATTAAGAAGCCGTGCCTCCCATGCCGTCGAGGCCTCCGACCTGAAATAGCGTCTCCAGAGGCCAGGATGGCAGTTTTGGTTGAGGTCGGATTGTGTGCTATTCCAGGAAGTTCCTGCTGGAGTAACATCGCTGTGCTGCCTACTCACCGTGACACAGCCTCTGTCAACTATCGGGGAGTGAAGAGACTTCCGTCACCTGTGAACTGTGCCCACACGCCAACGCTATCAGAACTGTGTCAACAAGTGTCCCCGAATTTATGTTTTGTAGTGACTGTTATGAAACCACAGTATGGCCATTTTGAACTTTTATCAATTCGTCAATCAGTAATCGTGCCTCATTTAGAGTGTTCTCAACCGCAAGGTCACGTGTGCAGTTTCATAGCTACAGTCGAGCCTGGCAACCAAAGATACGTTTCGTTGTAATTAATAAAATACAAGTTATTCAGGGTTTTGTAATTAACTATATTATCAACAGCCACCACAGTGTCCAAGAAAGCAGACACAATAAATTTTATTTGGCTGTTAGGTCTTTTCCCTTGGAAATGGTGAGATAGTATCATTGTCCCAGAATCACCAGGCAAAAACCCAAGGACCATTGACAGCTGCTGACCGATTAGCATCACTGACAGGGTCTGTAGACTGCTTGGAAGGATGCTAGCCTGACGATTATGCTGGGTCTTCGAGTCATGGGAACTTTTATTCCTCTATCATCGTGTTTTCTGCGAGAGACAATTCACAATCGTCCATGTAGTTAGGTGAGAAATAGCAACCCAACGCTTTTCTAAATTCGAACACCTCATTTCAGTCATTTCTGAGTTACATATAGCGTATTATAATGCTTGACGTCATCACATTTAGAAGCTCCATACCAAATTTTATTCGTCAGTTTTTATCCCGTCGGTTGTTTCTGGTTAGAGTTGATACATCTCTCAGTTCCTGACGCGTCCAAGAGAATTGTATCATGCGGGCCCCATGTTGAGTGTTTCTCTCTTCCTCATTGTCGTCAATAGGTTCATGATCAGTGGTCGCCCCTACACTGAATGTCGACAACATTTGCATTTGTTATATTTCCCACTCTGTATCGTTGGCTAAACGCCACCTCCAAGGCGCCATGTGAAGGGCCTGTCTTTCCAGTGAAGACGAAATTCAGCCATTTCTGTCATCATAACACAGTCCATCTTGATCCAGAATTCTACTTGGTTATCCAGCGTTGGATGTTGTTGCACAGCGACTCCTTACAAGAAAAAAAAGAAAAAAAAGCAGTCCAGGCTGTCCCATATTCGTCAACTAAAGACTAGCTGCTTCTGAAAGGATAACACTCTCTGCCTCCTTGCACACGCCACTTGGAGGCGCAGATCACGCTTCTCTCCACCGCTACCAGCCCTGATCCCGTCCCATTTAGACTATGGTTGCCATGTTTATGGAAAATTTGGAAACTTGTGGTAAGATTCTATGGGACCAAACTGCTGAGGTCATCGGTGCCTAGGCTTACACACTAATTAATGTAACTTAAACTAACTTACGTTAAGGACAACAAACACACCAATTCCCGAGGGAGGGCTCGAACCTCCGACGGTGGGAGCCGCGCGAACCGTGACAAGACACCCAAGACCGCGCTGATACCCCGCCCGGCGCCATGTTTATGGTTCAGCGGTACCGTCTGCTTTGAAAGTATTGGTCCAAATCCATCGTGGTAGTATAATACTGGCACAAGTTCTGGAGACAGATTCCTTGCCAAAGTGGGAATCTCATATCTTCTGTTCCGACGATACCAGCTCTTGCTCGCGATTACCGTCCACCAGTTTCCTAATCATCTAATTATTCAATTTCTTTTCGTCTACAGGTGTCACTGATCCCCTGATACCCGCACTAGGATCAGATTACCAGTTGGAATGCACCTCGAGGCCCTCTGGTGGGACCTCCACATAACTTCCTTAGATTGTAGTCTCCGTGTTTTTCCGCACACCCCCGTCGCCTCAGTTAGTATCCATGCTACGAATTAGGATTTATCTATTCCAAGGACCTGAAGTTACAATCGCCCCCATGAGCTTACGGCGTCTGTTCTTCTCAGTTCTTCACGAGAATACGAGTGCTACTTTGTCTACACAGACGACTCTAAAACAATGGATAGGAAGCGATACGCATTTACATCTCAGGAACAACAGTTGTTGCAGGGAACTTGTAATGTTTCGCAATGGCGCTGATAGCCTTTAACAGAGCCCTACGTTTTACCAATGCGGACCTACGCCGACCGCATTTTAATCTGTAGTGACTCACTGAGAAGTCTCTAGGCTGCTGATCGATGTTACTCTTGTCATCCTGTGATAGCTACTCTTCATTATACTCTCTGACTTTCGTAGTACTGCCTACTTTTCGACGAATGAACTCGCTGACCATCTGGCTAAAGACGGTATTACTAGCCCAACATCCGCTTTGATGATCTCAGCTGCAGTTCTGCGAGTGCAAATAAGTGCAGTAATCTCTCTTCACTCGGAGCATCTGGTGTGCTACTGCCCTCTCTAATAATATCTGCAGTATAAGGAGATTACTGATTCCTGGTACTCCTCCTTCCGTTCCTCCTGTAAGGAATCTACCGTCCTACGTCGCCTCTGCATCGTTCATACCAGACTAGCCCATACTTTTATTTTATGTCATGAGTCAACCCCACATTGTGGTTACATATTGGCTCATATCCCGGTTGAACACTTCCTCCATCTGGCTCTCCATGCTAAGCATTATCTCCCGCAATCTTTCCCTCTAATATTAGTGGGCGACTCACATAAAGTTGAAACGGTTCTTCGCTTTCTCCACGAAAGTGGTTTTTATTCATAGATATAACGCAGTGAACTATTTTCGAGTAGGGGACGGGGTGGTTTCAGTTAGGACATCTCTCGTCGCATGCTCGGTCTTCGATCTGCCTCCGTCAGCTGCCTTGGCCATACTTCTTTTATTCTGCTTTAACTGCTTTTAGATGCAGTCAGCCCTTTTTCCTGTCACATCCTATTTACCGTTTTAGCAGTAGGACTCTTGATGAGTATCGTTTGCTGTTCCCCTCTTGAGCACTTCGATTATAGCGAATCTGGGTGGGGTGGCACACGTATGGGAGGGATAGCCGTCGCCGCATGCAGAGATCCCGAGTATATTCAGCTGAACCCACCCATTTACTGGCCTTAGTATTTCTCTCACTTTATTCTATTAGTGTCGATCCAACTGACGTCCATTATGTTTGTAATCAACCCAATTTTACTATATCGAATATCTCATCTAGATGGCGTCGTCTATCTGTTGCTGTTTTCGCGTAATGCATACCATCACGTTTCCGACTTTGATAAAGGTCGGATTGTAGTCTATCGCGATTGCGGTTTATCGTATCGCGACATTGCTGCTCACGTTGGTCGAGATCCAATGACTGTTAGCAGAAAATGGAATCTGTGGGTTCGGGAGGGTAATACGGAACGCCGTGCTGGATCCCGACGGCCTCGTATCACTACCAGTCGAGATGACAGGCATTTTACCCGCATGGCTGTAACGGATCGTGCAGCCATGTCTCGATCCTGAGTCAACAGATGGGGACGTTTGCAAGACAACAACCATCTACACGAACAGTTACAATGGCTCTGAGCACTATGGGAGTTAATATCTATGGTCATCAGTCCCCTAGAACATAGAACTACTTAAACCTAACTAACCTAAGGACATCACACAACACCCAGTCATCACGAGGCAGAGAAAATCCCCGACCCCGCCGGGAATCGAACCCGGGAAACCGGGCGCGAGAAGCAAGAAAGCTACCGCACGACCACGAGCTGCGGACACGAGCAGTTCGACGACGTTTGCAGCACCATGGACTATCAGCTCGGAGACCACGGCTGCGGTTACCCTTGACGCTGCATCACAGACAGGAGCGCCTGTGACGAACCTGGGTGCATGAATGACAAAACGTCATTTTTTCGCATGAATACAGGTTCTGTTTAGAGAATCACGATGTTCGCATCCGTGTTTGGCGACATCGCGGTGAACGCACATTGGAATCGTGTATTCGTCATCGCCATACTGGCGTATCACCCGGCGTGATGCTATGGGGTGCCATTGGTTACACGTCTCAGTCACCTCTTGTTCGCATTGACGGCACTTTGAACAGTGGACGTTACATTTCAGATGTGTTACGACCCGTTGCTCTACCCTTCATTCGATCCCTGCGAAACCCTACATTTCAGCAGGATAATGCACAACCGCATGTTGTAGGTCCTGTGCGGGCCTTTCTGGATACAGAGGCCAGCACATTCTCCAGATCTCTCACCAATTGAAAAAGTCTGGTCAATGGAGGCCGAGAAACTGGCTCGTCACAACACGCCAGTTACTACTCTTGATGAACGGTGGTATCGTGTTGAAGCTGCATGGGCAGCTGTACCTGTACACGCCATCCAAGCTCTGTTTGACTCAATGCCCAGGCGTATCAGGGCCGTTATTACGGCCAGAGGTGGTTGTTCTGCGTACTGATTTCTCTGGTTCTATGCACCCAAATTGCATGAAAATGTAATCACATGTCAGTTCTTGTTTAATATATCTGTTCAATGAATATCCGTTTATCATCTCCAATTCTTCTTGGTGTAGCAATTTTAATGACCAGTAGTGTATTAGCAAATATCATATATTTTCCATACGGTAGTTATAATTACCCAAAAATCTAGACCTTGTGTAACGTATGACACTATTATTCGTACTAGATGAGGCTTTTTTTCACAACAAGAAATACAATAACTGTTGGTGTTAGTGTACTCTGAGATTATTAGTCTAATATGACATAGTCATGGGATGACTTTGTGTGAGCAGTGGAGGAAGGCCGTTCTAGAGTCGTTAATAATAATGTAGTGGCTGTGCCGGAAACCCTACCTGCCGGAAAGCCGGCCGCCTGTTGCAAGTCTTTTTAGTTGACCCGCTTCGGCGACTTGCATGTCGATGGGGATGAGATGATGATGAAAAAAACGCAACACCCAGTCGCAGAGCGGAGAAAATCTCCGAGTGGGACGGGAATCGAACCCGGGCCTTCGCATGGGACTCCGCCACGCTAGCCTCTCAGCCATGGAGGTAGAATCCGACTCGTTAATGACAAGCTAGTCTACTTCTGAGGAATTTAGTGTGCAAATTTAGACCATTTACGTACAGAAAGAATTTTAAAGATACAAACGAATAATTTGGATCGTTTGCTACAAAGTTATGGAAATATTACGTGATTTGACGCAAAACAACTTACGAAGCAATTTAGGCGTAAACTGAGTGGATATTGCCGATGTCTACTGGAACTCTGGCTATAACTACCTCGACGTTTCTGTGGTGGAAAAGTCTAAAACCGGGTCGTAATGCCAACAGAGAGTCTTTAATAAATAAGCAATTGCTTTGTTGTGGAAGCAAATAAAAAAGCTTTCGCTACACTGCCAGCGACACGGATTTCTTCGCACTGCTTAATGGCGCGCCCCATTTGTGTCACACTAATCAGTCATTTTCACCTTGTGGGAAGTTTCATATTTCTCCCTCTCTTTTTTCTTTTTTCTTTTACACTTCCTGTATTCATTGCTCACCTGGTGACGGATACAGCGATGTCAGTGCCTCTTTGATAGATTTATCCTCCCACGTGCTCGTTTATTAAACACAGACCGCACAAATATAATGTTCCTGCCAGCAGTAAAACGCAAATCAGAAATTCCAATTTATGTCCTCGTGGATATCTTCATTACTCGATCCTAATGTAACGTTCCACAGTTTTTCTGCTCGTTCCCCTTAAATAAATGAGAGCATATAGCTCTTCCAGTTGCGATTTTGTATTCAATCCCGTTACAGTGCGACAGCGTTCAAACTGCCGAATCCATTCCCGTTCCCCCGGGGCCTTCTGGAATAATTTAAACGCTCCGGCAGCGCGTGCAAGTTCAGCGAGTGGCCCGCTATTTGAGCAGCGGCATTAGTCATTTCATTTAAACAGCGGCCGCCAACTCATTCCGGTTATCTGGAAAACTATGATCCGTTTTGGCACCGTATATTACTCGCGCTGAATACAGACACCGACAGCATAATATGAACCCTGTACCGCGCTTACTCACTTGAAACTGTCTTTTCTTACCGATACATGTACATAAGAATTGCCGCAATTTTATGTTGACACAATGGATGAAGCTGTACCTCTAAATTGATGCACAGAGATTTTTAAAAGATGTCAAAAAATAATTTCAGCAACCTTCTCGAGAAGAATGCGATCAGGTGATGAACTATTGCTCTGACTTTCAATAACCGTTGCTGATGTTTCCTACAATTATTAAAATGGAAAGTAAAAGTGAAACCATTGTGAGAGCGGACAGAGTAAATACGAGGGTTGGAACTTAAATAGCGGCAACTATTTATTTACAACCGATACAAAAGAGTTACATGTTTGCAACTGTTACTGTCCTTCAAAGTAATCACCAGCGTTGTGTAGAACCCGTTGCCAGAGACATGGAAGTCATAGTATACCGATAGCAGAGCCTGGTCTGTTGATGGTGCGAATGGAGCGGTCTTAAGTTATGGTAATTCTCGTGTACTACTGTGATGCTGTTATCCTAACGCATTACACTCCTCCGCGGCAGACCGTCAATGCACAGTATTACTGTTCGTTTTTGGAGCTTCACCTGTCGCCAGCTTTGCGAAAGAAGCGGCGACACTTTCTGCGTAACCCACCCATCATTTTGCACGACAATGTGCGGGAGCATACAGCGCAAGCTGTGGCTGCTCTGTTCGGTCGATGGGACTGGGAAGTACTGCACCATCCACCATACTCCCCGGACTTAAATGCTTGTGACTTTGGTTTGATTCCTAAGATGAAGAAGCCACTTCGTGTCATTCGCTTCAGAACTGTTCCAGAGATTCGACAGGCAATAGACCGCTCCATTCGCACCATCAACAGAACAGGCTCCGCTAACGGTGTACTACGTCTTCCACATAGCTGGCAGCGGGTTATACACAACGCTGGTGACTATTTTGAAGGACAGTAACAGGTGCAAACATGTAACTCTTTAGTATCGATTGTGAATAAATAGTTGGCACTATTTAAGCTCTAGCCCTCGCATAAATAAAATGTCTGGTTTGGTAAGTTTCGGATAATTTCAAGCAATTTCATGTTATCGATGAAAGTGCCTGTTATGTTACATCAGAACCAACTTATATTTCATGAAAATTTAGATTCAGATAGACAAAGAGTTTAATGTTTGAAGTAATCGAAGTGCCTGCAATCGATCTTACACAGGTAACAGTGACAGTTATATAACAATTACACCCTAATGGAACTCAGTCGGAGAGTTATTTTCCCTGCGGCACTGTATACAAAATAAATTTCTCGATCACACGGGAAGACGACAAAACTGTGATCGAGGCAACATTGAGCGAGGGTGTGCGGTGATAAGACACTGGACTCGTATTCGGAAGACGGCAGTTCAAGTCACCGTACAGCCATCCAGATCTAGCATCTAGCTTTTCCGGCCGCACGAAGTGGCCGCGCTGTTTGAGGCGCCATGTCACGGATTGCGCGGCCTCTCTCGCCGGAGGTTCGAGTCTTCCCTCGGGCATGGGTGTGTGTGTTGTTCTAAGCATAAGCTAGTTTAAGTAGTGCTTAAGTCTAGGGACCGATGACCTCAGCAGTTTGGTCCCTTAGGAATTCACATGCATTTTAACATTTGAACATTTACCCTTTCCGTGATTTCCCTAAATCACGTAAAGTAATGGAAGAGATGGTTCCTCTGAAGGAACGATAAATATTCTACCGCAGTCTTGGATTTGGCTCCTCTCCTTACTTCCTTTACGGAAAAAAACACCCAGTTGCACTATATACAGGGTGAGTCGCGTAAGACGTAACACCCCCTTTATTCCGGAGGCGATTGCACGTATCGACATGCGGTTTTCGGCGAATCATAGCGGACTATGGGGCTCATACGTTGGTACATGCACAATAATCACAACGTTTATATTGACCGAGATAATGAGGTAAGTTCATGTTTTTTAAATGGGACGCTATACTTTTTTTACCATAATTTGAACGCTCTGGAAAGCACGCGTATAGTGATGTAACGCAGGTTGCTATTGTAATTCAAACTTTGCTTAAAAGAGAGCGGATGAGGATGTACCTACGTAGCGTAGGCCGTGCATGCTGCATAGAGCACGGCAACTCGGCCCGCGGTTCGCGCGAGGCGTGTTTACAGTCTGCAGCCGCTTTCGACCGCCTCGACCGTCTTTTAAGCGAAGCTTGAATCACAATAGCAACCTGCGTTACATCACTATACACGTCTTTTCTAGAGTGTTCGAATGATGGTAAAAAAAGTGTAGCGTCCCATTTAAAAAACATGTACTTGCCTCATTACCTCGGTCAATGTAAACGTTGTGATTATTGTGCATGTACCAAAGTACGTGCCCCATAGTCGGCTATGATTCGCCGAACACCGCTTGTCGATACGAGCAATCGCCAACGGAATAATGGGGGTGTTACGTCTTACGCGACTCACCCTGTATATGTAGGGTGATTCTGTGATGAGGTCACAAACTTTCCGGGACGATGGAGAAGGGCAAATGTATCAAACGGAGATCAGGCACCCTACTCCGGAAACGACCGCTTCGAAAGTTATATGCAAAAATCGCTCTGATACCCCAGACAGTGCACCTCATCTATTGTGAACTGTTTGCTTTCGACATTTTGGGACGAGGTAGTATGGGGCAAAATAGAAAAAAAATATGCAGTAAATATCAGCTCTAAAGTGCATAGCTTAAGAGCTATGAGCACTTGTTTAGCTTTGCTACTGTAAAATAGAAATGCCGTTTGGCTAGGGCCTCCCGTCGGGTAGACCGGTCGCCTGGTGTAAGTCTTTCGAGTTGACGCCTCGCCACTTCGGCGACTTGCGAGTCGATGGGGATGAAATGATGATGATAAGGACAACACAACACCCTGTCCCTGAGCGGAGAAAATCTCTGGCCCAGCCGGGAATCAAACCCGGGCCGTTAGGCATGACATTCCGTCGCGCTGACCACTCAGCTACCAGGGGCGGACTTTGCTACTGTGAAACATCTCTTCTACTGAACAAGTGCCGCTCTTGCCTCCCCCCCCCCCCCCTGCGGACACACTGCGTCCAGTCACAGAAGGTTATCTCAGACATTTAAAAAAATTATCGTTATCACATACGTGATTCGCTTACAGTTTGAACTAAGCATTGTCATATACAACGATATGCCAAAACACCAGGACCACTTCCACCGCCAGACTGGACGCCACCAGTTGGCGTTGTGGGCGTGCAACGCCTTAAAATAAGGTGTATAAGAGGATTAGGGGAAAGAGGAATTATTTTAGCTACTATAATGGCCGAAGAAGGAGAAATCCACTGATGTAAGCAACTTTGACAAAGAGCCGATTTGTCATTGTCCAGCGCCAGACAACAATCATCGAGGAAAAGGCGAAAGTAGGTCAGCTATCGGCTGCTGCTGTCCTGAGAACGTGTGCAAAGTGGCCGAAAGACGCGAAACCATGAGTAGGCGGCAAGGCTTACACATTTCGCAGTTCGGGAAATGTGGTGATCTGTCGCAGGTCTGACGACAGAGCGCAATGTTGGTGCAGATACAAGTGTTTCGGAACACACTGTTCAGCACAAAGCGTTGAAATTGGGGCTCCTCAGGAGGCAATCCCTTTGTGTTTGTGTGATGGCACAGAGACATTGTCAGTTACAATTTTAGTGAGTACGGCATCGTCGAGACTGGACTGTGGGTGAATGAAATCTTGTTGCCTGATTGGGCTCTTCAAGTTTCTTACTACATCAGGTCTTTGGTCATGTCTAGTGTTACGACTTCTGCACCACTTCTTAGCAGCAGACACAGTGGCTGCGCCAAAGACTGAGACAGCATAGAGTTTCACAATTATTTATTGAACTTTCTTTACAATTTCTCTCTCGTCGTCGCTGCCCAGCCCTGCGGATCCCTCCGCCTGTTGCTGCTGTGTAGATTCTCCGACAATGCGCGCAACGCGCGCCGCTGATCGCACTCGGGAGCCTCAGGCCACCAGTGCTCCGCTGAAGCCAGGATACGCTGTGGTTGAGATGAACTCGTCGCCGCTCGACGCCCCAGTACGGCATGCCCACGGAGCCACGTCGCCTGCTGCACCGGCAGCTGGGAAGCCGTCAGTCGCGATGTCCGCGAGGTCCCGTCATGGACGGACCACGCGCCGTGGGGCTGGGTTGCCGTGAAGTCCGGGTGTCAGTCCCTGGCGGCGCCTGTGACCGAGACCGCGCTACGGCCGGTCCTGCTGGAAGTTCTCGCTGTAGTCAGTCAGCCATGGTGCCGACCGAACTCGGGCCGACCTCCTGAGCTGAAGTTGACATCTGGCGGCGAACAGATGACTCCTGCGAGCTGGAACAGACGTCCGGAATCGTCACCTACGAAGATTGAACATTCGGACACGGACCACGTCCATCCTCAGATCCGAACTGCTTCATAATGGCTTCTGTCTGTTGCTGCCTGCGCTCCACTATTTATATCTGGCAGGAGGACGTTTTTTACCTTCAGTGGTAGCTTTTTGTTATTACTCCCGCAGTATATTGCAGTGTAACTTGGCGTGCTGGCCTCACTTCCCCTTACTCAGCACTCTCTAGGCTTCGCTCGGCAGTCGGTCTGTGTGCCTCCTTGCGTCAGTCTGTTGGTAGACTGCTGCTGTCAGCAAGGCTATCTGTGCCTGCCTAGTTTGCAACGCTTCGGTCGCCGGCGTGCCTCTCTTTTGCCGTTCTCCACTGTGTGAAGCAACGCTTACTACATGTGGCCGCAACACTAGGTACGCCGGCATCTAGGCGAAAGGCTGCTCGAAACATGCAGGTGGGTGGAGGAAGTATTTTCACCAGGTTTCCATGAAATCTGTTGTAGTAACCGAAAACATTGTAAGTGTCCTAAACTGCTTCAACATTACTGAGGACCGCATGCGTCCTCTCATGCTTGGTGTCCTCCCTGACGGCGGATGCATCTTCCAGCAGAACACCAGTCCGTGTTACAGGACCACATCACGTTATAGTGGTTTGAGGAACGAGTTACTGAATTCACATTAATGTCTTGGCCATAAAATTCGGAACCGATGGAACACATTGGGGAGGCAGTTGGGCGCCAGCTCCATACCCAGAAACCACCGACCCACAAGTTACAGGAATTGCGAAACCCCTGCGGATAGGGCGCTCCAGCCTGACATCACTATGGGAGTCTTCTTACAAAAACGGACTAGTGGAGAAAAGTTTAATGTAACTAATACTAATCACATTTGGCTACAGGTGGTTGGATAGACACACCAACTTGAAACTAAAGACCACGGCATCTAATGATGATACACGAGTTAAATACGATACTAGTCCTACTCCTGTTTCTGCCAGAGCCTTGAAAGTAATGTGAACATCAAGAATGGAATCAGTCTCTAAAACAAGGAACTGAGGTATGAATATTGCTAAATAATAACATGAGTTTGATGTCAAGATGCCCGTTTATACTGCAAAATTACACTGGTAAAAGCAACAAAAAGGAAAACACAAAAAATTTGATCTTAATACTACCTCATAATTCCATTTATGTCATCAGGTGTTCGAAATGCCCACCGTCTACTACAATACGCGTTTGCAGTTGCTGGTGCAAGGACTTCTGGACAGAGCGAACAGAGAAGAAAGGCAGTTGAACTTGGAGTCCAACTCATGACGCTTTCACGTCGTATCCAGCGGCCGGGACAGAGCTGGGAGAGCTATTTCCTAGATACGAGCGTGTAATGGGCCGGGCACCCATCTTAAAGTACCACGTACACCTGTGTATTTCATGTGATGCTTTCTCTAGGAGAGCCGGTAAACTTCGCTAAGAAACTGTGCGAATTTTTTAAATGTTAAGGTTTCTTCAGTGAAGTAAGGCCCAATCAAATATCTTCTAATAATACTCGCCCATCAAGCGTCCACACTTCACTACCTCTGACGTTCACATTGCCTAGAGACTGAGGATTCTCGGCAATCTAATAATTCATAGTTCGTACAGTAAGCTTTCCATAGTTGGTAAAAGTAGCTTCATCGGTAAAGAGATTCTTGGCAAGAAGAACCCACCGTGCCGATGTCCCATCAGGACCGAGTGACAGGAATCCAGGTGTCTTCTACAATGCTGATGGTTAATCTGCTTTTGAAGCGACACATGATGCGGATGGAAACTGTTTGCGCGGAAAATGCGGAAACCCCGCTGGAGTGTCTTGTTCCTCAGTCACTCACAATTTATCTGGAGCCAGCGTGTGAATAAAAGCAGAAGATGCCAGAAAATCAGTTTCGTTCGCTCCGCTCATTACAGGCTTGCTCATTACCCTCTGCATAGTATTCCTGTGCCCTTTCAATAAAAATGTTTCGTGCATTTGCTGAACAGTCATTTTTGTTGGACCTGTCTCTCGGGTATACCTTTGTACAAATAACTGTTTTTAGCGCTCCATAAAGATGTAGCATATCTAGTTTCTCTTGGTTCGTGAAAGGCGGGTATAGCTAATCTAATCAGCACTTGACACAAGTAAACGACACAAACATTATGAAAACTGTATTTCCTCAGTGCCTCTTTTATAATGGTATTGCGGTGGCGAATCACTGTTTCCATTGTGACACGTTTTCTTATTTGGATTGGGAGTGAACAACTTACGTGAATAACGTAGTCTACAGCGGTATTGGAAAGAGCCTTCGTAGATAACTTCAGTGACATAATTCGTGAAGATCTAGATCAAATCGTAACAAAGGGACAGTGGTCCCAGTGTCAGGAAAAGATGCCCCACAAACGTCTTCCCTTCTGTACCTTTTTCTGGTTTTCCTTACCTTTTATCCCATATCTTCACGTGGTCGGCATGTTAATTTTCGGATCTGACAATATTGGTAATAGAAGGTGGCCGGATGTCCTTCTTGGCTTAACTGCATTCGCAGCGCACTTTCAGGCAGTATCTACATATATCAGTGAGTGTACCAGTCCGCCCCCGGTAGCTGAGTGGTGGCCGGCACGGTAGCTCAGCGTGTTCGGTCAGAGAGCCTGTTGGCCTCTGTAATAAAATACTGAGTGGAAGGAACAACAAACGAACTGTAACGGATTTTTTTTTTGTAAGAAGACTCCCATAGTGATGTCAGGCTGGAACGCCCTATCCGCCTGAGGTGACAGCACGAATTTCCGCATAAGTCAGCTATCATTATCACGCTGCAAACAAAAAAAATCCTAAATTCCAAACACTGCGATTTCTCCGAAACTACTAATCTGATTTGGAAGAGCGATCCATAGTTAAATTTGTCTTTTTTAGAACAATGAAAACAGCTTCAGAAATTACTAAAATTCTACACTCTTGGAAATGGAAAAAAGAACACATTGACACCGTTGTGTCAGACCCATCATACTTGCTCCGGACACTGCGAGAGGGCTGTACAAGCAATGATCACACGCACGGCACAGCGGACACACCAGGAACCGCGGTGTTGGCCGTCGAATGGCGCTAGCTGCGCAGCATTTGTGCACCGCCGCCGTCAGTGTCAGCCAGTTTGCCGTGGCATACGGAGCTCCATCGCAGTCCTTTAACACTGGTAGCATGCCGCGACAGCGTGGACGTGAACCGTATGTGCAGTTGACGGACTTTGAGCGAGGGCGTATAGTGGGCATGCGGGAGGCCGGGTGGACGTACCGCCGAATTGCTCAACACGTGGGGCGTGAGGTCTCCACAGTACATCGATGTTGTCGCCAGTGGTCGGCGGAAGGTGCACGTGCCCGTCGACCTGGGACCGGACCGCAGCGACGCACGGATACACGCCAAGACCGTAGGATCCTACGCAGTGCCGTAGGGGACCGCACCGCCACTTCCCAGCAAATTAGGGACACTGTTGCTCCTGGGGTATCGGCGAGGACCATTCGCAACCGTCTCCATGAAGCTGGGCTACGGTCCCGCACACCGTTAGGCCGTCTTCCGCTCACGCCCCAACATCGTGCAGCCCGCCTCCAGTGGTGTCGCGACAGGCGTGAATGGAGGGACGAATGGAGACGTGTCGTCTTCAGCGATGAGAGTCGCTTCTGCCTTGATGCCAATGATGGTCGTATGCGTGTTTGGCGCCGTGCAGGTGAGCGCCACAATCAGGACTGCATACGACCGAGGCACACAGGGCCAACACCCGGCATCATGGTGTGGGGAGCGATCTCCTACACTGGCCGTACACCACTGGTGATCGTCGAGGGGACACTGAATAGTGCACGGTACATCCAAACCGTCATCGAACCCATCGTCTACCATTCCTAGACCGGCAAGGGAACTTGCTGTTCCAACAGGACAATGCACGTCCGCATGTATCCCGTGCCACCCAACGTGCTCTAGAAGGTGTAAGTCAACTACCCTGGCCAGCAAGATCTCCGGATCTGTCCCCCATTGAGCATGTTTGGGACTGGATGAAGCGTCGTCTCACGCGGTCTGCACGTCCAGCACGAACGCTGGTCCAACTGAGGCGCCAGGTGGAAATGGCATGGCAAGCCGTTCCACAGGACTACATCCAGCATCTCTACGATCGTCTCCATGGGAGAATAGCAGCCTGCATTGCTGCGAAAGGTGGATATACACTGTACTAGTGCCGACATTGTGCATGCTCTGTTCCCTGTGTCTATGTACCTGTGGTTCTGTCAGTGTGATCATGTGATGTATCTGACCCCAAGAATGTGTCAATAAAGTTTCCCCTTCCTGAGACAATGAATTCACGGTGTTCTTATTTCAATTTCCAGGAGTGTATTTGGAGAAGAGAAGTAGGCGCCGATATCTCTGTAATTACTAAATCTATGAAAAGAGACAATACGTCACTTAGTGAGGGCATTTTTGCAACACATTTGGGCCGAAACAAAGTTATGGTATCTTGTACAGTTCGGGAAATATCTGTCGTGAACAGATTAGATGCGTCACCCTCTCCATCTCCTCACTCTCTTTTTTTATTCTATCATATTTAGATAGCTATAAATGTTAAAAATAATTAGCGTATGTCGTAAAATTCGCGACATTATCGCTAGAACATAGCGAAATCTGCACTCGATGTACGAGGTGACGGGACTGATGCTGTCATAGAGTAAATACATATACACCAAAAATGAACGACCAATAAATGTGAAGCATTCCCAATCGTATTCGGCGTCTCTAGTGTCTGTAGACAATCAGTATGGCCATCGTTTGTGTAAGAGCTCTTAGTTTGTTTGGCCGAAAAAATGATAAATGTAATAATACAGAAACGAACTGTCGTGAAGTTTCAAATGAAATTACTAAAAACCTACCACTGAAACGTATCTGTTATTAAGAGAATTGTATGGCGAAGACTGTTGTCAAGTACGCAAGTTTTTGAGTGGTTTAATCATTTCCAATATTGCCCACAAGACACTGAAGATGACTCACGCCTGTGACGCCCTCCCATATCAAGAATGGATGAAAATATCGAAAAAGAACGTCGGTTGAGTATTCGATCAGTTGTGAAACTGTACGGATTGACAAATAATGCATAAGGAAAATTTTACGTAACCAGTTTAATGTGAGAAAACTGTGTTCGAAGCTGGTGCCGAAAATTGTCGCTATCGCCCAAATAGAAGCTCGTGCAAATGTTTGTACTGACACTTTTAATACCACTGAAAATCATCCTTATTTCTTGGAATGAGTGATAACATGTAGATAACCTTGGTTTTTCAGTTATGATACATAAACTAAAGGCCAATCCATCCAGTGGAAGGAACAAACTACACCGAGAGCGAAAAAAACTCGAATGAGCAAATCAAGTTTCAAAGAGATGATTGTTGTTTTTTTCAATATTCATGAAATGTGTATCTTCACTGGGTTCCTGAAGGTCAAAGTATTAATCAACATTACTTCTATCAAGTTCTTCCTGAACTCCGTGAGAAAATAAGAAAAGAACGAACCGAATAGTGGAAGAACAAGTCATGGGTTCTGCATCAAGACAACGCACCGGCGGGTACCGCATTTCCTGTTAAAAGGTTTCTAGCAAATCACAGCATCCCAGTGTTAGACTATCCACGTTATTCACTGACCTAGCACCATGGGACTTTTATCTGTTCCCCAAGGTCCAATCTACATGAATAAGAACGAGATTTTAGTTCGTTGAAGCAGTGAAAGGAAAAGCGGCATGCGTCTTCGAGGCACTCACAGAGGAAGAACTGCAGCACTGTTTACATTAATGGAGAGTTCGCGTGGAGTGTTGTGGGGATAGAATGTATTGAAATAACTAAACACGCATTTTTAAATAAAATATTTTACAGCCATAGTCCCGTTATTTTATAGTCACATCTCGTATTCAGCCATTCTGAATAAATTTTAGGTAGCCCGTCTTAACTGACGAACATTCTATTCCACATTTGCATACACCAAAAATTCGTACGCCTTGAGATAAGGCCATTAGCTAGATTTCAGCTGAAATCTGATATTTTCCTTAAAGAAGTGCATGTTTTTGTATAAACTGATTCCTACAGAATTCACAGTAAACTTTTGAATTCGTTCACTTCAGTCTTGTTTTCTATCGCAGTACAGGATCTTATTCGGTTGTCGGCGCAAAGCGTAAGATATGATAGAGAACTTCGTGCAGCTGTAATACGATATAAAGGAAGTTTTCAAAATCTAATTTGTCGCTATTCGATACCAGGAAGCGCTCTCAAAAGGAAGCAAGAGAAATACGTCGCTTTGACGGTAATCAGTACAGGAGAGGCTACTCGAAGATCTTTCCTTGTTGGTGAAACATTTTCTCGGACAAAATAAAAACATAACCAAAAAATTCACGAGAACGAAAGTATCTGGTAGTATCTCCCTGGAAATCAGGTAGATTCTGTAGCGTCGTCCGAAGACTGAGGTCCCAGGTTAAAGTTGTTACCTCAAGAGGGGACCACAAGCTGAAGACAGTCATTGTCAGAGGCAGCAACGAATGAGAGACGTTTGCAAAGACGCCCTCAGGAGGTTCCGTATGCCGCCTCTGCTGGCAGTCTGCTTACGTCAGAGAGTAGCGCCCCTCCGTCCCCTCTTTGATAGCCAACTATGACAGCAGCAGCATCATATCTCAGATCCGGCAGCAAGCTGGTATCGCTAGTCGGAACTGTGTTCCGAAGTTTACACGTTGTCAAACGTGCAATCATGTATGACTCTCATAGAGTACTATACGATACAATAGTCATTGTGTTCTGCTACAGTATAGTAAATGTAGTGGGTGACTATAACAAAACTTTCCTTTCTTAACGTGTTGTAAGCCGAAAACTACACTCATGCTCATAAATTAAGGATAATTGCAGAATGTGGTGTCACACACTGTGGCACTACTCAAAGATGGCGATAACAGCATAGGCACATAGGGAAGACACACGACACAGATCTGTAAGTCCATGGTATTGGTGATAAGCTGAGAAAACCGACCCGAAACACATGTGATACAAAACGCCACTGTTTCCTGTGCATGTGCCCCGACATCAATATGGGATATGATCACCATGCACACGTACACAGACTGCAGAACGGATTGGCATACTCTGGATCAGGTGGTTGAGCAGCTGCTAGGGTATAGCCTCCCATTCTTGCACCAGTGCCTGTCAGATCTCTTTAAGCTCTGTGGGGCGGTGCGTTATCATCCATCAGGAGGAAGGTGGGACCCACAGAACCCCTGAAAAGGCGGAAATACTGGTGCAAAATAATGTCCTGATACACCTGATCTGTTACAGTTCCTCTGTCAAATACATGCAGTTGTGTACCTGCACCAATCATAATCCCACCCCACACCATCAAACCGCGACCTCCATACAGGTCCCTTTCAAGGACATTAAGGGGTTGGTATCCGGTTCCTGGTTCACGCCAGATGAAAATCCGGCGAGAATCACTGTTCAGACTATACCTCGTCCTGTCCGTGAACACAACCTGGGACCGCTGCTCCAATGACCACGTACTGTGTTCTAGACATCAGGCTTTACGGGCTCTCCTGTGACCAGGGATCAGTGAAATGCACCTTGCAGGTCTCCGGGCGAATAAACCATGTCTGTTAAGTCGTCTGTAGACTGTTTGTCTGGAGACAACTGTTCCAGTGGCTGCGGTAACGTACCGAGTAAGGCTACCTGCAGTACTCCGTGGCCGTCTGCGGGCACTAATGGTGAGATATTGGTCTTCTTGTGGTCTTGTAGACTGTGGACGTCTCGTACCGTAGCGCCTGGACGTGTTTCCTGTCTGCTGGAATCGTTGCCATAATCTTGAGATCACACTCTGTGGCACACGGACGGTCCGTACAACGACCTGCTGTATTTGACCAGCCTCCAGTTGCCCTCGTATTCTACCGCTCATAACGTTATCAATATGTGTTCTTTGAGCCATTTTCAACACACAGTCGCCATTAGCACGACTGAAAACGTCTGCACACTTACTCGCTGCACCGTATTCTGACATGCACCAACACACCTCTGCGTATGTGGACTGCTGCCAGTGCCACCGTGCGACGCCCGCAGGTCAATTCACCGCATGGTCATACCCCGAGGTGATTTAAACCCGCAAACCGCCCACCTGGTAGAATTAATTTCCGGAGTATGGGGTGCTAGATTTCATGCACCACAGCGCCACCGTTCAGTTCCAACTATAGCCACTAGGTGCCGTGATCAGTCATCGTGATTCATAGTCTCACACACCTGATCAGTCACAGTGCACTTGTTGACGTATCAACATGACTTGGACAAAAGGAACAGGGAATTACTGGTGAAGCAACAACAGTAATGCTGCAGCTGCACTTCGAAAATATTGCCGGATGAAAAGATTATGGAAGGGTCTTCTTTCTCCACTTGCCGTGCCGAGCGTGATGAAGAAGTTCGAATCAACTGGAGAACTGGGAATCGCTCCGGAAAGTGGCCGTCGATCGGTTACACCACAGGTGGTTGATGAAATTGCTGATGCTATGGCAGACAACGCTGCGCACAATTCTCGAGCGTCAGGCAGGACGCGTGCAGTGTCATGACAGTTGAACATCCCGTGGTCCATTTACGGAAGGTGCTTCGAGCCATTCTCAAATGGTATCCGTACAAGATCCGTATCGTACAGCAGCTTGCACCACATGACGCACAACGATTTCGCTCTCCACATTCTCGCAAGGACTGAAATTGATGAGGGCTGGCCCTGGACCATCCTGTGGACAGACAAAGCTCATTTTCCTCTGACCGGTGAGATGAACAAACAAAATTGCCGAGTGTGAAGATCTTCACCTACTGTCACTGTGCATGAAGTTCTTCTGTATGATGAACGTGTCTATGGTGTGGCTTGACGGCTACATTCATCAATGGCCCATTCTTTTTTGAACAGTTTGACGCTCAAGGACCAAACACGTGCAGTGTGACTGGACAGTGTAACTCCGATATGCTGCGCCAGCATATCATACCCGCCCTACAGAAGAGAGACGCATTGAACTCAACAGCTTTCATTCAAAATGAAACCACATCGCTCGTGAAGTTCACCTGTTTCTCTGAAACACATTTGGAAGCGATCGAATTATCAGCCGATCCCTTCCAGATTCCTGGCTGGCTTGGTCACCTGATATCACTCCCTGTGATTTACGGTTGAGGGGCTACCAGAAGGACATAATTTACCAGGGGAACATTCACAAAATTGTTCAAATGGCTCTGAGCACTATGGGACTTAACATCTGAGGTCATCAGTCTCCTAGAACTTAGAATACGGTGCAGCGAGTAAGTGTGCAGACGTTTTCAGTCGTGCTAATGGCGACTGTGTGTTGAAAATTGCTCAAAGAACACATATTGATAACGTTATGAGGGGTAGAATACTAGGGCGACTGGAGGCTTGTCAAATACAGCAGGTCGTTGCACGGACCCTCCGTGTGTCACAGAATGTGATATCAAGATTATGGCAACGATTCCAGCAGACAGGAAACACGTCCAGGCGCTACGGTACGACACGTCCACAGTCTACAAGACCACAAGAAGACCAATATCTCACCATTAGTGCCCGCAGACGGCCACGGAGTACTGCAGGTAGCCTTGCTCGGTACGTTACCGCAGCCACTGGAACAGTTGTCTCCAGACAAACAGTCTACAGACGACTTAACAGACATGGTTTATTCGCCCGGAGACCTGCAACGTGCATTTCACTGATCCCTGGTCACAGGAGAGCCCGTAAAGCCTGATGTCTAGAACACAGTACGTGGTCATTGGAGCAGCGGTCCCAGGTTCTGTTCACGGACAGGACGAGGTATAGTCTGAACAGTGATTCTCGCCGGGTTTTCATCTGGCGTGAACCAGGAACCGGATACCAACCCCTTAATGTCCTTGAAAGGGACCTGTATGGAGGTCGCGGTTTGATGGTGTGGGGTGGGATTATGATTGGTGCAGGTACACAACTGCATGTATTTGACAGAGGAACTGTAACAGATCAGGTGTATCAGGACATTATTTTGCACCAGTATTTCCGCCTTTTCAGGGGTTCTGTGGGTCCCACCTTCCTCCTGATGGATGATAACGCACCGCCCCACAGAGCTTAAAGAGATCTGACAGGCACTGGTGGAAGAATGGGAGGCTATACCCTAGCAGCTGCTCAACCACCTGATCCAGAGTATGCCAACTAACTAACCTAAGGACATCACACACATCCATGCGCAAGGCAGGATTCGAACCTGCGACCGAACCGGTAGCGCGGTTCCAGACTGAAGCGCCTAGAATCGCTCTTCCACAGCGGCCGGCGAACATTCACAGATGTGCTGATCTGAAGCACAGCATACCAAGAGAGATAGTCAGCATACCTATGGACTTGCTTCTTTCTGCGGCGCAGAATGCAACCCTGAGCTCTCAGACATTTCTGGACTCTGATGGGGGCCATACTGAGCCCGTTTTGTAGCAGTGATGGTAGCGGTATGTAATGGTATGATGTAACGTAGCAGCACAGTAAAAGTCTTTCCATTGAATTGATTCCGCATTATTTCTCTTCCCCATGTCCTTCCCCAAGTTTGCTACTCGTACAGTAATTAGTTTCGCGGTTATAGCGTGTTAAATAGGGAAAACTTAATTATAACCACCGAGAACATTGTCATTCATGAGGACATGGACTGCATCCAAGTTAAGTATTCGACATTAAGGAGTTGTACAAAACTGAACTAATATTTTATGTGTGTTGTAGCTCCCTCTCGGTCTCCTGTAAAATTATAGTGCTGTCATCTAGGCTTAGTACGACGTACATCAGATTCCGCTATCGGCTGTGAAGTCTCGTCAGTTTCTGGGCACACCGCGCTGCGTCTCAGACTGTCGCATGGCATCCGCCTGCACGCTGCACAAAAACAGCCCCGTGCCTGTTTCGAGGGAGCAGCGAAAGCCTCGCTGCGCGGGCGCGTCATGTGTTATTCAGTGAGCTCAAGGGGGAACCCACTTATTCCGCTCGCTGACTTTTCCTTGCGGAGAAACTGCCGAATAATCTACACTTTGTGTCACGACACAGTTCCTTTCTGTTCTCAGAGATCAGACTCCACCAGCGCTCACGTTCCTCCGTTATCGGTACTTGCTAACGCTTGATCACTCGAAATGCCTTTAAGCTCATAATATCGCACTGGAATTTTTTAAGACGTCGCTCTGTGATTTTCTTATAGGCTGTAGTGGAGATGTTATTACACGTCCAAGGTAAAACGTGGCGCAGTTATTGCTTCTGCACTGTTAACATATGTCTGTCTGTTTTAGTCACATCCCCATCGACATCTACTACATCTACATTTATACTCCGCAAGCCACCCAACGGTGTGTGGCGGAGGGCACTTTACGTGCCACTGTCATTACCTCCCTATCCTGTTCCAGTCGCGTATGGATCGGGGGAAGAACGACTGCCGGAAAGCTTCCGTGCGCGCTCGAATCTCTCTAATTTTACATTCGTAATCTCCTCGGGAGGTATAAGAAGGGGGAAGCAATATATTCGATACCTCATCCAGAAACGCACCCTCTCGAAACCTGGACAGCAAGCTACACCGCGATGCAGAGCGCCTCTCTTGCAGAGTCTGCCACTAGAGTTTGCTAAACATCTCCGTAACGCTACCACGCTTACCAAATAATCCTGTGACGAAACGCGCCGCTCTTCTTTGGATCTTCTCTATCTCCTCTGTCAACCCTACCTGGTACGGATCCCACACTGATGAGCAACACTCAAGTATAGGTCGAACGAGTGTTTTGTAAGCCACCCCCTTTGTTGATGGACTACATTTTCTGAGGACTCTCCCAATGAATCTCAACCTGGCAACCGCCTTACCGACATTTAATTTTATATGATCATTCCACTTCAAATCGTTCCGTACGCATACTCCCAGATATTTTACAGAAGTAACTGCTACCAGTGTTTGTTTCGCTATCATATAATCATGCAATAAAGGATCCTTCTTTCTATGTATTCGCAATACATTACATTTGTCTATGTTAAGGGTCAATTGCCACTCCCTGAACCAAGTGCCTATCCGCTGCAGATCTTCCTGCATTTCGCTGCAATTTTATAATCCTGCAACTTCTCTGTATACTACAGCATCATCCGCGGAAATTCGCATGGTACTTCCGACACTATCTACTAGGTCATTTATATATATTGTCAAAAGCAATGGTCCCACAACACTCCCCTGTGGCACGCCAGAGGTTACTTTAACGTCTGTAGACGTCTCTTCATTGAGAACAACATGCTGTGTTCTGTTTGCTAAAAACTCTTCAATCCAGCCACACAACTGTTCTGATATTCCGTAAGCTCTTACTTTGTTTATCAGGCGACAGTGCGGTACTGTATCGAACGCCTTCCGGAAGTCAAGGAAAATGGCATCTACCTGGGAGCCTGTATCTGATATTTTCTGGGTCTCATGAACCAAATAAAGCGAGTTGGGTCTCACACGATCGCTGTTTCCGGAATCCATGTTGATTCCTACTGAGTAGATTCTGGGTTTCCAGAAATGACATGATACGCGAGTAAAAAGCATGCTCTAAAATTCTACAACAGATCGATGTCAGAGATATAGGCCTACAGTTTTGCGCATCTGCTCGACGACCCTTCTTGAAAACTGGGACTACCTGTGCTCTTTTCCAATCATTTGGAACCTTCTGTTCCTCTAGAGACTTGCGGTACACTGCTATTAGAAGGGGGGCAAGTTCTTTCGCGTATTCTGTGTAGAATCGAATTGGTATCCCGTCAGGTCCAGTGGACTTTCCTCTGTTGAGTGATTTCAGTTGCTTTTCTATTCCTTGGGCACTTATTTCGATGTCAGCCATTTTTTCCTTTCTGCGAAGATTTAGAGAAGGAACTGCAGTGTGGTCTTCCTCAGTGAAACAGCTCTGGAAAAAGGTGTTTAGTATATCGGCTTTACGCGTGCCATACTCTGTTTCAGTGCCATTATCATCCTAGACTGTCTGGATATGCAACGTGCTGAGGACCATTTCAAAGGCGCCGCTCGTCATCAGATACGGCAGCGCAGCCTGCAGACGTGGTTAGTATCTGTATTTATTTTCAGTCATACACTTCTTACAATGTTTCCATAGAGAGATCACCACTGAGGAGGGGGTACACGGAAGGGGCCTCCTCGAAGATCGCAACAAAGGGATAAACACGACAAGACATGTCATCATCAGCGATCCGCCGTACCCTGGGCAACGCTGGGAGTAATTCCAGTGGCAGATCCTTCCACCACCAGAACATTACACCAGATTATAAAACCAAAAGGCTTTTTTCAAAGCCAGCTGTTACAATAATCTCCATAAATATAGAGGGAATATCCGTAGAGAAACAATTATTACTATCCAATACGTGTAAGACAAAGAACTGTGATCTCCTGCTCATCCAGGAAACTGATAGATGTCCGAATGACAGAAGGCCGAGGATACATGGAATGACATTAATCACTTGGGTACCCAGCGAACAGTATGGCAGTGTAATACACTGCTGGCCACCGTAAATGCAACACCAAGAAAGACAAGAGGTAGCACAACAAAATTTATTTTGTAGATAACATGTTGACCAAGTATCAAATGATTACGTTTACAGACGTCTGTGACATGTGGTTCCTGCCAGAATCAGTAGCCAGAGTAGCCGCCATTGTTGGAGATCACCGCTGCCACACGTCTCGGCATTGAGTCAAAGACACGTTGGATGTGTTCCTGGTGTACAGCAGCCCAAGCAGCTTCCACACGTTGCCAAAGATCATCTGGTGTGGCAGCTGGGGATGTAATCTGGGTCACTCGTTGAGCAACCATGGACCACATGTTTTCTATCGGCGAAAGATCCGGAGAGCGAGCCGGCCAGGGAAGCACTTCAATCTGATTATTGACGAAGAACCTTTGGACAATGCGTGCCACGTGTGGTCGCGCATTATCCTGTTGAAATATGGCTGTGGCCGAGCCCTGAAGGTAAGGAAGGACAACTGGCTCCAGCACCTCGGATATGTAGCGCCGGCTATTTAAAGTACCGGCAATGCGTACTAGGGGCGTGCGAGAGTAATATCCAATACCGCCCCATACCGTAATACCCGGTGCAAGACCAGTGTGGCGGTGCATAATGCAGCTGTCCAGCATCCTCTCTCCACGGTGTCTCGACACTCGAATCCGACCATCGTGGTGCTGCAGACAGAAGCGTGCCTCGTCAGTAAAGACAACGTCATTCCATTCTGCCGTCCACATCCGTCTGTCATCACACCATTGGCGACGGAGACGTCTGTGGTTCTGCGTCAGTGGTAGACGAAGCAATGGACGTCTTGCGGACAGACCACTCTGCTGTAAACGGCGTCGAATGGTACGCGCAGACACTGGGTGATGCGTTACAGACGCAATGTGCTGTGCTATGGTTCGGGATGTCACTGAGCGATCCGTCACTGCCATGAGCACAATTTGCCTATCAGCACGTGCAGTGGTGCACCGAGGTGAATGAGATCGACCACGTCGGTCCGTCGTACCTTCCTGCATCCAACGGTCACATATCCGCATTACAGTTGTTTGGTTTCGTCCAACACGACTAGCGATTTCTCTGTATGATAATCCACAATCTCGGTAAGCCACTGTCCTTCCTCTGTCGAACTCGGATATTTGATCAAACGATGTTCGCTGTTGTCTACGAGGCATAACTGATCGTCTTGTGAAACAACCACAAGGTAAACACACTTGCCGAACGTACACTCGTCGAAATCGCCAAGCCTTAAATGGCGCTATGAGGTGGCGCCACAGGCGCGCGTGATGTGCGTCCACGCTGAAATTCTAATCAGTTGCATATCTCATCGCTGCAAACCCATGGTGTAAATTTCACTTGATTCGGATGCTTCCTTCAGGGTGTTGCATTTACGGTGGCCAGCAGTGTATTTGCTAAACCAGGCCTCAATATCTAGTCTGCAGACTGAAATGTAGATAACGACACAGAAATACTGACTGTAGCAACAGAGACTTGTAGAGTAACATCAGTGTACAAACCACCAAACAATGTATTCCGTTTCAAAGAACCTGATAATTTCAATTGACAACCAGTGAAGTTCGTCATGGGAGATTTTAACAGCCACAGTGTAACATGGGGCTACAGAGAAACAGACCGAAGCGGTGAAGACCTTGAAAGCTGGGTAGAAAGCACGGGCCTGAAGTGAATACATGATCCAAAGCTACCATACTCCTTCAGGAGTGGAAGGTGGGGCCGTGGCTATAACCCGGATAATATCTTTGCAAGTGAAAATGTTGCCCACCAAGTGAAAAAAATGAGAAACTTAATTCCAAGGACACAATACCGAGCAATTATCTGCACTGTAGAAGCAGTCATCAACCCCAGCTATACCCCCTTCAACAGAAGATTTAACTTTAAACGAGAACGATGGGATATATTTACTGAAGAACTTGATTCCAAAATCTTGAACTAGATCCTTCTCCAGAGAAATATGATAGCTTTATAAAGCTGATGAAAGCTGTCTCTTGTAGGTACATACCCCGCGGATGTAGAACAACTTACATACCAGGACTAGACAAAGATACAAAAACACTTATGAATAAATATGAACACCTTTTTGAAGATGACCCATTTGCTGGAGAAACAATACAGGTTGGTGGAGAACTTGTACTAGCCATATCAGCTAGAAGGAAAGAAAAATGGTGCGATCTTTTGACGCAGCTCGATATGAAACAAAATAGTAGAAAGGCATGGCAATTGCTGAAGAACCTTGGAAACAACCAAAGAGCTATTCCCTCGGCCATCTCTGGTATAACACCTAACCAGATAGCACATCAGTTACTGCTGAATGGCAAAGTTAATAAAAAATCGGTAACTCCAAAGATCCAGAGAATTACTGAGACGAATAACTATATTGGCACACCGTGCTCATTGGAAGAATTAGAAACCGCAATATGCTCAATGAAGAACGATAAAGCTGCGGGGTTAGATGACTTGAGGACGGAACAGATAAAAATGTTTGGACCAGCAACCAAGAAGTGGATTCTAGATATGATGAACACCTGTGTCTCAAACTTGCAAATACCAAAGATCTGGAGAAAAACCAAAGTTGTGGCCCTACTGAAACCGTGGAAACAGCCAACAGATGCCAAAAATTTCCGGCCCATATCACTCTTATGCCATCTATACAAAGTTTTAGAGAGAATGATCCTCAATCGAATCTCGGACCAAGTCGATCAAACACTGATCAGAGAACAATCTGGGTTCGTGTTGTGGACAGATCTTGAACCTGACACAACACATAGAGGATGAATATGAACGCGAGCAGATCACCGGTGTCGCCTTTGTGGATCTTACTGCTGCATATGACACCATTAATATCAGGAAAATGTTAACAAAAATCTATGCTATCACGAAATATTTCCACTTAACACAGTTTACAAGATTCCTGCTACAAAACAGACGTTTCTTTGTTACTCTACAAAACAAGAGGAGGCGGGGGAGGGCATAGAGAAATGGTATCCCCCAAGGAAGTGTGCTAGCCCCACTACTATTTAATATTTACACTAATGACCAGCCAGTTAATCCTGTCACAAGATCATTCATTTATGCAGTTGACACAGCACTTGCCGCGCAAGGTAGAACTTTTGAGGAGGTGGAAGAAAAACTTACAATAAGTCTTGAGGCATTATCTAACTACTACGATAGCAACTAACTGAAGCCAAACCCCTCCAAAACACAAGTGTGTGCATTCCACTTACGGAACAAAGAGGCACGGAGGAAACTGAGAATAACCTGGAGAGGTCAACAGCTGACCCACTGTGACACCCCAAAGTACCTCGGAGTGAAGTTGGACCGGTCCCTGACCTGCAAGGACCACTGTACAGATACAAAAATGAAAGTCAGTGTGAGGAACAACATTATTAGGAAACTGACCAACAACAACTGGGGAACACACCCACAAGTCCTCCGTACATCTGCCCTTGCTTTGTGTTCTCCGCTGCTGAATACGCAGCACCTGTATGGCAGAACTCCAGCCATGCCAAACAGGTAAATATTGCCCTAAATGAAACAGGACGAATTGTAACCGGCTGCTTGCGGATAACTACTGTCGACAAAATCTACCACCTCATGGGCGTAGCACCTCCAGACATCCGAAGGAGAACAGCAACTGAAGTGGAAAGAAAGAAGCAGGAGACGGAACAGAGACACCTCTTGTTCGGATGCGAACATCAAACACCAAGACTCAAGTCGAGAAAAAGTTTTCCCCGGACAACGCAACTAATCAAATGGTTCAAATGGCTCTGAGCACTATGGGACTTAACTACTGAGGTCATCAGTCCCCTAGAACTTAGAACTACTTAAACCTAACTAACCTAAGGACATCACACACATCCATGCCCGAGGCAGGATTCGAACCTGCGACCGTGGCGGTCGCGCAGTCGCAACTAATCGAGACATCACCTACAGACCCTAGGATACAATTCTGGCGTAGCTGACAATCAGAGAAATACTGGGACAACCCCAAGGAAGAACTTGCTACAGGTCATCAGCTCCCATACGTGACATGGAAGGTACCCAATAGACTGAGAACTGGAGAATCTCGGTGTAAGGAGAACATGAAGAAATGGGGATACATCTCAGGGGACGAACTATGTGAGTTATGTGAGTGTGGTGAACCTCAAGACCATCAGCATCTACTCAACTGCAGGAAACTGTCGGAACCTGTGTCCATGGAAGACCTGATTATCGCCAATGATAAGGCAGTCTGTGCAGCGGAATTCTGGGCAGCACATAGAATATAAATATGCACACATTCTCTGTAAAGCTTGTAATATATATGTATGATATGCTATGTATGATAAATCATATTTAATATGTTATGTTCTGGACACGCATAAATAAATAAAAATCACTGAGGATGACTGTGACGAATAGCAAGATGACTACAACTACAAAAGTCAGCCCAAAACTGAGTGCCGCATTCGCGGACCATTTGAGCACCAAAACAACATGAAGGGAGCTCCATAAGCAGGAAGCTGCACAGCGATCTGGAATTCCAAAACCACTCATCGGCGATGCAAATGCTCGTAACAGAAAAACGTGATGCCGAAGCCACAAAACCTGGTCTGCGGAGGAATGGAAGAAACTCATTTGGTCCGATGACTCTTGTTTCACACTACTTCCAACTTTTGGAAAAGTTCACGTCCCAAGAGCGAAACATGGAAGGAATTTGGTGATGATTTCAGAAACCATATCGTGGTATTCCACGTGCCCCATAGTTACTATGCGAGGTCGCATTACTGCCAAGGAGTATCTGATTATTTTGGTTGATCAGGTCTACCTCACGCTACAGTGTTTGTTCCCCAGTTGTGATACTGTGTTCCAAGTCGACAGGGTCCTGTTCACAAAGCTCACATCGTCCACTAATGGTTTTCTGAGCACGAGGATGAAATACCGCATCTCCCGTGACCACTGCAGTCGCCAGGCTTTAATATGTAATCTACTTTACAGCGAAGACAGCGTGATTGTTATCGACGTCCGTCATCGTTATCTGATCTTGCCACTATTTTGCAGTAAGAGTGGTAAAAGATCCCCTTGAAGACCATGCGGTACCTGTCTGTCTCCTTTTCGAGACGACTACAAGCTGTTTTGAATGAATGCCAACGGTTTTCCTGCACCTTATGTTGTGTTTTTCGTGTTTGTGTATTTATATCCACCATCCACTCACGCCCACCCACCCTCTCACACGCACCTACACCCACCCACACCCACACACACACACACACACACACACACACACACACACACACACATATATATATATATATATATATATATATATATATATATATATATATATATATATCATGCGTCATCGACCAATGACATCCATCCTTCCTCTTCTTCCTCTTGTGCCATATATTGACCCTTATAACGGACATGCAGAGCTCTTCTGCATCCATATCTACATATATACTCCGCAATCAACATTACGGAATGTGGCGAAGGGTACGTGTGCTCTTCCTATGCTTGAGCCATCCCATGTTGAATTTCCGCCCTCTGGACTCCTCCTGCTGTCAGGGAATTCACTACAACCCTTGAATCTTCTTTTCAAGTCCCCCTTTTTCTGATTTCAACACTACTGACTGCGATCCACATGTGCACGTGCTCGTTCTATCGTCACGTGAATGTGCGCGCATGTCCCTCTAGTGGCGAATTTTCGGCCTCAGCGCTCTTACAGGAACCGCACCTTCTTAAACGCTTTTCGTTTGACAGGCATTGGCACATTTCTTTTTCAGTAACCCTAATGTAACAGCTTATGCGATCATTCGATTTCATATCCCAGCAAATTGTTAGACCTGGGTGTTTGCACGCGTTGACTGATTCTAACTGTGAATCATTGATACTGTAATAGTAGGATACTACGATTCTAATTATATGATACTACATTCTTTTCACTACGTGAAATGTGTAACTTTACATTTCTGTAGATTTGAAGAAAGTTTCCAGTCTTTGAAACAATACTATCCAGATATGGACGAATATTTCTTACATTTCTGTACATTTGAAGAAAGATTCCAGTCTTTGTAACAATCCTATCCAGATATGGCTGAATATTTCTTCAGCTCTTTCAGCTATTACTTTGTCACAGCTTTTATTTTAAAATAAATATACATTTTATTTCCGTCTCATTGAGAATTAACAACTTGTATGGTGGTAAAAACAGTGCAAAAAGTTATAGCAGGTTCAAGAACATGGTGTAAGTAACGGTTCAGTTACATCACAGTATAAACCGTTATGTATGCAGGATGATATACATTACAAACAACTGCATCATCTGCGAGAAGCCACGTGGGATAGCCGGGACAGCCACGGTTCGCACGGCTCGCCGCCTCGAGCATGGGAGTGTGTGTTGTCCTTAGCGTAAGTTGGTTTAAGTTAGATTAAGTAGTGTGTAAGACCAGGTACAGATGAGCTCAGCAGTTTGATCCCATAACAACTTATCCCAAAAATGTGTAAGAAGTATGTGGTTGCTGTTAGTACACTACTGGCCATTAAAATTGCTACACCAAGAAGAAATGCAGATCATAAACGGGTATTAATTGGACAAATGTATTATGCTAGAACTGACATTTGATTATATTTTCACGCAATTTGGGTGCATAGATCCTGAGAAATCAGTATCCAGAACAACCACCTCTCGCCGTAATAACGGCCTTCATACGCCTCGGCATTGAGTCAAACAGAGCTTGGATGGCTTGTACAGGTACAGCTACCCATGCAGCTTCAACACGATACCACAGTTCATTAAGAGTAGTGACTGGCGTATTGTGACGAGCTAGTTGCTCGGCCATCACTGATGAGACGTTTTCAATTGGTGAGAGATCTGGAGAATGTGCTGGCCAGGGCAGCAGTCGAACATTTTCTGTATCCAGAAAGGCCCGTACAGGACCTGATACATGCGGTCGTGCATTATCCTGCTGCAATGTAGGGCTTCACAGGGATCGAATGAAGAGTAGAGCAACTGGTCGTAACACATCTGAAATGTAACGTCCACTGTTGAAAGTGCCGTCAATGCGAACAAGAGGTGACTGAGACGTGTAACCAGTGGCACCCCATATCATCACGCCGGGTGATACGTCAGTATGGCTATGATGAAAACACGCATCCAATGTGCGTTCACCACTATGTCGCCTAACACGGATGCACCATCATGATGCTGTAAACAGAACCTGGATTCATCCGAAAAAATGTTTTGCCATTCGTGCACCGAGGTTCGTCGTTGAGTACACTATCGCAGGCGCTCCTGTCTGTGATGCAGCGTCAAGGGTAACCACAGCCACAGTCTCCGAGCTGATAGTCCTAGCTGCTGCAAACGTCGTCGAACTGTTCGTGCAGATGGTTGTTGTCTTCCAAACGTCCCCATCTGTTGACTCAGGGATCGAGACGTGGCTGCACGAACCGTTACAGCCATGCGGATAAGATGCCTGTCATCTCGACTGCTAGTGATACGAGGCCGTTGGGATCCAGCACGGCGTTCCGTATTACCCTCCTGAACCCACAGATTCCATATTCTGTTAACAGTGATTGGATCTCGACCAACGCGAGCAGCAATGTCACGATACGATAAACCGCAAGCGCGATAGGCTACAATCCGACCTTCATAAAAGTCGGAAACGTGATGGTACGCATTGTAGGGAAGCAGCCTACTCACGCCTTATAAAATTCACATCAGTCTTTCCATTGTGTGCCAGCCAGTCCGCTGTAACTAGCTCTGACGTCATAAATGTTGCGCAATACTTTATAAATCAAGTAAACAACCTGAAACGTTTCTAGCATGTCAGGAGTAATACTAAATCAATATGTGTTGAATATCAGTTCAATAACGTTAACCATTTTCGACATTTGGACGTTTTTCTGTAAAAATCATTGGCGCAACAGAAAAGAGCTAGAAACTTAAAATTTTTTATTTAGATTCCTTTTGCTTAATAATTTAGTAGAAACAGTATTCTGGATCTCACAAATTAAAATTTTAGTTGAAATTCATGATTTTCTGGTTTTTATCTTAAAAATTAAGGAAGCAAGATAGATTAAGTAGGCGAATAAATCAAGCTAGGATGTTTAAATTTAAGTAGAAAAAAATGGTTCAAATGGTTCAAATGGCTCTGAGCACTATGGGACTTAACTGCTGTGGTCATTAGTCCCCTAGAACTTAGAAGTACTTAAACCTAACTAACCTAAGGACATCACACACATCCATGCCCGAGGCAGGATTCGAACCTGCGACCGCAGCGGTCGCGCGGTTCCAAACTGTAGCGCCTAGAACCGCTAGGCCACTCCGGCTGGCATTTAAGTAGAAGGGAGATCCGCTATAATAGTAAAGATGTGAGAAGTTTCAACTGAATAACTATAAAACTATAGCGATAGCGTATCTCCAAAGGCAAGTTCAGAGCTCGTCTACGGCGTGTAGTGTAATTAAATTAATTCTCTCGCCCAAAATATTTGACTTAGCCATGTCAGACTTTTATTATGATTACTTGCCTGTGTGCTGATTGCAAATTTAAATTGAGAGCTTCATCGGCCATCGGCAAAGGAAGCAATGATTTATTCGATAACTTAAAGTGTTGCATTACTATCCCAGAGGCTAGTCGGGAGAGGAGATTTGATCAGGCGTTCCCTTAGCGGTCCATACCGCAGCTTTATATGTAAGAACGGTGCGCGAGAAAAAAAGGCCCCAGGTCTCTCCAGACGCTGATTAGCGCACCACCTGTGCCGGGAGTCGCGTCGCGTCGGTAGGTATCGTTGATATAAACAGCCTCGGATGTAGTAATAAGTTACTCGGGATACGCGTAACCATGAAATCGTTTTCTAGTGAAGTGTTAATTTTGGGATGACGTTAATGATCTATCTTTAGTTTGCGTATGTCGTATTTTCACGTGCCGCCGCAGGACAGACTTTCTACCATTATTAGCATGGCGTTTGATGAACATTATCATCAAATTATGGTGAGCATTCACTTAAACATTTAATTTGAACAGTTATAGTTGCATCAGCGCATTAGACTCTGAACTGCTCTGGTAGTTGGATTGTGTGGATCTTTTGTCTGTGACTTTCAGAATATAGTGAACATTTTAGAGAGAATGGTTTTTGATTATGAATCCCAGCAGATGAAGTGGGCACTAGGAATTCTAATTACAGGCTTCACGTTTTGCTAATCACTTTCTGGTTGTAGTTAGAGAGCCAGTGTTGAGAACAGCAAATAACAGCATTAAATAAATAATAGGAATATTAACAATTATTCCACCCGCCGCCCCACAACATGTCTCCTCCTTACGTGAGGGATCACAACAACTTTTCACCAGGCAACGCCAGTCAACTGCTGTTTGTGTATGAAAAATCGGTTGGAAACTTTCCTCATGTCTGCACGTTGTAGGTGTCGCCTCCGGCGCCAACCTTGTGTGAATGCTCTGAAAAGCTAATCATTTGCATATCACTGCATCTTCTTCCTGTCTGTTAAATTTCGCGTCTGTAGCATGTCATCCACGTGGTGCAGCAATTTTAATGGCTAGTAGTGTATTATCTGCGGAGGCACTAACAAGCAACATGAACACAAGGGATCCAACATTCTTTGCTTGGATACACCTGACGCTACTCCCAGATCTGCCGATGACTCCCCATCCAAGATGACACATTCCGCCCTCCTTAGCAAGAAATCTTTAATCCAGTTACAAATGGCCGTGCGGTTAAAGGCGCTGCAGTCTGGAACCGCAAGACCGCTACGGTCGCAGGTTTGAATCCTGCCTCGGGCATGGATGTTTGTGATGTCCTTAGGTTAGTTAGGTTTAACTAGTTCTAAGTTCTAGGGGGCTAATGACCTCAGCAGTTGAGTCCCATAGTGCTCAGAGCCATTTGAACCAGTTACAAATATTGTTTGACAGAGTGATGTTTTGGCTGTGAGCCATCGAAGACCCTTGTGGATGATAAAGTGGTCCTCATAGGTTAACCTCGCCAATAGACAGGTCGCATCCTAAGGACTAACATGAATTTGATGAAACAGGTGTTGCACAAGGGATAGTTACGAGGGTGTGCTGAAAACTAATGTCTCCTATTTCTTTATTCTGTTCTCCATATCGGTTGAGGTGTTATGCATGTTACTCGGTCGGCTTTCTCTCTTCGCTAACGGAAGTTGCGACCCTCTGTCGCAAGAGGGCTCCGAATTGTTGCTTGCAACATGGTGGTGTGTAACATAACTATGTCGGTGTAAAAACCGAAAACTCAGAATGCTGAAAGCACTAATTTGAAGGGTTCGTCCACACATGGAGTACTCTCTTCTTCAGCATGACAGTGCGAAACGACGCATCTTGTTCAGCGTGACAATGCGAGACCACACATCTTGTCCAGCGTGACAATGCGAGACCACACACGAACGCACCAATATCTGTGACATACCGACGCCTTAGAAACGCTGTCATCGTTCATCGTCCATACAGTCGCGAGTTGGCACTATTCGATTATCATCTTTCCCAAAATTTAAAGAACAACATAGAGGCTTAAACGTTGATAGCGATGAAGGGGTGCAAGCATAGGTTAAGTTGTGCCTCTGTCAACAAAGTCAAAGATTCCACAGCGACAATATTAAGAAAGAGGATTATCGTTGGGAGAAATGCTGGTGTGACTATGCGGAGAAATAAATATGTAGACATAAATAATAAAGATGTAGAATATTCAAATGGTACTATGGGATTTAACATCTGAGGTCATCAGTCCCCTAGACTTAGAACTACTTAAACCTAACCAACCGAAGGACATCACACACATCCACGCCCGAGGCAGGATTCGAACCTGCAACCGTAGCAGCCGTGTGGTTCCGGATTGATGCGCCTAGAACCGCTCGACCACAGTGGCCGGGTGTAGAATGTTAATAATTTTTGTTTTAGTTAAAAATCTTTAAGGATCCATTCTTCTTACTCAGCCTGTGAAATAAGCGATGTTTACGATTTTATTTGGTAAAACTAATGAAGCAATCAACGTAAATCTTTTTCACATCATTACTTCTTTTTCACAATTTTTTTCCGATTTTTCCAAGAAAATTTGTCACCGTTAAGTCCTCCTTCCGAGTAGTTAAATTTTCTCTGTCTAAAATGAGGTTAATGACGGAGTCTTGCACTCTGCACACCTTGTCCGAAATCAAAAAACAAACAATTTTCTTAATCTATAGAATACTAGGCACGGAGTAATAGCTCATTTTTTTGAAATGTGGAAAAATAATAAAATGGTGGTCGTTTGAAACAAAGATGTAGTTTTGTCGTGTTTTTGGCCACGTTTGTTGCGATGCCTAACGAATAAATTAAAATAGAAGAAATGGCCTGTTACTCTTTGCTGACATGCCCGAAGAGTAATTCTTGCAAATTTGGGAGAGATATCCTTGTTAGTGTGCGCACAATCCATTCCATTAGCTTGTGATACAGTGTATTTCAAACTGACGGAACATGGCGACACTAGTAAAGATGTCTTTATAAAATTTGTTTGAATTACTGCTCGGACATGTCCACAAGGAGCAATGGGCTAAGTTTTTATGTAATTTATTCATTACTTCTTGCAAAAAACGTGACGAAAAAGACACAATAAAACTACATCTTTGTTTCATACGTCTTCTAGTTTATTATTTTTTTCAAATTTCGAAAGACTGCTATTACTCCGAGCCAAGTACCCTATAGACTGAGAGATTTGTTTATTTTTTGATTTCGGTTAAGATTTGTAGACCGAAGGACTTTCGTCATGGGCACACCTCATTTTGGACAGAAGAAATTTAACTGCTCGGGTGGGGAAGGCGGCGTAATGATGATTGAATTTCTTTTAAAAACATCAGAAAATGTCCGGGAATCAACAAACAATGTGCAAAAAGAATTGCCTTGGTCGCTTCATTATTTGAAAAAAAACGTAAACATAGTTTATTTTATAGGCATTATTTTTAGCATGCGCTCGTGATAACGCAGTGCTAGCCCGAGCCAGCTTCAACATGGGTGCCGATACACATATAAGATAATAAACAGCTTGTTCATCTAACTACGAAATGGAACAGTGTTCTACATTTATCGCAGTATTTTATAATATACTCCGGTGACATATACGAATAACAAATTGTTATTGGATGACTTCGCTCACAAGCAATGCAGAGAATGAGAAAATTATTAACTGTTAGAGTGGGTCATTATAAATCTAAACTTGAGTATCTCGGAAAAGATTAGGTGTCATGTGGTCTCACTTGGTGCAATACTATACGAGTAGAAGGTTTTGGGATTTAACCCCTGACACTAACACATAGTTTGAAGAAGGATAACTTTAAGGCATCATTTCTCCTTCCCTTGCTCGTCATAGATCGGAACACGAGGACTCGTATCGTGAAGTACATTATTTGCAGATTTCACGCCAGGTGTTTTGCTCCTAAAACAGAGACACAAGTAGAGTGGCGTGTCCAGTGAGACGCCTTGACGAGCAGACAGATCCGAGGCACGCGAATGGGGCTGTCTGCTCGCTCTTCCGCAGCGGGAGTCTGCGCCTTTTAGATGCGAACAGGAGACAACGTCTGCCAGCTAGCCCGGCGCCGCGCCGCGCCACGCTAAGCGAGGCAGCGAAGAGGTAACTAGCGGCAAATAGTTCCGGCCCGTCCGCCCGGAGGGATCGCGTGCTGCGCCAGCGGGCACGCCACGCCACGCCACAAGCTATCTGCTCCTCCCGCGGGGCCAGGCGGCCGGCGGAATAGTAAGTGCCCGCCCCGCCTTGCGCTTAATATTCCGGCCGGCAAAATGTGGGCAATCGCGCTAACTCAATTACAATAAATGACGCCGCCCCGTGCAACGGTAGAGTGCTTCCGCAACTTTGGATCCAGTTTGCAAAGTGGCGGCCGCATCGACGGAGATGAATCGATGCTGCGATGATGCAATGGGAGAAGGTCACAGGAACCCCGGTCTAAATACATCAGGTGTTTCAAAATGAATACCGGGGTTTTAAAGCTTTGTAGCATTTATTACATGCATCTTGCATTTATAAGTAATACACCAAATGAAACATCAACTGAATTTTATACGTGAATGGTGTCTGCTCTTTCGGACGCCTCATGCCTCCTCCTTTCTAGGCAGATGCACTGACTCTTACGCCAGCCTGGCCCGGCACAAATTTTCAGCTTCAGCCATTCACATAAATCGATGCCAACTGGCTGCTAATGGTGTCTTGATCCGTAGTGACTGCAGGATCGAAATGGTTTCGTTGTGTCACATACGTTCGAAAGAACAGACTCCATACACATATACACTACTGGCCGTTAAAACTGCTGCACCACGAAGATAATGTGCTACAGAGACAGGAAGAAGATGCTGTGATACGCAAATGATTAGCTTTTCAGAGCATTCACACAAGGTTGGCGCCGGCGGCGACACCTACAACGTGCTGACATGAGGAAAGTTTCCAACCGATTTCTCATACACAAACAGCAGTTGGCCGGCGTTGCCTCGTGAAACGTTGCTGTGATGCCTCGTGTAAGGAGGAGAAATGCGTACCATCACGTTTCCGATTTTGATAAAAGGTCAGATTGTGGCCTATCGCGATTGCGGTTCAAATGGTTCAAATGGTTCTGAGCACTATGCGACTTAACTTCTGAGGTCATCAGTCGCCTAGAACTTAGAACTAATTAAACCTAACTAACCCAAGGACATCACACACATCCATGGCCGAGGCAGGATTCGAGCCTGCGACCGCACCGGTCACACGGTTCCAGACTGAAGCGCCTTTAACCGCACGGCCACATCGGCCGGCCCGCGATTGCGGTTTATCGTATCGTGACATTGCTGCTCGCGTTACTCGAGATCCAATGACTGTTTGCAGAATATGGAATCGGTGGGTTCAGGAGGGTAATACGAAACGCCGTGCTGGATCCCAACGGCCTCGTATAATGAGGAGTCGAGATGACAGACATCTTATCCGCATGGCTGTAACGGATCGTGCAGCCACGTCTCGATCCCTGAGTCAACAGAAGGGGACGTTTGCAAGACAACAACCATTTGCACTAACAGTTCGACGACGTTTGCAGCAGCATGGACTATCAGCTCGGAGACCGTGGTTGTGGTGACGCTGCATCACAGACAGGAGCGCCTGCGATGGTGTACTCAACAACGAACCTGGGTGCAGGAATGGCAAAACATTTTTTCGGATGAATCCAGGTTCTGTTTACAGAATCATGATGGTCGCATCCGTGTTTGGCGACGTCGCGGTGAACGCAAATTCTAAGGATGTATTCGTCATCACAATACTGGCGTATCACCCCGTGTGATGGTATGGGATGCCGTTGGTTACACGTCTCGCTCACCTCTTGTTCGCATTGACGGCACTTTGAACAGTGGACGTTACATTTCAGATGTGTTACGACCCGTGGGTCTACCCTTCATTCGATCCCTGCGAAACCCTCCATTTCAACAGGATAATGCACGACCGCATGTTGCAGGTTCCGTACAGGCCTTTCTGGATACAGAAAATGATCGACTGCTGCCATGGCCAGCACATTCTCCAGATCTCTCACCAATTGAAAACGTCCGGTCAATGTTGGCTGAGCAACAGGCTTGTCACAATAGCCCAGCCACTGAACTGTGGTATCGTGTTGAAGCTGCATGGGCAGCTGTACCTGTACACCCCATCCAAGCTCTGTTTGACTCAATGCCCAGGCGTATCAAGGCCGTTATTACGGCGAGAGGTGGTTGTTCTGGGTACTGATTTTTCAGGATCTATGCACCCAAATTGCGTGAAAATGTAATCACATATCAGTTCTAGTATATTTGTCCAATGAATACCCGTTTATCATCTGCATTTCTTCTTAGTGTAGTAATTTTAATGGCCAGTAGTGTATATAGTTAAGATGATGTGCGGCCAATGATCCTTTCAGTGCAGATGTACACCAAGCTCGAACTCTTATTGGAATCGAAGAGATGCCGAGAGTAATGAGGCTAATGAGCGGGGGCACTACATCAGTAGCGTGTGGCATAAGTTGAGAATTTCGGTCTGACGGGAGGCGTGGTCACCATTCTGTTCGGATGGCGTAGTGGTCAGTGCATCTGCCTAGCAAGCAGGAGACCACGGTTCGAATCCCGCTCCGGTACAAATATTCAATTTGCCCCATTGATATAAATCAATGCCCACTGGCAGCTAATATCTTTAGCCCATTTGCGTCTTGTTTGTGTACTTGTGCGCACCTGCATGCACCCTTTGTTTGTGTCTTCAGTTAGAAACCCATAGTAGCAAAGATGGCAACTAGTGAACAGAATGCTTTTGTATTTTACTGTTTCTAGGAAACGAATATATTTTTACAAGGTAACTTGCGTTCCGTATTAAGTTCCATTGCAACCTCCCAAGTAATGATAACATACGTAGATGGTATAATCAATTGGAAGACACCGGTAGTTTTTGCAGAAGAAACAGTACGGGAGGGCCAAGAGTGACTGAATAACGTGCTGAACGACTATGAGAGTCTTTCAGGCGTAGTCCCAAGTAATCAGTTCGGAAGGCTAGTCGCGAATTAAAAGTTCAGACCACGTCTTCGTGAAGACTTTTAAGGAGACACTTACAACTGCGTCCTTATCGTTAGCAGTTTAAAGCCTGCAGACTACAATTTACGTGCAAACTTCGCAAACGAAATGTTGGTGCATTACGGTGAAGAATTGTTCTAGACAGTATCGTCTTCAGTGACGCACCAACATTTCGTCTAAGTGTAAATGCGAACACACACAATGTGCGCATCTGGTGATGAGTATACCCTCACGAGGTGGTACAGTTGTAACAAGACTCTCCTATATTGGAATCCTGTTGAAAGTTTATGGGCCACTGTCTTCGCTGAAGCAACTTTAACTGCTGTTTCTTATCTTGATGCGCCGGCCGCGGTGGCCGAATGGTTCCAGGCACTTCAGTCCGGAACCGCGCGACTGCTATGGTCGCAGGTTCGAATCCTGCCTCGGGCATGGATGTATGTATGTGATATCCTTAGGTTAGTTAGGTTTACGTAGTTCTAAGTTCTATGGGACTGATGACCTCAGATGTTAAGCCCATAGTGAACCTTTTATCTTGATGCCAACGACCTTGCCGCAGTGGTAACACCGGTTCCCGTCAGATCACCGAAGTAAAGCCCTGTCGGGCTGGGCTAGCACTTGGATGGGTGACCATCAGGTCTGCCGAGCGCTGTTGGCAAGCCCTTGTAAGGCAAACTGAGGAGCTACTTGATTGAGAAATAGCGGCTCCAGTCTCGGAATCTGACATACGGCCGGGAGAGCGGTGTGCTGACCACATGTCCCTCCATATCCGCATCCAGTGACGCCTGTGGTTGAGGATGACACGGCGGCCGGTCGGTACCGTTGGGCCTTCATGGCCTATTCGGGAGGAGTTTAGTTTAGTTTAGTCTTATCTTGATGCGCTGGACTGTGGGCCTTTCCTCGACTGAAGCTGAACCACAGAACTTTATTTGGCAGCAAGGTGATTCACAGCCTCACTGGCTTAACTCAGTATGTGCTTGCTTAAACAACATTGTACCCGACCTCTGAATTGCCCGCAACGGGCCGGGTGAGAGAGCTTGCTTCGCATGGGCTCCACGTTCACTCTATCTGACATCATGCACTTTTTCCTTGGGGGAGGGGAGGACGGATGGGGGTTCATGTGTATGTGCATGTGCCTCTGTGCCTCAGCTGCTTGACCGGACTTTAGAAACACGACTGAAGTTTTTGTTGCAACAATTACTCCAGACACATAGGTCAAGCTTTGGGAAGAACTGGCCTATCCACTCGATGTGTGCCGTATGCTCGCACTGAACACGCAAAATAAACTCTATGAGTTACTCCTTTACTTCACGTATTAATTATAATTGTTAGTTGAATGTAATAAATGCTACAGAGTCTTAAAACAGTGATATTCCTTTTTGAAACATACGATATAAGCACTATAATGCGTAATGTGCCGTCCAACTTCCAAAACTGTCGACCCTGGAAATGTAACAATTTTTTAACCGATTCTGTCAGAAAAACGGCAAGAGAGCCAACCTCGCTAAGGAGAGACCGTACGAATTGGAATACAGAATCGTCCATAGGTGTAGAACCAGCCTTCTGAAAGAAGACAGGCGGATACACAGAGTAGTATGAGATGAGGAGGGCAAAAGTCTATGAAGGCATATCACCAACATGGTGGCCATTTTGGAAGATGCCATCTTGGATGTAAGTCGTAATTTTCAAAAGAAAAGGGATTCTTCTGACATATGACACACCTAGAGCATTTTACGAGAAAAACAATGGTGTTTCTCACGTGAGCACAGCTTTATTCACTGTCGTCAAGTTATGTAACATTTTAGACAGAACAAAGAAAATGCTATTGATAAAACACAAATGCTACAGGTTGCAGCTCGACGTATTGTCCAGTATGTTGTAAAGATGTCTTTATCCCCTTCACCCACTCTTCCTGCACTTTCGCCATCATATGTACCGGATTGCGAGCAAAAGTATCAATGATCCTCACTCTGAGGTGTGCAACGTTTCTGATCTAGACCGGATACACAACTGCGTTCACGTGTTTCCACAGATAGAAATCTAATGGACTTAAATCCGGGGAACGTGGTACTCATTCCATTGGGCTTCGACGACCTCTCAGTATTCGAGGAAACTGGAGATTTGAATAAGGCTGGAGCATCATTGTGCAGAAAATTAATTGGAAATGTCCCTTCTTTAGGCAGTAGCAACAACAGCACCTCTTCATCTAACAACTGTAGATAACGGACTGCTGTTATTATACCTGAATGAAGAAGGACCAGCAATCCCATATTATTTACCAAGTTAATACTTTCGATGTTCCAGCTACATTAGATTCACCCATCCACTTCCGACCAGTCACTGTCATTCTACTTATTTACCCCTGCATTCACACAGAAACTGAATTCGTCTACAAACAATATGTCACAGAGAAAACGACTGTTTTCCTCCAGGTTTTGCGTCACCCATTCTGCAAATTGAGCCTTACAAGGTGTAATATTTGATTTTTCCAAAGTTACCATTTATGTGTGAGCGAAAGTCTCACTATTGATGTAGCCCTAACGTTGCCACCAGCTTCCTGAGAGATGTGGAGAGTGCTGCACTCTGGGCTCTTACTGAACGATGCCAGAACAACAGTCGATGTTGCTTCATCCGTAGCCGTTTTCGATCTTCCAGCTTCCAGTTGTACAAACATACCGTAGTTTGACTACCGCACCGACTTCCGTATGGAGGACACCGTAATAAGCGTTCCTGGCGTAGAGAGTTCAAAGGAAATAAGTTGCCAGGTCCAGATGAAATCATAATTCGGTATTGCAAAGACTACTTTAAGGCACATGTGCCTTACTTAGTTTGTATGCGTATAAGAAGTGTGAAAGAACTGACCCGCTAAATTACAGACTAATGTCCTTAACATCGGTTTGGTGCAGTGTTCTTGAGCATCTTCTCAATTCGAATACAATAAATTTCATTCAGATGTAAAAGCTTTTTCCACAAATCATCACGGTTTTACAAAGCATCACTCGTGCGAAACTCTGCTTGTCCTGCGAACGATGGGGGAAGTTAATAGGGAGATTCCATAGTCCTGGATTTCCAAAAATCGCATGACACGGTGCCCCACTGCAGACTGTTAATGAAGGTACGAGCATACGGAATAGGCTGCCAGATGACTTGTTAAGTTACAGAAGCCAGTGCGTCGTCTACAAAATGGTTCAAATGGCTCTAAGCACTATGGGACTTAACATCTGAGGTCATCAGTCCCCTAGACTTAGAAATACTGAAACCTAACTAACCTAAGGACATCACACATCCATGCCCGAGGCAGGATTCCAACCCGCGACCGTAGCAGCAGCGCGGTTCCGGACTGAAGCGCCTAGAACCGCTCGGCCACAGCGGCCGGAGCGTCGTCTTCGACGGCAAGTGTTGATCAGAGATAGGGGTATCCTCAGGAGTGCCCTAGAGATGTACAATAAAAGAACTGGTATTTTCTATATACATAAATGAGCTGGAGAACAGGGCGGGCAGCAATCTGCGCCTGTTTGCTGATGACGGTGTGGTATACGAGAAGATGTCGTCGTTGATTGACTTTAGGAGGATACAAAATGAGTTGGACAAGATTTCTAGTTGAATGTTCTAGCTCTAAATGTAAAAAATGTAAGTTAATGCAAATTAGTAGGAGAAACAATCGCGTAATCTAAGAATATACCAATAGTAGTGCGCTACTTGGTACAGTAACGTCGATTAAATATATAAGCGTATCATTGCGAAGCCATATGAAATGAAACTACTATGTGAGGACTGTAGTAGGGAAGCTGAATGGGTGACTTTGGTTAATTGGGAGAGTTTTTAGGAAAGTGTGGTTCATCTGGAAAGGAGACCGCTTATAGGACACTATTGAGACACGTTTTTGAATACTGTGAGGAATGGCTGATGTTGGCTGAAACTCTATGCAACAGCGCGGTTGAGAAACCACGCCGGCCGCAGTGGCCGAGCGGTTCTAGGCGCTTCAGTCCGAAACCACGCTGCTGCCTCGGGCATGGATGTGTGTGATGCCTTTAGGTTAGTTAGGTTTCAGTAGTTCTAAGTCTAGGGGACTGATGACGTCCCATAGTGCATAGAGCCATTTGAACCATTTTGAGAAACCAGGGTCATGGTAGATTTAGCGTACCGCCACAAGCGGCGGCGACTACGCAACGTGAGCGACGGCCAATACGAATGTGGCAACATCACCGGCCGCGGAGAGGTCGGCCGGCAGATCGCTGCAAACAGACCATCGCCAGCTACGGTGAACCACCGCCTTCTCACCGTCACAGCCACTGGACTCTCGAGAGCGACGTCACTTCGCTCTACTGGACTCTGCCGAATTCATCGTCTCTCCCTGCTGTACCGCCGTGGGGCTTCGACTCAGGTGAACAGACTCGGAAACATTTCTTCTGTATGTTTGTGCTGCCGTGGCCTACGTCGTTTGGAACTATCTGAAATTCCTCATGTTGAAAGCTGTACAGGGTTATTACAAATGATTGAAGCGATTTCACAGCTCTACAATAACTTTATTGACAAACTGCCTATTGGCTTCTGTCTAGGGTTCTTCGGCCGACGTTCATCTAATGATTTTTCTGACGTTTCGCCAGCACGAGTGGCTGGCATTGTCAAAGCTTCACCCTCCATTGCCGGTGGTGAACTGGAGGCGAGCTCGCGGCCGCAGACTATATGTACCTGGCGCGCCAACGTCCGAGGGCTTCTCCGCGGTCATTTCCGGTGCGGTTCTCCTCTTGCTACCTGCGACGGTCGTTCGCTGCAGTACGGGAAGCCAGGATCCGTTTACCTTAAGGCTTTCCTCTTTCTTGTTGAACAGTTTCAACAAGAAAGAGGAAAGCCTTAAGGTAAACGGATCCTGGCTTCCCGTACTGCAGCGAACGACCGTCGCAGGTAGCAAGAGGAGAACCGCACCGGAAATGACCGCGGAGAAGCCCTCGGACGTTGGCGCGCCAGGTACATATAGTCTGCGGCCGCGAGCTCGCCTCCAGTTCACCACCGGCAATGGAGGGTGAAGCTTTGACAATGCCAGCCACTCGTACTGGCGAAACGTCAGAAAAATCATTAGATGAACGTCGGCCGAAGAACCCGAGACAGAAGCCAATAGGCAGTTTGTCAACAAGTGGCCACGAAAGCCTTAACAATTTTGTAATAACTTTATTATTTGAGATATTTTCACAATGCTTTGCACACACATACAAAAACTCAAAAAGTTTTTTTAGACATTCACAAATGTTCGATATGTGCCCCTTTAGTGATTCGGCAGACATCAAGCCGATAATCAAGTTCTTCCCACACTCGGCGCAGCATGTCCCCATCAATGAGTTCGAAAGCATCGTTGATGCGAGCTCGCAGTTCTGGCACGTTTCTTGGTAGAGGAGGTTTAAACACTTCACCATTAAGAAAAAATGTTGCTTCATCACTGAAAACAAGTTTCGCACTGAACGCATCCTCTTCCATGAGCTGTTGCAACCGCGCCGAAAATTCAAAGCGTTTGACTTTGTCATCGGGTGTCAGGACTTGTAGCAATTGTAAACGGTAAGGCTTCTGTTGTAGCCTTTTCCGTAAGATTTTCCAAACCGTCGGCTGTGGTACGTTTAGCTCCCTGCTTGCTTTATTCGTCGACTTCCGCGGGCTACGCGTGAAACTTGCCCGCACGCGTTCAACCGTTTCTTCGCTCACTGCAGGCCGACCCGTTGATTTCCCCTTACAGAGGCATCCAGAAGCTTTAAACTGCGCATACCATCGCCGAATGGAGTTAGCAGTTGGTGGATCTTTGTTGTCCTGAAGTGTCGTTGCACTGTTATGACTGACTGATGTAAGTGCATTTCAAGTACGACATACGCCTTCTCGGCTCCTGTCGCCATTTTGTCTCACTGCACTCTCGAGCGCTCTGGCAGCAGAAACCTGAAGTGCGGCTTCTGCCGAACAAAACTTTATGAGTTTTTCTACGTATCTGTAGTGTGTCGTGACCATATGGCAATGAATGGAGCTACAGTGAATTTATGAAATCGCTTCAATCATTTGTAATAGTCCTGTATGTATCACGAGAAATGGCAATTTGAAATGTTTGCCGCTATAAGCATCTCTGGATGCCTTGAAACGTTACAAGAACATCTACATCTACATTTATACTCCGCAAGCCACCCAACGGTGTGTGGCGGAGGGCACTTTATGTGCCACTGTCATTACCTCCCTTTCCTGTTCCAGCCGCGTATGGTTCGAGGGAAGAACGACTGCCGAAAAGCCTCCGTGCGCGCTCGAATCTCTCTAATTTTACATTCGTGATCTCCTCGGGAGGTATAAGTAGGGGGAAGCAATATATTAGATACCTTATCCAGAAACGCACCCTCTCGAAACCTGGACAGCAAGCTACACCGCCATGCAGAGCGCCTCTCTTGCAGAGTCTGCCACTTGAGTTTGCTAAACATCTCCGTAACGCTATCACGCTTACCAAATAACCCTGTGACGAAACGCGCCGCTCTTCTTTGGATCTTCTCTATCTCCTCTGTCAACCCGACCTGGTACGGATCCCACACTGATGAGCAACACTCAAGTATAGGTCGAACGAGTGTTTTGTAAGCCACCTCCTTTGTTGATGGACTACAATTTCTAAGGACTCTCCCAATGAATATCAACCTGGCAACCGCCTTACCAACAGTTAATTTTATGTGATCATTCCCCTTCAAATCGTTCCTTACGCATACTCCCAGATATTTTACAGAAGTAACTGCTACCAGTGTTTGTTTCGCTATCATATAGTCATACAATAAAGCATCCTTCTTTCTATGTATTCGCATTACATTACATTTGTCTATGTTAAGGGTCAGTTGCCACTCCCTGCACCAAGTGCCTATCCGCTGCAGATCTTCCTGCATTTCGCTGCAATTTTCTAATGCTGCAACTTCTCTGTACATTACAGCATATCTAATTACTGATGTGTCGGCAGAAGTGCCAACACCGTGTTCTTTGAGGAAGCCGAAATGCACGCTATAAGCTCACGCAGGATGGCGTGAGGTCTGAAACAGGATACTTAATGAATGCTATAAAGAAAAGTACGTAGCTGCTGGAATACTTAACTTTAATCCACAATTGGTGAACATTGGTCTTGTTACTGTACATGCTTCATTAGATACATAGCAAAGGATAAATGGCGCCTTGCTAGGTCGTAGCAATTGACTAAGCTGAAGGCTATGCTAACTATCGTCTCGGCTAATGAGAGCGTAATTCTCAGTGAACCTTTCCTAGCAACGTCGGCTGTACAATTGGGGCGAGTGCTAGTAAGTCTCTCTAGACCTGCCGTGTGGCGGCGCTCGGTTTGCAATTACTGACAGTGGCGACACGCGGGTCCGTCGTATACTAGCGGACCGCGGCCGATTTAAGAGGCTACCACCTAGCAAGTGTGGTGTCTGGCGGTGACACCACAATTACCTTATGTAAATCGATTTTGTGAAATGTAATAATAATTTGGTAAATAATATTTCAAAGACATAGAGGCAGTAGGCCTGTGGCTGATAGCGATCGATTGCAGTGCTTCTTTTTTCTTTAGAAAGTAAGTGAATAGAATTCCTGCTTGGATGTCTCTCTCACTTTCTCGTCTGTTGGCCTTTATGCATATGGGACGTACTATAGCTGTGTTCCTTGCGTATCATTAATTAACTTTTCTTTTGTGTAGACAAATGTGATGCAAGTGGCATGTATTAGCTTTAGAACAATTTGTAATTAAATTAATGTAAATTAGTTAACCCTCATGAGTCCTCGTTTTAACAGTGCTCCTAATAGATATATGATACACTAATTTTTTTAATGCTTTATTGTTACAGCCAATGGCCAATACGAGCTTAACGGATCGCGTATTGGGGGCGCAGTGGCCGAATACAATTAGTGTTCTGCCATTCATTCATTAGCAACTCGCTACAGAGCCCCTGTGATTAATTTCCAATCTTGACGAAGCGTTTTGCAAACTTGAATGCAAGCGCAGAACCACCATTAACGATGACTAGTTAATTTTAACAGTTTTCTTTCCAGTGATTAATTTTAGTTTCTATGTAAAGTCTAATTATCATTCATTTTAGTGAATTTGGCGTGAGCAGACACGTCAGCCAGGACACACCTGTGATACACGTTGCTTGGCTATCAGAGGCTGTATTATTAGCACAGCACAGGTGAGTCAGCTGCAGAGAGAGGGAGTTCAGCCGTTACCAATCGAGGAGCTTTGAGGGAGGGCGTGCTGAATAGAGAATAAAATTTTATTTGAGATGCTCCCTGATGTTTAATTGAGGACGGAGGACTATTTTAACATAATTTTATAGAGAGATGACACTTTTGGAAAAAGTATTGTGCATTAAGTTTATTTACTGCGAGTGCTACCCGAGTAAATATTGTGGAGTAAGGAATACATTGTGTTTAACAATATCTACGGTCTGGTATCCAGAGCGCATTATTAGTTATATGTTCCGAATCTTAATTATTATTTCGACGATGGGAGCAACTGCGTTCGACTTCCCCCAAGCTCGTTCAAGGGTGCCACGCACGAATATTCCCCCCCCCCCCTCCCCGGGGTTCGTCACGCTTTGGCGGCAGCCTTTGCAGCATTCTTTCCCTTCCGTGCTGCATGTCTATCCTCTTGCTATTCTTTTTTCCCTCCCTTGGGGCAAATGTCTGGGACGTTATTAGGAATGTTCTGCATTGTCTGTCTCTGACTTAAGAACAGTCTCACTTTTGTTTTCGCCCGATTTTCCTTCCTTTGTTCCCTTCTCCTCTCGTTCCTCCTCTTCGGCGTTTGAGGTTGCTCCGTTTCTTCTTTTCTTCTTCCTCCCTGTGTGCTCTTGAACGCCAGTCCATGCGTCTGACGTGTAACAGGTGACTGGATAATGCACAATTCCCAGCCCCAGGTCGACAGGGTTTCTGGAAAAAAAAAAAACAAGGGAATCGGCTTTGTGCAAGTCCCTTTCTAGCCTGCAGCACTCTGTGACTTTGCGTGCTGTCTAGTGCCGACCTGCACTCTTTTTCTTACCTTTGATAGAGGATTTATGGCTGCTTTTAGCATTGCAGCATCCCTTTGTACTCTGCCATCAGGAAACGAAATTGTGCCCTCATAACCTCTTTGAGCTTTCTCATTTCTTACTAATTCTTTTTGACCTTCCCCCTGAAGTCAGCATTCCATCCCACAGAGGCGTCATCCTGCTCATATGGGATGACATTCATAGTCAACCCGTCTCCCTGACTACCCATCGTAAGGCTGTTGCAGTTCGCCTTTTACTTCCCCACCTGACTTTTTCCCTCTGTACCATTTATGTCCCTGTGTCATTTGATGTCACCAGGGTGTATCCTTTAGCTTTCTGGGCAGCTACCTCTCCCATTTTTGCTACTTGGTGACTTTAATGCTCATCATTCATCTGGGGTTCTCCCAGGACCTGTCAGAGAGGTGCCCCCTTGGCTGACCTTCTTAACCCACTTAACCTCTTCAGTCTTAACATTGGAGCACCCACTTTCCTTTCAGACTCCTCGCACACCTATTCCCATTTGGACCTATCCTTCTGGGCTGCCCATCTTGCCCATCTGACACCCACTAGAGTGACCATTTCCTGTGTGTTATCCATTTGCTGACTCCTACCCCATCCACGTGCATGCCCAAATGGCAGCTTACTAAGGCTGACTAGGGACCTTCGAAGAACAAGATTTCCCCAGTTTTGACGACCAGGTGGAATATCTCACAACTGTTATCCTTACTGCTGCAGAATGTTCCACTACTCGAACTTCCTCTTTACCACGTCGTGTCCCAGTCCCTCAGTGGACTGATGCATTCCGCGATGGCAATTCGCGCATGGAGACGTGCTCTCCGCGTCTTTAATCGTCATCCTACAATGGCAAACTGCATTCATTGTAAACAGATGCGTGCAGAGTGTCGTCACGTTCTTCTGGATAGCAAAAGAGCTAGCCAGATTGCATTCACTAGTTCTTTTAACAGTTCCACCCGTTCCTTTGTCGTGTGGGCCAACCTCCGACGGCTCTCTGGGACCAAGATTCATTCCCCAATTTTCGGCCTGACATGAGCAGACGATGTCATCATGGACCCTCTTGCTACCTGCAACACTTTGGGCCGCCATTGTGCGGAAGTTTCGAGCTCTTCCACTATCATTCTGCTTTCCTCCATCGGAAACGAGCGGAGGAAGCTCGGGCGATATCCTTCTCTTTTCCGAATCGTGAGTTCTACACTACCGCCTTTACCATGAGGGAGCTAGATCATGCTCTCAGTTCATACCGATCCTCCGCCCCAGGGCCGGACGCCATCCAAATTCAGATGTTGCAGCACCTTTCTCTTGCAGCCAAGCACTTCCTGCTTAATACGTACAACCGCATCTAGGCAGAGGGCACATTTCTCAGATTATGGCATGAAGCTACCCATACTTAAGCCCAGTAAGGACAAAAACCGTCCTTATAGCTACCACCCCATCTCTCTTACCAGCTGCGTTTGCAAGGCAATGGAATGTATGATTCATGCCCAGCTGGTATGGTGGCTCGTGTCTCACAATTTACTGACGAACGCACGGTGTGGATTTCGAGCGCGGCGTTCTGCAGTTGACCATCTCGTTACTTTGTCCACCCATGTCATGAATGGTTTTCTGCGGAAATACCAGGCTGTGGCCGTGTTTTTCGATTTGGAGAAGACCTACGACACTTGCTGGAGAACTGGTACCCCCTGAACTCTTTGCACGTGAGGCTTCCGTGGCCACCTGACCTGTTTACTTCAGGCATTTTTAAGAGACCGAGTTTTCAAGGTGCGTGTGGATTCTGCCTTGTCGGACACCTTTATCCATGAAAACAATGTGCCTCAGGGTTCCGTCCTGAGTGTCGTCCTCTTTGCTATCGCCATTAACCCTATAATGGCCTGTCTCTCACCGGCATCTCCGGCTCCATTTTTGTTAACGATTTTGCCATCTGTTGCAGTTCTCCACAGACCTGTCTTACTGAGCGGCGTCTTCAGTGATGTGTTGATCGCCTTTACTCCTGGAGCATCGACAATTGTCTTGGCTTTTCCACTGACAAATCCTTCTGTATGAATTTCTGGCTACGCAATTGGTTTCTCCCACCATCCTTACATCTTTGGCCTGTTGCCCTTCCCTTTGATGAAACTACAATATTCCTGGGTCTCATGCTCTTGCTCCCCCCATGTGCCTTCCTGGCAGCCCGCTGTACGCGGTTCCTCAATGTCCTAATTGCTCTCAATGGTACTTCCTGGGGCCGGCCGGTGTGGCCGTGCGGTTAAAGGCGCTTCAGTCTGGAACCGCGTGACCATACGGTCGCAGGTTCGAATCCTGCCTCGGGCATGGATGTGTGTGATGTCCTTAGGTTAGTTAGGTTTAATTAGTTCTAAGTTCTAGGCGACTGATGACCTCAGAAGTTGAATCGCATAGTGCTCAGAGCCATTTGAACCATTTGGTACTTCCTGGGATGCCAGTCGAACCACCCCCCTCCGTTTGTACCGGTCCCTTGTCCTTTCGAAATTCGAATATGTGTGCTTTGTTTATGCGTCTGCACGTCCATCGCTCTTACGCCGTCTCAACACTATCCACCATCAAGGCATCCGTTTGGTCACTGATGCCTTTTACGCTTGCCCAGTTGAGGGTCTGTGTGCACACGCTGCTGAACTATCACTATCCTACCGCCGTGACTTTCTCCTCAGCAAGTATGCATCCCGTTTGTCTATCATGCGTGGCCACCCATCCTATGCTTCCTTCTTTGATGATTCCTTTGATCGCCAGAAGGGGCACGTCCCTCTTCTCTGTTACGTCCTGGATTCCGCACTTACTACGGCGGCTTAACTTCACACTATCTCCAACTTCTCTGGTGGGTGTGAACCATTTACCACCTTGGCTTCTTGAAGCGGCCATGTTAACCATGGAACTTAGCGACAGTACCTTTGTATACACTGATGGCTCTTGGACTGACCATGAGGTCGGGTGTGCCTTCGTCATTGGCACCCGTGCCTTTTGATATCGGCTTTCAGCACACTTCTCAATATTTACAGCCTAGTTCTTCGCCCTGTATCAGGCCACGGAGTACATCCGACAACACAGCCTTTTCAATTGTGTCCTCTGCTCAGACTCACTCAGCGCCCTATGTGCGCTGTACACCACCCATCCTTTAGTGCAGTGGGAGCAGGGAATCAGTCACTTGCTCCTTGCTCACTCTTGGTGGAGCCACTGTGATGTTTGTGTGGGTTCCTGGTCATGTCTGTCTTCCAGGAAACGAGGCTGCTGACGCTGCTGCCAAGGCTGCAGTCCTCGTACCTCAGCCCAATAGTTCCTATATTCCCTCCAGTAATCTCTGTGTTGGCCTCTGTCAGGAGGTGGTGTCTCTTTAGCATCGCCATTGGTCCTCCCTTCATGGGAATAATCTCAGGATTATTAAGCCTCTCCCAGCGGCTTTGACAAACTCCTTTCAGCCCTCCAGCCGGGATGAGATCATTTTAACTAGCCTGCGTATTGGGCACTGCCTTTTTAGCCATCGACATTTGATAAGTAGCGCTACCCCACCACTTTGTACACATTGGGCCCAAGTTTTAACTGTCCACCACTGCCTGATGGAATGCCTATTTTTTAACCGTTTACGTTCCCGCTTGGGTTTGGCTCTGAGTTGTCGGCCGATTTAGCAAATGAAGCTCGGGCTGTCGACCACGTTTTACTTTTTATCCGCCAAAGCAATATGGTGAAGGCCATGTAATTTTTAGTTTTGGACCTCCTTTTCTGTCCGGTGTCTTTTTTAGCCCTTTCTCCACCTGCTTGTTTTTAGCTGCCTTCTATTATGTCGACTGGGACTGACGTATAGTCGTTTCTTAACTCCTCTCTGTCTTCATGTTCTGTAATTTTGATTTGGGCGCGTATGACGCTAGTTTTCTTTTTTTGCGCTCTACAACAAAACAGGATCGACCGTATACTCTTACCCGATCACTATTCAGTCTTTCGCTGCACGATCATGTCGCGTGAACGTGAGACGAAGAGGACAGTGAGAGGGAAGCTTAATTCGAAAGAATATATCTTAAGATAGTCGTAGCAACACTTGGGAAAGATTTTTGTTAGTGACTGATAAGAATGGAATTTATGTTCTACGCTTACTGCCACAGGCGCTTTGCTCTCCTGTCTTACAGACCCACTACGACGCATCTGAAGACACGTGTCTGCAGAACGCGACAGAGCAGACGTTTTGAAGCATTACCAACTCAGTGAAAGACTCTGTAACTAGAAAGTTAGATAGGAACATTAATATCTGGTGGAGGATTTCGCTCTTTAAGTCAGGAGCTTGGAAATTTCGGTTCCGAATTTGGACAGGTTGATGCCTCCAACACTCTGCCTCATCCTACGACGGAGACACGAAATACTGGAAGACAAGCCTATGAAATACGAGCGAGTATGATGGCAAGCATTCTCGAGGCTATAGCTGTGAACGCTTTTGCACGTACAGCGGATTTCGTGGACCGGTCCGAATCGGAAAGGTATTATCGCATACTATTTTAATCATGATTGGACGCTCAGGAGCATGGTGTTGACTACAACTCACTTTTCTGGGAAGAGAAAATCTGCGGAATTTATTAAGACGCTGCAGTCCTTTCCACATTATGCATATATTTCCCATCTTTTGAATGTAGTCCTAAAACACCTCTTCGATGAGAATTATTTTAAAAACCAGATTCGCCGCGATGTGAAATGTCACAAACCAAGAATGTGAAGGTGTTAAGTTGTTCAATAGTTTTGGTTTCCATTATGAATATATATATCTGAAAGGTTATGATCCTTGGAATGTCATGGACGTTTTATCTGCCTGCATACTTAAATTACGTTGCTTCTTTATTTTATATAGTTCATCTAACGCTCTCTGGAAGTTATCTTCGTTATCGACTACTAGAATCTGGTCATCAGCAAAATGTAAAGCGTTTTCATAAAATTTCTTTCTTTAAAGGTGTTCTCTATATCAAATTTCATAATCGCTATTTCCATTTCCGCACAACGGCGTCTAAAAATAAAATAAAATGTATCGGTGAAATACACCCTGGTCACAATCCTTTGTTGTTATTTCCTTGGTCGATATTTCCAGACTAATTCTAATTTCCAGACTAATTCTAATTCCACAGTCTGTTATTGATCGTCTTTTCAAAATGGGTATTGCTATTGGTCTCTTCTATGTCATTGGTAATTTTGTTTGCTACGAGCATTGATTTATAAAATCTGAAGCTTATACTTAATAACCTTTGATCGGTATTTAAAAAGTTCTGTATTGAAATTATCCATTCCAGGAGCAAGTGTAGCTAATAAAGGACGTTTCAGCGCTGCAGGGAATTTCATCTCGGACAGACGAGGCATACTGATTCAAAAAGAGTCGATGACAGTTTAACAACTCACTGCAGTAGTATATAGTACTTCGGACAAGTTCGATCAGATGTAGTGGGGTACAGATTTTTTCCATAATATCCATAGTTTTCCTCTGTGCACATTGCCGAATTTTTCTGTTATTTGTTTTAATGAGAAAACTTTATCCTAGCATGAACTTCCTTTCCGAAAAGCAGTTTCTTCTCCGAGTAGTACGCTGTCTAAGATGTTTCTCATTCTCTTTACTGTTATCGTCACATATATTATGTATGTTGTATTTGAGAGATGTACACCTCTAATTTCTACAGTGTGTTACTGATCGTCTTTTGAAAATGGGAATTGCTATTGGTCTCTTCCATTTCATTGGTAATTTTGTTTGCTACCAGCATTGATTTAAAAAACTAAAGCTTATATGTAACATCCTTTGATTGGTATTTAAAAAGTTCTGTATTTTCATTGTTCGTTCCAGGAGCTCTTCGGATTTTACAGCTCAGTAACGCCTCTTGAACTTGTACATCCTCATTTTCTCTTCTTCCGGCAACTGATTTTACACAAAATTTTTGTTTTGGTATTAAATAATCTATTATTGGTCTATATCCAGAGACTCCCAGGTAAATTTGTGAATCTCTCTTTCTGTAAATGTCATTTTCTATTTTTGTGATATTTTTGTGATATTTGCGATATACTTATTTAGGGCCGTCTAGACGTTGTAAGCAGCGCTCATCAGCCAAAAGAATCAAGCCCGTGTTTTCGGAGTGGCTGGATTGTAGATCACCCGATTTTCAATGCTCCAATTCCGTTGACCTGTATCACGCGAATGGATTGTGGCCATAACGACGATCGGCCTGAGGGGTGGAAGAAACCTAACAATAGTCTTTATCCCAAGTTAGCTTTTTAGCGAATGCAGCTAATGAAAGACGTTTCAGCGCTGCAGGGAATCTCACCTCTGGTCAGACGAAGCATACTTGATCCGAAACGAGTCGATGGCAATTTAACAATTCATTGTAATTACAGGGTGATTCAAAAAGAATACCACAACTTTAAAAATGTGTATTTAATGAAAGAAACATAATATAACCTTCTGTTATACATCATTACAAAGAGTATTTCAAAAGGTTTTTTTTTCACTCAAAAACAAGTTCAGAGATGTTCAATATGGCCCCCTCCAGACACTCGAGCAATATCAACCCGATACTCCAACTCGTTCCACACTCTCTGTAGCATATCAGGTGTAACAGTTTGGATAGCTGCTGTTATTTCTCGTTTCAAATCATCAATGGTGGCTGGGAGAGGTGGCCGAAACACCATATCCTTAACATACCCCCATAAGGAAAAATCGCAGGGGGTAAGATCAGGGCTTCTTGGAGGCCAGTGATGAAGTGCTCTGTCACGGGCTGCCTGGCGGCCGATCCATCGCCTCGGGTAGTTGACGTTCAGGTTTATACCAACGTTTAATACACCACCTATCAGGAGGTTTAACACCATACTTCGTTCGAAATGCACGTTGAACAACTGTCGTCGATTCACTTCTGCCGTACTCAATAACACAAAAAGCTTTCTGTTGAGCGGTCGCCATCTTAGCATCAACTGACGCTGACGCCTAGTCAACAGCGCCTCAAGCGAACAAATGTACAACTAAATGAAACTTTATAGCTCCCTTAATTCGCCGACAGATAGTGCTTAGCTCTGCCTTTTGTCGTTGCAGAGTTTTAAATTCCTAAAGTTGTGGTATTCTTTTTGAATCACCCTGTATAATGCTACCAAAGAATAATTAGGAGACAATTTTCTCTTTTTGTATTTTTCTGATTTTTAGGAGGTAACATTTACATATGTGAGTTTGAACTAATTAACCAGATGTTATATAAATTAGTAATGCGTTTTGCTCTGAAATTTTTAACAGTTTCCAAATTTTTTGACCGCAGTAAGCTTTCTTCTCTCTTATGGGCCACACAGAAATATGCGCCTACAGCATACCTAAATGAATCTTGGGGTATTGTCACCAGCTGGGGAGAGCAACATCAGCCACACACAGAGCCGTCCACAGCGGCAGAGCGACGGGAGCACCCGATCCGGCGACCTCTGCGCTCTGCCCTCTGCGCTTCCTTCGACCACAGCCAGCCCACTCCGAACTTTCATACTCGGGCACGAAACGGCCGATCAGGGCGAGCGAACAAAACATCCATTTGCAGGCCTGTAGTGCCCACTTCCTGTCTCAGATATAAGCTACACAAAAATTTATAAAACATTTTCACGCTTGCCCATGACATTCACTCTAGGCCCAGACCGATGGGCAAACAAATTCCTTTCTGCATCGTGAATGAGAGACTATTGATGTCCAGTCTCTATAAAACCAAACGCCATCAACGCCATCACAGCATGTAGCATAGCTACTACGTCTACTATTTGTACTGTTTTGATTTTCTCCTCCCAACGACTTGCTCAAACAATTTTTTTAACTTAATTTCAAGATATAAGGTGTGACCCAAATTCCATTCTGCATCATGAATGAGAGACTATTGATGTCCAGTCTCTATAAAACCAAACGTCATCAACGCCATCACAGCATGTAGCATAGTTACTACGTCTACTATTTGTACTGTTTTGATTTTCTCCTCCCAACGACTTGCTCAAACAATTTTTTTAACTTAATTTCAAGATATAAGGTGTGACCAAAACGTTTTAGATTGAGGTCGTCGCTGCAGCATATATGCAACGTAGGGCGACTCTGATGCCGCTGTATAAGCACCGTCGACCGGTGTGGCCTAGCGGTTCTAGGCGCTTCAGTCTGGAACGGCGCGACTGCTACGGTCGCAGGTTCGAATCCTGCCTCGGGCATGGATGTGTATGATGTCCTTAGGTTAGTTGGGTTTAAGTAGTTCTAAGTTCTAGGGGACTGATGACCTCAGATGTTAAGTCCCATAGTGCTCAGGGCCAATTTTTGTATAAGCACCGCCGTGTAGTCAAGGCAATAGGGCATTCGTGTCTTTCCGACGTGCATGTGATAAGTGCGGAAACGTGAACTATGGCGACATTGTTACCAAATGCGTTCAAATAGGACCAAAGTGGTGTTAATCTTTCCATGGCTGCCAAAGAACAAACACCGGCAGACTCCATCGGAGATTGAAGAATATGTATTGGGTAGCATGTCTGTCGGAAATCACCGCTGTGGAATGGTGCGTTAAGTTCCGTGCTGGTCGCGATTCGACAGAAGACACCGGTCGATATGGGTAGCGATGTCAACTCAAGGGGGAGAAATTCTAGCATCCACCCTACAGCCCTGATCTTTCTCCATGCAAATATCGGGCCTTCAGTTCCTCAAAAAAGGCCTTGAAAGGTCGAAGGTTCCTGTCGGTCGAAGATGTGCAGCAGGCGGACTTCGACACGCAGCAGCACACGGTGTTTTATCAAACAGATATCTTCAAGCTGGTCCGTCGTTGAGATGATTGCCTCATGGCGATTTTCGCTGACTGGTATACCGATTCTGGACTGTACAGTGTTTGAACGCTAACCTTTTGATCGCTCGTTTTAATGAAGTTCCTAAACGCTTCAATTAAATTTAATGCCGTAGGAATCACGTCTGCTATAAGGTTGTGTGATTCTGCTATGAATGTTGTAGTATCGTAACTTAGTTTAAATTCCCGTCAAAGAGAGTTGCGTAGAGCATATGAGAGCGAATGGGAGAGTCACCCATGGAACCTTTATGTAAAGAGGGTGGTAGACTGTTTTTCGTGGCAAGATTTTCGTAAACGCACGACGTCCGATTGTTATATCTGGTACCCAGCGCAAAGGAAGCTGTCTGTTTCGAGAACATTCTATCACCTTTCATGTCGTATGTGGATTTTCTGGAGTCGGGAGATCCTGATGCTGGCATGTTAATAGGGAGTCACTTTTTGGAAATCTACAGATTGGCGAGGTACTTGACCGTTTCTGAAGCCTTTAAACTCTTCTCCTTCTGCAGTTTTAATTTGCTTTGACGCTATGGCTGTTAAGTGATGGTGGCGACACATGATTAGAACTGAGGACAGGAGGGCCAGCACAGAAGTCTACTACACACTCAGTTAAATGGGAATATTGTTCATTGAAAGCCATGAATAAATTCCAATATACGTTCATGCATTTAGTCAATTAGAATGTACTGAAATGGGTGCCAAAAGTGCTATTATTGTAGATAATCAACAGTTATGGAACTAGCAGACAGCAATCGGCCAATAAGAGAAAGAAGACACGGAAGGAATCACAGGACAATGCGATTATGAAAATTGAGTATCAAAAATTAGGGCGAGCTGGAGAAATTGTGTCTAGTGATGGAACACGGCAGTAGAATGTCGAAGATTACTACCTTAGCAGCGGCATAGAGGCGTCGGGAGTCCGGGCACCGCCGTAATCGCTACTTGTCATCGTAATTCATAGTGTTTCTAATTGTCGCGAATTGCGAGGAACGAGATTGTAAACCAGTTTATCTGACGAAATCGGCAGCTTCCTCAGAATGTCTGAGGCCTCAAAGAGTCAGACAAACCACTGCAGCATCGAGCCTAAGTTGTAGGTGCGTATAGTCTGGAAGCAGGGTGTACTAACCGCGGAAAGGTGCGTGTTGAGTGTAGAACATTATCCACAGAAATGGGTGCCAGCGCTGGTGTTGAGTGCTATTTAAAAATTCAGCACTGAATGAAAACAGTCGCGTGTCCTCAGAGGGCTACTTGTTACAGCCAACCTGAATTAATTTTCAGGTGTTATGTGTTTGTTGTCTGTTCATGCGTCTTTGTCTGCTAGACATCGACATCCTCCAGCAGCTGAAGGACGCCTCTCTGATGTGTTCATGCGCAGGACATCGTTAAGTTCTCATAAAGGGCCTACTTTTAACAGAAAACAGCATTTTGGCGCAAATTATAACTTCTTAAGGAAATTGAATAAATATCTTCAAAAGTAATGAAAATCCCTCTACACCTAAGTATAACTAGCTGTTTGCCATCTCAGCAGCGCAGGGTATCCGCGCGGTCTAAGGCGCCTTGCCGCGGTTCGCACGGCTCCCCCCGTCGGAGGTTAGAGTCCTCCCTCGGGCATGGGTGTGTGTGTTGTCCTTAGCGTAAGTTAGTTTACGTTAGATTAAGAAGTGTTTAAGCTTAGGGACCGATGACCTCAGCAGTTTGGTCCCATAAGAGCTTACCCCAAATTTCCAATTTTTTTCTGTCTCTCGTCTGGCCTCGCAACGTACTTTAATTGCCCAAATTATTAATTATTTAACAAATCACGCCATCCCTAGAATATGGCTTTACAAATTCTTGTAGTACCATACCAAGTTAAGAAGACTGGAAAAGGGCTTTAATAAGTCACTTGCACTTAGATAGCAAACGTCGTCAGCTTGAAGTCTCGATGTTGGCGCGCATACATGACCTGGAGGAGACACATGAAGGCCCACTGGTGTGCACAATTCACTGGTGCGCTAGCCATGGGAACTCAGTGATTAGGTGTCACAGCGAAAGGACGTGTTGAGCAACATTCCTCATAGTAATAGCCCTGGTATCCGGAACGTACTTCTATACAGGGATATTCCCATTGCTATGTAGCCCTGAAGCATTTGCAACAGAGTTAATATTCTACAAGGAGTGTTCCGAGATTGTTATGAGTAGCTGTAGGAATTAAATCCATTTGTACATATGTGGTTAACGTGTCGATCAGGTAGTAAACTTTTGTATAATGGAACAGTATAATTTTACCAGTACAGATATTCAGAACGACAATTATTCGTGTTTCTCTATCATAATGCAACTACCGTATGATAAAGTGATTTCTACTCTTGTCCATGTGTTTGCAAGTCTCCTGGTGTTGTCTCGCTTTGGTACTCGCTGGCAGAGAGTTATTTTTCCCGTTGTGGTTCAAAAATGTTCAAATGGCTCTGAGCACTATGGGACTTAACTTCTAAGGTCATCAGTCCCCTAGAACTTAGAACTACTTAAACATAACTAACCTAAGGACATCACACACATCCATGCCCGAGACAGGATTCGAACCTGCGACCGTAGCGGTCGCGCGGTTTTCCCGTTGTGATAGTACTTCAAGAATATACAGTTAAGTCAAGCCTGTTGTGGGATGCTTAGGCCCTATGTGTGTAAATATTTCGACATATTTAAAAACACGTCATTGTATTCCTCCAAATGCTACAGTATTGTTTACATCATTTGTTCAAATGGCTCTGAACACTGTGGGACTTAAGATCTGAAGATGTACAGTAGAAGATGTACAGTAAATAAAATTATGCGGGATCAGTTAGATATGTTGTGATTTGAGGGAAGAGGCTTGCAAGTGTGGGTCAAGGGTTCAGCTCTGGAGGGCGGTTACATCTCCCCCGCCCCCCTCTGATTTTGATAATCATTGTCATACTAAAATAATAAATTGTCTTACTATGATAAGGTACATAGAATGTTTTAATATAATAATTCTTTATACTTGTGCTTTGTGCTTACGTTTAGCATAACTATGAAGAAATTTTAGTTCAAAGAAATACAGAACTTGACAGGTATTGGTCGTAAAATCTGGCGAACTCTTGCATCATTCAATAGATTTAACAACTGTAATAGCAACAAACTGTCAGAAATTTGGCAACGTGATATTGTGCACGGTGGCTCTTAGTTATCAGAAAACCAAGCGAGGTGGTGCAGTGGTTAGCACACTGGGCTCTAATTCGGGAGGACGACGGTTCAATCCCGCATCTGGCCATCCTGATTTAGGTTTTCCGTGATTTCCCTAAATCGCTCCAGGCAAATGCCGGAAAGGGCACGGACGACTTCCTTCCCCGTCCTTCCCTAATCCCATGAGACCGATGACCTCGCTGTCTGGTCTTCTTCAACAAAACAACCCAACCAGTTACCAGAATTTCGCTTAGCACTACGATTGTGAACGTATATCTGCAGATTACGGCTATATGAACGTGTAAATGAGTGGGGGTGCTGCTCCTTTGAGTCTGTAATATGACCCATTTTGTCGTACTGGCTCGCTGATACAGTCAAACGCTGAAGAGGAAAATGTTTGCTACCCTTGGAAATGGAGCCGGCAGAACTGAGCTTTTCTGTTTTTGTTTTTCTTTTTTTCACTTTTTTCCATTATGGAGCGTCTTTCCGTTTCTGTATTAACTCCTGTGGATCACTGATTACACTTCTGATCTCAAAACCATGTCGGCCTTGCTGTTGACAGGCGGTATGTCAACCTGAGAACAACAGTTTTGGCGTGGTTGTAATGTTCCTGGTAAGAGAGTAGGCTACCGGGACTCCACGTGGGCTGATCGTTAAGCAAGCAGCTGAAAATAGCTTTTAATTTCTAGACTTCTTCACAATTTTTGGAACTTTTACAGTTAAAAAAATATACCGGGCGATTATGCTGTGGTCTAAGGGATTTCACTTCAAAACCCGACGTTTCGTCCCCATCTGTGGAAGACAGTTTCAAGGGCGATCGTAGCTTTGTTGAACGTCCGATCACACCCTGGCTTGCTACTGTAGCAGTTGTGGGGACGAAACGTCGGGTTCTGAAGTGAGATCCCTTAGACCACTGCATAATAGCCCGGAATATTTTATTAATTGTGGCAATTCCGGCAGTGATAGTTTACATTTGACAACTTTGGACCTTTTATTTTTGCCGCTACTTTACCCTTTGAAAGTTATACAACAAATTTAGAAATTTGTATACGAAAAATACAGTGTTTTTACCAAAATGTTTATTGCTTTTGAGGAGGAAAGGAGGGGGGGGGGGGGGGTGGTCACTTTCATGACAAAAAAATGGTTCAAATGGCTCTGAGCACTATGGGACTTAACTTCTGAGGTCATCAGTCCCCTAGAACTTAGAACTACTTAAACCTAACTAACCGAAGGACATCACACACATCCACACCCGAGGCAGGATTCGAACCTGCGACCGTAGCGGTCGCGCGGTTCCAGACTGTAGCGCCTTGAACCGCTCGGCCACCCCGGCCGGCACTTTCATGACACCCCAACTCCCATCGTCATCTCTGGATCCACGATTCCACAACTGTTGTGCTACAGTTCCTAATTACAAGGACCCGCTGAAAAGTAATGTCCCGAACTTTTTCTGGTGTTCTTAATATCGACAGAGGTGTTAGACGCTACGCATATCACTCGGTCGACTTCCCCGCTTCGCTGACGCAAGTTGCAGCCGTCTGCCGCAAGAGGGCTTAGGTCTGTAGCGTGTAACATGGCGGTGTGCAATGTAACTATGTTGGTGTGTGAGAAAGCCTCAGGAAGCTGATAGGACGCATTCGAAGAGTTCGTCCGCACATGGAGCACCTTCCCCTTCAACACGACAATGTCAGACCACACAGGAGCGCTGCGACGTCTGCAACAATCCGACGTCTTCAGTTCCCTGTCATCGACCATCCCCCATATAAACTGGACTCAGTCCATCCGATTTCCAACTGTTTTGAAAAGTAAAAGGCTCTACACACGCAGCAGTCTATCAGCAAATCGACCGACGGACCAGTTTCACATGCAACCTACACACACGTCGTGACAGACTGCACTCAGCGATTAAAGCGTCGCCTTGTTCTTATCTTTCGTGTGTGTGTGTGTGTGTGTGAGAGAGAGAGAGAGAGAGGTGAACCGAAGTACTACCTTGCATTACGGCTGGACTTCTGGGCTGTCTAGGTATTAAATTTTATTCAGACTTAAGCAGGGGGAAGGGCTCGTAGCCCGTGGCCCCACAAAGGGTGTTGGTTACCGTTGAATCCAATTACTGGGGGGCCCGATGATTGCACGAGGGACCCGCACTCGGTTCCATCGTTGTGGAGCGATAGAGCCAACATATTCAAGGTGTCGGGTAGTGGGCCTGAGTTCATCGATCCTATGAATGAGCTTGTGCGTTGCATATATGATGTGAGATGCATGGGATGTTCAGCTCGGCGTGAAGGTCGGCAGTCCGGGCCCATCTTGGACCTCCTTAAATGAGGTGGGGGTATCTGTTTTGAATTACTTGTAGGGACCAAAGATTGGACGGGCTAGTATTTCTCCACGTGAAGCAGCGATAAAGAAGTGCAGGTAAAACTGTCGCTCGATACAGCCGAAGCTTCGTTCAAACATTCATTTGGCAAATGCTCAACAATGGGTACAATTGGTGTAGGAGGTATAATGATTGAATCCTCTTGTTACGGATACGACGTTTGAAAAGGAGTTTACTGTACAGGGTCACCCCCAAATATTGTACTTCGTTCATCCATGCAAGTTCTTGATGAGTAAGCTGTTCCTGCTGCTGGTAGCGAATTGTTTATAGTAACTCCATGAGCTTATGTTCGACGAGACGCCTCTTGGTTTCGCACCAAACAAAAACTGGGACTTGCGTTGGCCGTTTTAAACGTAATAAGGCCAAAAGAAAGCCGAACGAAAATTGTGGGCACAGAAGTAGTTAACGTATACAAAGAAATTCACCAACGCTCTGTTACGTAACGATGAGAGAGTTCATGATTTTCGTAATTATCTAAGAATGGATGAAGCATGCTTTTCGGAGCTGCTGAATCTCATCAAACCATTCTTAACGAAAAAGAATACAATCATGAGAGTGGCTGAAGTTGCGAGGAGAGGCAACTCCTAGCCACATGCAGAATTTATGAGGTCCTCAAATTCAGTGCAATTGTATTCTTACAATTATCTAAAATAATACTTGAAATATATAACGTGATTTGTAGTTGCCTGAGGAAACACATCACGGAAAAGAACAATAATTAAAATAAAAGATGTTCATTTAAGCGTTAATAATTTATGTGTGCAGAATAAAAGATGTCCCTTGTAAATTTAATAGACTGATAGTAAATTAGACGACTACAAAGAGCGGTGGAGCACACCATCTAATAAATACATTAACAGATCCGTAATAAATGTAGCATTTAATAACTGTTGGAACTGTGAAAACAAAGCTGTACACTTCGCTCTTCGTAGCGGAAGACTTGGATATAGGCTGGATTTTTAAACCCTTGGCCAGCCGGAGTGGCCGTGCGGTTCTAGGCGCTACAGTCTGGAACCGAGCGACCGCTACGGTCGCAGGTTCGAATCCTGCCTCGGCCATGGATGTGTGTGATGTCCTTAGGTTAGGTTTAATTAGTTCTAAGTTCTAGGCGACTGATGATCTCAGAAGTTAAGTCGCATAGTGCTCAGAGCCATTTGAACCATTTTTTTAAACCCTTCTAAGAATGAAGCAAGTATATTTCATCCAACATGTATCGAAACTGAAATTTAAGATCTAAAAAGTATATATTTCGGTTTTTAGATTTCATTTCCGTTAAGACTCGGCAATAAAATCTGAAAGCCGAAATACAGAAGATCGATGGTCTTTTATTCGCGAAATATATACTTTCTACTCTCTCCTTGGGCCACGTGAGACATACCGAGCGAGGTGGCGCAGTGGTTAGCACACTGGACTCGCATTCGGGAGGACGACGGTTCAACCCCCTTCTCCAGCCATCCTGATTCAGGTTTTCCGTGATTTCCCTAAATCGTTTCAGGCAAATGCCGGGATGGTTCCTTTGAAAGGGCACGGCCGATTTCCTTCCAAATCCTTCCCTAACCCGAGCCTGCGCTCCGTCTCTAATGACCTCGTTGTCGACGGGACGTTAAACACTAACCACCACCACCACGTGAGACAATATGGCTCTTTAAAAAATGAAACAAGTATGTCATACCTTATATGTCTGTTGCTATACTCCTCAAACATCTGCAGCCTTTAAATTTATCCAGAAACTGTCATTAATGTTTTGACCTCCTCGCACTCTGTCATGTACGTTAGAAAATAATTTAACCTCGAGCGCAATGACGAAAGGCGAACATTTGTCGGGCGGTTGGCGCGACTGCGCTACACACGGATCATTTTGTCGGGTGAAGTGGTGGGAGGTGTTGGCTGTCGGGTTGTCACACACGGCCGACAGCCCGACAAGAGTAAGTCGGTCGGACGGCTGGCCAAACAGCCAACACACGTCCTTTATGTCAGTCGGTTGGTTGATGCATGTGTAGGGACCCTTAAAGAACCCTCGAGGACTTCAGTTTGAGAGTGATGAAGCGACGCTAGTAGAGGTGAGGTTGTAGCTCCAACAGACTCTAGCATTCTACAGTGACGATATCAACAAACTGGTCTCTCATGTGTGTTAGTCGCAAGGGTGACTGTGTAGAGAAATAAGTCTGTAGACACGAACAATAGTGACATAGAATGTTAATAAACTTTTTTATTTAGATGGCTTAAAGGCGACCACACCGTGGTTCAGGTCTAAAAAAATCGATTTCCGGTTTTCAGCATATTTTGCTAGATTAAGGTTTTATTTAACTACTTTGAAAAGGATTTTGCTGAAAAATTTTTTTGCGAGCATTTAAAGAGCATTTACCTACCACTTGTGTTTATGTGCCACCCACTTTTCTGCATATATTTTAGATCTTTATGTCCGCTACATTACACGTTAGGTTTTTTTTTTTTTTTTTTTTTTTTTTTTTTTTTTTTTTTTTTTTACTCCCGAGTGTGTTGGCTATCCTTGGAATGCAAAGGTCGGTATTCTTTTGTTTCTGCTGTTTGTAAACAACACGCTTTCAAACATGCGATTAGTTTCGTTCAAGTGAATTGTGAAATAGAAAACTTGCAGGTATACTATGGGCAGTCAATTAGGAGAAATAAAGAAAATCTGGAGGCAATGAAGAGAGATGTTTGGGCCATATTCTTCCGTAAGTCCTCTGCTGATGGTAAGCCATGTCATGGATTGTGTCCATCAGGAGAAAATTCGTGGTGCAAATACAATAGGGCTCAGGCAACTGGAGAATCTTATTCTCACCAGCATTCTCTTCCTGCTGCTGTTATTACAGCAATTAAACCTATTTTCAGAGACTTGGCTCATCCTGATCTTCTAATGAAATGTCTGCATGGGCAGACACAAAACCCAAATGAATGTTTCAACAGCATAATTTGGAACCGCCTTCCTAAAACTTTATTTGTAGGCATACATACAATGAAACTAGGAGTTAAATATGCTGTTATTACATTCAATTGTGGTAATATTGGAAAGTGTTAGGTACTGAAAAAGCTGGGAATTAATCCTGGTGAAAATATGATCACTGGGCTGCAACACTGCGATAAAATGAGGATAGCTGATGCAGACAGGTCTGCATCTAATATGGCCAAGAAAGCAAGACAAATATCCAGAAGGTGAAAAAGAGGCTGGAAGTCCTGCTAGAGGTCAATGAAGGGCCAGCATATGCAGCAGGACAGTTTTAATTAACTGTAAGTAACAAATTTCAAAAGTTTTTTTCTTTTAAGTCAATTTCCTGCAGACTAAAATTTTCAGTACATATGCCCCATTATATCAGACACTATCATAGATAAATGAATGAAATTTTCAGAGGCTCTGCATAACATAAAAAGCCACCTCTGGTACTACATTAATATTCCCCCATTAGGAAGTTCACAAAAATTATTTTCTGCAGAAAAAACTTAATACTTTTGTTAATAAATTTAAAAAAGTATTTCTTAAAAACTATAAAATGGTTAAAGTAGATTTTAGTGCAGTTGACGCTATTAGCGTCACCTAACATACAGTAAAAGTATTAAGGTCGTGCATCAAATAGTTTTTTTTCAGAAATGGGTCAAATACTTGCCTAAATTAACATGGGTTAGATAGTTAGGGTGTGGTCCCCTGAAGAGTTTCCACGTAAAACATTCGGAGGCATTGCTTATCAAGACGCCCTCGTACTTTTATGTATGGATTGTCAGTATTTTCATTCAGTATTAAATCTGGCTGTCGCGTTTCGTTTCTCTATAATTTTAATGACTGCATGACATTTAGAATTTCGTCCTTTCATGACTTGTTATTGTGAACGCTTTATTCGAGTTTTATTTTGTGTCTCGTTACGTGCAGAAGGGTTGCAACAACTGAGTTAGTGGAATTCTTCAATCGAGGGGCTGCCAAATATTTACAATATCTAGTATCAAAGGCCTTCTCTGTGCCACGTTTTTATGCCCCTTTTAGATCAAAATACTGGCTTGTAAAATAGTCCGTTTTGCCGTGTTGGCACGTCGAATTACGTCACCAATAAAGTCAAACGCTGACGAGGAAAATGTTTGCTACCAGTGGAAATGGAGTCGGCTAACCTCCAGCGGAACGCAAATGCAAAACCGCCGTCTATCAAACTCGGTCGCGGCCGTGGACGCTATGTCGGCGTGCGAAGAGTCGTAGTAGTCGATGGAGGGAGGAGGGGGGGGGGAGGTGGATGGGTGGCTGACAGCGTGTCGGGCTGGGCAGGGGGCGCTGTCGAGCCGCCGGCGTGCGGTCGTCCGGCACCGCTGTTAAAGCATGCGCTAAACTCGCTACCAGGGGCGCCGCACCATCACCTCCAGCCCCGCACTGCATAAAAATGTCACTCACTCCCCTGCACGTTAGACGCTGGGCCGCAGATAAAGTTGTGGAATCACACGGCCGGGTGTCTCGGGCGCAGGAGCAAAGACGTCCCACTCACTGTTTTGCACCGTTCAACTTCCCATACTACCGATCGTACATCCACTCCACAAGGCCGGCCGCGGTGGCCGAGCGGTTCTAGGCGCTACAGTCTGGAACCGCGAGACCGCTACGGTCGCATGTTCGAATCCTGCCTCGGGCATGGATGTGTGTGACGTCCCTAGGTTAGTTAGATTTAAGTAGTTCTAAGTTCTAGGGGACTGATGACCTCAGAAGTTAAGACCCATAGTACTCAGAGCCATTTGAACCATTTCTTGAACATCCACTCCAAACTGCTGACACGCGCGACGAACTTAATAATCCAGCCCATTCAAAAACTTTATTAATCAAAGATATCAAAATCAGTGCGAACTCTTGTCTGTATCGACCTCGAATTAGCACTCCACACTGCAGGTACGTGGCGCAGGCGGGCCGTGAGCTAGGGATGGGAAAAACTGTCCAGCTAAAGCCAATACCAGCCGGCCGGGGTGGCCGAGCGGTTCTAGGGGCTTCAGTCTGGAACTGCGCGAGCGCTACGGTCGCAGGTTCGAATCCTGCCTCGGGCATGAATGTGTGTGATATCCTTAGGTTAGTTAGGTTTCAGTAGTTCTAAGTTCTAGGGCATCAACAAAAGCAAAACAAGGATAATTGAATGTAGTCAAATTAAGTCGGGTGATGCTGAGGGAATTAGATTAGGAAATGAGACACTTAAAGTAGTCAAGGAGTTTTGTTATTTGGGGAGCAAAATAACTGATGATGGTCGAAGTAGAGAGGATAAATGTAGACTGGCAATGGCAAGGAAAGCGTTTCTGAAGAAGAGAAATTTGTTAACATCGAGTATAGATTTAAGTGTCAGGAAGTCGTTTCTGAAAGTATTTGTATGGAGTGTAGCCTGTACGGAAGTGAAACATGGACGATAAATAGTTTGGACGAGAAAATAATAGAAGCTTTCGAGATGTAGTGTTACAGAAGAATGCTGAAGATTAGATGGGTAGATCACATAACTAATGAGGAGGTATTGAATAGAATTGGGGAGAAGAGGAGTTTGTGGCACAACTTGACTAGAAGAAGGGCTCGGTTGGTAGGACATGTTCTGAGGCATCAAGGGATCACCAATTTAGTATTGGAGGGAAGCGTGGAGGGTAAAATCGTAGACGGAGCCCAAGAGATGAATACACTAAACAGATTCAGAAGGATGTAAGTTGCAGTAGGTACTGGGAGATGAAGAAGCTTGCACAGGATAGAGTAGCATGGAGAGCTGCATCAAACCAGTCTCAGGACTGAAGACCACAACAACAACAACAAGTTCTAGGGGACTGATGACCTCCGCTGTTAAATCCCATAGTGCTCAGAGCCATTTGGAAACCAATACCGGTATTTGTTCTGAATAACCGTTGTTTTTCGGTATTTGTTTGGTCTCGATTATAACTGGTTTTGTCATTTTTTTACTAACAACGTGGTAAAACAACTGAAATATCAGTTAGCCATAGCAGCAGGCTAAAAGTTTTCGTTTTTAAATAAAACTTTTATAAAGAACGAGTAATTTTCATTCGTAACATTTGTATTTCTTCGACATATTGCGTTATTATATAATACAGTTAAAGCGGTCACTGCTATTTTAATAGCAATGTCGGCAGAAACGAGCAACAAATATATTGTATAGAACTGGTACAGCATTGCTGGACAATAGTGTCCCTGTTACCATGTGGTATGGCCCATTAGATGCTACGCGTGTGCATGGAGTGTGCAAGATTTTCCCCACATGTCAATATGGCAGTTTCTCGCTATCGTTGTTATGATGACGACGAACGAGTCGTCGCCAATGTTGATAGGTGGCGAATGCTAAATAGAAACATATAAATCACAGCAGGTTTGTCAGTAGCGTCGATAAGGTGCTGGCTTCGTGGTCTGGATCTGCAACGACTAAAATAATTAGAAGTCGTTGGTAAGAAATAATATATATTGTACTGGTTGTACAGGATTCTTCTCGGCTGCATACATATAATTATAAACAGATAGCTATTGAATCCTCACTTAGGCCATACGTTACTAAGCGCCTTGTTAGAGGTTTCTTCCTATCAGCTGAAGGCTATGCTACTTTACTACTTGACGTCCCGAGTAAGAATCGACGACAGCTCGCTAGAAACTTGACACAAGCCGCGGAGTGGCGCTACTGGTGCTGGTCGCGACTCGCGGGTCCAACGATACTAATACGGACCGCGGTCGATAACTGCAACCCCTAACAAGTGTGGTATCGAACGTCCATACCACAACCGTCATCAGAAATCAGTTGTATTAGAGAATGACATCATCCCTAGTCTGCAAGTATTTTACGAAGTGCGGTATCAATAAAGTACAATGCTCTACTTTCATTAAAAGATAAAAAACGAGAGGAGCCACAACAAACTTACAATATAATATAAGGAGAAAACTTCACAGTTTATTCATAGTTTACAATAAAAATAAAAAGTGGCTGGTCCTCTGCTTATGTCTACATAACATGCGTTCATCTGCCTGTAGCCCTTGAAAACGGGCAAATTAAGACAAAATAGAGTTCTTCAACCTCAATTGTCAACCTTTAGTACTGACTATTCGTAAAGTTCGATTAGTGATAAGATCCCCGATGATAACACTATTTTTGAGCAGAGTTTCAAAAACTTAGAATCAGTAACAGAATACTGATGACTTTTTTGCAGTTGTCAACTATTTATCACTTGCTGAGAGAAGAAGCAAATGGTGGATGGTGCAAGTTTTTTTAAATTGCCTATTTAATTTAATATTTTGGTTCTATGTATCTTGAAACTGAGCGTGTCAACATTTTTCAATCTTCGTTCGATTTCTATGTTTAATTACAGGAAATAATAGAAATAAAAAACCGAAAATCTGTCGTTTCAGAAACCGGTTATTTTGAGCGCTTTTAATAATCCGATTAAACCGGCGTCAAAATAAACAGATATAACCAGAGACCGGTTGCTTCAGCGATAACAGCCATCCCTAGCGTGAGCCGGCCGAGGTGGCCGAGAGGTTCTAGGCGCTACAGTCTGGAACCGCGAGACCGCTACGGTCGCATGTTCGGATCCTGCCTCGGGCATGAATGTGTGTGATATCCTTAGGTTAGTTATGTTTAAGTAGTTCTGAGTTCTAGGGGACTGATGACCACAGCTGTTAAGTCCCATAGTGCTCGGAGCCATTTGAACCGTAGCGTGAGCGACGCACACTGAGGTGGCGCTGTCAGACAGGCTCGGGACGGTCCTGCTACCGCTGTCAATTCCTTGTTGCGGTGAACAGCAAGCCGAGTGCAAAAGCTTTGAAATAAAGATACTTTTCCTCAAGTGCGAAAATTGACAGCGTGCTGCGGAATACTCTTGCGTCTTCCGCTGTCCGATGTGGGTCGCAGGACTCTGCGTGTGACTTTTTCCTAGGCGCAGGGCGGTACGCCCCAAAAGTAAAAAGTGAAAGTGGTGTTTTTCATAATATGCCACTGTACGTAATAGAGTGAAACGAGAACTACCTTCTGACGCCTCTTTTTACTTCAAGGAAAATTTTGTGCTTCTAAAATAGAGAAATATTTCATCTTTTAAGAAAAGTTGATTTTCTGCGCTACTACACATCTATCACGCCAAATATTAAACTACGTGTAGTTTAAAAACATAATTTTATAGTGGCCTTCAGCAGTGTATGTCGATAACTTCTGCATACTTTCTGGCAACTAGTCATTAATAGTGAAGTAATAAATTAAAGTCTCACATCTGGCCCAATACTTCTACCAAATCAATATCCGAAATGTAGTAAATGACAACATTTTTCTTTTACATTTTTGTCGGGGGTGAGAGTGAGAAAATGTTAGGGAAACATTTGAATTTATTTTTACAGTTCGTTGGAAGTCGGTAGGGGCTACAGTTTCTCCTAGACGATAGCAACACCGTTTGGCTCATTGGGACGATGTAAGTTCCAGCGCGCTAGGAGGAACATTTTGTTAGGTGCGAGGCAGTAGCGAAGACAGTGCTCGATCTAAAAAAAAAATTAATTTTGCCACTCCGCAAGTACACGGAAGTAAGCAGCGCAAACCACGAAAGTTTTCAGGAGGCATGAATGTTATCTACTCCATACTTAAGTGGTGTTTTGGGTGACATCTCGTAGCAATTATAGGAGAATATCATGAGGTAACTGATCTCTTTACTACCGATGTAAGTATTCTGTGCAAGCTATTGGTGCCGGCCGGAGTGGCCGAGCGGTTCTAGGCGCTACAGTTCGGAACCGCGCGACCACTACGGTCACAGGTTCGAATCCTGCCTCGGGCATGGATGTGAGTGATGTCCTTAGGTTAGTTGCGTTTAAGTAGTTCTAAGTTCTAGGGGACTGATGACCTCAGAAGTTAAGTCCCATAGTGCTCAGAGCCACTTGAACCATGCTATGGGTGTAAGTATATGTGTCATAGCATATATATTTCAATTTGTAACATTTCACATAGTGTGAGTGATTTACGATTGAAGGCCATAAAGAAAATAAAATAAAATAAGTTTCATGTTAACGTGTCAAATCACTACTGTTGTAAAGCTTTGTATGCAGTGATTCATTGTTGAGACTCATTGTTGTGATTCTTGTCACAGATCTTTTATTTCAGACTTCGTTGCCCTGCCACTCAAAGAATAGTGTTCGCACGCACGTTTGAATAAAGGCAAGCAGCAGTGCCAGCAGGTGGTCACGCGCTAATGTGCTATAGCACCCTGTAATTATCGCCATTTTTCTTCGGATGCAAGCCAGAAGTCGCACAAAAATTACCCCATTGCTTTTCGAATGCATCAGACGAAACCATGTTTTGTAGCACTCTCTTTGCCACATCTAGAGACCAGTGTCGAGTGCTGAAATGATAGTGTTCCACATTACGATTAAATATGAGAAGAGGTGCAGCTGCCTGTTTTCGATTGCACATGGTCTGATGTGACGTCATCCCAGCCAGCAAGTCAGGGTGCTACGTTATTCACAGCGCCAGGTGAGAATTTTTCTTTGAAATCGCGAGTAAAGTACAGGGTGATTCAAAAATAATACCACAACTTTAGGAATTTAAAACTCTGCAACGACAAAAGGCAGAGCTAAGCACTATCTGTCGGCGAATTAAGGGAGCTATAAAGTTTCATTTAGTTGTACATTTGTTCGCTTGAGGCGCTGTTGACTAGGCGTCAGCGTCAGTTGATGCTAAGATGGCGACCGCTCAACAGAAAGTTTTTGTGTTATTGAGTACGGCAGAAGTGAATCGACGACAGTTGTTCAGCGTGCATTTCGAACAAAGTATGGTGTTAAACCTCCTGATAGGTGGTGTATTAAACGTTGGTATAAACAGTTTACAGAGAATGGGTGTTTGTGCATAGGGAAAAGTTCTGGACGGCCGAGAACGAGTGATGAAAATGTAGCACGCATCCAGCAAGCATTTGTTCGTAGCCCAGGAAAATCGACTTGCAGAGCTAGCAGAGAGCTGCAAATTCCACAATCAACTGTATGGAGAGACCTACGAAAAAGGTTAGTTATGAAACCTGAACGTCAACTACCCGAGGCGATGGATCGGCCGCCAGGCAGCCCGTGACAGAGCACTTCATCTCTGGCCTCCAAGAAGCCCTGATCTTACCCCCTGCGATTTTTTCTTATGGGGGTATGTTAAGGATATGGTGTTTCAGCCACCTCTCCCAGCCACCATTGATGATTTGAAACGAGAAATAACAGCAGCTATCCAAACTGTTACGCCTGATATGCTACAGAGAGTGTGGAACGAGTTGGAGTATCGGGTTGATATTGCTCGTGTGTCTGGAGGGGGCCATATTGAACATCTCTGAACTTGTTTTTGAGTGAAAAAAAAACCTTTTTAAATAATGATGTATAACAGAAGGTTATATTATGTTTCTTTCATTAAATACATATTTTTAAAGTTGTGGTATTCTTTTTGAATCACCCTGTATTGTGCAAGCAACATCACTGATTCTGTTGGTGATCTGCTAAAGAGGTCACTTTCAATTACAGCTTAGGAGGAGATAGTGAGTGTTAGCTACTCGAAATTTAAATTAAACTAGGAGAGGGCGTGGGGCAGGAATCACCAATTTGACACAAATATGTGACTAGAAGCTGGTAGATGCATGTTTCAAGTTCCTAGAATATTTCTCCCGAGTAGGCTGTAGGAGAGCCAATGGCCTTGCCGCACTGGTGACACTGGTTCCCGTCAGATCACCGAAGTTAAGCGTTGTCGGGCTGGGCTAGCAATTCGATGGATGATCATGCGGTCTGGCCGGCCGGGGTGGCCGAGCGGTTCTAGCCGCTACAGTCTGGAGCCGCGCGACCGTTATGGTTGCAGGTTCGAATCCTGCCTCGGGCATGGATGGGTGTGATGTCCTTAGGTTGGCTAGGTTTAAGTAGTTCTAAGTTCTAGAGGACTGATGACCTAGTGCTCAGAGCCATTTGAACCAGCCATGCGGTCTGCTGAGCGCTGTTGGCAAGCGGGATGCACTCAGCCCTTGTGAGGCAAACTGAGGAGCTACTTGATTGAGAAGTAGCGGCTGCGGTCTGGTAAACTGACATACGGCCCGGAGAGCGGTGTGCTGACCACATGCCACTCCATCTCCGCATCCAGTGACGCCTGTGGGATGAGGATGACACGGCGGCCGGTCGGTACCTTGGGCCTTCATGGCCTGTTCGGGAGAAGTGTAGTTTTTTAGGTTTTAGGAAAAGGTAAGATGCTCTCTAAAGATTTACAAGTACAATATGAGAGATTTTTAGCAGCTTTTGGCATGTCGGTGTCGTGGTGCAGAGGACAAGTGCTTAGACTGGCAGCTCGTCGGCTAGGATGCAAATTCGCTGCTACCATCTTTTTTTTATTTTATTTTGTTCCTCACAGTGTTTAAGTATTAGTTATAAAATTCTGAATATAGATAGCTGATTTCGCAACAACATTAAGTCGCGCCTATCATGGTGACAGATCATGTAACACAATTTGTTTATTTTTGTAGCATTGCAGGACACTTAAAATTGTGCATGAGCCGCCAATAAAAAGCACAAAGGAGAAAGGTGAAAGCTGAATCATCTGCTGCGTTGCTGAAAAACTTCCTTTATGTAGACAAAGCAAGGGTGGATCTCGTGGTGAAGCAGTTTTTCCTGAAACGCTTCACTTTATGCACAAAAAAACTGAAACGCCTCGATTTTGGAGTCGCTTGTTGTTCACTGTACGACTGCAATCGACTGATCGTCCAGTCATTGCGACATAAACGTTTCCGCATGTGCATGGTATACGGTATATTCCCGACATTGGAAGTGGGACTATGCACATGCGGAAAAGTTTATGTCGGAATGACTGGACGATCAATTAACACCAGGTTCAAAGATCATACGCGACATTGCAGGTTCGGGCAGGTGGAGAAATCGGCCGTGGCCGAGCACGCACTGAGTGAGACCGACCACGTAATAAAATTCGCCGACACGGAAGTTCTGGCTTTAGAGAAGCACTATCACACGCGCTTGTTCAGAGAAGCTGTAGAAATACAAAAACACGCGAACAGTTTCAACAAGAAAGAGGAATGCCTTAAGGTAAAAGGATCTTGGCTTCCCGTACTGCAGCGAACGACCGTCGCAGGTAGCAAGAGGAGAACCACACCGGAAATGATCGCGGAGAAGCCCTCGGACGTTGGCGCGCCAGGTACATATAGTCTGCGGCCGCGAGCTCGGCTCCAGTTCACCACCGGCAATGGAGGGTGAAGCTTTGACAATGCCAGCCATTCTTGCTGGCGAAACGTCAGTAAAATCATTAGATGAACGTCGGCCGAAGAACCCGAGACAGAAGCCAATAGGCAGTTTGTCAAAAAGTGACCACGATAGCCTTAACAATTTTGTAGTGACTGGTTATTTTTCCTCCTTCGTGTAAGAAAACAGCATGTGTCCTTATACAGTAACGGACTCAGCAAGTAGCGCCAATCACACTGTATAAATCTGGCATTGTTTCAGTGTAAACTTATGATGTCTACAAATCTGACAAACACGAGACATGCAAATGTGGATACACTACGGTTCTACACACCAGTGGTTAGACGCTGGCTGCTCCAGTTGACGCCGGGCCAAAGCAAGGTGCGGCGGAGCGGTCGCTGTCGGCGAGGCGTGACTGACACCTGCCGATAGCCCGCGAGCGGCCGGCGCTATGCATGCCGGAGGCTCGGCTCGGCGCGGCGCGACGCCTGCGCCTCTGGTGTGCCATAATTAACCAGCCAAGTCAGCCTGCCGACAAGTGCCTGACGGACCGACGGCGGACATGCGGCGATCCGAGCGTTCTCGTCGGAAGGCACCGGCCAACGTGATACGGCGGCGCTGCACGCATCCGGACCAGCCCCCAAAGCTCTACATCAACGTGAGGCGTCTAGTATCAAAACCAGTCAGCTCACTGAAGACATGGATGACAAACCTCCAGAGACAAAACTGTGATGGTCACAGAAGTTTTCCTGCCGTAGCTACACCCTTAATGGTTAAATATACACTACTGGCCATTAAAATTGCTACACCACATGACGTGCTACAGACGCGAAATTTAACCGACAAGAAGGAGATGCTGTGATATGCAAATGACTAGCTCTTCAGAGCATTCACACAAGGTTCGCGCCGGTGGCGACACCTACAACGTGCTGACACGAGGAAAGTTTCTAACTGATTTCTCATACACAAACAGCAGTTGACCGGCGTTTCCTGGAGAAACGTTGTTGTGATGCCTCGTCTAAGGAGGAGAAATGCGTACCATCACGTTTCCGACTTTGATAAAGGTCGGATTGCAGCCTATCACGATTGCGGTTTATCGTATCGCGACATTGCTGCTCGCGTTGGTCGAGATCCAATGACTGTTAGCAGAATATGGAATCGGTGGATTCAGGAGGGTAACACGGAACGCCGTGCTGGATCCCAACGGCCTCGGATCACTAGCAGTCGAGATGACAGGCATCTTAGCCGCATGGCTGTAACGAATCGTGCAGCCACGTCTCGATCCCTGAGTCAACAGATGGGGACGTTTGCAAGACAACAACCATCTGCACAAACAGTTCGACGACGTTTGCAGCAGCATGGACTATCAGCTCGCAGACCATGGATGCGGTTACCCTTGACGCTGCATCAGAGTCTCAACTACGAACCTGCGTGCACGAATGGCAAAACGTCAGTTTTTCGGATGAATCCAGGTTCTGTTTACAGCATCATGATGGTCGCATCCGTGTCTGCCGACATCGCGGTGAACGCACATTGGAAGCGTGTATTCGTCATCTCTATTCTGGCGTATCACCCGGCGTGATGGTATCGGGCGCCATTGGTTACACGTCTCGGTCACCTCTTGTTCGCATTGACGGCACTTTGAACAGTGGACGTTACTTTTCAGATGTGTTACGACCCGTGGCTCTACCCTTCAACCGATCCCTGCGAAACCCTACATTTTAGCAGGATAATGCACGACCGCATGTTGCGGGTCCTGTACGGGCCTTTCTGGATACAGAAAATGTTCTACTGCTGCCCTGGCCAGCACATTCTCCAGATCTCTCACCAATTGAAAACGTCTGGTCAATGGTTGCCGAGCAACTGGCTCGTCACAATACGCCAGTCACTACTCTTGATGAACTGTGGTATCGTGTTGAAGCTGCATGGGCAGCTGTACCTGTACACGCCATCCAAGATCTGTTTGTCTCAATGCTCAGGCGTAACACGGCCGTTATTACGGCCAGAGGTGGTTGTTCTGTGTACGATTTCTCAAGATCTATGCACCCAAATTGCGTGAAAATGTAATCACACGTCAGTTCTAGTATAATATATTTGTCCAATAAATACCCGTTTATCATCTGCATTTCTTCTTGGTGTAGCAATTTTAATGGCCAGTAGTGTATAAGTTGTGTTGTTTTGCGAAATCTTATTCATAATGAACCCTTTTTTTGTTGTTAATTTAGGCTTTGAATATTTCGTCTATAAGGGACGGCATTATGACGGTTGAGACTGTTGATCAATACAAATAAAACAGTTCCTGTGTCCGTCATTTGTTTATTTTGTCACTACGCGTTTCGGTGGTTCACACCAACATCTTCAGGTGGAGAATTGTTCATTTACAAGGCGCTGTTGGTGAAGAGTACAGACGGCTTTTCACAGTCGCAGATCAAGGGCAGTGTAGGTTATTTTGCGTCTTTTGAGGGATGGTGGAGTTTAAAAGGTCTGCAAGCTGTTGTCTGATGTATGTGCTCTTCACTTCTCATTACATTTACATTAAATGTGCAAACCTTTTACAACTATACTGACCTTCAAAAGACACAACATAACCTACACTGAACTAGGTCTGTGATTGAGAGAAGACGTCTGTACTCTTCACCAACGCCAGCCATGTAAGTAAACGCCGCGCAGTAGCCGCGCGGTTAGAGGCGTCCCCTCCCGCCGGTGGTTCGAGTCCTCCCTCGGGGATGGGTGGCTGTGTGTTGTTTTTAGCATACGTTAGTTTAAGTTAGTTTAATTAGTGTGTAAGTCAAGGGACCGATGGCCTCACCAGTTCGGTCCATTAAGAATCCACACACATTTGAACATTTGTAAATAAACAATTCTCCCCCTGAACATGATGGTGAGGCAGGTGGTGTGGCTAGGACCTCCTGTCTGGTAGACCGTTCGCCGGGTGCAAGTCTTTCGATTTGACGCCACTTCGGCGACTTGCGCGTCGATGGGGATGAAATCATGATGATTGGAACTACACAACACCCAGTCCCTCAGCGGAGAAAATCTCCGACCCAGCCGGGAATCGAAACCGGGCCCTTAGGACTGTCGCGCTGACCACTCAGCTACCGTGGGCGGACAATATGATGGTGTAAACCATCGAAACGCATAGTGGAAAAATAAACAAGTGACTGACGCAGAAACTGTTTTATCTGAATTTAAGTTTTGGTTGGCGGTATCTGTTGTAGTTTTATGCGACTTTAACATTTATCTATAAATCTGTTCGCTTCCTCTAGTCCAAATTCTTGTGAATAAAGCCAATAAATGAAAATAACGTGCCGCTGTAATTTCTTTTATTTATACAATAAAAAAATTCAACCTAAATTGGATAATAGCATATCAAGAAGAATATCAGAAAACTAAAGAGAATTCAAAATAGGATTTCTCTCACTAAAAATTTTTAGTTCTGTTATTGTTAATTGAGTCATTATTATGGTAGATACCGTTAGCACGTACTGAATAACATTATTGTTTTAAGTCTTCAATTCGTTCTCATTTAGATCACAATATCGAGCTTCTCACATTAACCATTTCAGAGACGGTGCTGGAACACTCATACCAGTGAAGGTTGTTTCATTAGCTCTTAATATTATTTGAAAAAGTGCGATCAGAGGAGATTTTCTCATGTTGGGCCAAAGTGTCTCTGCAGGAGATTTTTTTATGTCTTTTGGTTCAGAGACACGAAGAGTCTGTAAGGATGTCATGCATTCTGAATTATTTTTCATTCTTCCCAAAAGCACGGTCTGGAGGTAGAAATGAATGGCCTACAATCGGGAAAATTATCTTTTATTTTTGTGACAACAAGAATCCCGCAAATACGGAGATTAGTGAAAAATATTGGAGTTGTCAATGTACAAATGAAATATTATGAATTCAGAGAATGTAAAATACAATAAATTATTTTGCCTACTGATATGGTCACATTGTTGCGTAATCTAACAACGCAAGATTCCAGACAAAAGTGCTGCGACTTGAAGACTGTTCCTCATTCCTTGACATGTGTGCACTGCCTGCAAGACTCGCATGACCAAGAATTCAGTGCTCTGTAAGACGAGGACATGACCGATTTTGAAACGTATTTTTGTTTCACCTGATTGTGATATACTTCTACCTTAAATTGATAACTTCAACTCATTTTAGTAAATTTTGTGACTTGGCCAGGTTTGATACTAGAGCATCATATGTGATGCGCGCTGCTTGGTAGAAGGTGTTTCCTATCAATACTGGTAGTTTCTTATGCTACTCCAATACCCGCCAGAAAAATATTTAAGGAAACGCCAGCCGAAGATCCCGAGACGAAACCCAACAAGTAGAGTTGCACTCTACCAAAACTACGGTTCGGCACTTTTGGTACACTAGATAAATGATGTATAAGACGGTAGGATTACGGTAGTATTGGTAGGAAAAGAAAGGTAAATGAATGTGTAATTGAGAAATTGGGAGCCGACGATATCTCTCTCCTCTCTCTCTCTCTCTCTCTCTCTCTCTCTCTCTCTTATATGTAACCAAAACAATTACTTTGATGCAACTACAGTTTATGTGCACAAATATAAAATTGTATATAATTATTTTTGTTATTTTGTTCTCAATGGAATGTGTTTCATGAGGAAAAAAGGGAGGAGTTTCCCGTTATTATCGATAAGTGCGAAAGTTTTTTATGGCTAACAGAAATATGTTTTATATAACATCGACGAAGCAATGTTTGATATATTTTTGTTCTGCCTTTTTTATTTTACCTTTTGTTTGAGGAAATTGTGATTTCTAGCTCTACATGATAAATCTGTATTGTTTTGTTTTTGCTTCAACACCCCTCTGTACCTCGAAACAATCCAACAATTTTCCAATAGAACCTGAATGAAACATTGACAGTTTCAGTTTCACTACAGACATTGTTCATTTTTAAGTAACACACGAGTTACCCATATATATATTCTGACTCAGTTTTCAGACGGTTCATCGCTTCTGATTTTTAGGGAAATCTAGCAAAGCACTGATTGTATACATAAAGAAAGCGAACGGTGTGATGTAACGCCCGAGACGTATGCAACATACCTAACATAAGGTAACAAGAGTACGACCTTAACTGACCAAAGCTATTTATTCTATTCTATTTTTTACCGCTTACTGGCTGGTTAAGGCGGCCGAAGTGGCTCAGCGGTTCTAGGCGCTACAGTCTGGAACCGCGCGACCGCTACGGTCGCAGTTTCGAATCCTGCCTCGGGCATGGATGTGTGTGATGTCCTTAGGTTAGTTAGGTTTAAGTAGTTCTAAGTTCTAGGGGACTGATGACCTCAGAAGTTAAGTCCCATAGTGCTCAGAGGCATTTCAACCTTTTTTTCTTTTTTTTTTTTTTTGGCTGGTTAATGAATTAGAATTTTCTATTGGAAATAACTGTGAAGTCGTAATTGGTAGTTAATGAAATTCTTTTACGCGGCTGCCGAGCAGACGCCATCAGGCATATCTGAAATAAACTTTCTAGGAAATATAATAGTAAATGTCCTTAGTTGTATTTTCTTTTCAGTGGGAAACTTCACCTCTTGTTTCTGCTGCGATGGTCGCCTCGAATGCAGCCGCCGTAGAAGTTGCTAATAGTTGACCGTGTCGCGTAATGAATGAAACTTATATTTCCATGCAGCGAGATGAACTTTATGCCAAATAAATAGAGAGACACTGTGTTCACTTCATTTTTATTTGAACCCAAAATACAATATTATTCAGAAAACTGTTACAACAGGAAGAGCGATAAAAATGTCCGCGTCCTCTCTTCATCAAAACACACCACAGATTACTGTTTCTGCCGCCTTAAAAAAATGTCAGTCACATCTCTCTCATGTAACAGCATCTCTGCTACAGCCCATTGCTTCCTTTTTTATCTCTTTGGAAACATTTAGCAAGTGCCATTACAGCTACTAGGAAAACTACCGCAGTCTATGGTTACTTATGATAGCCTACGGTAGTTTTACAACTCTGACAACAAGTAATACGTCATGCTAGTCAAATTTTAAAAAAGGTCGCTCCAAAGAAATAGCTTCACGTGATTGAAGTTTTATTCACTTGTAATCAAGTTATATATACCATCTAAGAAAAACATGAAACATTCAGGAGGCGTAGTGATATGTCCCTGTAAGTTCGTACGTGTACAGAACAGCAGCATGTATGTTACGCTAACAGCATCAAATGCTGGGTGATCAATTTGAAGGACGTGGAGACCGTGCGTGTTCATATAGGATAGCGTTTAAAAGGGGCCTCTTCATTTGGCCGACTGGCAGAGTAGTGCAACCAGATTTATGGGCCATTCAGATGTTATAATGACCTGATGCTGGACTGCCTGGAATAGTCGTTGTCTATGTTTCGGTCGGCCACGACTGACAGGGGAGGATCGACGTATTGTGCACCAAGCACATCGTAACCGCTTCATGTTTTCGCCTGCCGTCCGAAAACAAGTAATTCACTCCCCACAACGTTGTGCCATCCTGCATCGTTGGTTGAAGATTAGCAGCGGCCTGACTAGGAAATTAAGAACCCATGCGTAGGCTGCCGTTAACGCAACAACACAAACGGCTGCGTTTTGAGTAGGAGTAGACCCGTGATCAAGAAGCATGGATTTCTGGAGAATGACATTGGATTGAGTTCAACGGTATATCTTGGTTCTACACTACCCCGAATGATTATCGCCGGCGAGTACGGTGGCGGCTCCGATTCTTCAACTGTCTTGGAACGTCATATGACTTCGGCTCATGACTGGTAATGATGCGATTGGAACGCTCCCCGAGCAAATGAAAGAATACTGTGAGCAATACCAAATTCCTGGGCTACACTGGTCTTCCAGTTTCGTCGATCATTCAGTTTCTAGACGATTGTGTCCCTTGTGACGTCATCCAGATGTTGTCTCGGCGCCATCTTGCAGTGAGAACACCACTACAGCACACTGTGACTGCTCACTGACTGACAGCGCTGTCTTTTTCTGTTCCTTCAATTGCCTCGTGTTGTGAGCCGAGATACATTTGGCATTATAGTCACTCTGACCTCTCCCCATATGGCGTCCAGCTTTCTGTGCACGACTGGGAGACCTCTGGCAACAAGCTCGGACACTTTGACTCTTTTCCAACGAGGAGTTAATATACACTACTGGCCATTAAAATTGCTACACCAGGAAGAAATGCAGATGGTAAGCAGGTATTCATTGGACAGATATATTATACTAGAACTGACATGTAATTACATTTTCACGCAATTTCGGTGCATAGATTCTGAGAAATCAGTACTCAGAACAACCACCTCTGGCCGTAATAACAGCCTTGATACGCATGGGCATTGCGTCAAACAGAGCTCGGATGGCTTGTACAGGTACAGCTGCCCATGCAGCTTCAACACGATACCACAGTTCATCACGAGTAGTGACTGGCGCATTGTGACGAGCCAGTTGCTCGGCCACCATTGACCAGACGTTTTCAGCTGGTGAGAGATCTGGAGAATGTGCTGGCCAGGGCAGCAGTCGAACATTTTCTGTATCCAGAAAGGCCCGTAGTGGACCTGCAACATGCGGTCGTGCATTATCCTGCTGAAATGTAGGGTTTCGCAGGGATCGAAAGAAGGGTAGAGAAACGGGTCGTATCTGAAATGTAAAATCCACTGTTCAAAGCGCCGTCAATGTGAACAAGGGGTGACCAAGACGTGTAACCAATGGCACCCCACACCATCACACCTGGTGATACGGCAGTATGGCGATGACGTATACACGCTTCAAAAAAATGGTTCAAATGGCTCTGAGCATTATGGGACTTAACATCTGTGGTCATCAGTCCCCTAGAACTTAGAACTACTTAAACCTAACTAACCTAAGGACATCACACACATCCATGCCTGAGGCAGGATTCGAACCTGCGACCGCAGCGGCCACGTGGTTCCAGACTGAAGCGCCTAGAACCGCACGGCCACAACGGCCGGCAATACACGCTTCCAATGTGCGTTCACCGCGATGTCGCCAAACACGGATGCGACCATCATGATGTTGTAAACAGAACCTGGATTCATCCGAAAAAATGACGTTTTGCCATTCGTGCACCCAGGTTCGTAGTTAAGTACACCATCGAAGCCGCTCCTGTCTGTGATGCAGCGTCAAGGGTAACCACAACCACGGTCTCCGAGCTGATAGTCCATGCTGCTGCAAACGTCGTCGAACTGTTAGTGCAAATGGTTGTTGTCTTGCAAACGTCCCCATCTGTTGACTCAGGGATCGAGACGTGGCTGCACGATCCGTTACAGCCATGCGGATTAGATGCCTGTCATCTCGACTGCTAGTGATACGAGCCCGCTAGGATCTAGCACGGCGTTCCGTATTACACTCCTGAACCCACTGATTCCATATTCTGCTAACAGTCATTGGATCTCGACCAACGCGAGCAGCAATGTCGCGATACGATAAACGGCAATCGCGATAGGCTACAATCTGAGCTTTTATCAAAGTCGGAAACGTGATGGTACGCATGTCTCCTCCTTACACGTGGGCATCACAACAACGTTTCACCAGGCAATGCCGGTCATCTGCTGTTTGTGTATGAGAAATCGGTTGGAAACTTTCCTCATGCCAGCAAGTTGTAGGTGTCACCACCGGCGCCAACCCTGTGTGAATGCTCTGAAAAGCTAATCATTTGCGTATCACAGCATCTTCCTCCTGTCGGTTAAATTTCGCGTCTGTAGCACGTCATCTTCGTGGTGTAGCAATTTTAACAGCCAGTAGTGTATTATGTCACCGTATCCGTTGTTTTGCAGAGCAGTGTACTAGATGACTTTTATTATATGGGCAGTGAAATAACGGATGCTGGCATAGGTAGAGAGGATACAAAATGACAGGAAACGCTCTTCTGAAAAAGAGGAATATTTTAACATCAAACATAAGTTTGTGAAGGAATGTTTCTGATAGTATTCCGTGTTGTACTAAAGTTAAACTTGGAGACAAGCAGTTCAGACCAGAGGAGAATAGAAACTTTGAATCGCGGTGCTGCAGAAGAATGATGAAGACTGGACGGGTGGTTCGAACAACTAATGAAACTTAGTTTAATGGGAGGGAAGTGGAATTTATGGTACAGCCTAAGTAAGCGAAGGTTCAGTTAATGGGGAGCATCCTGAAGCGCCAAGGCATCGGCAGTCTGGTAATGGACGGGCGCGTGGAGGTTAAAGATCCAGAGGGAAACCGAGGTTGGTACGCAGTGAGCAGCATAGAAGTAGGCTGCGGTAACCGCGCAGAGATAAAGAGGCTTGCACAGAAAGGACTGGACCGAAGTGCGGGGGCAAAGGGGACAGTGAGTAAACTGGTGACACAGCAAAGTATTCTTCATGTCGGTCTGACCAGAACACGCCACGCGGCTCCTTTTAATGTGCGTATCACTCCAGAGGCGAAATCACCGTCAGCAGCGAAGGGCGGACGTGTGATATATTGACGCCGTAACAGATAAGCGCACTCCTACAGGTGTCTGGCCGTTAATAGCACAATAGTGCATGTACGTAGTTGTAGCGGATGGGTCCCCAGGCACCTGTCCGACCAGCGGGCGCGTGCACGGCGGACCATTTGTGCGCAGTGTTTAGCCAATCAGGTGCACGAATGAGCAAACTTCGTTGAAGTGCGATTGCAGACAAGTACAGAGTACATCGACAGTACATCGACAAGTGGTAAGAAAGGAGTACTTTCATTTCTCACAAACAACTTTATTTTTCAAATGGTTCAAATGGCTCTGAGCACTATGGGACTCAACATCTTAGGTCATAAGTCCCCTAGAACTTAGAACTACTTAAACCTAACTATCCTAAGGACATCACACACACCCATGCCCGAGGCGGGATTCGAACCCGCGACCGTAGCAGTCCCGCGGCTCCGGACTGCAGCGCCAGAACCGCTAGACCACCGCGGCCGGCAACTTTATTTTCTGTAACTGCATGATACATTTGCTATACGTAGATTCCAAAACGGGCTTTGCTATTGCCTCGTAATTCTGTTTTTTTTTCTTTTTTATAACAAAGCCTACTTCAGGATTTTAAATTTATCAGAATCATTCTACTGTATGTCCATAAAGCCTCGCCATAATTTTAGAACATTATAGCACGGAAGCTGTTGCAGACAGAGAATCGTGATTTGTTGTAAAACGTTTAGCAGCTCTCAAACTTTTCTTCCCTTTGTCCTTCGTTGCAGATTTGAATTGAAGTTCATTAAAATGGGATGCCAGAACAGAAGAAGGCGTAATGTGTCATCTGATATGCAGAATCCAAATCTGTGACAACAATACAGTGAAATTAGCGACGTGTGTGAAACCCAGCTCGCGCTATTCGTCCACGAGACTCAGAGGGCCATAGACACGGGTTCCCAGGTAGATGCCGTGTTTCTTGACTTCCGCATGGCGTTCGACACAGTTCCCCACAGTCGTTTAATGAACAAAGTAAGAGCATATGGATTATCAGACCAATTGTGTGATTGGATTGAAGAGTTCCTAGATAACAGAACGCATCATGTCATTCTGAATGGTGAGAAGTCTTCCAAAGTAAGAGTGATTTCAGGTGTGCCGCAGGGGAGTGTTGTAGCACCGTTGCTATTCAAAGTGGTTCAAATGGCTCTGAGCACTATGGGACTTAACTTCTGAGGTCATCAGTCCCCTAGAACTTAGAACTACTTAAACCTAACTAACCTAAGGACATCACACATATCCATGCCCGTGGTAGGATTCGAACCTGCGACCGTAGCGGCCGCGCGGTTCCAGACTGTAGAGCCTAGAACCGCTCGGCCGTTGCTATTCACAATATACATAATTCACCTTGTGAATAACATCGGAAGTTCACTGAGGCTTTTTGCAGATGATGCTGTAGTATATTGAGAGATTGTAACGATGGAAAATTGTACTGAAATGCAGGAGGATCTGCAACGAATTGACGCATGGTGCAGGGAATGGCAATTGAATCACAATGTAGACAAGTGTAATGTGCTGCGAATACGTAGAAAGAAAGATCCTTTATCATTTAGCTACAATATAGCAGGTCAGCAACTGGAAGCAGTTAATTCCATAAATTACCTGGGAGTAGGCATTAGGAGTGATTTAAAATGGAATGACCATATAAAGGTGATCGTCGGTAAAGCAGATGCCAGACTGAGATTCATTGGAAGAATCCTAAGGAAATGCAGTGCGAAAACAAAGGAAGTAGGTTACAGTACACTTGTTCGCCCACTGCTTGAATACTGCTTACCAGTGTGGGATCCGTACCAGATAGGGTTGATAGAAGAGATAGATAAGATCCAACGGAGGGCAGCGCGCTTCGTTACAGGATCATTTAGTAATCGCGAAAGCGTTACGGAGATGATAGATAAACTCCAGTGGAAGACTCTGCAGCAGAGACGCTCAGTAGCTCGGTACGGGCTTTTGTTAAAGTTTCGAGAACGTACCTTCACCGAGGAGTCAAGCAGTATGTTGCTCCCTCCTACGTATATCTCGCGAAGAGGCCATGAGGATGAAATCAGAGAGATTAGAGCCCACACAGAGGCATACCGACAATCTTTCTTTCCACGAACAATACGAGACTGGAATAGAAGGGAGGGCCGATGGAGGTACTCAAAGTACCCTCTGCCACACACCCTGAGGTGGCTTGCGGAGTATGGATGTAGATGTAGATGTAGAATTTAGCGACGTCAGTATTGGAGGGCAACAGCGACAAAAACCAGCATAATGAGGTAGTTAAAAGCTTTAAAAAGGCAATGTCATAGACTTTCATCGAAACGAACGTCAACCCGTGTCTCATGCATGTGGTGATAGAGCTGCAGTTCGACGCAGCGCCCAGAAGTCAGTTCGTCGTGCAGCAGGCAAGACCAACTGCCCATAAAGTGTTACATAACCGCTTACGCCTTAATGCATACAGAGTGGAAATGGAGCAAAGTATTGCAGTCAAGCGAGTCTTCTGTGGTATACATTCGCGTGCTCCACGCTGACCTCCATAGATGGTGACAATGACTGTTTTCAAATGTATCAAAGTCCAACATTTCTGCATTTATGAATCGCCACACAAAAAACATGAACACATCCGTGAAACTCCAATGCTTGATGATTGCTGTAGTTTAATGCACGAGGGCATGGTAAGCCCATTTATCTTCGGAGAGAAAACCATGAAGGGAAATGTTTATTTGGACATGCTCTAACAGTTCCTGCTACCACGGATCGGAGGATACAGTCGTCCATCATGTTCCCGCATGACGGTGCACTCCCGCACTGTAGTTTGGAACATGTATGAGGTGGTAAATCACATATTTCTTGAGAGGCGAATGGGTCGTAATAATTCCTTCGCACGGCCCCTGTGTTCTATGTCACCCAATTAGACTAGTTTTTTTTGGATTTACGTAAAGGACCGCGCGTGCAAAATACTAATCAATGACATTGCTTACTCTTTGAGCACGAATTGATGCTGCAATCTAACCTGTATATGGACAGAAATCGAACGTCGCCTCGATGAACTGCTAGTGGGGAGCACACTGATACTTTGGCACAACAGAAAAAACCTTTGAGAGCTGCTAAAGATTTCACAGCAAACGACGATGCACTGTCTGTTATAGATTCCCCGTTACGGTTTTCTGAAATGATACTGGGATTTCAGTGAACCTCCCTGTATTACTTCTATCTATCCATTTCGGCGCTTAGCTCCATGAAATGAGTGACCAACCCTACTATAAGGAAGCGGGCTCCTAACGTCTGCCGGCCGGTGTGGCTGATCGGTTCTAGGCGCTACAGTCTGGAACCGCGCGACCGCTACTGTCGCAGGGTCGAATCCTGCCTCGGGCATGGATGTGTGTGATGTCCGTAGGTAAGTTGGATTTAAGTAGTTCTAAGTTCTAGGGGACTGATGACCTCAGCAGTTAACTCCCAAAGTGCTCAGAACCATTTGAACCATGCCGGCGGCTGTGGCCGTGCGGTTCTAGGCGCTTCAGTCTGGAACCGCGTGACCGCTACGGTCGCAGGTTCGAATCCTGCCTCGGGCATGGATGTGTGTGATGTCCTTAGTTTAGTTAGGTTTAAGTAGTTCTAAGTTTTAGGGGACTGATGACCACAGATGTTAAGTCCTATCGTTCTCAGAGCCATTTGAACCATTTGAACCATTTTCCTAACGTCTGAAACTACTACTTCCTATTTGATTCGAAGTAGAATACATGTCTTAACTAACAACTCTAATGAAGCATCTACCAAACTGCAGCGATAGAAGTTTTGCGTAAGTATACGTATCATAAAATCAATGACTTTTAACCATTATGCTACGTACGGCGTATCTGCCGATGATAGACAACATAGAAAATAATACGGAAGAAGTTTTCAAAGAACCATTCGCGACATCAGTTGTAGAAACTGAGGAACATGTTATGTCCTTGAGAAATGGGGTAGATGGGAATAGGAGAAATAAAATAAAAGAAAAAAAGCAGTTTATCTGATTCGCAAGCACTGCTAACATGAGAACTATAACAGAAATGCCCACGAACAGTACGTGATATATACGAAATACACCTCAAAAATGAGTTATTAAGCCGGCCGCGGTGGCCGTACGGTTCTAGGCACTTCAGTCCGGAACCGCGTGACTGTTACGGTCGCAGGTTCGAATCCTGCCTCGGGCATGGATATGTGTGATGTCCTTAGGTTAGTTAGGTTTAAGTAGTTCTAAGTTCTAGGGGACCGATGACCTCAGATGTTGAGTCTCATAGTGCTCAGAGCCATTTGAGCCATTTTTTTTAGTTATTAGTGAAGAACACCTCAAAGAATAATTGTTTAACTAATAGCTCCGCATCGCTTGATTACTTTTCAGATGCACTATTGAGAGGACACTGGTCAAAAATTCGTTTGTGGCAGGCCAGGTTAAATTCTGTCCAGCTCTAGTGTTTTGTGTTCTTCTGCACTGAAGGCTGTAGACAGAATAGTTCCTCAAAATAGTCATAAGCGGATCCTGCCACATCCTTTTTCATCTGATTCGGTGCTCCGTCTCTAATCACGCCGACGCCGACGGGACTACGCTTCCTCCCTCTTTCTCTCATTATTAATGCCGAATGCAGATGCCATATTCAAAAAATGGTTCAAATGGCGCTGAGCACTATGGGACTTAACATCTGAGGTCATCAGTCCCCTAGAACTTACAACTACTTAAACCTAACTAACCTAAGGACATCACACACATCCACGCCCGAGGCAGGATTCTAACCTGCGACCGTAGTGGTCGCGCGGTTCCAGACTGAAGCGCCTAGAACCGCTCAACCACACAGGCCGGCGATGCCATATTGTTCTGCTTTCAAAATACAAGGGAGTACAGTGCATCGTCTATTCTGTTGCCACATAGGATCTAGTCTAACCGTATTGTCCACAGTTCTCTTAATCATTTTCGTGAATCCTTCAAATTTTTCAAGTTTTATTTTTTCTTTACGCTTTCCCTCCCCTTCCCTCCCCCCGTCCCCTAGTTTGACTCTATCCCATTAAAAGATGTCTGAACACACAGTGCACAGAACACTCCTAATGATGGGCCTCCACAGCCGACGACCCAAGCTGTACCAATGTTGACACATGATCTCGGCAACTACGAACGAAATGAGCACGTGAGCATCGACACTGTACGTTGGCGCAGTGGCAGAGCGTTCCATGGTCTGATGAACCCCGATACCTTCATCAAGCCGGTGGGAGGGAGCGAATCCGTCGTCTTCCAGGGGAACAGCTCCTTGACACCTGTACGGCTGGAAGGAGACAAGCTAGAGGCGACTCCATCATGTTCTGGAGAACATTTACTTGGGCATCCATGACTTCAGTGGAGCTCGTACAAGGTACCATGACGGCCAAGGAGTATCGTACACTGATTGCAGACAACATACACCCCTTCATGACGATCATGTTTCCAGACGACAGCAGGGTTTTTCAGCAAGGTGCCAACTCCCTCCAGCGACCTACCAAGGATTCATTGCTTTCACGCCACGACGCGTCGCCGCTGTTATCCGCCAAAGGTGGACATACCGTGTGTTAGGTAGGATGTCACAACGTTCTGGCTGATTAGTGTATACGGATATAAAAGCACAAGCTGTTACATTTTCGTTCAAAGTATATTTTCTATCAAATAGATATAGAAGTAAAGCAGAATTATTAATTTATCAATTCACACCATGTCTGAAACTTAATCAAATTCAAAACATAAAACTGAAAATGCCCATTATTAACACCATGTCTGAAAATTAATCAAATTCATAACATGTTACTGTTGTTGTTGTGGTCTTCAGCCCAGAGACTGGTTTGATGCAGCTCTCCATGCTACTCTATCCTGTGCAAGCTTCTTCATCTCCCAGTACCTACTGCAATCTACATCCTTCTGAATCTGCTTAGTGTATTCATCTCTTGGTCTCCCTCTACGATTTTTACCCTCCACGCTGCCCTCCAATACTAAATTGGTGATCCCTTAATGCCTCAGAATATTCCCTACCAACCGATCCCTTCTTCTGGTCAAGTTGTGCCACAAACTCCTCTTCTCTCCAATTCTATTCAATACCTCCTCGTTAGTTATGTGATGTACCCATCTGATCTTCAGCATTCTTCTGTAGCACCACATTTCGAAAGCTTCTATTCTCTTCTTGTCCAAACTATTTATCGTCCACGTTTTACTTCCATACATGGCTACACTCCATAAAATACTTTTAGAAACGACTTCCTGACACTTAAATCTATACTCGATGTTAACAAATTTCTCTTCTTCAGAAACGCTTTCCTTGCCATTGCCAGTCTATATTTTATATCCTCTCTACTTCGATCATCGTCAGTTATTTTTCTCCTCAAATAGCAAAACTCATTTACTACTTTAAGCGCCTCATTTCTTAATCTAATTCCCGCAGCATCACCCGATTTAATTCGACTACACTCCATTATCCTCGTTTTGTTTTTGTTGATGTTCATCTTATATTCTCCTTTCAAGACACTGTCCATTCCGTTCAGCTGTTCTTCCAGGTCCTTTGCTGTCTCTGACAGAATTACAGTGTCATCGGCGAATCTCAAAGTTCTATTTATTCTCCATGGATTTTAACTCCTACTCCGAATTTTTCTTTTGTTTCCTTTATTGCATGCTTAATATACAGATTGAATAACACCGGGGATAGGCTACAACCCTGTCTCACTCCCTTCCCAACCACTGCTTCTCTTTCATGCCCCTCGACTCTTATAACTGCCATCTGGTTTCTGTACAAATTGTAAATAGCCTTTCACTCCCTGTATTTTACCCCTGCCACCTTCAGAATTTGAAAGAGAGTATTCCCGTCAACTTTGTCAAAAGCTTTCTCTAAGTCTACAGATGCTAGATACGTAGGTTTGCCTTTCCTTAATCTATTTTCTAAGATAAGTCTTAGGGACAGTACTTCCTCCCGTGTTCAAAACATAAAAAATTAAAATGCCCATTATTAAAACACGCCAGTTCAAAACAAATACCATAATATCAAAGCCCCATATTTAAAAGGATCCCAGAATCACAGGATCAGCGTTTTCAACACATGCTGAACAGTGAGCAAACTGGTGATAAAGCACTTACAGATTTTTCCTTGCGCTCCTAAGGAAATAAACAATCGCTTTATAAAGGTGAATGTCTTAGCTAAAAGACATGAGAAGGTGACTGAAGGAGTCATCCAAAATTTCTGATCGTTTACTATCGAATTTGGGGCACGAAACTAAAATGGTTTACATCAGCGTTCAGCTCAGAACCACACTCTCACGCTGGATAATCGTAAAGGTCGATTCTATTCAGATGGAGAGGAAAAGAGGTGTGGTTGAAGTGGAGTCGAATGATGACGGAAATCGTTAAATGGTCCAAATGTGTCCTTGTAAAACACCATCTTGCAGGAATTTGTGGTTGTAAGAACGCATAATAACCACCTTTAGTTTGCTGGAACACGTTCCACAGTTCTTGCCAGCGATGTTGACCGTAGCTCTTGGGCGTCTGTATGTAGTCTTTATACGGTAATTTCAAATCAGGATATGCTCCTATAGAAACAGCTTGCTTTGCTAAAGCGTCAACTTCCTTATTATAGCGGATACCAGCGTGGGAATGAACCCACAGGAGGTGGATCGTAGACACCCTCCGTTTACTGCGAACGTATTCCTGCACCACATACAAAATATAACGTTTGGTGGTTGAATTCTATCTCCGGTGTTGAATATTTTAAGGAGTCTCTAGACGCCAGACACAGGTAATATCTTCAAAAATGGAGATAAACATATAAACTTGAGAAGTTCCATAAGTGCCACTGTCTCCGCCGTAAAAAAAGGTGCGCTTGTAGGCAGTTTAAAGGCTTTGCTTACTCGGACCTGAGGCCATAGCAAAGCACATCGAGTATACTCTTCTTGTGGTATTTTGGAGCCGCCGGTGTATTTATACAGACAAAACAAGGCCAGTAAGCTTCAACGAGACTGTTAAATCCGCATAGAGGTTAACGCTTTCCGACCCTGTCGTATTACAATAACAGACTGGCATCTGGCAGGTAAGTATGTCAAGATCGAATCCAAATAAAGGCACATGCGAAGAGAATAACGCGACAGCAGATGAAGTGGCGAAGCTGATACCGACAGCGGGAATTTTATTTCTTCTTTCGGAATCGGCTCGTAATCGGTAAATGCAGTCTCTACTTTTGGAGGCTGAACTATCCATGGAGGTCATGCCTCCAATGTAAACGCCTAATGTTCAAAGGCATCTCCCCTGCCTCCATGAAAAGGGCGTAAGTGGTCGTCCAACGCATGGCTCCAAGACAAGTACGAATGACCCTATATTGAAGAGCATCTAATTTTCCGAGGTAAACCTTGGGCACAGTGTGATACTATCAAGACGAGATCGAATAATCCGTCGATGCATGGTGGGTAATATACTCTGATGCGCTCCCCACACACGCGGGTAAGTGAGCGAATGATATTTAAACGTTGTTCGCACAGAGTAACCGTAGATCGAATACAAGGTTCCCAGTTTAACCATAAGTCAAATGCAACAATATGGGAATTGTAAGTCCACCTTGATGCAAAACACTTTTGTTATTTATTTACGTAATAGCCTTTTCACAATATGCGATACATGTCTCGCTACACACGCGAATAGCAAGATGGCGTAATGTTTTGGATTATGGACGAAGTGTGAAACTTATGTTTTTCTGTGTATAAAAGTAGCTGCAAACTGTCCAACGACGGTGAGTACACGTGAAACTATGTAACAGCCTAGCACACACCAAACCTGCGTCCACAACACTACCACAATCCCAACTGTATAATGCTGACGTACGTTAAGTTCACATTTATGTATTTGTTTGTTAACGCCGCCCACACAGGTGTTGATGACATGATGTTTGCCGAGAAAAACAACAAAAGAAAAATAGAAAATATCCTGCGAACAGCGACAACAATCTTAAATTCATGCTGTAATGTATAATAAATAAAGTATTATGAAAGTATTCACAGAAAACAATATTTGAAAAACAAACAGTACACATGTAGTAATGTTTTACGGTGTTTTGTACCTATGCTATTTTCTGCAGGTTTTAGATTTAAAGAACCAGTGATGACGGCGATATTTGTCGCTGAAACTAGTTTGAGGAGTAAATAAATAAATAACAACAGTGTTTTGCATTAAGGCGGACTCACGATTCCCATATTGTTGTTTTTGTATGCAAACACAGACCAAATGGAAAAGTTCCAAAATAAAATTATCGTAATTCAAATATCACACCCAGGAATGGAGCGTGAGATTTTATCTGGAAAGCATACTTTCCACACGTTGCGTGGACGCCAATGCGGTCAGCGTTCGACTTGCAGGAAGGGATGATCAACGTTTTTTCAGCAGGTACCTCCAGTCTGTTGGCAGACAACCACTCATCTACGTGTTCATGTTAGTGAGTAACACCATTTTCGTCTGAAGATACAAGTCTGCAGCTGAATAAACACACATGCATCATCTGTTTAGTGCAATACGTTAGTGACGAGAGTGAGTACACAGCATATAAAAGTGGGGACTTAAAATTGCACCCTGTGCCGAGCCGTGGGAGACAAGAAAAGACCCGAGCAAGTTCCCTTTGAATTAGACATCGATTGTTCTTTGAGAGTACAAAGTACCGATAACAGTAAATCATCCTCGACAGAATACAGAGTTTCGCTAGCTCGTCCAAGAGAACGGTATCTAAACGTGATCTTAAGCTCTCTTAACGTCAAGAAAAACGGCGACGACATTTTTTTTAGCATAAATTGTCCAACGTCCCTTTGCCTTGCCATATTTACTCCGAGGCATAAATTATTATTCTGAAAACACCATTCCCGTCTCCTTTTGACCATTCACCCCAGCGTTTTGCTACATTGAGGACAACTTGTACGGTCAATAATTCGAGACCATATTTCAATATTTCCCACTTTTCAGAACTGGAATTACACCTTCCGTCTTCCATGTTTCCATGAGGTCCTCTTGCGTTCAGTATTGATTAAAATTGAATAGGAGCAAATGTTTCGCTCCCAGCGGTAGATTCGCAAGCATAGAATCATGAATGAAATCAACTCCAAGATAGCTTTACTCGATGGTTTGATCACATAATTTAGTTCTTCTTTAGAGACGGAACGAAGCAGGACATGATAAAAATCATCAACAGGATATGGAGCATTCTGGAATGGGACCGTCGAAGGAGCGAGCATCCAGGTAAATTCCTCTAGCCAGGAATGGTAGTAGGAGCGGGGGAAGGCAGTCGGTTGTTTCGAAAAGCCTTTGTTTCATTCCAGATGTAAGTCATACACATTTCCTTGTTGATCAAAGAACTGAATTTAACATAACTATTATTTGTTTATTTTTTTCAGGAATTTTTCAACATATGCATTTGTTTTTCGCATTTCCAAAAAGTTATCCAAGTCAGAATTCTGGCGATAAGTTTCCAAAGTAAGTCGGCGTTTTGCAGATTCTCTAGAGCGTTCGGTGCTCTTCCAAGGAGAGGACTGTTGCGTCATTACAGTGAACTCCTCTGTTTTTCTCCGAAATGCAAAGACTTGCCGCGACTTCCATAGCGCAGGATAAACCGTGATACGCGTCTTTGTCCTTTTAAGTCTTGCCGCGACTTTTGAATTCCCAGCCTAACTGTGCCCCTTTATTTGTCCCATTTCACTGCCACAATTTTTCATTTACTATTGGTGTACTATATTTGTGTAGTATCAACGTCTATGTTAATGTACAACACCGTCGGGAGGTGACAGGATCCCACTGAGTCTGTTTTAATACACTAATTAGAATTTTGAGCAGAGCAGGGGCAGCGAAGTGTGTCATCTATCGCTGAACGTCTAAGGAAGACTGGAAGAAACCATAGTAGAGGCTCCATCGTTGACTATCACCAGGTTATTGTCATCTGTAGCATCCATCAAAGCACGGTAGTTTCTGTCTCTTCCTCCTCCATGTGCCATATGACGGGAATCGCGTATCCCCCTATTGTAAAAGACTGCCGAAGCTGGCTTATTAAGCATCTCACGTCATCTTTCACAATACTATAGTGGTGAGGTTTATGCATCGAAACAACTGTCGGGTTTTGTGAACAGATTGTATTCGCACAGCAAACAGTTTGATGTCGTCGTTTCTTACATGGAGCGGGTATGGTCCACCTTTCGCATAACAGGGCTGTATCAGGCTGACTTATGAATAGTTCTCTTTGCAAGCTTTGTGCTGGAGTTAGCTGATCGCGCGTTCCACTATAATATACATTTTTTGACTTCGTAGCTTATCAGAGAGAGAATGAAAGATACTTATGACAAGATTCCGAACGCCAGTATCGTTCATAACACTGTTTTGTCGCATATTCTGAATTACAGTCTCAGTAACATTTATTACCTTATCGACAGTTCAGTGTGAACTGACAACTGTCTTTGATTTGGCACCTGTGGAGGTACGAACCTTTTGGCACCAGGCTGACAGGGGTTCTGGCTTATCGGTGGGGCCGCATGTTGCGTGGGATATAGCAGACTCGCTATTGAGACCACTCACGCACGTTACTGTGTTTACCTGCTCCGCCTGCCGCCTGCGGTGTTTGCCTGCTGAGGCACATCCACTCAATGAGTTTCCTTCCCTGCTTCCTCACAGTTGACCCTGAATGCTTGTGGCTGCTGCTTATCGCTACAGGAGTGGCGCTTGTGCATTAGGTGCCCGAGTAGATAGGAGCGTGTTCTCTGAAAGACATTCCGACCAAGCCAAGGTATTTATTTATGGTTGCTATTTGCCAGTTTGTCCTATCGTTTAAGTATTTTATTTATGTTCATTGACGGGCAAGATTGCCGGTGTTTATTTATTTATTAGGTTTTCTTTTTTGTTTGTTTTATTTATTTGTTGTTTTTTTGTCTTATTTATTTATGTTCGATTTCCATTATTTTCGTTATCCTGTTTTATTCTTATTATTTCTGTATATTTTTAGTTTTATTTTATTCACTTTTTTTACTACTTTTGCTCTTAGTCTATGACTGGAATTTTGTTCTCTTGCACACAAATAATGTGGAGTAGTTCTAACAAAGTCCACTGACTATTTAATTTTCGGATCGTTCTGACTGAACGCTTTTGCAAGGACTTTGAATCTGTCTAATCTGTCTCTACCCCTGTGGCTTCATGTATGTTGGCAGTCGGTAATCTGTGGTCTCTCTTTACTGCTCGGTTTTGCACTGTTTTTTCTGATGGATTTTCGGCGCGTATGTCCAGATAGGGGTCGCATACTCTACTATTGTGCTTATCAGGCTACGGTAAACGTGGATAGTCCACTACTTTGATTTAATAGTGGCCAAGAGTACGCCTAACCTCGTACTCACTTTTCTTCTGAGGTTCTCTACGTGACTCTGCCATGGGAGACGTTTGTCCATGATGACTCCTAGGTAGTTCACGTTTGGCCTCCACTGCAGATTCCTCCCTTGAAATATTGGTACTGATGTTTGGCGTCGTAGACGTAGTCTTTCTCCTAGTTTTTGGTGAAAATGATTGCCTGCCTTTTTTCCTGTATTCAACGTGATTCTCCAAAATGCTTGCTGCGGGTAACGGCTGGAAAAGTTGAGTGTTGTGATAGTCAGGAGCTCTAAGCTTTGCTGGAGCCGTTATGATCGGCGCAGGCAAGAAATGTTGATCTCCCCAGTGATGGACGTATAGGCTGGCGTGTGAACAGTCTTCAGAGCATACGATATTCAGGGCGGAACCGATCTCTGAATGGGTGTTGTCTGCCACAGTAAGCACAAATAGCAATAGCTCAGGTGCAGTATTCAAGAGAATGGGACCCACTACCTTTAAGGAATCTTTTCTTAGACCGACATTGTTTGCTGATTTGCCCGTAACGTAGGCATTTTAAGCACTGACAGACAGTTGGCACGTAAAGATCTACCATCAATAGACAGAGATTTCTGTAAGTCTGAGAGTCAATTTATTCATTACCACGCAGTATGTAACCGTTAGTCAACACTTATAATAAGGAACACAGACTGGACAACTTCCAAGATCTCCATTTCGTCAAGTTCCGTATTAACTTTCCTTATTACTCCCTAGTTGTGGACAAGGAAGGAAGGAATGTCAAATTCTTATAGATTTTAATACTTCACTGTTTACTAAGAAATTAGCCTTATCTGGAAATTTCAGTTCAGCCTTCTCTTTGATTTTGTCGACAGACGAGATATTAATTGTGGCATTCTTGAATTCTCGCAATGAAAGACGCACATGTTTGTCAAGGGCCACAAGGTGCAGGCGGCCTTGTTTTTGTCCAAACGTTCAACATAAACTTCGTGCAGGCCACGATCTGTAAGCTTGTAGAATTTACGAGACCACTGAGAAGGTACCGTCCTTATGAGAGGAGTATTGACAATATTTTGTTGGTTAGGAGCAGAACCAGGTGCTTCTGTTACAAGGTGAGAAATCACATTGACATCAGTAACAGCAGATAAGACTTGGTTAGCTTCTGCACTGGAAGTTATGGAACTCGTCGAGTCCTGACTAGCCGCACTTGGCCGCTTATTTCTCGTGCTGGCGAAGCACGAGGAATTCTGTTCTGACAACTCCACCATCTTCTTCCAGATTCAACCCGAACGACCGCTGTAGAACTACTCATGGCATCCATCGTGTTGTCCAGTGTGGTTCCTGGAGGCTCTGAGATGGGAATTTTATGTTGATGAAGTGGCTGGGCAGCCGGTTACTGTAGATGTTGATCATCAGGAGCGACGAAATCTCCACCCCGTCGCCATGTACCTAACCATACGTGGCGTGGTTTGTCGTCACCGAAGGGAAAGTAAAAGCTTATAGATAACTGTACCAAACATAAAATCAGTGTTCGCACTGTATAAAGAAAACTCATTTGTCACACGGAAGAGGCATGTCTTAAGATTCCTGTGTCCGCGATCCAACAGCGCGACGGAACTACTCACACGATTCGTGACGTAAATATAATGAGAAAACCACATTTTTCTGTCAAAAATCTTTAGACTCTTTTTTGTGTCCTGGAAAATTATCGTGACACACAGGTACAAGCGGAAGAACATACTGCTTCTGTTTCCATTTTTTGTGACAGCAGTCCACTATGATCTTTATTCCTCTATAAGCCAGATTATTTAAAAACCATCTGTTAATAATCTAGGTGTACATTGTTGGCGAAATCTTCATTTTCATACCACTGTAAAGAATCAGCGTTAATGAACCCATTACTCAAGTCAAACCTGATAAAAACTAGTCCTATTTTGATAGAAACTGTACAATTCCATTACTGACAATTTCTGTGTGTTGTTCTGTTCTTACTGGAACCTACTTCATATCTTCGTTTGATGACGCTGCCTCGCAGTTCAGTGCATTTACAATTTTTATTTTTGATTCAGAAGACAAATAAGGTACTTCGCCAACCTACTGTTGCCAAACACAGTCTCATAAACAAACATACGAGCTCTTGATGCCAAATGCTGCAGAGAAATACCGTGAATTACCCACCATCTAACGAAATCAGCACAGCTACCGATGTTTCTCCAGCATAGACAGTGACACATCTGGTAGCATATGGTTGTTTCGTGACTTCGTTACGTCTCCATGACTTTTTTTTTTCAGCTCAAAGTACCACACCGTCTACAGGTAAGTCCTGGCTATGACGACAGAGGAAGTCGTTGTAAGCACAAGTAATCTGTGAAACACTTACCGAAAAGTAAAAATTACATAATCACATATGATTAACTTTTCACGTGGTTTACTGTTCGAATATTTTTCTGTTGAATCATAAATTGATAATGTTGAGGTATCCTTTATGTTGTACTGCATTTTTGCAGACTAGTACCACTCTTTTTGGTGTAGTATGACGTAAATGATCTGGATGTATCTTCTAGTGTCTATATTTAGTACATGGTAGCTACCTTAACATTCGTCTGTCTATATCCTATTTAGCCTTGCAACCTTAGTGCCTGTGACATTTCCTGACATTGTTTTATATTATTGACTGGTTACACAAGTTGTACAGATGTTGCTGTAAGTGGTTGTCTTACACAATTACACCTTTTTGCGACATTACACAGTGGTGTATGTTGGTTTCATACAGGTGTACAGGTATTGTGTTAACACGTAAGTATTGTCTTCACATATCCAGGCCATATTTGACAGAATTCAATACAGGGCATATGTATGGATAGGTTATATATATATATATATTTATGCTTTGTGGTTGTTGACCACTTTCTCTGGACAGAATCTGTCAGTGGATTACATGCACATTATTAGGCATAATACGATTTCTCACCACTATCTAATTCTTTGGTGTAATATTGCATACATACGAATTTCTGTTTCACGTTTAATATTACTGGTATTGCGTCATATGATCTAAGGGTATTATATGTTATGTGCATGTATATTATTACTTTCTAACAATTACACGAGTTAGTTGTTCATGTATGGTTTTTTTTATGGCAGTACGTGATATAAGGATGCTTCACATATAAATGTTGTTCACCCTTAGTGGTATCTTGTGGGGGTTTTTCATATATTCTGTAAATGTTATGACCTAGATGATTTTCTACATTTGGTCTTCTGACACGCTATGGACATTCATTTTAAGCAAATGACGTACATATGGCACATACGGTTTTCAACTCAGCATCTCATGACGTCAGTGTGACATATAGATATATTTATACTGTCATTTCGATAACTTTACCTATATTTACACTTATATTTGATTGATGCTGTCCCTGAAATGCCTACTATCACATAAATGCATATTTCTTTGGTTTACTTACTTCTGGTGTTATTGCAGTTTCTTTCATACATCTACCATTTTTATACATCTATCATTTTCTACACTTATTTTTGTAGTTTGGTATGTTACTTCAGAATTTTGCAAGATAGTATATCAAATATCTGACCAATTTTGAATCATGGAATATTTAATTTATGATTTTATTAATAAATAGTACAATTGTGCAATGTATAGTGTGGAAAGTCTTCAAAGTACACTAGCTAAATTCTATTTTAGATATATGGCAATGGAAATGATATTCCAAGACAACGATTATAGAATGATGTGTGTATCAAAAAAAGACAGAGTAAGATTTCGCGTTATCTTCACACATAATATTGGTTTGAACAATACTACGATTAACAAAGTGAGCAATGATTTGAAAAGCATTCATTGTTGACGGAGAATTTCTGTAAAAACCAAACAGCTTAACCAGTTGATTCTTAATGCGTGACTGAGGGTGGTCTCCCTTTCAGCTCTGAGCAAGCTGACGATAATCATTCCGACAAACGAGCTGCGCGGTACTGCAGTCTTACCTCAAATTTGTTCTATTCAAAACGAGTCACTTTATTCAAAATTTATATTCTTTTCGCATTCCAATATATTCACGTATGTATATATGTATTAAACCGGGGAACTAGAAACGACGGAGAGGCATCGTCCCGCCGTAGCACTCAGTGGTTCACAACCCCACAACAGACCACAGCAGTCCACCCACCCCACCGCCGCCCCACAGCGAACCCAGGGTTATTCTGCGGTTCGGTCCCCAGTGGACCCCCCCTCCCCCTGGAACGTCTTATACCAGACGAGTGTAAGCTCAAAAGTTTACGTGGGGTGTACACGTATGTGGAAACGGTGTTTGCGCAGCAATCGTAGACACAGTGTAACTGAGGTGGAATAAGGGGGAACCAGCAACCAGTGAGCATTCGCCAAGGTAGATGGAAAACCGCCCGAAAAACCATCCACTGGCTGGCCGGCACACCGGACCTCGACACTAACCCGCCGGGCGGATTCGCGCCGGGGACTGGCACGGCTAGCCGGGCGGGCTTCCTATATATACATGATAGTCGTACTTGCTGTCCTTTACAATAAATGTTTCTGCATCTAACAGATAAAATCACAAGTCAATACAGCACACTACACACATCCACAACCTACGAGACGTCAACTAAGAATGTATCAGACTGCGCAGAGGAAAAGACTGTGCCACGACAAGACGAAAGATTGTTTAACAGTAACGTAGCATGCTGTCTCTCTGGAGTGCACATCCTTAATTTACAAAAATCAAAATAAAATTTCCATTTCACAAGTAGAGCTTGCAAATGTCATGTATTTAACATAGTCTGATTACCATAGTTATCATCGTGGAAATTATTTCATTGAAACATAGCATTAATACGGTTTTGTATCACCTAGCTCCCTGCTTAACGGCGACTGTTTGTGGCATTGAGACTGATGACCATAGATGTTAAGTCCCATAGTGCTCAGAGCCATTTTTGTGGCATTGAACTATCCATTAGCATAGTATTCGATGCAGAAAAACCATGCACCAATGGAGCAAGTATTTCACTTAATGATAAATTACGTCATTCTGGATTATATACATTTTTGGGCATTAATCATACACCACTGCCGACTATATAGTGCTGAGTCCCTTCGTTTTATTTTACTTTACTGCTTAAAACTTTAACACGAAACAGTCAACTTAAATGGAGAGTCAGCAATATAAGATCCGTTGCAGACAAAACTTGGCCTGTAGCTGAACACATCGAGACATAGCAAACAGAGTCGCACGTTACGGACCATGCTGTTGTAAATTTACAGCCTCTCTCAGCGGGTGGCGGAAGCTACTGGAGAGATTGGCTTATAACGTAATAGACGAGATTACAGTGAGACGGTAACAGTTTCATTGCCTGTGGTCCGCTGTGGGCCCATTCGTATTTGCGGCGAACAAGTTCGGCCCAGTCGGCGGCGGTCTGAGTTATGGTATCAGATAACAGCGGATGTACGAGTTTTAGCAGGACCCGTGGTCGGCGCTGCCGGTCTTACACTGTGCGCCACAGAGCCGTTTAATACAATCTCCTGCTGGGAAATCGTTGAGAACGCTGCAGACATTACTGAATAAAATGCTCCACAGCACAAAATGTAGGCACAATGGAAATATTTACAACAAAAATGTTTCTGTCAGAATTACGCTGTCGTAGGCATAATGAATGTAAGTAATTAAATTGTGGGGGACAACCTCACAAGTAACAGTGAGTCTAGGCATACCACCTTAGAGAAATACGATAACTGTCTTGTAAATTTATTTATACAGGATGATTTGTAATTGCTATTTTGTCGAAAACTGGCATTCTGACCCCGTAGCTGCTTACAAAATATAGGTTGATTCTTACAGAGAAGATAAAGCAACCAGCCATTTTCTATAACGAAGTTTATTTACTCAAATAGTGCCGTTAACTGTTTCGAACGGACAGGTTCACCATCAGACGGCTTGCTCACGTTAAGATATATTTTACATTAGCTTTCATTTTTTGTTCTCCCAAATGATGAAATTTCCTTGGGATAGTAGTGACGTTGAAAAATCCGCGCCTTTACGTTCCATGTGGAGAAACTTCCTGGTGTTTGAGTAGCGCCTTAGATTGTGTGTATCGATGTATGTAAGGAAAGTGCTTCATACAGTCTTCACTGCTGCATGAACAAAATCAGTTAGTGCTGGAACGTAAAGGCGTGGAATTTCCAACCCCAAAGAAATTTCATGATTTGAGAGAACAAGAAGAGAAAGCTAATGTAAAATGTGTCTTAACTCATTTTACTAAGGTTTGAAGCTCCTCTTTTCTTTCTTCCGTGTTTTTGCGAGTCAAAAACTGGGTAGTTTTGGAAATCAACCTTATGCAAAGACAATTAGTTTATTTTTTATATATACCCAAACATGTTTCGACACCAATGTGTCATCTTCTGTTGGTCAATTTTTTTTTATTACTGTAAAGTACAATATCACATTTGAAATAGTTTAACTGCTGTATGCCTAAAAAATCACTATTTGCAATTTGCTTCGTTTTGTTTGGACACTCGCCTTAAAATTACATCGCTAACTCAACTATATTAATATACATCAATTTTAGTGTTCAAAAAATGGCTCAAATGGCTCTGAGCACTATGCGACACAACTTCTGAGGTCATCAGTCGCCTAGAACTTAGAACTAATTAAACCTAACTAACCTAAGGACATCACACACATCCATGCCCGAGGCAGGATTCGAACCTGCGACCGTAGCGGTCGCTCGGCTCCAGACTTTAGCGCCTAGATCCGCACGGCTACTCCGGACGGCCGACTTTAGTGTTCGTTTTCGTCGATTTTTTGACAGAATTTCATCTGCAAACTAGCCATGAAGAAAACTATTACGTATTTGTGGGCCGGCCGCTGGTGGCCGAGCGGTTCTGGCGCTACGGTCTGGAACCGCGCGACCGCTACGGTCGCAGGTTCGAATCCTGCCTCGGACATGGATGTGTGTGTTGTCCTTAGGTTAGTTAGGTTTAAGTAGTTCTAAGTTCTAGGGGACTTATGAACTCAGCAGTTGAGTCCCATAGTGCTCAGAGCCATTTGAACCATTTGAACGTATTTGTGGAGAGCTGTTTGGAGGGTAGAGGATATGTACGTTTCTGTACTTACATTTTCCGTACCTTAACGTCAATAAGCCGTCTGGTGATGAACCTGTCGCTTCGAAACCGGTAACAGCGGTATTAAAATAAATAAACAGCATTGTAAAAACTGGCTGGTTGCTGTTATCTTCTCTGTAAGAGTCAACCTATATTCTTGTTAACGTTTAAAAACACCCGAAGTGATGTAGACGCAGCAGCGACAATTTAATGCACACACATAGGGCCGCAAATGTCGGTAAATGTCCCAAACGTGGATGACAACTGTGGACCACGTGACGTCACCAGATGACGTACCTCGCCGCACGTGCAACGGTTGGGCTGCTCGTTCCTACCCTCTCTGGTAGGGAGCATGCAACACATTGCTGCGCAACGGTGTGAATTTCGAACAACTTTTGCAAATGTGAGCTGTTGTGAACGCAGATGTTACAGAATTATTGCCCTCGTGGTAACCAAGAAAAAGCTCTTATTTGTTTTTCTTTCCTTTTGGCCTTTTTTTCTTTTTCTTTTATTTTTTTTATTATATATATATATATATTTTTTTTTTATACAGACATTATTTACTTAAAGAAAACGCAGGTCATATACTGGTAACGACGAAATTCGAAAGCTTATACTTGTTTCGTTGTGACGCAATGCGGTATGTTTTGATGTACTGTACATTGCAACAAACCAGCGGAGGCCACGAGACCAGTAAATAAAATGATCTTACTTCAATGTAAGCCGGCCGGCGTGGCTGAGCGGTTCTAGGCGCTACAGTCTGGAACCGCGCGACCGCTACGGTCGCAGGTTCGAATCCTGCCTAGGGCATAGATGTGTGTGATGTCCTTAGGTTAGTTAGGTTTAAGTAGTTCTAAGTTCTAGGGGACTGATGACCTCAGAAGTTAAGTTCCATAGTGCTCAGAGCCATTTTTGAACGTCAATGTAAACACAAAAATGACTAACGCGATGATAAAGCACTGCATGTAAGACGCAAGACTCGAACCCTCAGCACCATGCATGAAAATCGTGCACGTAAGCCCAGAGCCACACCAGCTTGAACAATTGCCTTGGATTGGGATGATCAAGTGCGACAGACCGACGCCCACTATAAAAACAAGCCGCGGCGCGTACGTCACATCACGTGAGATTGCAAGTCTTGCGAGTTCCAATGGTTCAAATGGCTCTGAGCACTATGGGACTCAACTGCTAAGGTCATTAGTCCCCTAGAACTTAGAACTAGTTAAACCTAACTAACCTAAGGACATCACAAACATCCATGCCCGAGGCAGGATTCGAACCTGCGACCGTAGCGGTCTTGCGGTTCCAGACTGCAGCGCCTGTAACCGCACGGCCACTTCGGCCGGCTTGCGAGTTCCAGCAGCTGTCTCCGGCGAGGAGCGAGTATCTATTTGAGGCTACTTTATTTAATCTTGACTGCGTGTTTAAATGCATACAAGTTCTCGATAGCACACGACAAAATTCAGACCTTTGTGGAAACCTTCCCAATTACATATTTTTTTTTCTCGTGTGCCTTGCTCGGAGCCGAGCGTTCGCGAAGTGTGGCTGACAAGCCGACTAGTGTGACGTCACAAGTTCCTTGCAGGGCCCGTATACCTCGTTGGACAGACCGATAGGGTCAACCGCTGCACGTGCGGCGAGGTACACCATCTGGTGACGTCACATGTTCAACATTTGTCATCCACTTTTGGGGCATTTCCCGACATTTACGGCTCCATTTGTCCTGTATCAAATTACTTGTCTCAGCCTTATCTACGCCGCCTCGGAGGTTTTTAAAGGTTAGTAAGAATAGCTCTGTATATTCCATAATCAGATGACATAAATGGCTCACAACCAGTTTCGAATTGCCACCAAGTACTCATCAGATGATCTGTCTGAAAGAGAAAAAAGGGAATAGCAAAATACTAGGATAAGAAACAATAAACCAAACTAATTTCTATACGAGTGGTGTCTTGCCGTGAAGGATAATAAAAAAATGGCTCTAAGCACTATGGGACTTAACATCTGAAGTCATCAGTCCCCTAGACTTAGAACTACTTAAACCTAACTAACCTAAGGACATCACACACATCCATGCCCGAGGCAGGATTTGAAACTGCGACCGTAGCGGTCGCGCGGTTCCGGACTGAAGCGCCTAGAACCGCTCGGCCACATTGGCCGGCGATGGCTAATACCATCATTCAGTGCAGAGCACTCTTCGTTCAAATTCGTGCGGACTTCGGGTAATGCGACGAGCAAAAATGAGGGGACACTACTTAGGTAGTTTGTGGCAAATGGGAATTTGGACTGAGGGGGTTCAGGGAGGCGCGGGGAAGGGGGGGAGTGCTTGGGTAGTCCGTCCAGTTGTGTCAAACCACTGTGCCGAGATGGAGCAGATGGATAATGCATTTGCCTAGTAAGCAGGAGTACCTGACTTTGTATTCCACCCTTAACTCAAATTTTCATTTTTCAATAATACATTCTTTCATTGCCCGATTGCGGTAGAGATCGGAGTGTCTCCTTTCGGAACACAAACTAACTTCCATACATATCCCTACGTACAGTAAGAAGCCGTTTATTCGGAGTGGATGGGACCGTAGCCTATCCGGATAATCCGGAAGTCCTAAATATGGCATGGATTAAATGGTGTCAACACAAACTTCATATTTTTTCCGAGTAAAGGCATAAACTGTATGTTATTTTCACATAAATGTTGACCGGATATTGGAAAAAGAACAATGAAATTTTTGCACTGAAATAATCAATAATTTCTTTTTGAGCCAGATTCGTATGTCATTGGTGCTGAGCAACTTCACACAGGCGTTTCGCCAGCAATATTTCGGCCAAAGTTGTTGCCACAGTTTATTTCCGGGCCTCGTAGAGTACGGTCGCCCCTGCATATGCGCTCGAGAAGATGCGTAACTTTGGCCACGTTCAGATTAATTTGTGTTTATCTGTGTTAGTTGGCCAGGGTGTTAGTGTTTCACTACTTCAGTGTGTCAACATGTTATGAGGACGTTGGTACCACTAAAAGTGAACTGCTCCTGTCAATTCCGCACCAGGCCACAGACAACTCCAGACCGACAAGCGATGCACTGGTTGATGTCCTAGTAGTGGTACATCAGGAGCACATAGCGTGGAAATGACAGAAATCTATGGTGATGACATCGAAATCGTCGACACAGTTACATCAAGAGCTCTAACCGAGAAGCGCTCCAAGATTCGTGAAGGTGTACGAAGCAGCAGTCACAAAATGACGAAAACGGCGTATTGTCCTGTGGCAACTTGACAACATACAGCGAGCATAGCGGCGGCTACATACGTCAGTGACAATCAACAGCTTTACCAAAAAAAGATAGAAAGCAATACGGAAAATTTGTATGAACAGTATAGTGTTCGCCCTTACACTGTATTCATTGAAAGTGTACAAAAAGAGAAAAACGTTTGGAGATTACATCCACTGGCCACAGGTCGGCTAATATCTGAGTCCGCGCGTCACTAACAGCGTTACGAAAATTGCGTCACCTGACCGTAACCGCGTTAAAATCGAATTAATGACCGCAGCAGCTGCTAATTATATCGTTCAACATGATGTTTTCGCGCATGAGTGTCTTGAAGTACATCCCCCAAATTTCCATACCAGACACTAGGGATTATTAAAAGAAGCAGTGACTGAATTTTCGGAAAATATATATATATATATATATATATATATATATATATATATATATATATATATACTCGTATAAGGTGTCCGCTGTTCTCTTGAACCGTACGTGAAACCTGTTCTATTTTGCTTTAACTGCCTATCGTACATTCACCTTAGTAAACAATGTAGTATTGAACAAAGTGCTCACTGCTCTGCACCTCACGACACCCAAGAGTATGACAAAAAACACCTTCTCTTACATACGTGCTTCGGATGGCTTCTATCTGATTCTAGGGATCTTCGCAAATCGACTTTGTGACGTATGCAGCTGTATTCACAGGAAACTTGACGCCATCCCAGACGCACGCACACTCGCAGCCTAGTAACACTCATCGTCTGACATATTCAGACAACGCGAAACCACATAATGAAGTAAACAATTTTCCCGCACGGCAGACGCTTCAGCGCACACTTCATGTTTTGCCAATGTCGGCGTCATACACCAGTGAACTGCTTTCAATTCTTAATAATTCAGTAGGCAATAATGAAGTAAACGGGGCTCAGGCGTACACATTAGCGACCAAACAGAGAACTTCGTGGAAAAAAGTTAATTCGGTACTAAGTAAGACGTTCAGAACTTATGGATGGCAAACGAAGTTGAAACAATTCCTATCGGAAACAACTGATATCCACAGCCGCCCTACACCCTTCAGGTGAGTCAAATTGTTCTAGATTACTTAATGAAGATCGTTTATAAAATGTAATAATCAATGTAAGACAGATAAAGGGACGTCCATACGCAGGCTCGAACACCAATAACGCAAATGAATTCGTTGGAGAATCGATAGTGGGTATGGGATTGCACTATGACAACATTTGTTAATGTCATAGTATGAAACAAGGATACTGCCAAATGAACTATTTTTTTTCCTGAATTTAATACAATTAGAGCTGACAGACGATGGATATTGGCCAAGTGCACTTTCCAGAAGAAAAGATATTCGTATAAAATTCAAAGAGATTTGACGCAAGAGATGAAACTTAAAGCTGCTGCATCTAAATTATAAACGAACGGAAATGAAATAAACATAATGTACGTTTGCGCATCGCAAAGAGAAACCGTAATGGGACAACAGCTGAGGATGTTGATTAATTCGATAATACATCCGCAGACAGTATTTGATTACAATACTCATCGCCTTCCTTGTAGCGCAGACCGGCAAACCAACGTCAGTAGAATGATAGCAAGGATTGTCGACGACAGTAACATAATCGTTTTAAATGAGAGTTCCCTTACGATGACAAAATCACCATATCAATGACTGAGCGCTACACACATCGTGTCAGCTAGTTTAACATTAGACTTGACGTGGGAGGTAGTAGGAGAACTCCTTGCACCTGGTCATTTACCCAACACACTTAGACGTGACTCAGGAGTGATATGAGGTGTCATAATGCCTGCGCGCAGAAGCCGGATCACAATTATGCTTTCGGAAAGTTAAATAGTTTACGGGATGTGTAGAAACAAGAATAGACTTCACGAATTTTATAGCTTGTATTGAAAAGTCTGCAACGGTGCCTGTCCCACAAAAAAACCTTTGATCCAAAAACTGAAGTATTACCAGTATGGTGAGAGGAGGAAAGCAATAATGCATTGTTGGAGCGAAGGAACGCTCTAAATCTGTACAGAAGACACTGCTCGGAAGGAAATTACGGAAGGTTAAATACATTCTAAGACAGAAAAAAATACGAAGCACGAAGGGATTATCCGATTGAGAAAGAAATTGATAGGTGTGATGTTCATATACACCTAAACAAATGATTACAATTTCATAAAAATTTGATAATTTATTCAAGAGAAAGAGGTTCACAAATTCAGTAAGTGAATAACACGTAGGCCCTTATGCAAGCACTTACTCGGCTTGGTATTGGTTGATCGTTGCTGGATGTCCTCGTGAGGGATGTCGTACGAAATTCTGTCCTATTGGCGCGTTATATCGTCAAAACCCCGAGCTGGCTGCAGGGCACTGCTCGTATTGCTACAAACGTTTTCAATTTGGGAGAGAACCGGCGACCTTGCTGACCAAGGTAAAGTTTGTCAAGCAAGAAACAAAGCAACAGAAACTCTCGCTGGGTGCGGGCGATGATTATCCTGTTCAGGATGGCTTGCCACGAAGGGCAACAAAACTGGACGTAGAATATCGTCAACCTACTGCTGTGATGCAAGGGCACCGCGGATGACAGCCATAGTGCGGTATACACCACTTCTAACAAACACCGAACAACGCGCTCCAGTACGCGGCCGCCAAATACATCGCTGGCCGCATTTCTCTGGGCGTCCCGCTGCTTCCATCGCTGGCCGTCTTCACACGCACGCTCCCTTACGTGGCCGAGAAATACATCGCTGGCCGCACTTCTCCGGGCGGCTCGCGGCTACCATCGCTGGCCACCTTCGCGCGCGCGCGTTGTCAGCACACAGCAATTGGCTACGCCAGGAAACATTGCGATTGGTTTTCCCTGGAAAACAGCGACCCCAGCCGACGGCTCCACTAACTAGCAAGCCTTATATAAACCCGGCTGCCGCCGCAAACGATAGTTCTCATCGGGAAGTGTAGTACGCCGTGTTCCAGCTGCTTGTGGATGACTCGCCGCACCACTCGAGGTTACCTGGCTGCTCGGCGGTAAATCTTGCTACTTCACTTGGAGAGACTGAACTTCACTGGACTTCGGAATAATTACGGGACGTGCACCCCACCATGCACATTCGGACATTGGTATAACCAAACTTTAATTCTGCATTACTTCTGAGTGTGAGCCTGGGTAGACGCTTGGCTAACATAATTGTTAAAAAGTGATTTGTGATTTAATAAACCAGACTGAAGAGGTTATTGTGTTATTCCTGGTTATAACACATAGGTGTCCTGCTATGGAATGAAACAGTACCACAGCCCATCGCTTTTTTTGTCTTAGACTGTTGTATTGTTAATACTTCTAGTCATTTTCCCTCAGTAGGTACTACAAGTAGATTTATCACGCGTATAAAAAAGTTCCATCTTCTGCAACTGAATGTTTTATTTGTGTCTACCAAGTTTGTTTCACCTATTCAAGCCAGGCATCTTCAACGGTCTATAATATAAAGAAAATAATTTAATTATATATTTTGGTCGGAGATCTGTGAAGAATCGGTATGGCAATCAGGCGCATTCGCCGTGAGCGTTGAGGCAATCATCCCACCTAGGCACCAGGTTCAACATAACCATTTGGTAAGACATAGTGTCCTGCTGCGTAAAGAAGTCCGTAACTTCCTGCTACACCTCCTCTCCGGCAGTAGTCGCCGACACTTTGAAGCCTTTTTGAGGGACCGAAGGCGTGATGGGAAGATATCAGGACCATGTGGCGAGTATATCACACTCGAGTTGGGGTAACCTTTGCGTCATGACATTTGCTGTATCATGAAGCGGCAGCACCCCTTATCGCAGCGTTAAACAATAATAGTTTTCAACAGACATGTTGTCCATTCTTCATTTCCCGCTGGATGTCTACCGGTTTTTGTTCTTCGGCAGCCAGAAAAAAATAGCAGTATGTTGGTCGCATTTGGAGGCATTTCGTGATGAAATGAAAAGCTTGGCTAGAGCTTCCGGTCAGGGAGACCGGTCGCCTGGTGCAACTCTTTTTAGCTGAAGCTACTTCGGCGACTTGAGCGTCGATGGGGATGAGATGGTGATGATGAAGACAGCACAACACCCAGTCACCGAGTGGAGAAAATCCCCTAACCAGCCGGGAATCGAACCAGGGCCCCTTGGCATGCCATTACATCAAGCTGATACTTTTTTTCTGATGTCATCCTGTTCGTTGCATTTGCTCAAGGTGGATGTCCCATGACACCCGTTGAAATTCATCGTTGATCCGTTCACTCAGTTTCTTTATTGCAGCTAACCTTCTGACCGAACACACTGAACTACCGTGCCGGCAACCACTCAGCTATCGAGGTCGTCATCACATTGGTAATAACGTCCCCATAGTTCACATGTCCGCATTTTTCGCATGAATCCCTAACCTGTATGTCGGTGCTTCTAATACCAACCCATCGGATTCGCGCCGTATATACGATGCAGTACCGCCCTCACACGGAAATTTTTTGACCGCTACTCATAATTTAACTACACGCATCAAAAAAAAGCTTTGCATCACCTCAGTTCCGACAGTTCCGGAACCAATACAGAAAATTGGAATAGAGATCAACAAAAACACCATTTCCGCCCTTTTTACTGCTTATGAAAACCACCCGTTGCATGTTGTATCACCAAACAGCGACACCTTCAGAAGTGGTGGTCCAGATTGCTGTAACACCGGTACCTCTAACACCCAGTGGCACGTCATCTTGCATTGAAGCAAGCCTGTATTCGTCGTGGCATACTATCCACAAGTTCATCAAGGTACTGTTGGTCCAGATTGTCCCACTTCTCAACGGCGATTCGGCGTACATTCCTCAGAGTGGTTGGTGGGTCACGTCGTCCATAAACAGCCCTTTTCAATCTATACCAGGCATGTTGGATACAATTCATGTCTGGAGAACATGCTGGCCACTCTAGTCGAGCGATGTCGTTATCATGAAGGAAGTCATTCACAAGATGTGCACGGTGGGGGCGCTAATTGTCGTCCATGAAGACGAATGCCTCGCCAATATGCTGCCGATTGGTTACACTATCGGTCGGAGGATGGCGTTCACCGGAACCGCGCGACTGCTACGGTCGCAGGTTCGAATCTTGCCTCGGGCATGGATGTGTGTGATGTCCTTAGGTTAGTTAGGTTTAAGTAGTTCTAAGTTCTAGGGGACTGATGACCACAGATGTTAAGTCCCATAGTGCTCAGAGCCATTTGAACCTTTTTTGATGGCGTTCACGTATCGTACAGTCGTTACGGCACCTTCCATGACCACCAGCGGCGTACATCGTCCCCACATAATGCCACCCCAAAACAGCATGGAACCTCCACCTTGCGGCACTCGCTGAACAGTGTGTCTAAGGCGTTCAGCCTGACCAGATTGCCTCCAAACACGTCTCCGACGATTGTCTAGTTGAAGGCATATGCGACACTCATCGGTGAAGAGAACGTGATGCCAATCCTGAGCGGTCCATTCGGCATTTTTTGGGTCCATCTGTACCGCACTGCGTGGTGTCGTGGTTGCAAGATGGACCTCGCCATGGACGTCGGGAGTGAAGTTGCGCATCATGCAGCCTATTGCGCACTGTTTGAGTCGTAACACGACGTCCTGTGGCTGCACGAAAAGCATTATTCAGCATGGTCGCGTCGCTGTCAGGGTTCCTCCGAGCCATAATCCGTAGGTAGCGGTCATGCACTGAAGTAGTAGCCCTTGGGCGGCCTGAGCGAGGCGTGTCATCGACAGTTCCTGTCTCTCTGATCCTGCCTCGGGCATGGATGTGTGTGATGTCCTTAGGTTAGTTAGGTTTAAGTAGTTCTAAGTTCTAGGGGACTTATGACCTCAGATGTTGAGTCCCATAGTGCTCAGAGCCATTTTTAAGTCCCATAGTGCTCAGAAACATTTGAACATTTGAACCTGCCTCTCTGTATCTCCTCCATGTCCGAACAGCATCGCCTTGATTCACTCCGAGACGCCTGGGCACTTAGCTTGTTGAGAGCCCTTCGTGGCATAAAGTAACAACTGCGGTATTGACCGTCTAGGCACGGTTGAACTACAGACAACAGGAGCGGTGTACCTCCTTCCTTGTGGAATGACTGGAACTGATCGGCTGTCGGAACCCCTCCGTCTAATATGCGCTGCTCATGCATGGTTGCTTACATTTTTGAGCGGGTTTAGTGACATCTCTGAACAGTCAAAGGAACTGTGTCTGTGATAGAATATCCACAGTCAAAGTCTATCAATGGGAGTTCTGGGAATTGGGGTGATGCAAACCTTTTTTTGATGTGTGTTTGATTTGTTACGCTCTTTACTCCAGTTACGTTTTGGTTATGTAAAATTACCTTCCCAACAGTGAGAAAGATTGTAATATGCAACCACGTTAGGTACAACGCAAAATGCAGAGTAATGTAACACCCGGCAGGCGATGCAGCAGTACTGTTATGTTGCTGTCGTAGCTGCGGGAACAGCACAGTGCAGCGTCGTTGTCTCGTTATTTCCACTGCATTCAGTGTTACCACGCACGAGGTGCGCATTCTTCAATTCCTCTTCAGTAAACTTGTCCATTCTGTACCACTGTTAAAGTACAGCTGACGCAGTCGAAAGAAGAAACCAGAGCCGCGCGGGATTACCGAGCGGTCTAGGGCGCTGCAGTCATGGACTACGCGGCTGATCCCGGCGGAGATTCGAGTCCTCCCTCGGGTGTGGATGTGTGTGTTTGTCCTTAGGACAATTTAGGTTAAGTAGTGCGTAAGCTTAGGCACTGATGACCTTAGCAGTTACGTCCCATAAGATTTCACACACATTTGAACATTTTGAAGAAATCAGAGACATAACCGAGCAGTATCGAATGCTGGCTTGAGGGTGAAGAGTAAATTGGACATTACTGTTGTCAACAGCAAGCACCATCTCTGAATGGAATAAATATGTTTCCAAATAAGTCACATAGCATATACTATCGACTTTCGCAATCTCGCGCAGATATTTTCAGTGTAATACACGGAGATAAATCTGAATAAGAAATCGAACTAAATGCAATTATTTCTAACAAGCCACCAGAGACCACTCGCCCATTTACCACTATACTCGCCGGGCAGTGTGCCCGTGCGGTTCTAGGCGCTTCAGTCTGGTACCGCGTGACCGCTACGGTCGCAGGTTCGAATCCCGCCTCGGGCATGGATGTGTGTGATGTCCTTAGGTTAGTTAGGTTTAAGTAGTTCTAAGTTCTGGGGGACTGATGACCTAAGATGTTAAGTCCCATAGTGCTCAGAGCCATTTGAACCATTTTTTGAACCACTATACTCAGAACACAACCTAAACGACCTCCGGATTTTTGTCGCTCAAGTTAGGGTTGACACTGTACGTCGTATCTAAGGCGCTGCAGTCATGGACTGTGCGGCTGGGCCCGGCGGAGGTTCGAATCCTCCCTCGGGCATGGGTGTGTGTGTTTGTAATTAGGATAATTTAGGTTAAGTAGTGTGTAAGCTTAGGGACTGATGACCTTATCAGTTAAGTCCCATAACATTTTACACACTTTTTTTTTACATCGTAGCAGGCAAAAGACTAAAATCACAAGTAAGTCATCAAACAACATGTAAACTCCCAGTGCTAATTTTTTTCCCTTAGATGTCACCCAGATGACCGAAAAGGACTAGATATTAAGTTTCTGACACCGTTAATTGTTTCTTAGAATTTTTATTACGTACTTGACGTGACTGAATGCATCCCAGTAGCCGGCCGAAGTGGCCGTGCGGTTAAAGGCGCTGCAGTCTGGAACCGCAAGACCGTTACGGTCGCAGGTTCGAATCCTGCCTCGGGCATGGATGTTTGTGATGTCCTTAGGTTAGTTAGGTTTAACTAGTTCTAAGTTCTAGGGGACTAATGACCTCAGCAGTTGAGTCCCATAGTGCTCAGAGCCATTTGCATCCCAGTAACTCATTTTAAAGTCAGCAAACTCTTAATAGCTGCTAAGGAGTTCGTGGTACCAAGAGCCGTCGAGTGATAGACTGAAACAGAGGCTGACACAAAAGGAAGGTGTGAACACGAAGCCCTTCAGGCCCCCGAAGCATGGAAAGTCGTCGAAGTAGATGGAACAGCTTCGCAGAATTCCCGCTCAGCGAGTTTCTCACAGGCGTTGGTCTCTTTCCGCGAACAGAGGCACCGCCTGAGATGCAGATGAGGTTGGACAGAATCGGAACCAATCACTGGTATTGTGTACTACGGACAGCGCCTGCCGCTCTCTGCGGGTTCACAGCAGCCTACCTCCAGGAATCGTTATTTCAGAGACGCAGCGTACTTCTCATGCACCTTTCAATGAGTGGCTCTGAACGTCAGCATACAAGGGTGCAGTTATCTTTCTACTTCTGCATTATGGTTCCACATCGTGTAGCGCAGGGCCCCCAAACTGTTTCGTCGAAAGGAACTCTTTTAGAACTCTGGCACATTAATGGATCATCTTGCTTATTTTGCAGGTTACTACAGCTTTTAAAAATGAGAAGAATTGTTTTTTTCATGATTACTCCAATGTTAAATCATAACAAACAACAGAGAAATAATTTAAAAATTTAAACAATTAGTATCATCAAAATGTCGAGAAATAGCGCCATGTTATCGGTAGTCTTCCGTGGAGCACTTATTCATTTCCTGCGGAACATTTGGCTTCTGCGCAACAGTGTGGTGCAGTGTAATGTTTTTGTCAGTGTAAAACTAAATTTTCGTACGAATTTTAAAGAAAATGCTGAAATAAAGGAAATCTTATCTATACAATAAAAAACACCGTCTACTATTTCCAAGACCATGGTTCAACGAATGATGTTCTGAACTTAAGGCAGTCAGGCATGGTTCACCACAGGGTTCTGTCTTGTATCGCTTGTTCTTCCTAATATACAAAAGCTAAGTCACCCCTACAGGAATGATTACACGCATCATGTAATACCGTGTAACTCCGGCCCTGGACTTGATAACCGCCTGGATTCGATTTGAAAGGAGTCAGCAAAGGTGTGCAGGTACATCGCACCCAGGTCAAGCCACTCGCTGACGAGCTGACCGCGCAGTTCCACCAAACTTCGGCGATGCTGGTGTCGGCATTTTGCCCGCAGATTTTCTATGCGGTTCAAGTCAGGTGATTTTACAGGGCAGTCGAGTTGGAATATTGTGGGGAAGTGTTCAGAAACCAGTCACATATTCTTGCAGCCCGATGAACTTTGCTGATGTCGTCTTTAAGCGCCTGTGTGCACAATGGCCTCTTGCGAGATGACCAGTTCCTAATATTCATTGCATGCAGTTCCCGTCTCAATATTCTCTCGCTAACAGGTGTGGTTGTACCCGTGGTCTGTGCTCCTAATCCCGGCGGGGGTTCGAGTCCTCCCTCGGGCATGGGTGTGTGTGTTTGTCCTGAGGATAATTTAGGTTAAGTAGTGTGTAAGCTTAGGGACTGATGACCTTAGCAGTTAAGTCCCATAAGATTTCACACACGTTTTTTGTACCCGTGGTCTAGGGACGCCGGCACGGTAGCTCAGCATATTCGGTCAGAGAGTTAGCTATCCTCTGTAACAAAAAACTGAGCAAACATATCAGCCGTGAACCTGAACAGCTGTCATAGGACGTCCGCCCCGAACAAATGCAACGAACAACAAAGAATTAAATGAGATCGGCCGCGAAGTCGAATCCCGCCACTGCTTAAATTGTGATTAATAATCAGCACTGGCGGCATAAGAAGTCACCCTCATTCTGCCACGGCCTTGTCAAAGAGGGCGGAGGAGCGGACAGAGTTCCAGTGCATTTCCTTGTCCAAGGGGTGGGAAACTGCCCCTAAAGGTAGAACAATCAGCAGTGATCAACGGCATGATGATGCAGAAGGCAATGGAAACCACTGCATTAAAGACACGTAACGTGTATCCACAGGACATGTGGCCTGTAATTGAAAAATTGTCATGATAATCTCTCCATTGGCAAAAGATTCCAGAATAGTCCCCCACTCGGGTGTCAAGTAGGGGACTGCAAAGGGGGAGGTGACCATAAGAAAAAAATCGACTAGTCAACGAAAGGATAACGCTCTGTGAGACGGGGCGTGCAATTGCAGAAGCATGAGCGTGGTAGGGAAATTAAAAAATCTGAATATGGAAATGCAAAAGTTCAGTCTAGATATAGTAGGGATCAGTGAAGTGAAGTGGAAAGAAGACAAGGATTTCTGGTTAGATGTGTATAGAGTAATATCAACAAAAGCAGAAAATGTTATAACGGGAGTGGAATTCGTTACGAATAGGAAGGTAGACCAGAGAGTGTATTACTATGAACATTTCATTTCAGTGATAGGGTAGTTCTTATCAGAATCGACAGCTAACTAATACTGACATAGCCAGTTCGGGCATACTTTTGGGGAAGGGGTAGAAGAAAAGGTTACAGGAGAATATGTGCTTGGAATAAGGAATGAGAGGGGAGAAAGACTAATTGAGTTCTGTAGTAAATTTCGGCTAGTACTCTGTTCAAGAATCACAAGAGGAGGAGGAGGTATACTTGGGAAAGGCCGGGTGATACGGGAAGATTTCAGTTAGATTACATCATGGTCAGACAGAGATTCCGTAATCAGATAGTAGATTGCAAGGCGTACCCAGGATCAGATACAGCCTCAGTTCACAATATATTAGTGATGAAGAGTAGGCTGAAGTTTAAGAGATAAGTCAGGAAGAATTAATACGCAAAGAAGTGGGATATGGGAAGTATTAAGGAATGACGAGATACGCCTGAAGTTCTTTAAGGCTGTAGATACAGCAGTAAGGAATAGCTCAGTAGGCAGTACAGCTGAAGAGGAATGGATGTCTCTTAAAAGGGCAATCACAGATGTTGGAGAGAAAAAACATTGGTAGAAAGAAGGTAATTCAGAAGAAACGATGGGTAACGAAAGAAATACTTCGGTTGATCGATGAAAGGAGGAAGTACAAAAATGTTCCGGGAAACTGAGGAATAGAGAAATACTGATTGCTGAGCAATGAACTAAATAGGAAGTAGTGGGAAGCTAAGACGAAATGGTTGCATGAAAAGTGTGAAGAAATCGAAAAAGTCAAACTCAGCATAACGCAAAGTCAAAACAATCTTCTGGGACATTAAAAGCAGTGGGTTTCTATTGTTAAACGCAGAGGAGAGAGTAGATACGTGGAAAGAATACACTTAAAACCTCTATGAGGGCGAAGATTTGTCTGATGTGATAGAAGCAGAAACAGGAATCGATTTAGAAGAGATAGACGACCCAGTATTAGAATCAGAAATGAAAAGAGCTGTGAGTGCTTAAGATCAAATAAGGTAGAATGGATCAATAAAATCCCATCAGAATTTCTAAAATCATTGCGGAAGTGGCAAAAAACGACTATTCACTTTGGTGTGTAGAATGTATGAGTCTGGCGACGTACCATCTGACTTCCGGAAAAATATCATCCACGCAATGCTCAAGACTTCAAGAGCTGACAAATGCGAGAATTATCGCACATTCAATTTAACAGCACATTAATCTAAGTTGCTGACAAGAATAATATAAAGAAGAATGGAAAAGAAAACTGAGGATGTGCTAGATTACGAACAGTTTAGGTTTAGAAAAGGTAAAAACACGAGAGAAGCAACTCTGATGTTGCGGCTGGTTATGGAAGCAAAACCAAAGGAAAAGCAAGAGATGTTCATAGGAACTGTCGACCTGAAAAAAGCGTTCCACAGTGAAAACGGTGCAAGATGTTCGAAATTCTGAGAAAAATATCGGTAAGCTTTAGGGAGAGACGGCTAATATACAATATGTAAAAGTACAAGACACTAGAGTGAATAATAAGAGTGGACGACCAAGAACGAAGTGTCAGGATTTAAAAGGGTGTAAGACATTGATGTAGTCTTTCGCTCCTACTGTTCAATCTGCACATCTAAGAAGCATCGAGAGGATATACAGGGTGTTACAAAAAGGTACGGCCAAACTCTCAGGGAACATTCCTCACACACAAATAAAGAAAAGATGTTATGTGGACATGTGTCCGGAAACGCTTACTTTCCATGTTAGAGCTCATTTTATTACTTCTCTTCAAATCACATTAATCATGGAATGGAAACACACAGCAACAGAACGTACCAGCGTGACTTCAAACACTTTGTTACAGGAAATGTTCAAAATGTCCTCCGTTAGCGAGGATACATGCATGCACCCTCCGTCGCATGGAATCCCTGATGCGCTGATGCAGCTCCGGAGAATGGCGTATTGTATCACAGCCGTCCACAATACGAGCACGAAGAGTCTCTACATTTGGTACCGCGGTTGCGTAGACAAGAGCTTTCAAATGCCCCCATAAATGAAAGTCAAGAGGGTTGAGGTCAGGAGAGCGTGGAGGCCATGGAATTGGTCCGCCTCTACCAATACATCGGTCACCGAATCTGTTGTTGAGAAGCGTACGAACACTTCGACTGAAATGTGCAGGACCTCCATCGTGCATGAACCACATGTTGTACTTGTAAAGGCACATGTTCTAGCAGCACAGGTAGAGTATCCCGTATGAAATCATGATAACATGCTCCATTGAGCGTAGGTGGAATAACATGGGGCCCAATCAAGACATCACCAACAATGCCTGTCCAAACGTTCACAGAAAATCTGTGTTGATGACGTGATTACACAATTGCGTGAGGATTCTCGTCAGCCCACACATGTTGATTGTGAAAATTTACAATTTGATCACGTGGGAATGAAGCCTCATCCGTAAAGAGAACATTTGCACTGAAATGACAATTGACACATTGTTGGATGAACCATTCGCAGAAGTGTACCCGTGGAGGCCAATCAGCTGCTGATAGTGCCTGCACACGCTGTATATGGTACGGAAACAACTGGTTCTCCCGTTGCACTCTCCATACAGTGACGTGGTCAACGTTACCTTGTACAGCAGCAACTACTCTGACATTAGGGTTATCGTCAACTGCACGAAGAATTGCCTCGTCCATTGCAGGTGTCCTCTTCGTTCTAGGTCTTCCCCAGTCGCGAGTCATAGGCTGGAATGTTCCGTGCTCCCTAAGACGCCGATCAATTGCTTCGAACGTCTTCCTGTCGGGACACCTTCGTTCTGGAAATCTGTCTCGATACAAACGTACCGCGCCACGGCTATTGCCCAGTGCTAATCCATAGATCAAATGGGCATCTGCCAACTCCGCATTTGTAAACATTGCACTGACTGCAAAACCACGTTCGTGATGAAGACGAACCTGTTGATGCTACGTACTGATGTGCTTGATGCTAGTACTGTAGAGCAACGAGTCGCATGTCAACACAAGCACCGAAGTCAACATTACCTTCCTTCAATTGGACCAACTGGCGGTGAGTCGATGAAGTGCAGTACATACTGACGAAACTAAAATGAGCTCTAACATGGAAATTAAGCGTTTCCGGACACATGTCCACATAACATCTTTTCTTTATGTGTGTGCGAGGAATGTTTCCTGAAAGTTTGGCCGTATCTTTTTGTAACACCCTGTAGAAAGGTTCAGGACTGGAATTAAAATACAATGTGAAAGAATATCAATGATAAGATTCGCTGATGACATTGCTATCATGAGTGAAAGTGAAGAAGAAGTACATGATCTGCTGAATGAAATGAACAATCTAATGAGTAAGAAATATGGATTGAGAGTCAATCGATGAAAGGCGAAAGTAATAAGAAGTAGCAGAAATGAGAACAGCTAGAAACTTATCAGGATTGATGGTCACTAAATAGATGAAGTTAAGGACTAGATCATCAGTCCTTTAGACTTAGAACTACTTAAACCTAACTAACCTAAGGACATCACACACATCCATGCCTAAGACAGGGTTCGAACTTGCGACCGTAGCAGCAGCGCCGTTCCGGACTGAAGCGCCTAGAACCGCTCGTCCACAACGGCCGGCATTATGTGGAAAACACCAATGACGGACGGAGCAAGGAGGACATCAAAAGCAGACTAGAAATGGCACAAAAGGCATTCCTGACCAAGAGAATCTATTGGCATCAAACATATGCATTAATTTTAGGAAAACGTTTCTAGGGATGTACCTCTGGAGTACAGCATTGTATGGCAGCGAAACATGGACTGTGGGTAAAACGGAGAAGAAGAGGCTCGAAACATTTGAGATGTGATGCCACAGACGAACGTTGAAAATTAGGTGGACTGTTAAGATAAGGAATGAGGAGGTTCTGCGCAGAATCGGAGAGGAAATGAATACGTGGTTCAAAATGGTTCAAAAGGCTCTAAGCACTATTGGACTAAACATCTGAGGTCATCAGTCCCCTAGACTTAGAACTACTTAAACCTAACTAACCTAAGTACATCACACACATCCATGCCCAAGGCAGTATTTGAACCTACGATCGTAGCAGCATCGCCGTACCGGACTGAAGCACCTAGAACCGCTCGGCCACAGCGGCCGGCAATATGTGGAAAACACTGATAAGCAGAAGGGATAGGATGATAAGACACATGTTAAGACATGAGGGAGTGACTTCCATGGTACTAGAGGAATCTGTAGAGAGCAGGAATTGTAGAGAAAGACATAGATCGGAATACATCCAGCAAATAATTGAGGACGTAGGTTGGAAGTGCTATTCTGAGATGAAGAGGTTGGCACAGGAGAGGAGTTCGTGGCGGACCGCATCAAACCAGTCAGAAGACTGATGAAGAAAAAAAAAAAAAGAAGGTTGTAGTGGACCTTTCATTCGCTGCCTGTAGCAATTGCCGTCGGGTTTGGAAGCGACTATGATTCACAAGCCGAGAAACGCGTAATCGGTCCCTCTGCGTCAGGATCTCATTCCGACAACAATTCAGTATTCGTGCTTCGCGCCGCGGGTGTTACATCGCTGCTGGTACACACGAACAAACCATCGCGAAACACAAACAAATCCAACAACTTCACATACCGTATGGCAGAACACGATTGCCCCCCTTTCCCACTCTGTACTGTACTTCATTTACTTATTTTTACATACAATGACCACTTGAAGCATGAACGCTTCACTGATCTCTACAGCCAAACGCTCACGCAGAAACAGTGAGCGCAGCTGTACACATAAGTCGGTCGCAGCACCACCTGTAAACGCTTGACGATTCTTGTGTGCGTGCACACTGGGATCACTGATTCCTGTGAGCTTATCTTCCACTTACAACGCGACTAAACGCACTATTCAAGTAAGGGACGTATATTTGTATTAAATGGATACTATTGTAGTAATAATACACTACATGTGCTTTTTTATATTGTATTTGCCGCTATCAGTTTCCAGCGGTGGCTCATTCTGAAGCGGTATCTGGATAAAATGAAGCTATTATCACCATATGTATAGTTTTTTTCTCACTGTGTAAGATGTTGAATGTTACACTTCTGGCCATAACAATTGCAACACCAAGAAGAAATGCAGATGATAAACGGGTATTCATTGCACAAATATATTATACTATAACTGACATGTGATTACATTTTCACGCAATTTGGGTGCATACTCCTGAAAAATCAGTACCCAGAACAACCACCTCTGGTCGTAATAACGGCCTTGTTACGCCTGGGCATTGACTCGAACAGAGCTTGGATGGCGTGTACAGGTACAGCTGCGTATGCAACTTCAACACGATACCACAGTTCATCAAGAGTAGTGACTGGCGTATTGTGACGAGCCAGTTGCTCAGCCACCATTGACCAGACGTTTTCAGTTAGTGAGAGATCTGGAGAATATGCTGGCCAGGGCAGCAGTCGAACATTTTCTGTATCCAGAAAGGCCCGTACAGGACCTGCAACATGAGGTCGTGCATTATCCTGCTGAAATGTAGGGTTTCGCAGGGATCGAATGAAGGGTAGAGCCACGGGTCGTAACACATCTGAAATGTAACGTCCACTGTTCAAAGTGCCGTCAATGCGAACAAGAGGTGACCGAGACGTGTAATCAATGGCAATAACGCCAGGTGATACGCCAGTATGGCGCTGACAAATACATGCTTCCAATGTGCGTTCACCGCGATGTCGCCATACACGGATGTGACCATCACGATGCTGTAAACAGTACCTGGATTCATCCGAAAAAATGACGTTTCGCCATTCGTGCACCCAGGTTCGTCGTTGAGTACACCATCGCAGGCGCTCCTGTCTGTGATGCAGCGTGAAGGGTAGCCGCAGTCATGGTCTCCGAGCTGATAGTCCATGCTGCTGCAAACGTCGTCAAACTGTTCGTGCAGATGGTTGTTGTCCCTGCAAACATCATCATCTGTTGACTCAGGGGTAGAGACGTGGCTGCACGATCCGTTATAGCCATGCGGGTAAGATTCCTGTCATCTCGACTGCTAGTGATAGGAAGCCGTTGGGATCCAGCAGGGCGTTCCGTATTACCCTCCTGAACCCAACAATTCCATATTCTGCTAACAGTCCCTGGATCTATACCAACGCTAGCAGCAATGTCACGATACGATAAACCGCAATCGCGATAGGCCACAATCCGACCTTTATCAAAGTCGGAAACGTGATGGTACGCATTTCTCCTCCTTACACGAGGCATCACAACAACGTTTCACCAGGCAACGCCGGTCAACTGCTGTTTTTGTATGAGAAATAGGTCGGAAACTTTCTCATGTCAGCACGTTGTAGGTGTCCCCACCGGCGCCAACTTTGTGTGAATTCTCTGAAAAGTTAATCGTTTGCACACCACAGCGTCTTCTTCCTGTCGGTTAAGTTTCGAGTCTGTAACACGTCATCTTCATGGTGTAGCAATTTTAATGGCCAATAGTGTATTTGTTTTGTTTTTTCATCTTTGTGAAGGACTGCTATAGTATCGATTTATGTGTCACAGTTGCAGTCTGTTACCAAATTTACATCTTTTATGAAAATCTGTAAGCATTTCGTCAGAGTTATCAATATATGTTTTTATTCGTAAGTTCTGTTTGTGCGTTTAAAATGTTATTAGAATTTTTTGTGAAATGTACGTAGATTTCTATTTTATCTGATATGCTGAAGTACCTTACTTTTTCGGCTCTGTGAAGAAAGGAAGGATTAATGCTTATGTCTGTTGTTGAGTCTCGATTTTCTCCAAGTTGCTTACTAAATTCTTCAACGTTTAGAATTTCGCTCTTTTTCACTTTACCTTCAACAGAGTACTTATTTATAATTTTTAAGAAATTTCAACTGCGATTTTAATCCACTATAATGTTTACTGCTAATGTATATTTTGCTATGAACAGCGGGATTTCATTTATCATAGAATATAAGCACTAATGGTTCTAGTTCAAATGGATCCAGTACCGTGAGCCAGTGGGACGACACGATATTGTAAACATCGAAAAATGAGTGGTTCCGCTGATGAATAATCACTGAGGATGCTGGAAGGATGTCGCTGATCCAGAATTATCAGAGTTTTCCGTTGAAGAAGATGCGTTTGTGGACGCAACTGATAACGATAGCAACGATTACGCTGGTAATGGTGATGGTAGTGGACTGCGACATATCGACAAGTATCACAAGGGGATTTGTAAGAAATCACAACTGCGACAAGGCTAACTGATATCTCACCAACCCAAGATCGCATTTATAGGTCACGTTCACCTGCAGTACATATTTCATCAACAACTTGCATGAATCTGTGATTGTGATTGTACTGCAATCGCGTCACACATAGATAAACTGTGCGAAACATAGTTCAGCGAGTGAGAGCTGATGAGCACGCGGCATCAGGCATGCAATCTGATGTTCCTGCCGACGGCCTCGCGACGGTCAACGATTAACGTAACATGTGTTGTGCCGCAGGGCAAACTAGTGAGACTGTTACTCATTGAATCAGTTGATATCTCAGAATTTTCGCAGATGTCATAGTTATCTATAAGGAAATTGCACCCGGTAAAAATTGCAGTAATATTCGGTCAGATGGGGACAGAATGTCAGTCTGGTGCAAACAATGGCAGATTGCTCTTATCCTAGAGATTTCTAAAGTTCTACACTTCATGAAGCGTAAAAGCATCTTACGTGTTGAATGCAGACTTGGCGAGTCATACATGCAGCCATTTATAAGAATATTTGACAGTTATACTGTGTGGGAATGTGAACTCAGATGACAAAATAGACTTAGTTGTGGGCAAATTAAATAGTGGCAAACTGGATTTAAGTCTTCAGTAGAGGTTACACACAAAACAGTAACACAAAACAGACAAAACTCAAAAACAAGATAAATAAGGAATGTATAAAATTAGATGTAAGACTGTAACATGTTCGATATCGGACAAAGAAAAGGAAAACTCAGAACAAGATACAAAGAACATAAAACAAATGCGAAAACCTTTCCACGCTTAGTACGCGACTTAGAGAAAATCGAAACTCTACAACAGACATAAGCATTAACCATTCCTTTCTTCACTGAGCTGGAAAAGAAAGCTACTTCAAAATCTCAGGGGAAATACAAGTCTAGTTGGATTTCGCAAAAAATTCTAATAACGTTTTAAACGAACAAACAGAAATGAGGAATAAAAATATATATTGAGAACTTTGATGAACTTCTTATAGATTTTCATAGAAGAACTAAACTCCGCCCGAACAGGTCTTGAAGGCCCATAAAAGATGTAAATTTAGTAAAGACCATTTCTGTGACGCATAAATCGATGCTATAACGGTCCTGAAAAATATGACAAAACAGAAGTAGATCATAACTGACAAGGAACATTTAAGATCCTATACCGCAAGCTAGAATTATACATATGCCTATAACAACTTCATTGTATCCAGGTACCACTTCAGAATGAGCCACCGCTGGAAACCTGTAGCGGTAAATGAAAAATATAAAGCAGCTCTAGTGGATTATTATTACAATAGTATGCATTTGATACAAATTATACGTCCCTTACTTGAATACTATCGGCGGAACCCACTTCATTTTGGAGCTGTGCGAATGGTCACAGCCGCGTTTGACTGTTATGCGAGTGTAATAGAGATATTGAAAATTCGTAACTTAGCGTCGCTTCAAGCAAGAGCGGCACCATCAACCATTCTTTTCGCGCTGCACTTGTGAGTGGAAAGGGAACAAACCCTAATGTATGACGAAGTAGCCAAGGCTGGTCGTCCCAAATATATTCAAAACGAGTAAATATGTCGAAGTGACTTCTTCCCTGAGTTACATCGCACAATATGGTAAACTTCATTCCGTTCGCGAATAGTTTTTAATGTTTATTGGTGCCGACAGGTTGCAACATTTAAAAAATTACATCCACTGCAAACTGAAATGAGTAAACAAGACGGAAATGTAGCACAGTATATATAGAATTAGTATGCTCCACAAATATTACTGGTAACACAATAAGAAATGACAAATCGCCATAGGTACACATTTGGAATATTCTCAATTCAATCCATTTTAATAACGATGCATTTAAATCAGCAATAAAATGCTATTTTGTATATTCTGTAGGAATTGTTTCCAAAGCTGATAGAGAATTAAATATTTGTGCAGGTCTATAAGTAGGATTTAGAAAGAACAGGAGAGCTTATAGATACACATACTGTAAGTAGACTGTTTAGGTTTTTATGTTGGTAACGCCACGTAGTGCTCTGTATGAAAATCGCTGGCTGCGCTGTGTGCAGTCTGTGGCTGGTTGGAATCGTTGGAATATTCGCTAGTGTAGCGTTGGACAGTTGGGTGTGAACAGCCAGCAGTGGTGGATGTGGGGAGAGAGACGCCAGAGTTTTGAAATGTTACTATGAGCGGATGATCTGGACGTGAGTTCGTCACTAAAAGGAAATTTGTAAGAATAAGTAAAGAGAGAAATGTCTGAGTACGTTCAGTTTTGCTCAGCTGTTTGAAAATCAAATAACGTAAGAGTTTTTCCAGCGCTGTCATTCTTTACGTACAAAGGAGAAGTTTCAATACATATAGACATATGGATAAACATACGCACAGGCTGCACATACTGACATATCCTGCTCACAAGGGAAACCCTCCATCGCGCCCTCCTCAGTTTTAGTAGTAAGAGGACCTCGTGGACAGTCCATCAGAAACTGAACACAGACCAAGCATGAAAACAGGAAGAAGGTGTACTGCACTGTGAGAAAAAAAAAAGCAAAATAGAAACAATGAACGTCCAAGAACAAGAAGTGCAATGTAGAGTAACTAGAAAGAGATATGGCGTTGTTATTAAATGGTTACCATTTTGGACTGCCAAGCGGGTGAGCTGTGTTCAAAGCTCCCTCGCGCCAGCTTTTTTTCCGCTATTTGCTTTATTTACATTTGTGTCCGTGTTGTGGTTCAAATGGCTCTGAGCACTATGGGACTCAACATCTGTGGTCATAAGTCCCCTAGAACTTAGAACTACTTAAACCTAACTAACCTAAGGACATCACACACATCCATGCCCGAAGCAGGATTCGAACCTGCGACCGTAGCAGTCGCGCGGTTCCTGACTGAGCGCCTAGAACCGCTAGACCACCGCGGCCGGCCCCGTGTTGTGGTAAAACGTCCGTTTGTAACAGCGAGGTGAAAGGAAGGGACCTATAATGAAACTTTATTCTGCACAACTACTCTGTTAGTAGCGAAAAGGAACTGGTTTTCGAATGCGAGCCGCAGTCGTTTGATGACAAGGCGACAAGTCAACAGAATCCTCCAACGGAAAACAAGTCTGGTGTGTCATACATGGCATTAGTGACAGTACGTGTGTTATATGGAAGGAATCTCTTGTCCACGCACATAATTTGTGCGACTGGTAAGTGTGTTAATATGAGTGTGAATCTCATCACTCCCAAGGAAATGATGAAAACTTAATAGTATGTCACATAAGCTGCAACAGATGAACGCGACAGTTTCACAATAACAAAGTTTCTCTGTGTTCCGTCAAAACATATGTGTTTTAATGCTTTTGATGTTGCGTCCCGTTTTGGACGTCTTGAGTCTTGAATTCCTTTGTTGTAACATAGTGCACACCCGTTTATTTGTTGTTTTCATTTCTGTGAGATGTCTACGTGGTATCTCGCCTGCTCTTACTATTCATCAGATTTACTTGCGACGGTAATATATTCTCACCACATGACTCATATTATGCAACCAGTGTATAGTATGACAGCTGTCAAGACTACAAAAAGAGAATAACCATTTCAATGAGCGGACGAACAGTTCATAAGGTTGTGAAAAAAAAAGTGGCATGACTGAGTTTTGAATAGGGCACGCCCGCCCGGCAGCCCAACACCATGGCCACTTACCTGCGACTCTCGGGGTAACTCAAGCTGCTCTGTATTCCACTTATTCTTGGACCGCTCACTGTTTCTATTTATTTTTCTCGCAGTTCAATATACCTTCTTCCCGTTTTCATGCTTGATCTGTGTTCAGTTTTTGAACTGCTATCCACTGGGCCATCTTAACACTAAATCTGAGGAGAATGGGATGGGGAGTTTTCCTTGTGAGTATCACATGGGGATATAGTCAGTTAATTGTGATCTGGTCTTCCCCTGGCACTCTAATTACCAAGAGCACTAGATGAGCAGCACAGGGAGATACTGTATATCGAGATGCTGACGTTATTGACGAATTCTTACAGTATTTTATACGTTGTTATGTCACTGGACGCAAAGAAGATTTCGAGGCTGCTTGGGAATTGATGACCAAAAGCCAGAAGATTATATCCAAGTACGTTTATCTGATACGTGTTCCGAGGACGTTGTATAAATACATGGTTCGGATCTTCTTCCTCTCTGCGAACACATAGAGGTGTGGGTTTTAAGTTGAGCCGATAGAGGTGTTTGTTGAACTTACAACGATTAAATTCCAGCCGTGATGTAACTGTCGTAAAGCTCCTCGATGGTGACTTCTTATTATACTGTGGTACTCTTGGAATCGTGGGATGAATTCGAGTGTAGTAACTGCCTTTGATTTTAGATGTCCTCGACTATTCACCTTGTTAATTTAATCACAAACGCTTTCTGAACATGAGTATTATATCTGCGAGAGGCAGTTTATCATATCTAATAGCTCCTTCTAGAGATGCTCGCGCTCCTAGGAGATCTACTTGTTCGTTTTCAGGTACCCCAGAGTAACCTTTCATCCATACAATCACGATGTTACACCCGTAATTGCTCCAACTGTGAGGTTGGTACAGCTATTATTAGGGTTTCTAATCAGTAGCAGCGCTGACATGCCATCAGAGATTACGGTTATTGTGTCTCCTTTGGTCGTCTGCGCGAACAGCAGGGCTTCCAAAATCGCAATCAGCTCGGCTGGAAAAATGATAAACTTGTCCAGTTTGTATAGATAGGTCTTCACTTCGGGGTGTGGGGCAACAGTGAGGAGGGGGGTGGGGGTGGGGGGGGGGGGTGAGACAGTTCGAAGAGGAAGCGAACGGCGTAACACGTATCGAACTTGATCAAATGCTAATAAGAGAACAGCGCCGCAAACCATTGTCCGCTGTCGGCAGAAGGGTCCCGCAAACATCTACGCTAGTGGAACAACTGCAAGCAAACACGGATCTCAGGTACCGTTCGTGGATTCATCAGCTCTCTTGAAGCCCATCAGGCTGTGTTCTGCTGCTGTAGCGATCAAACGACTACCTCGAGCAGCTGTTCAGACGTTGGCAACGTATATAACAAACGAAAAAGTGGATATGGTACCGTTTACGTCTAATATCGCCATACTGTTCGAGGAGCGTTTGTATGCTGAAAGATATCCTGATAATGCCGTCATGACATAATGACATGCATAACACATCATATTTTTCAGAAAACTTTAAGGTGATGCGGTGCTTCTGTGCAAGATTTTGCTTACGGTTAAAGCACGTTTTACAACCCATTGCTCAATAAGGCTTCGCAATATGCATCGATGGTGAGGAGGAAAATCATTCTTGGTGACAAAAGTGAATAAACAACGACTTTGGTCTGTGAACGTGTCATGAAAGCTTTTCGAGAGTCACATCGCTGCTTCCTGGTTATAGCCATAGGTATCTACAGTTTCTGACAGATATGCATTTATTGGAGGACATCACTTTGGACATAAAGCAACACACATTTTACAAGGGTCCATGTACGAGATGTATGATTTATTAGTATGCTTTATTAGTATGTACAGAATTTTAAGGAAACTGGGCGTCTTCGTATGGGCAAAAGCTGTGGGTGGCCATGAACATCTCAGGAACAGGCTGAATAGATCACGTAACTTCCTCAGAAGTCCACAAAAATCGACTTCTTGTGCGAGTCATAAGCCTAGAATTCCACAACGAGCTGTTTGGAAGTGCTGAGAAAACGTCTGCAAATAAAAGCATCGGATTCACGTGCATCAAACCGTTAGACATACGAGAAGCTTTTGCAGAAACAATTTTGCATTGATACCGGGCACTTGTAGATGATGATGATATCACCCGCAGGTTGATTTTCAGCGATGAGGCTGCTTTTCACATGAATATTGCAGGAGTTCGATAGAGCATCCCACTTATATTTCTGGCCCCACAACTTTCCCCATTCCCGGATTAGAATTTGGAGCTCGTGTATGCCATTACATCAATAATGTCGACGTAGACCTAATTTTCTTTAGTTTCGTTCATCTCCCTCCCTCTAAATGGGATATGGGTGTGCTGTCAGAAGTACATACATCCAGCTCTTAAGCCAATAAGTTTGAAAATACGTAAGCACAAGTTAGTATAAAAAGTTAAACATTTGGATATGTTTACAAAATTAATAAATAGATTAAATTTTTTCCTGTGTAAATATAAAATTAAACTCAATACTTTCTCGTTTATTAATTTAAAAGAGAAAATAGGTAAAATAAAAAGAAGATTAAAAAGATATTTAAAAGACTTTTGGACAGGTGACGATCTTAAAATGATGCGGTGCAGTTTCACTAAAAGTTAAATCATATGCACCATGGAAGGATGTTTAGGGCAGGAAAATCGATAGGCTTCCTGGCGGAGTGAAAGACTTTAGCGTGTTGGTCGAAGCAGAGGGATCCGCTGAGTTGCAACCACGGAGTTCAGTGTAGGCCTTGGAGTGCACGGTAGGAAACAGACACTGGGTAGAAGAGAGGGATATTGCCAGGGATACAGCATGAAGAGAAAATGAGATATATATACAGAGAAAATGGGGAGAGATGGGATTCTTGAAGTCTGGTGTAATACGAAGAAAACGTTATAGCTAATATTATGGATTCATATCTGGGCTGATTTCACTGTCTGTACGAAGGAGAAGGTTTTAAGTTTCATTTAAAGAGAATACGGAGTATGTATAGGTGCAGAGTTGGTGGAATGCCTCGCTGTAAGCGCCGCAGTACACTAGCATTGGAAGTTAGTGGGGAAACAACAAGGTTGTTAGAGTTTGGTTATCGGAATGGAACGCTCTACTTCGGCCTTTCTGTTTTTCACAGAACACGGAGTTATGTGATAGTGGTTTTTAAAATTCATTAAGAGGTATGGTAAGTTTCTCAATGTTGATGGAAGACACCCGGTAACATAAGAAGGATATGTGTCTTTCTATTGTTACGGTATTTCCATGTGCTCATTAAAATCCCACTTGTTGTTGGAGTATTGCCAGTAGGACCTGTTCCCGACGTTCACTGTGGCGCATCCATTTCCTGTTCGTTGGCAGCGGTGAAGTCCGTAGCGTTACGTGTGCGCAGCACAGACGCCACCTGAATAATAAGCCAGTCACATCGACTCGCACTTCGCCGCCGAACAAACGAACTCGTTTCCACCTGCGTGACGCAAGATTGTGTGACACAGGACAGTCATCTTCGATAATTTCGTTAGGGAGTGAGCAATCCAATTTAACTCGACACAGAAGCGACAACACTAGAAAGAGTAATTAAAGAAGTTAATTACAGTAAGCAGAAACTATGACCCCAGATGTAGTTTTTCCATTTTCCTCGTTGTCTGCTAATGACGGGCAATCGTACCTCTATAGTCTGGTTCTTACGTTACTTTTAATCTGCGGTCAGGCACACTCCTTACAGTCGCAGTCGCCAGTTTGACCAAAGGAGGAAAGTTGTGTGCGTCTGAGGTCGGTCTGCGTATCACGTATAAGATTAAACGTAAATATGAGGGTTGTGGTTAAAATGGTTCAAATGGCTGTGAGCACTATGGGACTTAACTTCTGAGGTCATCAGTCCCCTAGAACTTAGAACTATTTAAACTTAACTAACCTAAGGACATCACACACATCGATGCCCGAGGCAGGATTCGAACCTGAGACCGCATCGGTCGCGCGGCTCCAGACTGTAGCGCCTAGAACCGCTCGGCCACCCTGGCCGACACGAGGGTTGTCCAGAAAGGAAGTTCCGGGCGGTCGCTGAATGGAAACCACAGCGAAAATCGGAAACATTTTATTTGAAATAGCTAGCTACACTTTCCAAATACTTCTCTACACAGTCGCCACTCCGACTTAGACATTTGTCGGAGCGTTATGCAAAATGTCCAACACCATCGTCATAAAAGGCAGCCGCCTGTGCTTTCCGATAATTCTCTACGCTGGTCTACAGCGTGTAGCCCGCGCCCAAGTGTTGTCTTCGTATCCAGCGTTTCATGTGAACAGAGATGATACTCAGGATGAGCCAATTAGAGCTGTGTTGTGGATGATTGAACACTTCCCAACGAAAAGGCTGCAGGAGCGTCTTCACTCCATCTGCACAGTGCGGCTGAGAATTGCCATGAAGAAGGAAGTGCGTGGCAGTTGTGTTAGGTGGGCTGCATTCATTAAGGCGAAGCCTCTCAACGGGCCCTCCTACTTGGCGGGAGACATCGTTGTTCTACACCTTTACTCGCTCACAGTGCGATCTCAACTGAAAAGAGCGTCTTGATGCGATCGACGGTCATACTAGAGACACTGCCCAACACACCTGTGCAAAACTTCATCGGGGTTTCACTATGTTGTCCATTTCGCGACCTACCGGAACTTGTTTTCTGGACAGCCCTCGTAGATGAAACACAGTTTTCTGTTTTCACAGTGAAAAATTTGGTTCTATTGGAGGAGAAAATAAGTTGATCTTGGGGTTACTCGGTATTTCTAAATAAAATAAAAGACAAGGGATAATGTAAGAAACGCTATGTAATGGCTGATAATTGTTGATCGATGTGTTTGTATGTGGTTATTTTCATGAGTAAATAAATATTAATGAAAAAGTGAATAGAAATTCCGCCTTATGCAAGACACCACTTGCCTAGTTTTGTTTTACTCAAACATTTTTCAGTGCTTTCTGTGCTATTTTTAGTGTGTAAGCCTATCTTCTTTTCAGTGTGTAAGCCTATCTTCTTGCTGCACTGAAAGACAGAGTCTGGCAGAAGAGTCACACTTGATGAAGTTCACAACGCAATAACCCATCACTGCCGTTCTATCTTAGCACATTTCCCTAATATTTTAAGAAAATTTGAACATCAACATTAACAAGTATTATATCACTAGAAAGCCAGAAAATACCCTGTATGAATATCTTAAACAAAACACGTATTTACTTGAGTATCTCGGTTGATACAACAGTTAAGTGTACTCCCCGTGGAAAAATGTACGCGACTTCCTATCTCCTATCATTTTTGGAAAGCTCGTTTCAGTATTTCGATCGTTCACGAAATGAAAGTGTTTCAAGTTTAAGGCGAACCATGCTGTAGAATAAGAGCCCTCATTGAACCTTGAGACTTTGACCAACCAGTTCACTATTTACGTGATGTAGCGTTTATATCCCAGTAACCATGTAGCTAATATGCACAAGCTGCCTTAATATTAGATAAATGTTTAAAAAATAAGCATGTACTAAATATCTCACGAACGAGTTCAGTAAAGTTTGTAGAAATAGTACAGATCAGAAATCTAGTGACGAAGTATCAGATACATAAGATAAACATTTCTTTGATCCCGGTTTTGGGTCGAAATATGCTGCACTGACACAGGGCTTACGCCGTATATCACGCGCGCAGCAGCGAAAGTGGTACCCCAATTAAGTGGCCGAAAATAAATCGTCTGCTGGTAAATACGAACGTGTTCCAATATTTTTACCAGGCAATGTCAGTTTGTTATATGAAATTAAACCATTGGCGTTCCACTATAACATATACACTCCTGGAAATTGAAATAAGAACACCGTGAATTCATTGTCCCAGGAAGGGGAAACTTTATTGACACATTCCTGGGGTCAGATACATCACATGATCACACTGACAGAACCACAGGCACATAGACACAGGCAACAGAGCATGCACAATGTCGGCACTAGTACAGTGTATATCCACCTTTCGCAGCAATGCAGGCTGCTATTCTCCCATGGAGACGATCGTAGAGATGCTGGATGTAGTCCTGTGGAACGGCTTGCCATGCCATTTCCACCTGGCGCCTCAGTTGGACCAGCGTTCGTGCTGGACGTGCAGACCGCGTGAGACGACGCTTCATCCAGTCCCAAACATGCTCAATGGGGGACAGATCCGGAGATCTTGCTGGCCAGGGTAGTTGACTTACACCTTCTAAAGCACGTTGGGTGGCACGGGATACATGCGGACGTGCATTGTCCTGTTGGAACAGCAAGTTCCCTTGCCGCTCTAGGAATGGTAGAACGATGGGTTCGATGACGGTTTGGATGTACCGTGCACTATTCACTGTCCCCTCGACGATCACCAGTGGTGTACGGCCAGTGTAGGAGATCGCTCCCCACACCATGATGCCGGGTGTTGGCCCTGTGTGCCTCGTTCGTATGCAGTCCTGATTGTGGCGCTCACCTGCACGGCGCCAAACACGCATACGACCATCATTGGCACCAAGGCAGAAGCGACTCTCATCGCTGAAGACGACACGTCTCCATTCGTCCCTCCATTCACGCCTGTCGCGACACCACTGGAGGCGGGCTGCACGATGTTGGGGCGTGAGCGGAAGACGGCCTAACGGTGTGCGGGACCGTAGCCCAGCTTCATGGAGACGGTTGCGAATGGTCCTCGCCGATACCCCAGGAGCAACAGTGTCCCTAATTTGCTGGGAAGTGGCGGTGCGGTCCCCTACGGCACTGCGTAGGATCCTACGGTCTTGGCGTGCATCCGTGCGTCGCTGCGGTCCGGTCCCAGGTCGACGGGCACGTGCACCTTCCGCCGACCACTGGCGACAACATCGATGTACTGTGGAGACCTCACGCCCCACGTGTTGAGCAATTCGGCGGTACGTCCACCCGGCCTCCCGCATGCCCACTATACGCCCTCGCTCAAAGTCCGTCAACTGCACATACGGTTCACGTCCACGCTGTCGCGGCATGCTACCAGTGTTAAAGACTGCGATGGAGCTCCGTATGCCACGGCAAACTGGCTGACACTGACGGCGGCGGTGCACAAATGCTGCGCAGCTAGCGCCATTCGACGGCCAACACCGCGGTTCCTGGTGTGTCCGCTGTGCCGTGCGTGTGATCATTGCTTGTACAGCCCTCTCGCAGTGTCCGGAGCAAGTATGGTGGGTCTGACACACAGGTGTCAATGTGTTCTTTTTTCCATTTCCAGGAGTGTACATTAGATTATTTCTTTTCTGATAGTGTAGCGCTAGATGAGGATTAATTTCGGGAACATATTACGATATTTTGGTATTAATACACGTTACTCACGTTCCGTTAGAGTTCCGCTTTCGTCCCCAAGTCTGACACAATCTCCGCAAGGGACAGTTTCAAATGTGCTACTTATCCTCCCCATCGTGCCGTACATATACTGGTCATTTATGAAAATGTAAACAATGATATGGCACGTCGCTATGCAATGAACACACGATAGTCTCGTGTTTCTTACTGAATTCCAACGTTATTATTGTCCAGTTGTGTTTTTCTGTGATTGTGTTCGTTTCATTACAAGAGAGCGTCTGCTGTGTTTTACTCGTATTTCAGTTGTGGAGTACAAACTTATATAGCAGTTTCAGGTGGGTGCTTTGATCGAGTAGCTAAAAGCTGACATTAAGGCATTCCGTAGACTTTGAGTCATTCATTCATTTATCGTGTTTTGTAGACCCTATACAACGGAGAGACTCAAGAAATGTGGAACTGATGAAAGTATACAATAAGAAGAAAAGCAGCTGTTGGCATGAATAGAAGCATACAGTAAGGGAAAGAAGCAGCTGCCGGGAAGGTATTCTGTAAACGGAACCTGCAATTAACCATCACGAAAGAGCTTTATACTATTTGTTCTTATAACTGCTAAATTTACGTTTTAAAACTAGTTACAATATCTTAAATTCCATTAAAAAAAGTTGAATTCTCAGTTACATTACATGACTACCGTTTACTTGTTACTTCATGTTTGATTTGCCCACGATTATAGTAATGTTTATCGAAGAATATTGGTTGTCTACATGTTGTATGAAGAGAAGTTTGCTTAAAAATAAGGCTGTTCGGTTTCATTCTGGCAACAGAACTTTTTTGTTCGTACAAGACAATTAAATATTTTTCAGGAAAGACCTGTAAGTTTCAGTTTCAATTTTGTTTTCAATGTGCAGAAATGTCAGTCATTTTTACTTAACTTATGTTGCCCGATAGTTAAAGACTCTTGTACCAAAAACCAAATCTGTACTCTATACTGGAAGCTGACACGTACATTGCAATTGAATCGCTCGTTGATGAAAGGCACTAAGATCAATTTTGAAAGTTTTGAAATAAACACAAAAAAATTTCCGCTTTTGTAATGTAATATGAGACGTAATTGTTTGTAAGTATAAAGTGCACACACGCCGTTATAATAAAGCCAAAATAGCATTCGTCCGTAAGTTACTACGCTTTTACTGGCAAAATAGGTAAATGGGCTTAGTTTCTTTTAACAGAAACGAACAGAACCAGTAAGCGATCAATGACATTCACGTTCTTGGTTTATTTACTTTATTTCTAAACGAATATATTCATAAGCAAGCATGAGAAAGACCAATAAAAAGGTGTTAGCATGTGCACGTAGTGTGCTGTTCCAGTCTCTTCTGTAACTAAGGTCCATCACCGTTCCCTTTGGATCCCTACGTAATTCGGCGCTCTCCGATACACACGATCGAACAGCGGAGGAGTGGTACTCAAGCGTCAACTTTAGGTTACAATATTTCCGGATGTAATTAACATTTTACAATGCAACAAACGGCACTGATTACGTATTTGTTTATATGTTCAGATGAACAAAACTAATAGGGTTCCATTTAAAAAAACGTAGGTTTGTGTTAAAAAACATACTTCCGTGCATTTTTTTTAGGGTTTGTATTAACCAATTACATTAGCCCCTCTCCTCACGTTCGGTCTGTGGAATCGGTTCGTCAGTATCTGATGTGGTTTACGAAATATATCCAGCGGTAATGTTAGGTGACTCACCCTGTATAACGCCATTATCCATAAAACAGCTGCACTGTAATCACCGATACTGAATAACAAAACTGTTATTAAAACGAGCCACACTGTTAGAAAGGCAGGTAACGCGTTTTCATTGTCACATACATTCTAGTAGTTCATCAGAGAATGCTTTACTGCCTCAGAAGTCGTAACATAACGATGAACGTCCTTGATATCGCCCTGTTTCGCTGATTTGATTGCTACTCGTCCTTGCTCAAATGGTTCGTAGGAGGACCATTCCTTGGTCCTGGCTGAGACAAATCCAATGTGTGATGGACTGTGCTCCCAATGAAGGGACGAACTGGAAGTCGGAGAACGACGCAGGAGCAGACAGAACCTTCGCACTTCTAGGAACGTCCTATCCTGCTGATCCATCACTTAGAGTTATTTACCTATAATGTTTAGGCAGCCTACATCAATGATGTCAGGTTCTTCCACTATTTTTTTTGTAACATAGCTTTTTGCATTATCAATAATTGGATAATTTTCTTTTGGAATGTAGATTCTGTCGAAACACTTAATTTTCTTCTTGAAAACACGAAAATCCCTATCGCAAGGCAGGAAGGAATGACCTCTAATAGGGAAGCGGTGAATAAATTCCTCTAATAGTTTATCTTCGACCAAACCCACGCAGAAACGAGAAAAGGGGTGATTATTATTTTGGCTTGGACACTCATCCGAGTACAAGCGGAGTTTCATCGTGCCTGATTTAGTCTCATTGACGAGATAGTCCAGTATGAATGTGCATACCTCACTGGTCTCTTTCTTGGCCTGCCCCTCATGTACATATATACTTTGGAACTATTGTCTTGGAGGTTGTGTGTGGTAAATACATATACTCACAGCTGCCTCGTGTAGAATATTTCCTGAACAGGTATATGAGGTAGAGGTAAATTTTGCATGTAGTCAAAGGCAACACAGACTGTACCAACGGGCTGGTAGGATTCTGAGGAGGATTTCTCAGACGAATAAAATTTGCGATTTCTGCGCTTGAGAATACTTAGCCCACTTGCTGCTGCTAATTTAACATTTTATGGTTAGTGTGGAGACTTCGTTCTGACTTGAAGTTTAAGTAGGCTGTTTAGGTTTTTATGTTGGTAACGCCACGTAGCGCTCTGTATGAAAATCACTGACTGCGCTGTGTGCAGTCTGTGACTGGTTGGCATTGTTGGAATATTCGCTTATGTAGTGTTGGGCAGTTGGATGTGAACAGCGCGTAGCGTTGGGCAGTTGGAGATCAGCTGCCAGCAGAGGTGGATGTGGGGAGAGAGATGCCCGAGTTTTGAGCGGAAAAGGAAATTTATTTAATTGGATGTCACAAAATTATATATATATATATATATATATATATATATATATATATATATATATATATATATATGATGACTTTTGAACATTATTAAGGTAAACACATTGTTTGTTCTCTATCAGAATCTTTCATTTGCTAACTATGCCTACCAGTAGCCAGTGTCTTCAGTAGCTAGAAGCTTTTATTTAGCTGGCAGTGTTGGCGCTCGCTGTATTGCAGTGGTTTCGAGTAACTAAGATTTTTGTGAGGTAAATGATTCATGAAAGGTATAGGTTATTGTTAGTCAGGGCCATTCTTTTGTAGGGATTTTTGAAAGTCAGACTGCGTTGCGCTAAAAATATTGTGTGTCAGTGTAGTGATGATCAGAATAAGTAAAGAGAGAAATGTCTGAGGACGTTCAGTTATACTCAGCTGTTTGAAAATCAAATAACGTAAGTTTACCAGCACAGTCATTCATAATTTTTCTAACGGGACGTTTCATAGGTGCTACACACATCTATTCGGTGTATACAGAATCTGTAGCCAAAGTTATTATTGAAATAATCAGCATAAAATGTATATTTTATTTCAAGGTTAGGATGTTCCTCACAAAATAAATCATGCATTTTTTATGGTTCGGCCTTGAATCAAAGTAATTTGCTTCTTTACTCCGTAATGAGATGTTTTGACAGGAAACTTATTGAATCCACTCTTGTCCACCGGGCCTTCGGCTTTCGACAGCAGCTTAGCAATCCTAAATACAAGCTTCTTCGTTATTCTGTGTAAGATAACGAATGCATTGTTGACTAACAGCCGTAGTACATCGCCTTGTAATGGGATACCATTCAATCAGTCTCTGTACTTGGATATCCTGTTCATTGTTGGTTTCATAATTCTAAAAGGCACTAAATATCTCCAGCCTCTCTTCTTCTTGAAATATATTGAACTAGTGACGATTACACCTGAAATAAACACACAAACTACCTAGGTAAAATGGTTGTCAGTTAAGTAAACACAACTTCAGTATCAACAATCGTTCCAGTCCCTTTTATGGAAGTGAAATGGCTGAGTAGATGATACTTAGATAAAAACGATAATTTCCATCATAACTGTCGGGAGATCCGATGCTTTTCTGAGGAACTGTCTTTGCTAGATAGCTTTTATATGCAGTACGCTTTTCCCTTGATTGCTTTAGTGTTGTTCCAGGCGTAATTTTCTTCCCTGCGTTAACGTTTCTTTCCTGCCACAATATACAAAATCAATTATTTTAGTGTCTTCTTGGTGGGAAATATATGTGTATGGGGCGTGGGGGGGGGGGGGGGGGGGAGTGTTAAAAATCGTAGAGGTGGCACTAGTTATATAAAGAGACTCTCAGAGGATTGATTAGCGTAGAGAGATGTATAAAACCAGGCGTCGGACTGAAGATACTAGCAACAACCTGGTTGTTGTGCAAAACACACTCAATGTGAAGCTGATCTTTTTATTTTCTTATAACAACCACAATAACATTGAAAAATGACCACTACCTAGTTGAAACCGATTGCTGCGTTCTGAAATTGTTTTGTAATTGTTGTAGCAAGAAAATAAAAAAGACGATATGGGGACATTTAGTCAGCGCGAGAGCGTTACGGAGATGCTGAACAAGCTCCAGTGGCGGACACTTCAAGAAAGGCGTTACGCAATACGGAGAGGTTTATTATCGAAATTACGAGAGAGCACATTCCGGGAAGAGATGGGCAACATATTACTACCGCCCACATATATCTCGCGTAATGATCACAACGAAAAGATCCGAGAAATTAGAGCAAATACGGAGACTTTCAAGCAGTCGTTCTTCCCACGCACAATTCGTGAATGGAACAGGGAAGGGGGGATCAGATAGTGGTACAATAAGTACCCTCCGCCACACACCGTAAGGTGGCTCGCGGAGTATAGATGTAGATGTAGATGTAGATGTCAACCTCTATTTCGCCATTGAGTGTATGGTTTGCAGAATCCTTGAACAGGTCCTTGCAAGATATTACTTTTCATAATATTGTTATTACTAACTGTTGCTGACCAAATGGTGAATATTTTTCTACATTGCCGGAGAAGTACAAGTATGTTTAAAAAGCTAGTATCCGTGTCTCCAAGGTAACACAATGTCAGACACTTCTAATCACAATACACGCTAACTTAGTTTATCGTCGTATTGAATTGCTTTATGGTAGGCAATTGGCCCTGAAGGAATTTCTGATATTGTGTTTCATTTAATACGTCATTGTTAATATCTGTTTTCAGTAGCTGGAGAACATACTTATTTGTTTTAAATTTTACGACATAAGTGTTTACGATATTAAGACTCAAGATGTTGGCCGTGAACCAGCCTTTTTAACGATAAATCTTCATTCTATTTAGAACAAATTTACGTTTTCAGCTACACCCATCTATTTAACACTTCTTGGAAGAGCACACTGCTCTGTGACACACAGCTTCTTTCTCACAATGCAATCACACAGTAATCAGATTTTTGTAATATTTTGTATTTGGTACTTGAAGTTACCCGCCAGGTTAGCCGAAAGCGCTAATGCGCTGCTTCCTGGACTCGGGTAGGCGCGCCGGCCCCGGATCGAATCTTCCCGGCGGATTAACGACGTGGACCGGTGTGTCGGCCAGCCTGGATATGGTTTTTAGGCGGTTTTTCACATCCCGCTAGGTGAATACTGGGCTGGTCCCCACATCCCGCCTCATTTTCACGACACGCAGACATTTGTAACACTTCCGTACTATTTCATGGTTTACACAGGACGCTGGCAGCTGGGGTACACTCATTCCGTCCTGGGGGGGTATGGGGTGGCTGCAGGAAGGGCATCCGGTCACCTCTTTAAATTAACCTTGCCAAATCCGTTGTAACCACGCCGACCCTGCGCACATTGCGGGACAAAGGCGCAAGTGAAAGAAAGAAAGAAAGAATTATGGTACGTGAATTTCAAAAACTCAAATATACATCAACCACAACAGTTAGATGCAACTCTCAAACATTCTAGAGAAAATCGACCTTGTAGTTTTCGGAGTGTCTTTAACAACCTAAAGCAAGGTCGATGTTTTGACAAGCAGCATTGGCGGCTAGTAGAACGCTTGCTTTCCATCTGGGGGCGGGAGGGGGGGGGGGGGGGAGCTGGGAGGGGGCGATGGGGGAGGGGCGTGCTAAATTCAAGATACATAAACATGAGAAAAAAGGGTAACGTTCGAGACTGGTAATCGCTGGAGTCATTAAATGTATGATAATTAACAAATGCTATTTTCTTTTTAATGAAAATGCACGTCTTCTTATTTGTAATTACATGTCGCACACAAATATGCAGTTTTCACTGCAAATACAAATTTTTAATTACCAATCTTTAATAAAAATTTCTTAATAAAGACCTATAAATTAAAAAAAACATTGCAAATTAATTTTTTCTGCTGTATTACTGAAGACAAATGTTTGGAGAAGATTCACCACTGTTTAAAATTTTAGCAAAGTCAGGAATCGAAATCCAGCTTCCCACCTTGTTAACACCCAGTATCCAGATGCTGAACATGCCACACCATAACTCAAGGGACCTGAGTGACTGCAATACCACTCGTGTTGTTTAGATCCTCGCACCCGAACTTAGTTTCCATGAACTCCAGAGATGGGCACTTATCCGTCAATTGCGTCCTTGCATACCGAAACCCTCCTACATTAGTCTCCGTTAAGATATCTCCCATCTATCTATTTAAATTTTAGTAGTATATACATTAGAGGGGAGGGGCAGAAACAATTTGAAAATCTTCGAACGGTGTTGCAGGGTACATTTTGCTGAGAAATAATTATTAAGAAAAAAATTCTATACATTGCACCGTTTTCGAATTGCAGCCGCAAATTCAAGTGGCACGTGGACCGTTGCATAAATGAACTTGTTTAATTTTAAGTGGGGATGAGACGACTGTGGCGGAATTTTTGTGAATTTGTGTTGTGTGTAACGTCCTACGTTAAGTGTTAGGCACGAGACTTTAGGGATTGAAGAGGGTGGTTGGCTCATGAAGTTAATCTGTAAGTGATCAGTCAACCAACATTTCTGTACTCGCCGTTAAGTGGCATTTCGGGTCTATTAATCACATTTTAATAGTTCACCTTGAGACACAGTCGGAGTTAACAGTTTTTAGTTTTGTACCGTAAAGAGTGACTGTTTGTCGTAGTGTAAGAAGGAGTCAGGTAGAACAAATGCGACCTTTTCTAGATTTTTCGCATGTGTGAATTTTATAGAAGAGCGTGCTACAAAGTAGAGTTTTCGAATATTTTATACGTAAACTTCTGAAGCTTTTTAACGAACACAGACGTTATTAACATTCTTCATCTTTGGTCTTCATGTGTAGAAATTTGTTTCTCCATACTGTCACCCTGGCTACGAACACGAGATACCGCATTGTTCGTACCGTCACTGAAGAATGTTTTATTTTGTTGATGGTGCCGCAACTTTAACTGTACTGTAACCGTTTCATCACTGTCAAAGCGAAATCTTCGAATGTGTTCTTTAATTTTTGGAAACAGATGAAAATCGAATGGGACCAAGTTCGGACTGTGTGGAGGATTATCAACGACAGTGCACCAAAAGTGTCAGATTATTGCAGATGTCACACCACTTGTGCGTGGTGTAGCATTGTCATTCTAAAGGAGAGGATGCTCTGTGTGTCGACGAACTCTTCGAATTCGAAACTCGATTGCAGCACGTTGTTTGTCACGCACCGACATGACGTTACGCACTGCCATGTTACGCGCTACAATTCGGAAGTCTCTAACGGCAGAGGACTGCAGACGCACGTGTGTAGACACAAAGAATAAAGGCACGCAGTGATAACAACGTTTACCTCATTTAAAAAGCTTTGAGAGTTCAAATAAAAAATTCAGAGGCATTTCTTTTTAGCACGTCCTTGTATACTTTAACAAGATCCATCTAACGTGGTATTTGTAGGGGCGCTAATGACGGCGATGATGAGCGGTCTGAACAGCAACAACAGCCTTAACAAAACGGGCGAAACGTGCCACTCTTCGTTAGATCCTCCCTATCTTTGATATTAAGGGGGGTGGGACGTCAAACGGACCGACATGGAGCAGGAGAGGCACCATAGGACATTTTAAATTCCACTGTCTATACTTTTACAAAAAAAAAATCATAAAACTTTGTCAGCATGACCAGGAAGGATTCAGAATTCACACTCATAGCAGTGGGAGTTCGAAAACATAACGAAATAATTTTTTTACATGTGAAATTTGATCTTTTTTTTTCATTTACAAATGGCAGTATTTGTTGCTATAGGTACACTTTTCTTCATAAGTAAGAGAGATTCTTCGATGAATTGTGCACAGCATTTGTAAAAGTATAGACACTGGTAATTAAAATGTCCTGTGATGCATCTCCTGCTCCAAGTCGGCCCGTTTGACGTCCTACCCCCTTAATCCTACCGGGTAATGGTTCCAGACTAAAAGGCAGTATTTAAGAATCGAGTGAACAAGTATTGTGGATGAATTAGGTCTTTTATTAGTATCCTACGGTCAATAGCAAATACCTTACAATTTTTTAACACTAGACTGAAAAATGAACCCAGTGACATTTAAAATTTTATGTTGCGTAAACTGCCCTCGGTGCTATTCTCGTAGAGCTTTATGCAAGTGTGACTTTTTTCTTCCCTCAGACGTCCTGCCACAGTCGTCAGTCGTCAACCGCAGACGAGGAATGCACCTGTCGCCGCCAGTGAGGCTGGGAACGGGCGCCCCAGCGCTGTGGAGGCTCCCCTCCGATCCCTCCCCCCGCGGGGGTGGTTTGTGAGTGCTTTCCTGCAAAACCGCGATACGACACAGCGGCGCAGCGCAGCGATTTCCGAGTCGACGTGTTGTCACGTAGCCGGCGGGGCGAGGAGCGCCGGAACGCCGGGCCAGATCAATGGGACGTGGGCCGTCCCCCGCGGCCGACAAGGCAACGGGACGGGACGGTACAGTCGCGGCTTCGGGCTGCGCAGGTACTGAAAAATAGCACTGCCGGCTGCCTCACCCCAGAGAGCGTGTCTGATCGCCTATTTGTCTGCTTTGACATCAGGGAAAGATATCCGCTAGGTATTCCTTCTCAGTTCAAGATAGCACATCACCATAAAAATCTGTGTTCCCCAAGGGTCGGTGCTGGGGCCACTGCTGTTTCTTATTTATACAGGGTGTTACAAAAAGGTACGGCCAAACTTTCAGGAAACATTCCTCACACACAAAGAAAGAAAATATGTTATGTGGACATGTGTCCGGAAACGCTTACCTTCCATGTTAGAGCTCATTTTATTACTTCTCTTCAAATCACCATTAATCATGGAATGGAAACACACAGCAACAGAACGTACCAGCGTGACTTCAAACACTTTGTTACAAGAAATGTTCAAATTGTCCTCCGTTAGCGAGGACACATGCATCCACCCTCCGTCGCATGGAATCCCTGATGAGCTGATGCATCCCTAGAGAATGGCGTATTGTATCACAACCGTCCACAATACGAGCACGAAAAGTCTCTACATTTGGTACCGCGGTTGCGTAGACAAGAGCTTTCAAATACCCCCATAAATGAAAGTCAAGAGGGCTGAGGTCAGGAAAGCGTGGAGGTCATGGAATTGGTCCGCCTCTACCAATCCATCGGTCACCGAATCTGTTGTTGAGAAGCGTACGAACGCTTCGACTGAAATGTGCAGGAGCTCCATCGTGCATGAACCATATGTCATGTCGTACTTGTAAAGGCACATGTTCTAGCAGCACAGGTAGAGTATCCCGTATGAAATCATGATAACGTGCTCCATTGAGCGTAGGTGGAAGAACATGTGGCCCAATCAAGACATCTCCAACAATGCCTGTCCAAACGTTCACAGAAAATCTGTGTTGATGACGTGATTGCACAATTGCGTGCGGATTCTCGTCAGCCCACACTTGTTGATTGTGAAAATTTACAATTTGATCACGTTGGAATGAAGCCTCATCCGTAAAGAGAACATTTGTACTGAAATGACGATTGAAACATTGTTGGATGAACCATTCGCAGAAGTGTACCCGTGGAGGCCAATCAGCTGCTGATAGTGCCTGCACACGCTGTACATGGTACGGAAACAACTGGTTCTCCCGTAGCACTCTCCATACAGTGACGTGGTCAACGTTACCTTGTACAGCAGCAACTACTCTGACGATGACATTAGGGTTATCGTCAACTGCACGAAGAATTGACTCGTCCATTGCAGGTGTCCTTGTCGTTCTAGGTCTTCCCCAGTCGCGAGTCATAGGCTGGAATGTTCCGTGCTCCCTAAGACGCCGATCAATTGCTTCGAACGTCTTCCTGTCGGGACACCTTCGTCCTGGAAATCTGTCTCGATACAAACGTACCGCGCCACGGCTAGTGCCCCGTGCTAATCCATACATCAAATGGGCATCTGCCAACTCCGCATTTGTAAACATTGCACTGACTGCAAAACCACGTTCGTGATGAACACTAACCTGTTGATGCTACGTACTGATGTGCTTGATGCTAGTAGTGTAGAGCAATGAGTCGCATGTCAACACAAACACCGAAGTCAACATTACCTTCCTTCAATTGGGCCAACTGGCGGTGAATCGAGGAAGTACAGTACATACTGACGAAACTAAAATGAGCTCTAACATGGAAATTAAGCGTTTCCGGACACATGCCCACATAACATCTTTCCTTTATTTGTGTGTGAGGAATGTTTCCTGAAAGTTTGGCCGTACCTTTTTGTAGCACCGTGTATAAATGATATGCCTTCTAGTATTACAGGTGATTCAAAAATATTTCTGTTTGCTGATGACACCAGCTTGAAAGTGAAGGATCTTGTGTGTAATATTGAAACAGTATCAAATAATGTAGTTCATGAAGTAAGTTCGTGGCTTGTGGAAAATAATTTGATGCTAAATCACAGTAAGACTCAGTTTTTACAGTTTCTAACTCATAATTCAACAAGAACCGATATTTTGATGAGACAGAATGGGCATATTATAAGCGAGACGGAACAGTTCAAGTTCCTAGGCGTTCGGATAGATAGTAAGCTGTTGTGGAAAGCCCATGTTCAGGATCTTGTTCAGAACCTAAATGCTGCTTTATTTACCATTAGAACAGTATCTGAAATAAGTGACAGTTCAACACGAAAAGTAGTGTACTTCGCATATTTTCATACGCTTATGTCATATGGTATTATTTTTTGGGGTAATTCTTCTGTTGCCGGCCGCGGTGGCCGTGCGGTTCTAGACGCTCCAGTCCGGAGCCGCGCTGCTGCTACGGTCGCAGGTGCGAATCCTGCCTCGGGCATGGATGTGTGCGATGTCCTTAGGATAGTTAGGTTTAAGTAGTTCTAAGTTCTAGTGGACTGATGACCACAGCAGTTGAGTCCCATAGTGCTCAGAGCCCTTTGAACCATTTGAATTCTTCTGTTCGAGCTATGTGTGGTGTAAGTTCGAGAACATCTTGTCGACCCCTATTCAATACTCTGGGAATTCTGACATTGCCCTCACAGTATATATTTTCTTTAATGTCGTTTGTTGTTAGCAATATTAGCTTATTCCCAAATGTTAGCAGCTTTCACTCAGTTAATACTAGGCAGAAATCAAATCTGCATGTGGAATGCACTGCCTTGACTCTTGTGCAGAAAGGAGTGCAGCATTCTGCTGCATCCATTTTCAATAAGCTGCCCCAATAACTCAAAAATCTTAGCAGTAGCCCAAACACTTTTAAGTCCAAACTGAAGAGTTTCCTCATGGCTCACTCCTTCTATTCTGTCGAGGAGCTCCTGGAAGAGCTGAAAAATTAAGCAAATTCCAGTGTTACTTTGTTGATTTTCTTTATTTAAACTTACGAATTGTCGCCTGAATATGTTACTTATATTTCATTTTATCTGTTTCTACTATCGTGTTATAATTTAATGTATTGACTCGTTCCATGACCATGGAGACTTCTCCTTAATTTGGTCCCACGGAACAATAAATAAATAAATAAAAATCTGTGGAACATTCGTATTTCAGTCACTTCACTATATCTCTCAGAATATGTTTTACTTTCACACGTACGTCTGGCGTTCAATAACTAATGCAATACACTTTTTTTCTGGGCCAGTTTTGGTTGACAAAACGTGGAATTTGTTGTGGGACATCGTGGTAATATTCCCGCTTCACTCCCTAGAGTTTCAAAAAGTTCCTGTGAGTGGTAGCGCTATATGTAGGCTTCGAAGAGGTATCTGTAATGCAAGTGCGTTCCAATCAGAGAGCTTTCATTGCATTTCTTTTTGCGGAAAACCACAGCATCGCAGATATTCATAGGAGCCTGTACATTGGGACGGCGGAAAGTTCCACGTGACTGGAAGAAGGCCCAGGTCATAGCAATCTATAAAAAGGGTAGAAAATCGGATGCACATAATTACCGGCCAATTTCACTGACGTCGATTTGTTGTAGAATCATGGAACATATTTTGCGTTCAGACATAATGACATTTCTAGACTCTGAGAAGCTCATCTGCAGAAACCAGCACGGTTTTAGGAAACAGCGGTCATGCGAGACACAGCTGGCCCTCTTTGTGCATGATATACAACAGGCTCTAGATACTGGCTCCCAGGTTGATGCCACATTTCTCGACTTTCGAAAGGCGTTCGACTCAGTTCCGCACTGCCGCTTGCTACAAAAAGTGCGCGCTTACGGCCTATTCGATGACATATACGGTTGGATAGAAAGTTTTCTAACAGACAGGGAGCAGTATGCCGTCCTGAACCTCAGGTGTGCCCCAGGGCAGCGTAATAACGTCCGCTGCTTTTTACGATTTACATAAACGATCTGGTTGATGGTATTGACGGCGGCCTTACACTGTTTGCCGATGATGCTGTAGTCTACAGGAAAGTAGTATCACACGAAAGTTGTGAACAAATCAAGGAGGATTTGCAGAAAATAAATGCGTGGTGTAATTCCCTCGCGCGATCCGCGAGTGGAACAGAGGGGGGGAAATATGAATTTGGCGCGAATTGCGCCCTCCGCCACACACCGCTTCGTGGCTAGCGGAGTATATATGTAGATATGTCTACGGAGACCTGGCAATGAACAAAAGCACGGTGAGCCGTTGGGCGATACGTCTGTGATGATCGCAACACTGTCGCGCAAACCTGCCCTATCTTCCGCGTGCCCGAAGTGATCTACGGATCACAAACACGTCGCTGGTCAAATGGGCGTCTCCATTGATAGTGCTGACACACTCGTCCACCAGTTGGGGTACTCAAAGATACGTGCCTATTAGGCTTCTCGTCCCTAACAGAAGACCATAAAGAGGTATGAAGGACTATCTGTGCGGAGTAATTTGCGCATTACAAGGCTGATCCTGCCAATTTTTTCTCGTACATCGTCACAGACGAAGAAACATGGATTCATCGCTAGCAACCAGAAACATAACGGCAATCCGTGGTGAGACCTGGAAGTCAAGGAAGGCAGGATTCTATTACGATTGTGGACGGGGCCCGAATCAGTTACTATTGGTTTGCTTTTTGAATTTCACACACTTATTTTAAGACGATAATTCCAGACTCAGCAATAAATGAAAAATATCACACTTTAATAATAGGGAAGAAACAACTGTGTAATTAATAGTTCTTTGAGTACATTTCAATTTAGCAAATGAGCATATAATAGAAACACAGCAAATAATATTTTGAAAATTAGAATTTTAAGGCAAGTAACCACAGTCACGGCTTGGCCTTTAACGCCAAGAAAGGCAATTATTAAAAAATTCAGAAACACACAATAAAACAGCAAATATAATAACAAAAGTTAATTCAAAGGACAAACAACTGATCACCAAACAGGTGAGACAATCGACGGTAACTAGGTAATACAATAATAAAATAATAGCGATAATAATAAAACACAAGGGCCAGTCACAGACGGTGTTCCAGGAATTGACCTCTGAGTAGGTCAGGCCAGAAACTCTTTCGCGAGCGTTGAGAAAGGTAGCCAAGAGTTGCTTTTCACATCACAAGATGGTAACTAAGGTTAATGGCAGTCTAACGAGTCATTAATGATAATCTTGGTGACGCTACCCGACTTACAATAAACCAAATGCGAAGATCTAAGAATACGCCGAAGCCAGAACCGGCGGTCTGGACTCTGCCCGCAGAATACTGTGCTTAGAGCGCCTGGAACAAAAAAGGAATCATTACCGCCGCCTCACCGGACAGCAGCGGCAAGGCGAGAAAACGTACACTGCCGTCACGTACACTAACCGCCGGGGCAGGTAACTGGATATGAAAGGTCATCAGATCCGCCTTCCCCAAGCACTCCACTCGCTGCTCTTCGCCTCTGCGACACCACGAGCAGCAACACGAACCCAAGTCACTGGAGAATCGCGAGATTTCACAATGGTGGAGGTTTCTCTACTCGAATTGAAATGCACTAAAAACTTGCGCGATCCGGTTTCGACGAGGTCGTGCCGCCTCGTGACCACAGCCCTTCGATCCAGCAGTTCACGAGCGCCGCCAGTGGTCTCGGCTTGTTCTGGCTCTGTGCGGACCTGGCTCCTCCTGCGTCCCCAACCGAACTCCTCACTCACCCGACACGGAAGAACGACGACGTCACCCCAAAGATAGGGCCTAAGTTACTACATATCGATAACGCCGCTGCTGCCACTAGTGGACAGGCAGCGCTTGCGAAACCAAATGGCGCCAGTCGACGCAAGAAGAAGACAAACAACCGCAGCCCTGTCAACTAAACGATAGAGTCTGGCCTCCAACAGAGGACGGAAACCTACAAGAGCACCAATCCGAGCAGCAGCACGGCTCACATGGAGTGGCACAACGCCACCTCTCCTCTGAAGAAAAAGTTCAAAGACGCACCCTCAGCCAGTAAAGACATGGCGACAGTCTTCTGGTACTCTGAAGGGGCTATTCTCTTTGATGCCCTCCCTCACGGTGCAACGATCATCTCTGAAATACGAGTATAGTGTGCTACCCTCAGGAAGTTGAAGAAGCGACTTCACTGGGTTCGTCGTCACAAAAATGGAAATGAACCACTCCTTACTCCACAACAGCGCACCGAGAAGAGCTCACGAATCTTCACTGGCCTGTTCTCCCTCAGCCACCCTACAGCCCGGGTGTCGCGCCTTCCGACTTCCATCTGTTTGGCCCACAGAAGGTTCACTCTGAGGGAAGCAGTATGTCGATGATGGGGAGATTATTGATGTAGCAGGCGATGGTTCCGACGTCGACCAGTAGAGTGGTACCATGCGGGCATACAGGTCGTTAAAATGGCTCTGAGCACTATCGGACTTAACATCTGAGGTCATCAGTCCCCTAGGCTTAGAGCTACTTAAACCTAACTAACCTAAGGACATCACACACATCCATGCCCGTGGCAGGATTCGAACCTGTGACGCAGTCCGGAACCGTGCGACTGCTACGGTCGCAGGTTCGAATCCTGCCTCGGGCATGGATGTGTGTGATGTTCTTAGGTTAGTTAGGTTTAAGTAGTTCTAAGTTCCAGGGGACTGATGACCACAGCAGTTGGGTCCCATAGTGCTCCGAGCCATCTGAACCTGCGACCGTAGCAGCAGCGCGGTTCCGGACTCAAGCGCCTAGAACCGCTCGGCCACATCGGCCGGCTATACAGGTCGTCCCAGTAAGGTTGCGTAAGGTCGTCGCACTCAACGAACATTATTTTGAAAAACAGGGTTATAAAACCACCTGCTTTCAGGTTAAAAGTATATTGCATTACATATTGAACGCCCTTCGTTAATGTAACAAACAAATGAAGGTTAAATAACTGAAAAATGAATTTTCTTAACTCTATGACTTTCTCAACTCATGCCCTGAAACATGATCCTTTCTCCTCGATAAACTCGCCACATCACCCTCTGCCGCTTTCCGTCACATTTCTCAATTCCGTTAAGACGTAATCAACCCTTATTTGATTCTCAAACAAATTCCCTATCCCAAGGTTCCAACCCATAAAATCGTGCCCCCTGTAAGAACTCCCTCGAACGTCTAACCACTACCACCCACTTCATTCACACTACCCGTAAATCTTACGAAATCAAAGTTGAGCCACTTGCGGTAACAGACGTGTTACTTATCAGTTAACTTGTTTCCGTTACCCAGCGTTTTAAATAGGCGATGTCGTCGCTAAATTGGTTGAGCAAATGTCTGGGGATAGAAAACAGCCCGCCTTGTCAACACCCGGAACCCAGATGCTGATTGCAGCATAACTCAAAGGACCGGAATGCCTGCTACACCACAAGCGCTATTTTAATCCTCCCACCCGAACATTGTTTCCCTGAATTCTAGGGAAAGGAACGTCTCCAATATATCCAATATATCCTTGCATCCCAGTACCCCCCCCCCCTACACTTAATCTTTATAAATTTTTTGCCACAAAAAGTGAGAAAAGCTTGTAAGGATTAAGGATATTGCAGGGTAGGTTCTGCTGAGAAGTAATTGTTACGAAAAAATTTAATACTTTGTTCCTTTTCCGAATTAATTAGTATTGAAGTCAGCGAATTATGCCGGTGCGCGCAAATTCAAGCGATCCATCAGAGACGGAGAACGACCGACATAAATTATATCTTGGAAGTTGCTTGAATCTGCAACGTACTCATTGGCCAACTTTAAAAGGAAAATGTGCAATATGTAGAATCTTTTTCCTTAACAGTTATTTCTCAGCATAACATACTCTGCAACACCCTTAAAATATATATACTGAATCGTCTAAATCTTGCATCAGAAATATTGTGGAAATGGAAAGTGCTATTAATGTTCGGTTTTCACAAAATGGATTAGTGCTCAGGGGCTCGTATTGTTAGCCAATAAACAAATTGTAATAATACTTAGAAAGTGTTCGAAACTGGCTCTGAGCACTATGGGACTTAACTTCTAAGGGCATCAGTCCCCTAGAACTTAGAACTACTTAAACCTAACTAACCTAAGGACATCATACACATCCATGACCGAGGCAGGATTGAAACCTGCGCCCGTAGCAGTCGCGCGATTCCAGACTCTAGTGCCTAGAACCGCTCGGCCACCCCGGCCGGCACTTAGAAAGTGTACTTTTTATGCAATCATACTCTTTTTTAAGTAGAACAATGCCTGTTGACATAAACAGATTAAAGTAAGGTAAATGACAATGTCAGTTGTGATTGCTATCGGATCCTACTGCAAGTAATTTACGAGATATCACATTTTGAAAAGTTTCCACACGACGCTTGTTTATGCCATTCGACTTGTGTAGTTTCTAGGTACGATGTTGTTATGTTTGCTTACAGTATGCTTGTGTGTTCCTTGAGTGCATTGCGACTTGCTAGTCAGTTAGTGTGTGACAGTCCAAGCAATCCAGCAGTGGACGATGAGATTTAGCAGTGCAGAAAAAGCCAACATTCTCATGGTGTATGGATAGTGAGGGAGAATGCACTTCGTTCTTCTACGGTGTATGCGGCAAGATATCCCAATAGAAATCAACCATCTCGGAAATTATTTATCAACCACTTCAACCAGTTACGAAGGAGTGGTAGTGTGACACTGAGACAACGTAACAGAAGTTGCAGTTGATCCGCACGTTAGCTTTCACGCAATTGGACGAGGAGGTGGCATGCATCAGGCAAGTGTCGTACGCATTCTCGATCGACATAGGTTCCATCCCTATCACATCTCTCTCCATCAAGAGCTGCAAGGACACGACTATGAGAATCGTGTCAACTTCTTTGCATGGCCATTAAGATGTATCATGTATCTTGTTTAGTAATGAACCCATATTTAACAGTCATGGCCAGATGAACCACCGAAACATGCACTGTTGGTCTGTTGACAAGACCCGTTGGCTTCGTCATGTGGAACGCCAGCGTCCGTGGAGTGTAGCCGTGTGGTGTGGGATAGTGAACCGTCGGCTCACATGCCCGATTTTCATAGACAGAACTCCAAACGAGCACAAGTATCGCAGCCTGTTAGCAAACCATCTTCCACTGATGCTGGAAGACGTTCCTCTGCACACTAGGAGGAACTTGTGGTACCATGTGTGAAGCAGTCGATCCACACAAGACTGGAAGCGTGTATTGCCGCTGCGGGTAGTCATTTTGAACACAGTCTCTGATAGTCAGTTGTCTTGCTACTGGCCAAAATCCACGTAAATGTTGTACGCTCTTGTGTCGTTCTTTAGTATGTGCTACCACAGGTATTGTACAAACGTCGGCGTGGGAACTTTTCAAAATACAGTATCTCTTATACAACTCGCACTAGTATCCTTCAACAAACACCCCTGACTTTATAATTTACACTGATTTTAGATTGTTAATGTCGATAGGCACTGTTCCATTAAGAAGCGTACGTTTGCACAAACAATACACTTTCTAAGTATTATCACAATCTGTTGACTGGCTAACAGTACGAATCCATAACTACCAACCCATTCTGTGAAAATCACAGATCAACAGCACTTCCCACTTCCCGCAATACTTGTGGTGCAAGTTTTAGGTGATTCACCCTGAATACATATTAAGCATACAGAGATAATGGACTGATGTCAATGTAACTTTGGGTACGTGCACATCATTAGTGAATACGTAAATGATTAAAGTTGTAACTCTTGTTTAGTGTTTTTACCAGACTTCAAAGGGCATATAAAGATAATGAGAGCGTGAATAGCGTCAGCTATTGAGCGATCACTGTGAAAGACACGAAGAAGTCACACACTCGTGTGAGACAGCTATGTCAGCACCTGACTGAAACCTGACTGAAAATGACTTACAAGTTCGTGGCGCCCTCCATCGGTAATGCTGGAATTCAATAGCGTGTTGGCCCACCCTTAGCCTTGATGACAGCTTCCACTCTCTCAGGTATACGTTCAATCAGGTGCTGGAAGGTTTCTTGGGGAATGGCAGCCCATTCTTCACGGAGTGCTGCACTGAGGAGAGGTTTCGATGTCGGTCGGTGAGGCCTGGCACTAAGTCGGCGTTCCAAAACATCCTAAAGGTGTTCTATAGGATTCAGGTCAGGACTCTGTGCAGGCCAGTCCATTACAGGGATGTTATTGTCGTGTAACCACTCCGCCGCAGGCTGTGCATTATGAACAGGTGCTCGATGGTGTTGAAAGATGCAATCGCCATCTCCGAATAGCTCTTGAACAGTAGAAAGCAAGAAGGTGCTTAAAACATCGTTGTAGGCCTGTGCTGTGATAGTGCCACGCAAAACAACAAGGGGCACAAGCCCCCTCCATGAAAAACACGGCGCACCATAACACCACCGCCTCAGAATTTTACTCTTGGCACTACAAACGCTGGCAGACGGCGTTCACCGGGCATTCGCCATATCGACACACTGCCATCGGATTTCCACATTGTGTACTGTGATTCGTCACTCCACTGTTCAATCATCAATGTTTACTCTCCTTACACCAAGCGATGGGCCGTTTGGCATTTACCTGCACGATGTATTGCTTATGAGCAGCCGCTCGACCATGAAATCCAAGTTTTCTCACCTCCCGTCTAGCTGTCGTAGTACTGTAGTGGATCCTCACGCAGTTTCGAATTCTTGTGTGATGGTCTGGATAGATGTCTGCCTATTACACATTACGATCCTCTTCAACTGTCGGCGGTCTCTATTAGTCAACAGACGACGTTGGCCTGTACGCTTTTGTGCTGTACTTGTCCCCTCACGTTTCCTTTTCACTATCACATCGGAAACAGTGGACCCAGGGATGTTTAGGAATGTGGAAATCTCGCGGACAGACGTATGACACAAGTGACACCCAATCATCTGACCACGTTCGAAGTCTGCGGAGCGCCCCAGTCTGCTCTCTCACGATGTCTAATGACTACTGAGGTAGCTGATATGGAGTACTTGGCAGTAGGTGGCAGCACAATGCACCTAATATGAAAAACGTATGTTTTTGCGAGTGTCCGGATATTTTTGATCAAATAGTGTAAGCCAGCTCGTACTGCCAAGTTGATTGTAAATTTGATCCCACCTTGTAATCGCTACAATAACACCACATACGCTCTAAACCTGTGAAGTTTGTTTTCGTTTCCTCCCCCCTTACTGATTTCTTCACACTTTTTATCAGACAGTGCATACATTATTTGTTGAGATTTTTTGCCCTTGTATTCACTGTGAACTGAGGTATACAATTTGTTAAGAAATATAATAAGATTACAGTTTCGTAAATAATATTTCACTGTTTAACACAGTAGTGTCTTTAATATCCGCGTACAACATTGTTGTTGTTGAATACAGAACTAATTTTGCAACTCACTATTTTGTAAGTTATTCCTTCTGCTTTGTAATCGCTGCCAACCCTCATCCATTTTAGCAACGATTTTTGCAGTGTTCTCAGAACTAATTAGTTCCTATTCTCCCTTCACCTCATATCAGATCTTCCAGCAAATTCATTGTGATTCCCTCGGTCATTGTATCGCTTTCGTGCAATAAATTATCTCATGGGTTATGGTCTGATTACTGAGGTGTGTCTCAGTAACTGAGGGACAGAATTAGAACCCATTCTTTTACAAAGCACGATGTCCGCTGCGGACCATTATCTTGCAAAAATATACATTTAATATGATACCAGTTTTTCCTGCGCTCCTTTGTGTGTTTTGCTTCAGAGTGTTGCGATGCCCCTCCTTGTTTAACTCGCTGTCAATGAAAGTTATTGTTCCACACCAGATGGCGAAGTACAGCCCCATACCCGAATATCTCCGCCACCCTCCACCTTGTTTTCCAGTGTGTTGCAAATATTCAGAATGCGGCTCTTCCTTTGGATTTCGGTACACCACGGCTCCTCTGTTTGTTGAAAATATGTTGAATTTCCTCCAATCACCAAATATAACAGGATCCACCAGTCTAACGTTTTGTTAACATGGTCGTTGGGTACCTGAGCCCTTTGTCTCGGTGCACTTTGTTCACGTACGGCGTTTTGGGGTACCTTTATACTTTAAACTGCTTTCCACACTCCTACAGCAGCTGGACTGCAATTTTAGGAGGACTTAACAGATGATTGCGCTTAATCTTTATTATGATTACCATTTAACTTCTTTAGCTGCCATTTTAGAGGAACATATTATATGCGATCCTCTTTTTCAAGTCGCCTTATAATATCCACAACTGTAATTCCGGATATACTCGGCAAACTATCAACACCTCTATGTCTACGAGGATACCTACGGTGAAAGACGACAAGTTTTACTGTTGAAACACCCTGTTAAGCAACAACAGACCTTGTAGACTACGCAGCAGAGCAGAACAGTGGCAAGTGAAATACAGGAATAAACACGGTATATCATATCACAGTCATCGCGAATTTATGCTGGGGACTTATGTCATGCTCTTACGTAATCAAATATTAAACACTCATTACCTTACGACACTTATATATATATATATATATATATATATATATATATATATATATATATATATATATATATATTTAAGAATCCGGATAAGCGCGACTAGGACTAGCACACCGAGAGCTCCGTACAAAATTAGGTATATAGATAGTTCATCCATGCCGGGAACCGAGTATATCACGATTTTGCGTGTTATTGATAATGGTACTGGCAAGATATCGAAAAATGTGACATAAATGGGCGTATCTTTTGACTGCCTCTACATAGAATCTTAAATGTTTTACACCGCTAAGAGGCCACAGACTTTAGTATGTATCATAAATTTCAACCTGATATGTCTACACGTTCTTGAAGAAATGGGGTGCTGGACAGAGAGACATAGTGGCATAACATGCCAAAAAAAATATTTATTTCGTCTGATATAATTGAAAGTTAACAATTTACGGATTTTTTTCCCTTTACTTGTACTGTAAAATCTCAGTTCTTGCCGAATTTCATGATTCTAACCCAACGGGAAGTACCGTCTAGGTCTTGAGAATTGAGTTTTGCGGATATCATAATATGTGACTTAAATGGCCGTATCTGTTGATTGCATTGATTTGGAAACTTAACGTTTTTACGCCGCCAAGGGAACATAAACCTTAGAATGTGATAGAAACTTATAATTGATACTTCTGCCCTTTCCTGAAAAAAAGGGGTCTTAATAAATGAAAAACCGGACTGTCGGATAGCGAATGATAAAAAAATGTTTTTTCGTGTGATATAATTACAAATAAACAATTTTCGGATGATTTTTCCTTTTTCTTCTACTTCCTGCCAAATGTCATGATTTCAGCTCAACAGAAAGTATAGGCTTCGTGTGTGAATTTGCGCGTACTAAAATATGGGCCATAAATCGCCGTATTTTTCTATTGCACTGACTCACATGGTTTTTTTGCTACACAGTAAAGGGAGCCCTATATCTTAACATGCGACATAAATTTTAACTTGTGAGTTTACCTGTTCCTGAGAAAAATGTTTCTTAACAGTCGGATAGACAGACAGACAGACCAGACACACAGAAGAGCAACAAAGTGATTCTGTGAGTGTTCCGTTTCTACCGATTGAGGTACGGAAGTCTAGAAACAGTTTATTAGCATTCTACAGTGGTTCAATGACGCTGTGGAGCTTAACAGCTCTCCCTCTCTCTCTCGCTCTCCTCTCCTCTCCCTCTCTTCTGCTCCACTGTTTCGGAACATTTTGTGTATCCATCATGCGGAATCACTCAACTGACACAGAAAATCACTAAAAACAATGTTTGACCGAATGTTAATGATACTCGTTGTGCTCGTCAATCTGTGAATAGCTGTGAAGTTCATGAGAGGTTAGTTCCCATTGTACCCGTAATTGTATCATTACACAATTACTGAACCATCACTGGAAGCAGCGATATTCATTGAATGTCTGTGATCGTGCGTATGGGACGTTTTAAAGTGACCATATCACATAAAGGAGTCGTAAGAGAGGCAGATGCCAGATTCATGGAAGAATCCTCAGTAATTGTAGCCCAGCTACGAAGGTGGTAGCTTACGAAACATTCGTTCGACCATTACACGAGTGTTGTTCGTTTGTCTGGGACTCTAACAAAAGAGAAGCAGCGCCTTTCGTCACAAGTTCCTCTAGTACCACGCGAAAGAGTTACGGAGATGCTCATCCAACTCTAGTGGCAGACTTTACAAGAGAGACGTTGTGCATCACGGAGTAATTTATTGTTTAAATTGCAAAGCCGTACGTTCCTGGGAGATTCACCCAATATACAGGGTGTTACAAATAGGTACGGCCAAACTTTCAGGAAACATTCCTCACACACAAAGAAAGAAAATATGTTATGTGGACATGTGTCCGGAAACGCTTACTTTCCATGTTAGAGCTCATTTTATTACTTCTCTTCAAATCACATTAATCATGGAATGGAAACACACAGCAACAGAACGTACACTTTGTTACAGGAAATGTTCAAAATGTCCTCCGATAGCGAGGATACATGCATCCACCATCCGTCGCATGGAATCCCTGATGCGCTGATGCAGCCCTGAAGAATTGTATCACAGCCGTCCACAGTACGAGCACGAAGAGTCTCTACATTTGGTACCGGGGTTAGGTAGACAAGAGCTTTCAAATGCCCCCATAAATGAAAGTCAAGATGGTTGAGGTCAGGAGAGCGTGGAGGCCATGGAATTGGTCCACCTCTACCAATCCATCGGTCACCGAATCTGTTGATGAGAAGCGTACGAACACTTCGACTGAAATGTGCAGGAGCTCCATCGTGCATGAACCACATGTTGTATCGTACTTGTAAAGGCACATGTTCTAGCAGCACAGGTAGAGTATCCCGTATGAAATCATGATAACGTGCTCCATTGAGCGTAGGTGGAAGAACATGTGGCCCAATCAAGACATCACCAACAATGCCTGCTAGTACTGTGGAGCAATGAGTCGCATGTCAACACAAGCACCGAAGTCAACATTACCTTCCCTCAATTGGGCCAACTGGCGGTGAGTCGAGGAAGTACAGTACATACTGACGAAACTAAAATGAGCTCTAACATGGAAATTAAGCATTTCCGGACACATGTACACATAACATCTTTTCTTTATTTGTGTGTGAGGAATGTTTCCTGAAAGTTTGGCCTTACCTTTTTGTAACACCCTGTATTACTTCCTCCTACTCATACTTTGCGTTGACTGCTACGGTCGCAGGTTCGAATCCTGCCTCGGGCATGGATGTGTGTGATGTCCTTAGGTTAGTTAGGCTTTAGTAGTTCTAAGTTCTAGGGGACTGATGACCATAGATGTTAAGTCCCATAGTGCTCAGAGCCATACTTTGCGAACAGATCATGAAGATAAAATTTGAGAGGTTAAGGTTCACATGGAGGTTTACCAACAGCCGTTCTTCCCGCACTAGGAAAGTAGAGAAGTGACAGTACACGAAGTAACCCCTTTACACACAATAAAACATCTAGATGTAGGCTTAGATGTACCATACACTACAGTTTTTTCACATTGCATTCGCGGATGGCATGCGAGAATAATGACTGCTTAAATGTTCCTGTGCGTGCAGTAGTTAGTCTAATCTTGTTCTCATCGTCACTACGATAGCGATACGTAGGTGGCTGTATTACGTTCTTAGACTCCCCACTTTACACTTTTCTTTGAAACTTTATAAGTAGACTTTCGCAGGTTAATTGACGTCATCTAGTTTAGAAATTACCACATTTCGGTGCCGCTTCCCTGGGAGTGAAAGATCCCTGTGACCATTCGTCCCACCAATCTCTGTAAATGTCCAATACCCACTATTAGCGCTATCTGGTATGGGTGCCACACAGTTGAGCAATATTCTAGGTTATATCCTACGAACATTTTGTAAGGAGTCATTTGTAGATTCATTACGTGTTCCCAGTATCCTGCCTGCGAACCGAAGCCTACCTCTTGCTTTAACTTCGACTGAGTCATGGTATCGGCGTTTTGCGCCCATACAATCGTTACACCTTGAAATACCGGATGCTTATAATTGAAGTGCATCTACTCACAGAGCTCCACTGTGGGCTGTAATTGTAGTATGGCAGCGGAACTAGGTAAGTATTCTCATACGTTAATGGGGGACCGATTTAAGTTGGAAAAAATTAGTTCCAATTTTGCCCAACAGGTGCAAATCTGGCGCAAGAAAAATGTACAGAAATGTTTCAATATGTAATGGATTAGGAATGGGCAGAAAATATGAAACAAGTGAGAAAGGTGTAATATTGATTTTATTATTAACCGCCGCTTACACAAGTTGTTCGGTATGAGCACCGGAGACGTCGACGAGATGGTGGATAGCGCATGATTTGCAGCTGGTGGGCAAAATTGAAACAAATTTATTTCCACCGTTAATCGGTGCAACATTAATACGTTTGCTTGTCTACCACGTTTCTCTCTCATATGATAATTGCAGCCGACGCTGGACTTCGGTCAGTACTGCACTTTAACTATAGCCACTGCACTTTAATTATAGCCACCCAGAATTAGTATGAGGTGACTGATTCTAATTGTAACTCATTGTTGTTATATTCCTAGAATACTATATTACTGGATTTTGTAAAGTGTGCAAGACTACATTTCTGAACAATTAAAGCAACTTTCCAGTCTTGGCACCGTTTTGAAATAACAATTTATCAGAGTATTTGCGCATTATTTTGTCAGATAGTACGTAACTATAGATAAGCTCGTCATCTGTAAATGGTCTGAGGTTACTATTGATGTTATCTACCATATCACCAACATACAACATGAACAGCAAAGTTCCCAACGCACTACCCAGGGTTACAGAAGAAGTCACTTCAACATATGTTCACGACGCCCCATCAAAAATAGTATGTTTTGTCTTCTCTACTAAGACATCTTCAGCCCATCCATAAATTGACTTTTCATTTATTTTATCTATTTACACGTCAAGTTCCGTAGGACCAAATTGAGGAACAAATCTCCAAGGTCATGGAACGTGTCAGTACATGAAATTACAACATAATAGTAATAATAGATAAAAATGAAATGTTTATGATCCCGAAAAATGTCAATCTATAAGTTTAAGTAAACGTAATGAACAATACAACAAGAATCAGCTTAATTTTTCAAGGAACTCCTCGCCAGAATAGAAGGAGTGACTCTTGAGGAAACTCTTCAGTTTCGATCTGAAAGCGCGTGGATTACTGCTAAGAATTTTGAATTCGAGTGGCAGCTCATTGAAAATGAATGCAGCCGTATACTGCACACTTTTCTGCACAATAGTTAAGGAGGTCCGATCCAAATGCAGGTTTGATTTCTGCCGAGTTTTAATTGAGTGAAGGCTGCTTATTCTTGGAATGTAGATGTTAAAGTAGTCTCCGAACCAGAGTGCCGATTGTAACATTAATAAATTATTTTCAGGGGCAGAGAGAGTGAAAAATGACAGAAAAAGTCCCTGGACAGACTTGAGACAGAACCGTGTGTTTTTAGTATGGTACTTTCCACTACGCCACATTATTTGCTTTCACGTGTAATAATCACTTACGTCATAGAGGCAGATTAATGGAATGTAGTGTATTCTGTCTTTCTTCGTATAGAATTAAAGAGGTAGATGTGCATAAAGGAACTCCTTCTGAAAATGATGTATTCTCGGTCCACAATACATGCTTCTGAAACATGTGGTGGAAATCTGGAAATATCCTCTATATGCTCCACAAGTATTTCTACCCTGAAACCAGGTAAAACTCTAATAAACTTTAGGTGATAGCCTTATGTAGTAGAAGCAAGCCATCATCTGAGATATTCACTTGAAATCATAATCTGCTGGCCGCTTGTACGATTTTAGCACTTTGTTGCGGCTGGGAATTGAAGCCATCTTAGCTTTCTGGATTTATATGAGGTTAAGAAACCAACAGCGACCCATCCGCGAGATCGATACTGAGATAACTGAGCAAAGTCAAAGATGAATTTTGCTCGCTGGCGGTATACGCCCATTGTTTATAATTGATTTTTCATAATACTTCTCCTTCATTTTGATCTCACTAATTATTGGCGTTTAGTACAGTAATAATATAACTGATGGACAGCTACATACATACAATATTGGTAAGATTATCTCGATTGCAAAGTTCTTAAAATTCGGTGGAATATTGGTCATAGGTACGTGACTATGTTGTACCTTGGAGTATGTTTTCACATTTTTGGGAAACCTTAATTTTCCAAACAAATTTTTTCAATTTTTTTGAAAAGGGCTACACCACATAAAAATTGAATGGCATAATTTTAAATGGAATACAAAAATATAATAAACTTCTGTTGCCGAGCTGGCTAGCCTTAACACTATACTGCATTTTTAAAGAGCAGAAGATATTCATTTGTACGCTCTTCTTAAAGAAATGCTTTTGTCGACCAGCGAAAACTAGATGACTAACATTAGTACCCTTGTTTCCTTTAATTTTGTCTGCATAAGTATTTGTAAATGTTTGATGCAAAATATATTTTAATTATCGAGTCAACTTTGGACTCTCCGTGGGCTAGAAATGTTTTGTGGCCTTTCAATGTCACCAGCATCCCCACGATTATTCTTAATTAATTAATGTCCAGTTGACTGCTTAATTCAAGCTGCAAGTAGGCTCGAGTACGCTACTTCCGAAACTTCACGGAAAGGAAGTTCTTCCTTTGGCTCTAACATATTGGAGGAACTGGCAGATAAATCAGATATATCGCCACATAGTATCGTCGGACACACAGCAAACTTAACCGTTGCAGTACCAGTGGTTTCTACCTGAAACTACCCTTTTTTTTCTTTTTGAAGTGTCAGTACCTTTCACATGAAACCACCGATGCTATTGCAAGACAGAGACCTCTAGTGGTAGAATGAGGCAGTCCTACGAATGTAATGCATTATAGGAGTCGCTCACAATGTTTAGTGGGACAGTGAGCGTGAAGATTGTGCTACGTGATTGTAGAAGATTGACACGGTTTTCTTTAAAAATAATAGTGGTCAGATTGAAAGAGATCATTGATAGTGAAACAAAGTATGTCTAAAGCAATTGTAGCGTAAATATTTTGTACTACTGCTATCACGAGTGGTTTCAAAATGAAACTATGTAATTTTTATGTCAATTTATTAGATTTCGGGTCCATTTTTGCTTGTTGTTTAGGCCTGTAATTTAGTTTGGGCATTGAAAGTTGATGCGAGTTCCGAGATGTGGGTCCGCAGCTCATGGTCTAGCGGCTAGTGTTGCTGCTTCTGGATCACGGGGTCCTGGGTTCGAGTCCAGGCGGGGTCGGGGATTTTCTCCGGCCAGGGACTGGGTGTCTGTGTTGTCCCCAACATCTCATCATCACTCGACTAGTGGCGATACTGGAAGTGGAAACAATGGGAACTTGTACGGGCGCTGATGATCACGATGTTGAGCCGCACAAATCAACATCATCATCATAATCGAGATGTGGGACTGTGTCCGGAAAACATGCGAAATTAGTTTCAAATGTACCTCATGAAGTGATGAGTGGTTGAAAACTGTGTGTTCCAGTGGTTCCAAAGTGAACTACAACTTTAAAACAATTGATTACTTACTTTTTGCGAGTTTCTTCTTGTATTCGTTGCTTACTATGACGATAAAGGTTCATTTTGTGAAAAGTTGTAACATTATTCTTTTTATATTGTTGGGACTCAAAGGGTTAAATGAACATGGGAACTGACCTAGTTAATGCAAGCCGATTGAATTGTAGAACAAATGGTTTGTCAGCTGTCTTTAACTGAAAGCAGTGAACTCACCCCTAATTTTACCTAACTTGTTCCAATAATACGCCAATCAAGACGATCTACAAAACAAATTTCTCTAGTTGTAAGCCTTTAATTAGAATGAACCGTTAAATTATTTTCGTCAAGCTGATTACATACATTTATATTAGTAGGATTTCACCGGACGGCGGGCATTCCGCTGCCACGCTAAATTCCCCGGCAGGTTTGTGGCACCCTCGCGTGAATTAACCACTCGACCTGCGACGGTGCAAAGTTTCGAGGGCTAGACATCAACCCGGCTGCAGAAACATTCTGCTCCCTCTCACGTAGCCCTCGAGTGAGCATCGTAACGGCGGGCTAAGAGAAATGAAGTCGCGTGCCGAATCGCTTCTCCCGAGCGCGCCCCGTGGCCGGAATAGGAAGCAGCGCGCACCTCTCACCTCTCCGGGCACAAATACAGCCCTCAATGGCTACCCGGCAGCGGACGCAGAGCAACCACCGCCCCATCCCAACTGCCTCACTGCTCACTGGCGCAGCGCTTCGGAAAACTTCACACTCCTGCTGAGATGCCTAACGCAAGTGTTAGTGGATGAAAGGCAAAATTTAGAGATAGATATAGCCAGACATGCGCTACCGACCTTATACAGGCTTCTGCCGTCTACTTTTTTTATTGACCTCCCCCCCCCCTCCCAGTACAAAATGGCCATTGTTTTTATCTTAACTACGTAGCAGAAAGCAGGGTATTTCATATCTACGACAAACAATAGCCCCTTAGAACGTGAAACAATCACTCGTGGGTACCACAGGGTTTTACTTTGGGTCCACATTTATTTATGATCCACAAAAATATTCTCCCACTCGCACTGTCAAGAGTTGCAAATGTGATCCTTTTCGCAAATGACACATGACTGAGTGCAACAGTTTGTGGGGATATCAAATAGGATGCTCACACAGGTTCAGTCATGGGTAAACCCGTAGGTGGTAGACTGTGGTTCGTTGCTCGAATATTGAGAAAACTCAGTGAGTCTACAAAAGCTTTCTTACAAATCATTTGCGCGTCTCATTTTCGAATATTACTCAGCTGTGATGGACACTTACTGAACACTAGAATACTGAACATATATAGAGCCGAGGAGCACGAATGGTCACAAGTTTTTCCCACTTTGAGGAGAGTGACACGCAGATGGTGAAAAACCTGAGCTAGCGGACTCTTGAAGATAAACGAAAATTATCCTGTCAAAGCCTACTTACAAAATTTCAACAATCATTATTAAGTGAAGAATGTAGCGATACTCTTCGGCTCCCTTATAGACTGTGAAGACAAACTTAGACTATTTACTGGTAGCACAAATGCGTTTAAACAGACATACTCCCGTGCTCCATACGAAGAAACCCTAAGATTTGGTACCATGCTAAGTACCATCTGTCATGCATCGTGTGTATAGAGATGTGTATGATGCAAGTGAACAGTAAAAAAACAGTACTGAAAACGTAGAAAATAAAATAATCAATTCTAGAGGATCCGCCTTCTTGCAATACCACAACTTTTGTTTTGCTTAAGCCGCGCGGGATTAGCCGAGCGGTCTTAGGCGCTGCAGTCATGGGCTGTGCGGCTGGTCCCGGCGGAGGTTCGAGTCCTCCCTCGGGCATGGGTGCGTGTGTTTATCCTTAGGGTAATTTAAGTTAAGTAGTGTGTAAGCTTAGGGACTGATGGCCTTAGCAGTTAGGTCCCATAAGATTTCATACACATCTAAACATTTTGTTTTGCTTAATCCCCGAACCATATTGAAAATAACCACCACACCAGAGGCGTAGAAACAGACCTATAGATCTTTAAAGATAGCAATAATCTATATCATGTATTAACGACAGAACAAAGATACAACAACCAAAACAAAACGTCATCCAAGCCAAAATAGTAATCAATGACAGTACTCCGCAAGCGAACTATCAAAGAACACGTAATGAACTCCAGTGTGCGCGTGCCCACAACACACACATACACACACACACCACAGATTTCGCCCATTAGCACAATAAAATGTAAGTGAACACTGTTATAATTCCGCAGCACAATCTATAAAATAGTACACACACCAAGCAATTTTCCAAGCCAAACCATCACGAAATTTTGCCGATGCCCAACGGTCATTTCAAACACATAAACAACACATTCAGCAGGCAAATTATAACGAAATACAGCTGAAGACAGGTAAACTACATCGGCAAGGCTCATTACACACAGTTCTGTACTTTTCGCATTATCTCACATGTTGTTCTAAAGCAGCCCACTCAAATAATGAAAGACGAGAAGGAAGTAAGGTTTAGTTTTATGGATTCCAGTCTGTTCACTTCATTAGTTAAAAATCCCACTCTCTGGAAGAAGAGCTTCACTTAAACTACATTTGCAATATCATATCACCGCTGTTGGTGATTTAAAAAAGATGGCTCTGAGCACTATGGGACTTAACATCTTAGGTCATCAGTCCCCTAGAACTTAGAACTACTTAAACCTAACTAACCTAAGGACATCACACACATCCATGCCCGAGGCAGGATTCGAACCTGCGACCGTAGCAGTCCCACGGTTCCGGACTGCAGCGCCTAGAACCGCAAGACCACCGCGGCCGGTGATTTAAAAATGAAGAATCTAGTTTATACAGCATATTTCCATTCGTTGATGAGTTAGTTACTACGTTATATGTAGTATTATTCCTAGAACATCCTGCACACACCTCTTCAATAAATGGGGTATTTTGGATACTGTTTGTCACTGCAGATATTTATTAATGTTCTTTACCGTTACCAATATTTCTTTCTTCTGTAGAAAAAAGTGTAAGATATAAATACATTACTAGGACATAAAAGTACTACTTTTGCGTATTGAAAAATGTAGCTGAAGTGAAGTGCTTCTTTCAGAGAGTGAGATTTTCAAGTAATGACGTGAACAGTCTGTAATCCCTAAAAATAAACCTTACTTACTTCAACATATTAATATCATAGAAAGGAGTTAAAGAGAAACAGCTGGCCAGAAGACAATAAAAATATTTTGTAAAATGTGGTGGACTTTAAGACTAAATTAGAGAATTTAATGTTGCTCTCAAGTCCTTTTATTCCACTGCAGAGCTTCTGCACAGAAATTCTTAAAATTAAAGCTATGTTACTTTGAAATATTAAGAAGACTATAATGCAATATTTCATAATGTTAACTCATTTAAATATTAATCAAAATATCCACGGGTGTACTGCCGGTCTACAGTGTCCAACGGGCACAATATTTCGGCGATCATACATGTCGCCATCATCAGGCGAACTGACGGACTGAGCTCCTGTGAACGTGCCGGCACGGAGATCCGTACACTATGGCTGCTCAGGTGGAACTGGGTTCGGTCGCGGCGGCGGCGGATTTAAATACCCTCCGCCCGCGGCGCGCTCACTCCACCGTCCGCGCCCCGCGCCACGGTCGCGCGGTGGAACACATTGCGACGGCCTCTGAGATGACGTCGGTGTGATGGCTCCGTCCGCCGTGGTCGTCACAACTATACATTTGCTCGATTTGCTCTTGATTAACCCAATCGCTGGTTCCCAAGCCTTGCTAAGATTATAGCCACAGTCACGATTTATGAGGTCGTCATTGGTGCGAATTTCGATGGCCTCTCTAACAACGCTGTCCCAGTATCTCGACTTCTGTACCAGAATCCTCGTGCGTTCATACTCCATAGCGTGATTTTCCGACAAACAATGTTCAGCGACCGCCGACTTGCTCGGATACATCAGTCGAGTGTGCATCTGGTGTTCACGGCATCGATCCTCGACGGTACGCATCGTCTGACCAATATACGACTTGCCACATTGACACGGAATCTGGTACACGCCGGCCTTCCTCAAACCGAGGTCATCTTTGGCGCTCCCCACCAGTGCACGAGTTTTATTCGGAGGACAAAACACCGTTCCGACCCGGTGTTTCTTCAAAATGCGGGCGATCTTTCCCGAGAGTGCGCCTGTATATGGGATAAACGCAGTGCCTACCTCCTCCCTCGTGATTTCATCCATATCCACAGGTTGTGCTGTAGTGGTTGGGCGGAGAGCACGTTGAATCTGCCACTCTGAGTACCCATTTTTTCGAAATACAGTTCTCAGATGTTCCAATTCCTGGGGTAGACTCTCTGCGTCAGAGACAGTGCGCGCCCTATGTACTAGAGTTTTAAGTACCCCATTCCTCTGTGAAGGGTGGTGGCAGCTGTCGTATATTGGTCAGACGATGCGTACCGTCGAGGATCGATGCCGTGAACACCAGAGGCACACTCGACTGATGTATCCGAGCAAGTCGGCGGTCGCTGAACATTGTTTGTCGGAAAATCACGCAATGGAGTATGAACGCACGAGGATTCTGGTACAGACGTCGAGATACTGGGACAGCTCCAATGACGACCTCATAAATCGTGACTGTGGCTATAATCTTAGCAAGGCTTGGGAACCAGCGATTGGGTTAATCAAGAGCAAATCGAGCAAATGTATAGTTGTGACGACCACGGCGGACGGAGCCATCACACCGACGTCATCTCAGAGGCCGTCGCAATGTGTTCCACCGCGCGACCGTGGCGCGGGGCGCGGACGGTGGAGTGAGCGCGCCGCGGGCGGAGGGTATTTAAATCCGCCGCCGCCGCGACCGAACCCAGTTCCACCTGAGCAGCCATAGTGTACGGATCTCCGTGCCGGCACGTTCACAGGAGCTCAGTCCGTCAGTTCACCTGATGATGGCGACATGTATGATCGCCGAAATATTGTGCCCGTTGGACACTGTAGACCGGCAGTACACCCGTGGATATTTTGATTATCAAATACGCCGGGAGAAACTCAAGAATCACATTTCAATATTGCTTTTTGTAATATATACTGCAGTTTCAGGTCACACAAATTGTATCATTACTGGTTTCTACTTATTACCATATCATCATCAGATGATCTGTTAAAAAGTGAAGAAAAAGGAGATAATAAAATACTAGGAATCTAAGTTATAATGAAACTAATTTTCATATAGAACTCTGCGTACTTGAATATATTATAAAGTAGTTCTTTAACTGAGAAGGCCTGGTGAGGCCCTGATGATGTAAAGGTACATATATTTTGATTGACAGCACTGAAGGCCACAGTTAACTATGTTGTTAAAAAAAATATGGTAAATTTTAAATCGCAGACATAAGATTAAAATATTAACAATATACTCGTAAAAGCGTCGTCAACGTGAAACCTAGTAAAAAATGACTTAACTACTAGTATAGCGAAACTAGATGTGTATTAAAATCAGGACAAACGATAACGGCCTATAGACGCGTATAACAAACTAATAGCTAGCGGTCGCAAGTGTACACACAACTGAGCAATAAACTCTTAGACTAATGCGAGTCGGCTGATACAGGAGTCCCTGGAAAACAAAAACGCAACGAACAGGAAGAGAGAGACATCATAAAAGATTAGAAGATACAGCGAAAATCTTCCTTACGGAAATGGTTCTGTTCGTGTAAGAACTATTAAGGTACTGTTTTAAATTAGTAAGAATGTGAAGCTGTACAAGTGTATTTACATGGCATGCCTTGGAAGCATAATGATAAGTATCAAGATGTTGACCTAGACATCTTGCTTTATTCCCTCATTTTTGTTTAAGTGAAACCAAAGGCTGCTTTATTACTACCTGGGTTTCAATGTTCTTTGCCACGGACATCAAAAGATCTGACCGTTTTATCTCTGTACGATTTCCGAGAACACCAAATTTTTTTCTTATACACACGCTTTTAAGTATTTATTATAATCTACTCTCTCTTTATGTCATATTGTATACCGACAATGATTGTTATTAAGGAAGGCTAATCTTTTCAGGTATCTATACTCTGTATGCTGATACAATTTTTTTTTCTTTTTGTGTTTTCTTTTTTTGATCTACACTGCTCCTCTACTTCTTAGTAAATTGCTTCTGTAAAAAAAGTGATGTATTTTGCTTCATAACCGTTAGTCACAACCACTTGTTTTAAAATACAAAGTTCAGAAATGTACTCTAGCCTATTTAGAGGTAGATTGTTTAATCTGTGTATCATATTCCGTAAATTTCATTGCGATGGACTCCAGGATGTATAGTCTTAACTTCTTTCCACCTCCTAGAGGACACTCTTCGCGGGGCCCTTACAGTACAACTCATATAATCTAAAAATGTAAAAACTCAATCTTTTTTCATTTGTTCCTTTACTATGACCGTCATCCAAAATTGTCAGCAGGCAGTAACAGGCTCAGTTTATAATTTTATCCCGTAGTTAACCATCCTGCTGGTCCTGTTACGCACACTTGTTAAAGCGAATAACAAGCAAACAGAGAGTGACGGTAATGAATTTCATACTGGGCGTGGATGCAGATGTGACCTCTACTGGTTTCTCTGTAATTCGAACTGTAAATCCCTGAACTATTCTCCTTGCTAGCAGCGCGAAAGGAAGCACGCTAGATTTATGAATCTACTAGCTGAATCCCAGGCGTTGCCTGTCTATGTATTTATTCCTATCTTCCATTGGCCCACCTCCTCCTGCCCCCTCTCTCTATCCATCTCCTTCTCCCTTCTCACTCTCTCCGCCCAGCTCTTCATCTTCATCTACATCTACATCTACATCCACACTCCGCAAGCCACCTGACGGTGTGTGGCGGAGGGTACCCTGAGTACCTCTATCGGTTCTCCCTTCTATTCCACTCTGGTATTGTTCGTGGAAAGAAAGATTGTCGGTATGCCTCTGTGTGGGCTCTAATCTCTCTGATTTTATCCTCATGGTCTCTTCGCGAGATAAACGTATGAGGGAGCAATATACTGCTTGACTTTTCGCTGAAGGTATGTTCTCGTAACTTCAACAAAAGCCCGTACCGAGGTACTGAGCGTCTCTCTTGCAGAGTCTTCCACTGGAGTTTATCTATCATTTCTGTAACGCTTTCGCGATTACTAAATGATCCTGTAACCCAGCGCGCTGCTCTCCATTGGATCTTCTCTATCTCTTCTATCAACCCTTTCTGGTACGGAACCCACACCGGTGAGCAGTATTCAAGCAGTGGGCGAACAAGTGTACTGTAACCTACTTCCTTTGCTTGGGACTGCATTTCCTTAGGATTCTTCCAATGAATCTTAGTCTGGCATCTACTTTACCGACGATTAAGTTTATATGGTCATTCCATTTTAAATCACTCCTAATGCCTACTCGCAGATAATTTATGGAATTAATTGCTTCCATTTGCTGACCTGCTATAAGTGTAGCTAAATGATAAAGGATCATTCTTTCTATGTATTTGCAGCACATTACACTTGTCTACATTGAGATTAAATTGCCATTCCCTGCACCATGCGTCAGTTCGTTGCAGATCCTCCTGCATTTCAGTACAATTTTCCATTGTTACAACCTCTCGATATGCTACAGCATCATCCGCAAAAAGTCTCAGTGAACTTCCGATGTTATCCACAAGGTCATTTATATATATTGTGAATAGCAACGGTCCTACGACACCCCCCTGCGGCACGCCTGAAATCACTCTTACTTCGGAAGACTTCTCTCCATTGAGAATGACATGCTGCGTTCTGTTGTCTAGGAACTCTTCAATCCAATCACACAATTGGTCTGATAGTCCATATGCTCTTACTTTGTTCATTAAACGACTGTGGGGAACTGTATCGAACGCCTTGCGGAAGTCAAGAAACACGGCATCTACCTGGGAACCCGTGTCTATGACCCTCTGAGTCTCGTGGACGAATAGCGCGAGAAAACCATGCTGATACGTACAGAGTAGATTTCTAGTCTCCAGAAAAGTCATTTTACTCGAACATAATACGAGTTCCAAAATTCTACAACTGATCGACGTTAGAGATATAGGTCTATAGTTCTGCACATCTATTCGACCTCCCTTCTTGAAAACGGGATGTCCTGTGCCCTTTTCCAATCCTTTCGAACGCTACGCTTTTCTAGAGACCTATGGTACACTGCTCTTTGTCCATCTTCTCCTCTTTCCTTTCTCTGTCCATCCCCACCTCTCCCCTCTAGCTGTTCATCTCCTCCTCTTTCCTTTGAGTCAATTTCGCCCTCCCCCTGTCTCTGTCCATCTTGCCTCCATTCCTATCGGTGTCCATTTCTTCGTTTCCCCCTCTCGGTTTGTCCATATTCTCCTAACCCCATCTCACACCGCGTTATGATCTGTTTCCCAAAACTACTACGAGGTTGATAGTTCTAACACCAAAGATACTTATACAGTACAGATAAAAATAATGTATGTATCAAGTTTGGCTGAAATCGATCCAGGGGTTTTGGAGGAGCTTTTTACTCGTGGCCTTGGCGGCGTACGCATATGTCACATATATTTCGTATTATTTATCGTATTTCACGCGTATTTGTACACATGCTTCACCTCTAGCGAATTTCGCCCTAAACTTCCCTTTTCACGCAGCTCCATCTTTATGACGTCATATGTCCTGAGATGGGTGTCGCACAATGATATAATTTTGCACGTACATCCAGCGGTATATGTTGATGCTGTCTGCGAAATGAGATGCGAACAGATCTGGTAATAAAGCAGTAACAAATCCAAACGTCACGCATGATGCAGCAGTTTTTCAACATCCTAGTGTTTATGGCGTCATATCTCCAGAAGTACGTCTCGTAGAATGATATATTTTTGCAGTTGCAAGTACATTCAGTAGTATACGTGAATACCACGTGCGAAATGTGTTCCAAATAGAGTTAGCAGTAACGAAATAATAAATGAAAAGGTCATGGCTGAGATGGAAGTTTTACTGCATGAACGGCGAAAACGTAGTAAGCGGAAAACTACCGGATGGCTATGTTTATAATGCAGCTCCTCACAGAGATCCAGTGTGAGCTGCAATTATCTTATGGTGGCGAAACTTTGTAGATATGGCCATGCGCTAATGCGGAACCGATTTACGGTGGAAAAAATTAGTTCCAATTTTCGCCACTAGGTGCAAATATGCGCTGTACAGCATCTCGTCGACGTCTCTGGTGCTTATATTGTACAAATTGTGTGAGCGGCGGTTAATAATATGCCTTTCTCACTTGTTCGGCCTTTTCTGCCCATGTCCCGTACCTAATCCATTACACAAGGAAACGTTTGTATACGTCTTTCATCCATTCACAGCGCCGGATATACACCTAGTGGGGAAATTTGGAACTAAATTTTTTCCAGCGTAAATCTGTTCCGCATTAACGCATTAGCATATCTACCAAGTTTCGCTGTCATGCGATAATTAGAGCCCACATTAGACCTCTGTCAGTAGCTGAAATTTACACTACTGGCCATTAAAATTTCTACACCAAGAAGAAATGCAGATGATAATCGGGAATTCATTGCACAAATATATTATACTATAACTGACATGTGATTACATTTTCACGCAATTTGGGTGCATAGATCCTGAGAAATCAGTACCCAGAACAACCACCTCTAGTCGTAATAACTGCCTTGATACGCCTGGGCATTGAGTCAAACAGAGCTTGGATGGCGTGTACAGGTACAGCTGCCCATGCAGCTTCAACACGATACCACCGTTCATCAAGAGTAGTGACTAGCGTATTGTGACGAGCCAGTTGCTCGGCCACCATTGACCAGACGTTTTCAGTTGGTGAGAGATCTGCAGAATGTGCTGGCCAGGGCAGCAGACGAACATTTTCTTTATCCAGAAAGGCCCGCAGAGGACCTGCAACATGCGGTCGTGCATTATCCTGCTGCAATGTAGAGTTTCGCAGGGATCGAATGAAGGGTAGAGCCACGGGTCGTAACACATCTGAAATGTAACGTGCACTGTTCAAAGTGCCATCAATGCGAACGAGAGGTGACCAAGACGTGTAATCAATGGCACCCCATACCATAACGCCAGGTGATACGCCAGTATGGCGATGACGAATACACACTTCCAATGTGCGTTCACCGCGATGTCACGAAACACGGATGCGACCATCACGATGCTGTAAACAGAACCTGGATTCATCCGAAAAAATAACGTTTTGCCATTCGTGCACCCAGGTTCGTCGTTGAGTACACCATCGCAGGCGCTCCTGTCTGTGATGCAGCGCCAAGGGTAACCGCAGCCTCGGTCTCCGAGCTGATAGTCCATGCTGCTGCAAACGTCGTCGAACTGTTCGTGCAGATGGTTGTTGTCTTGCAAACGTCCCCATCTGTTGACTCAGAGATCGAGACGTGACTGCATGATCCGTTACAGCAATGCGGATAAGATGCCTGTCATCTCGACTGCTAGTGATACGAGGCCGTTGGGATCCCGCACGGCCTTCCGTATTACCCTCCTGAACACACCGATTCCATATTCTGCTAACAGTCATTGGATCACGAGCAACGCGAGCAGCAATGTCGCGATACGATAAACCGCAATCGCTATAGGCTACAATCCGACCTTTATCAAAGTCGGAAACGTGATGGTACGCATTTCTCCTCCTTGCACGAGGCATCACAACAACGTTTCACCAGGCAACGCCGGTCAACTGCTGTTTGTGTATGAGAAATCGGTTGGAAACTTTCCTCGTGTCGACACGTTGTAGGTGTCGCCACCGTCGCCAACCTTGTGTGAATGCTCTGAAAAGCTAATCATTTGCATATCACGGCATCTTCCTCCTGTCGGTTAAATTTCGTGTGTGTAGCACGTCATCTTCGTGGTGTAGCAATTTAAATGGCCAGTAGTGTAGTCATAACTGCCCATTATTGTCCTGTCATCGGATTTGTGGGTGGGTGTCGGTGAGAAAATGTGTTGTATAATTACATGCTGGTCACGAAGTGCTCTCCATTCTCTAATAGCTATTTGCTCGTCATGAGCTACACGCTTTTTTACATACACTACAACGCCTTTGAGTTGTAGGTCAGTGTTAAAACCGCACAGATTCTTTCCGGACAATAAGTGATATATGAACCAAGTTTTGTTAAAATCGATCCAGCGCGTTAGGAGGAGATGCAGAACATACATACAAACAAACATGCGCTTTTGTAATATGTATGGATCCTACGTGCTCACACGGATTGAGTCCACCATTTGTTTTGTGTGTTAATACTCGTGCAGCTAACAGCACCATCATCCTCATACGTTCAACAGCGACGCTGGCCCCGTTTTTTTAATGTACTTCCGGGTATAATGGCGATAGTTGGTCTTTGCGCCGCAGCGGGAACGAAGGCGGCTTGAAAAGCCGCGGCGAGCTGCTTGTGTACACAGGGCGCGGCTTTGCGTGAGAGCGGCTGTGTGTGGAAGCCGCGCCGGCCGGCGACACGAACGGCTCGCCTCGTCTTCCTCAGTACCCGGCGCACAAGCTAGCCGCCAAAAATACTCCGCTTTACCCAGGAAAAGCGTTCAGAATCTATCGCTTCTTTGCGGGCCGAAGAGGAGCATTAACCTCTGTTGCTGTGGTCTTCAGTCCAGAGACTGGTTTGATGTAACTCTCCATGCTACTCTATCCTGTGCAAGCTTCTTCGTCTCCGAGTACTACTGCAGCCTACACCCTTCTTAATATGTTTAGTGTATTCATGTCTTGGTCTCCCTCTACGATTTTTACCCTCCACGCTTCCCTCCAGGACTACATTGGTGATCCCTTGATGCCACAGAACGTCTCCTATCAACCGATCCCTTCTTCTACTCAAGTTGCCAAAAATTGCTCTTATCCCCAATTCTATTCAACACCCCCTCATTAATTACGTGATCTACCCATCTAATCTTCAGTATTCTTCTGTACCACCACATTTCCAAAGCTTCTATTTTTTCTTATCTAAACTATTTATCGTCCATGTTTCACTTCCATAGATGCCTCCACCCCATATAGATAGTTTCAGAAAAAACTTCCTGAAATTTAAATCTATAATAATAATAATGTCGTGTGACGAGGTCCTCCCGTCGGGTAGACCGTTCGCCTGCTACAAGTCTTTCGATTTGACGCCACCTCGGTGACTTGCGCGTCGATGGAGATGAAAATGATGATGATTACGACAACACAACACCCAGTCCCTGAGCGGAGAAAATCTCCGACCCAGCCAGGAATCGAACCCGGGCCCTTTGGATTGACTTTCTGTCGCGCTGACCACTTTTTTTTTTTTAATCTCATTTTGTTCGTTTTTTCGTTCGTTGTATCTGCTCGGGGCGGACGTCGCAAGACACCCGTTTCAGTTCGTCGTTGATCCATTAACTCAGTTTTTTTTTATTACAGAGGGTAGCTAACCCTCTGACCGAACACGCTGTGTTACCGTGCCGGCACCACTCAGCTACCGGGGGTGGACATTTAAATCTATACTCGACGTTAACAAAATTCTCTTCATCAGAAACACTTTCTTTGCCATAGCCAGTCTACATTTTATATTCTCTCTACTTCGACCATTTGTTCCCCTAATAGCAAAACTCGTCTACTATTTTAAGTGTTTCATTTCCTAATCCATTTTCCCTCAGCATCACCTGATTTAATTCGGCTATATTTCATTATGCTCGTTTTACTTTTGTTGATGTTCATCTTATATCCTCCTTTCGACACACTGTCCATTCCGTTCAACTGCTCTTCCCAAGTCCTTTGCTGCCTCTGACAGAATTACAAAGTCATCGGCAAACCTCAAACTTTTTATCTCTTCTCCATGGATTTTAATTCCTACTTCAAATTTTTCTTTTTATTCCTTTACTGCTTGCTCAATATACAGTTTGAATAACAGCGAGGTTAGGCTAGAACCCTGCGTCACTCCCTTTTCAACCATTGCTTCCCTTTCATGCTCCTCGACTCTTTATAACTGCCATCAGGTTTCTGTACAAATTGTAAATAGCCTTTCGCTCCTTGTGTTAACCTCTAAAAATGACAATTGGGACAGGACTTAGAAGAGGTATGAGAATTTATTGAGGTGGGAAACAAGGTCAAAAGGAACTTCCTGATACACTAAAATAGAGTGCGAACCGGGACTAGAACCCGAACCCGTGCCTTTGTCGGGCATTGCTCATACCGACTGAGCTATCCAGGGTTCAGGGACGATTGACGATCCCCCGTCGCACCTTTACCTCCGCTACTACCTCTACACCTACATGGGGTCAAAATCATTAAAAACACAACAAGTTTACATGTTAGAAACCCATTTTAATTCAAAACAACTTCTAGTTGTCTCGGAATGGGTAAATGCAGGGCCTGTATGGTTCTGAAGGGAATCTTATACCAATATTTCTGCAAAATAATGTCAAGTTCCGATACTGTTGATGGTGACCACGCACCCTTTTCTCCAAAGTAGACCACAAAGGCTCAATAATATTGCAATCTGATGACTGTGATGACCAGGTGTGTGAAAATTCGTCCCCGTGCTCACAAAACCAGTCCTGGACGGAGCGAACTGTGTCGTCTTGGGACACGGCATCATATTTGTGAAAGAAACATTGTACCGTAGGATGGACCTTTGTTTTTTGTCATCAGTCTTCTGACTGGTTTGATGCGGTCCGCCACGAACTCCTTTCCTGCGCTAACCTCTTCATTTCAGAGTAGCACTTGCAACCTATGTCCTCAATTATTTGCTGGATGTATTCCAGTCTATGTCTTCCTTCATAGTTTTTGCCCTCTAATGCTCCCTCTCGTAACATGGAAGTCATTCCCTCATGTCTTAACAGATGTCCTATCATCCTGTTCCTTCTCCTTATCAGTGTTTTCCACATATTCCTTTCCTCTCCGATTCTGCGCAGAACGTCTTCACTCCTTACCTTATCAGTCCATCTGACATTCGTCTGTAGCATCACCCCCACAGTACATGTTTCACTACCATAGAATGCTGTACTCCAGAGGCACATTCTCAGAAATTTTTTCCTAAAATTAAGGCCTATGTTTGATACCAATATACTTCTCTTGGCCAGGAAACCCCTTTGTGCCATTTCTAGTCTGCTTTTGGTGTCCTCCTTGCTCCGTCCGTCGTTGGTTATTTCACTGCCTGCGTGGAAAAATTCCTTAACTTCATTTACTTCGTGATCATCAATCCTGATGTTAATTTTCTCGCAGTTCTCATTTCTACTACTTCTTATTACTTTCGTCTTTCTTCGATTTACTCTCAATCCATACTCTGTACTCATTAGACTGCTCATTCCATTCAGCAGATCATGTAATACTTCTTCACTTTCATTCAGGACAGCAATGTGTTCAGCGAATCGTATCGTTGTTATCATTTCACCTTGAATATTAATTCCAGTCCTGAACCTTTGTTTTATTTCCATCATTGCTTCCTCGAAGTACAGATTCAGCAGTAGGGGCGAACGGTTACATCCTTGTCTTACACCATTTTTAATACCAGCACTTCGTTCTTGGTCGTCCACTCTTATTATTCCCCCTTGTCTGTTGTACATATTGTACATGACCCGTCTTTCCCTACAGTTTACCTCTACTTTTTTCAGAATTTCGAACATCTTGCACCATTTTACACTGTCGAACGCTTTTTCCAGGTCGACAAATCCTATGAACCTGTCTTTATTTTTCTTTGGTCTTGCTTCCATTGTTAACCGCAATGTCACAATTGCCTCTCTCGTGCCTTCCCTAAACCCAAACTGATCGTCATCTATCACATCTTCAATTTTCTTTTCTATTCTTGTGTGTATCGCAAGCAACTTGGATGCATGAGCTGTTAAGCTGATAATTCCCACACTTGTCAGTTTTTGCCGTCTTCGGAATTGTGTGGATGATGTTTTACCAAACGTCAGATGGTATGTCGCCAGGCTCATACATTCAACACACCAACATGAATAGTTGTGTTGTTGCTACTTGCCCCAATGATTTTAGAAATTCTGATGGAGTGTTATCTATCCCTTCTGCCTTATTTGATCCTAAGTCCTCCAAATCTCTTTTAAATTCTGATTCTAATACTGTTCCCCCTATCTCTTCTAAATCGACTCCTGTTTCTTCTTCTGTCACATGTAACAAATCTTCACCCTCATAGACGATTTCAATGTATTCTTTCCACCTATCCGCTCTCTCCTCTGCATGTAACAGTGGAATTCCCGTTGCACTCTTAATGTTATCACTCTTGCTTTTAATGTCACCGAATGTCCTTTTGAATTTCCTGTATGTTGAGTCAGTCCTATCGACAATCGTTTCTTTTTCGATTTCTTCACATTTTTCATGCTGCCATTTCGTCTTAGCTTCCCAGTACTTCCTATTTATTTCATTCTCAGCGACTTGCATTTCTGTAATCCTGAGTTTCCAGGAACATTTTTGTACTTCCTCCTTTCGTCGATCAATTGATTTCTTCTGTTACCCATGATTTCTTCGCAGTTACCTTCTTTGTACCTATGTTTTGTTTCCCAACTTCTGTGTCACTCCTTTTTAGAGATGTCCATTCCTCTTCAACTGTACTGCCTACTGAGCTATTCCTTACTGCTTACTACTGCTTAAAGAACTTCAACCGTATCTCGTCATTCCTTACTACTTCCGTACCCCAATTGTTTGCTTATTGATTCTTTATGACTAATGTCTTAAAAGTTCAGCCTATACTTCATCGCTAGTATATTGTGATCTGAGACTGTTTTTCGGAACCTCTGACTGACCATGATGTAATCTAACTGAAATCTTCCCGTATCACTTGACCTCTTCCAAGTATACCTCCTCCTGAACAGAGTATTCACTATTACTTGCTGAAAGTTGTTACAGAACTCAATTACTCGTTCTCCTCTCTCATTCCATGTTCCAAGCCCATATTCTTCTGTAATTTTTTCTTCTACTCCTTCCCCTACAACTGCATTCCAGTTCTCCATGACTATTAGATTTTCATATCCTTTTACATACTGTATTACCCTTTCAATAACCTCATACACTTTCTCTATCTCTTCATCTTCAGCTTGCGACGTCGGCATGTATACCTGAACTACCGTTGTTGATGTTGGTTTGCTGTCGATTCTCAAAGAACAATCCTATCTCTGAAATGTTCACAGTAACAAACTCTGTGTCCTACCTTCCTATTCATAACGAAACCTACTCCCATTATACCGTTTTTTGCTGCTGTTGATATTACCCTGTACTCATCTGACCAGAAATCCTAGTCTTCTTTCCGCTTCACTTCACTGACCTTACCAGCCAAAATTGACACAAAATTCTTGGTAGTAATGGTACCTTGCACAGTATGAAAGGGACCCAAATAATGCTACGACACGACTGCCGAGATAATAACCGAACCCCCGCCGTGTTTCGCTCTTGGGACGTAAACTTGGCCAGAAGTGGGAAACAGTGTGAAACCAAGACTCATCCGATCGAATGACTTTCTTCCATTGCCCCACAGTCCAGGTTTTAACGGCTTCGGTACCTCGATTTCCCGATACGGGCGTTTGCATCACTGATGAGTGGTTTTGGAATTCCAACTCACACAGCAGTTCCCTACTTATGGAGCCTTCGTGTTGTTTTGGCGCTGACAGGACTCGCGAGTGCGGCATTCATTTCTGCGCTGACTTTTGTAGCTGTAGTCCTCTTACTACTAGTCACAGTCCTCCTCAGTGGTGATCATTCTACGCACACTTCCGTCCACGTTGAGACTTAGAGGACAGTCTTTTCCGTTTTCCCCGTATGTGGTATAAATCTTCGATAAGGTGCCTCTTCAAACATCAAACATTCAGGCTACCTTGGTTATATAGACACCCACTATATCTTTTGGCGCTGACAGGACTCGCGAGTGCGGCATTCATTTCTGCGCTGACTTTTGTAGCTGAAGTCCTCTTACTACTAGTCACAGTCTCCTCAGTGGTGATCATTCTACGCACACTTCCGTCCACGTTGAGACTTAGAGGACAGTCCTTTTCCGTTTTCCCCATATGTGGTATAAATCTTTGATAAGGTGCCTCTTCAAACATCAAACATTCAGGCTACTTTGGTTATATAGACACCCACTATATCTTTTGGCGCTGACTGGACTCGCGAGTGCGGCATTCATTTCTGCGCTGACTTTTGTAGCTGTAGTCCTCTTACTACTAGTCACAGTCCTCCTCAGTGGTGATCATTTTACGCACACTTCCGTCCACGTTGAGACTTAGGGGACAGTCCTTTTCCGTTTTCCCCGTATGTGGTATAAATCTTCGATAAGGTGCCTCTTCAAACATCAAACATTCTGGCTACCTTGGTTATATAGACACCCACTATATCTTTTGGCGCTGACAGGACTCACGAGTGTGGCATTCATTTCTGCGCTGACTTTTGTAGCTGTAGTCCTCTTACTACTAGTCACAGTCCTCCTCAGTGGTGATCATTTTACGCACACTTCCGTCCACGTTGAGACTTAGCGGACAGTCCTTTTCCGTTTTCCCCGTATGTGGTATAAATCTTCGATAAGGTGCCTCTTCAAACATCAAACATTCGGGCTACCTTGGTTATATAGACACCCACTATATCTTTTGGCGCTGACAGGACTCGCGAGTGCGGCATTCATTTCAGCGCTGACTTTTGTAGCTGTAGTCCTCTTACTACTAGTCACAGTCCTCCTCAGTGGTGATCATTCTACGCACACTTCCGTCCACGTTGAGACTTAGCGGACAGTCTTTTCCGTTTTCCCCGTATGTGGTATAAATCTTCGATAAGGTGCCTCTTCAAACATCAAACATTCAGGCTACCTTGGTTATATAGACACCCACTATATCTTTTGGCGCTGACTGGACTCGCGAGTGCGGCATTCATTTCTGCGCTGACTTTTGTAGCTGTAGTCCTCTTACTACTAGTCACAGTCCTCCTCAGTGGTGATCATTTTACGCACACTTCCGTCCACGTTGAGACTTAGGGGACAGTCCTTTTCCGTTTTCCCCGTATGTGGTATAAATCTTCGATAAGGTGCCTCTTCAAACATCAAACATTCAGGCTACCTTGGTTATATAGACACCCACTATACCTTTTGGCGCTGACAGGACTCGCGAGTGCGGCATTCATTTCTGCGCTGACTTTTGTAGCTGTTCAGTGGTGATCATTCTACACACACTTCCGTCCACGTTGAGACTTAGTGGACAGTCCTTTTCCGTTTTCCCCATATGTGGTATAAATCTTTGATAAGGTGCCTCTTCAAACATCAAAAATTCAGGCTACCTTGGTTATATAGACACCCACTATATCTTTTGGCGCTGACTGGACTCGCGAGTGCGGCATTCATTTCTGCGCTGACTTTTGTAGCTGTAGTCCTCTTACTACTAGTCACAGTCCTCCTCAGTGGTGATCATTCTACGCACACTTCCGTCCACGTTGAGACTTAGAGGACAGTCTTTTCCGTTTTCCCCGTATGTGGTATAAATCTTCGATAAGGTGCCTCTTCAAACATCAAACATTCAGGCTACCTTGGTTATATAGACACCCACTATATCTTTTGGCGCTGACTGGACTCGCGAGTGCGGCATTCATTTCTGCGCTGACTTTTGTAGCTGTAGTCCTCTTACTACTAGTCACAGTCCTCCTCAGTGGTGATCATTCTACGCACACTTCCGTCCACGTTGAGACTTAGAGGACAGTCTTTTCCGTTTTCCCCGTATGTGGTATAAATCTTCGATAAGGTGCCTCTTCAAACATCAAACATTCAGGCTACCTTGGTTATATAGACACCCACTATATCTTTTGGCGCTGACAGGACTCGCGAGTGCGGCATTCATTTCTGCGCTGACTTTTGTAGCTGAAGTCCTCTTACTACTAGTCACAGTCTCCTCAGTGGTGATCATTCTACGCACACTTCCGTCCACGTTGAGACTTAGAGGACAGTCCTTTTCCGTTTTCCCCATATGTGGTATAAATCTTTGATAAGGTGCCTCTTCAAACATCAAACATTCAGGCTACTTTGGTTATATAGACACCCACTATATCTTTTGGCGCTGACTGGACTCGCGAGTGCGGCATTCATTTCTGCGCTGACTTTTGTAGCTGTAGTCCTCTTACTACTAGTCACAGTCCTCCTCAGTGGTGATCATTTTACGCACACTTCCGTCCACGTTGAGACTTAGGGGACAGTCCTTTTCCGTTTTCCCCGTATGTGGTATAAATCTTCGATAAGGTGCCTCTTCAAACATCAAACATTCTGGCTACCTTGGTTATATAGACACCCACTATATCTTTTGGCGCTGACAGGACTCACGAGTGTGGCATTCATTTCTGCGCTGACTTTTGTAGCTGTAGTCCTCTTACTACTAGTCACAGTCCTCCTCAGTGGTGATCATTTTACGCACACTTCCGTCCACGTTGAGACTTAGCGGACAGTCCTTTTCCGTTTTCCCCGTATGTGGTATAAATCTTCGATAAGGTGCCTCTTCAAACATCAAACATTCGGGCTACCTTGGTTATATAGACACCCACTATATCTTTTGGCGCTGACAGGACTCGCGAGTGCGGCATTCATTTCAGCGCTGACTTTTGTAGCTGTAGTCCTCTTACTACTAGTCACAGTCCTCCTCAGTGGTGATCATTCTACGCACACTTCCGTCCACGTTGAGACTTAGCGGACAGTCTTTTCCGTTTTCCCCGTATGTGGTATAAATCTTCGATAAGGTGCCTCTTCAAACATCAAACATTCAGGCTACCTTGGTTATATAGACACCCACTATATCTTTTGGCGCTGACTGGACTCGCGAGTGCGGCATTCATTTCTGCGCTGACTTTTGTAGCTGTAGTCCTCTTACTACTAGTCACAGTCCTCCTCAGTGGTGATCATTTTACGCACACTTCCGTCCACGTTGAGACTTAGGGGACAGTCCTTTTCCGTTTTCCCCGTATGTGGTATAAATCTTCGATAAGGTGCCTCTTCAAACATCAAACATTCAGGCTACCTTGGTTATATAGACACCCACTATACCTTTTGGCGCTGACAGGACTCGCGAGTGCGGCATTCATTTCTGCGCTGACTTTTGTAGCTGTTCAGTGGTGATCATTCTACACACACTTCCGTCCACGTTGAGACTTAGTGGACAGTCCTTTTCCGTTTTCCCCATATGTGGTATAAATCTTTGATAAGGTGCCTCTTCAAACATCAAACATTCAGGCTACCTTGGTTATATAGACACCCACTATATCTTTTGGCGCTGACTGGACTCGCGAGTGCGGCATTCATTTCTGCGCTGACTTTTGTAGCTGTAGTCCTCTTACTACTAGTCACAGTCCTCCTCAGTGGTGATCATTTTACGCACACTTCCGTCCACGTTGAGACTTAGGGGACAGTCCTTTTCCGTTTTCCCCGTATGTGGTATAAATCTTCGATAAGGTGCCTCTTCAAACATCAAACATTCAGGCTACCTTGGTTATATAGACACCCACTATATCTTTTGGCGCTGACAGGACTCACGAGTGTGGCATTCATTTCTGCGCTGACTTTTGTAGCTGTAGTCCTCTTACTACTAGTCACAGTCCTCCTCAGTGGTGATCATTTTACGCACACTTCCGTCCACGTTGAGACTTAGCGGACAGTCCTTTTCCGTTTTCCCCGTATGTGGTATAAATCTTCGATAAGGTGCCTCTTCAAACATCAAACATTCGGGCTACCTTGGTTATATAGACACCCACTATATCTTTTGGCGCTGACAGGACTCGCGAGTGCGGCATTCATTTCTGCGCTGACTTTTGTAGCTGTAGTCCTCTTACTACTAGTCACAGTCCTCCTCAGTGGTGATCATTCTACGCACACTTCCGTCCACGTTGAGACTTAGAGGACAGTCTTTTCCGTTTTCCCCGTATGTGGTATAAATCTTTGATAAGGTGCCTCTTCAAACATCAAACATTCAGGCTACCTTGGTTATATAGACACCCACTATATCTTTTGGCGCTGACTGGACTCGCGAGTGCGGCATTCATTTCTGCGCTGACTTTTGTAGCTGTAGTCCTCTTACTACTAGTCACAGTCCTCCTCAGTGGTGATCATTTTACGCACACTTCCGTCCACGTTGAGACTTAGGGGACAGTCCTTTTCCGTTTTCCCCGTATGTGGTATAAATCTTCGATAAGGTGCCTCTTCAAACATCAAACATTCAGGCTACCTTGGTTATATAGACACCCACTATATCTTTTGGCGCTGACAGGACTCACGAGTGTGGCATTCATTTCTGCGCTGACTTTTATAGCTGTAGTCCTCTTACTACTAGTCACAGTCCTCCTCAGTGGTGATCATTTTACGCACACTTCCGTCCACGTTGAGACTTAGCGGACAGTCCTTTTCCGTTTTCCCCGTATGTGGTATAAATCTTCGATAAGGTGCCTCTTCAAACATCAAACATTCGGGCTACCTTGGTTATATAGAAACCCACTATATCTTTTGGCGCTGACAGGACTCGCGAGTGCGGCATTCATTTCTGCGCTGACTTTTGTAGCTGTAGTCCTCTTACTACTAGTCACAGTCCTCCTCAGTGGTGATCATTCTACGCACACTTCCGTCCACGTTGAGACTTAGAGGACAGTCTTTTCCGTTTTCCCCGTATGTGGTATAAATCTTCGATAAGGTGCCTCTTCAAACATCAAACATTCAGGCTACCTTGGTTATATAGACACCCACTATATCTTTTGGCGCTGACAGGACTCGCGAGTGCGGCATTCATTTCTGCGCTGACTTTTGTAGCTGTAGTCCTCTTACTACTAGTCACAGTCTCCTCAGTGGTGATCATTCTACGCACACTTCCGTCCACGTTGAGACTTAGAGGACAGTCCTTTTCCGTTTTCCCCATATGTGGTATAAATCTTCGATAAGGTGCCTCTTCAAACATCAAACATTCAGGCTACCTAGGTTATATAGACACCCACTATCTCTTTTGCCACTGACAGGACTCGCGATTGCGGCATTCATTTCTGCGCTGACTTTTGTAGCTGTAGTCCTCTTACTACTAGTCACAGTCCTCCTCAGTGGTGATCATTCTACGCACACTTCCGTCCACGTTGAGACTTAGCGGACAGTCCTTTTCCGATTTCCCGGTATGTGGTATAAATCTTCGATAAGGTGCCTCTTCAAACATCAAACATTCAGTCTACCTTGGTTATATAGACACCCACTATATCTTTTGCCGCTGACAGGACTCGCGAGTGCGGCATTCATTTCTGCGCTGACTTTTGTAGCTGTAGTCCTCTTACTACTAGTCACAGTCCACCTCAGTGGTGATCATTCTACGCACACTTCCGTCCACGTTGAGACTTAGCGGACAGTCCTTTTCCGTTTTCCCGTATGTGGTATAAATCTTCGATAAGGTGCCTCTTCAAACATTAAACATTCAGGCTACCTTGGTTATATAGACACCCACTATATCTTTTGGCGCTGACAGGACTCACGAGTGCGGCATTCATTTCTGCGCTGACTTTTGTAGCTGTAGTCCTCTTACTACTAGTCACAGTCCTCCTCAGTGGTGATCATTTTACGCACACTTCCGTCCACGTTGAGACTTAGCGGACAGTCCTTTTCCGTTTTCCCCGTATGTGGTATAAATCTTTGATAAGGTGCCTCTTCAAACATCAAACATTCAGGCTACCTTGGTTATATAGACACCCACTATATCTTTTGGCGCTGACAGGACTCGCGAGTGCGGCATTCATTTCTGCGCTGACTTTTGTAGCTGTAGTCCTCTTACTACTAGTCACAGTCCTCCTCAGTGGTGATCATTTTACGCACACTTCCGTCCACGTTGAGACTTAGCGGACAGTCCTTTTCCGTTTTCCCCGTATGTGGTATAAATCTTCGATAAGGTGCCTCTTCAAACATCAAACATTCAGGCTACCTTGGTTATATAGACACCCACTTTATCTTTTGGCGCTGACAGGACTCGCGAGTGCGGCTTTCATTTCTGCGCTGACTTTTGTAGCTGTAGTCCTCTTACTACTAGTCACAGTCCTCTTCAGTGGTGATCATTCTACGCACAGTTCCGTCCACGTTGAGACTTATCGGACAGTCCTTTTCCGTTTTCCCCGTATGTGGTATAAATCTTCAATAAGGTGCCTCTTCAAACATCAAACATTCGGGCTACCTTGGTTATATAGACACCCACTATATCTTTTGGCGCTGACAGGACTCGCGAGTGCAGCATTCATTTCTGCGCTGACTTTTGTAGCTGTAGTCCTCTTACTACTAGTCAAAGTCCTCCTCAGTGGTGATCATTCTACGCACACTTCCGTCCACGTTGAGACTTAGCGGGCAGTCCTTTTCCGTTTTCCCGTATGTGGTATAAGTCTTCGATAAGGTGCCTCTTCAAACATCAAACATTCAGGCTACCTTGGTTATATAGACACCCACTATACCTTTTGGCGCTGACAGGACTCGCGAGTGCGGCATTCATTTCTGCGCTGACTTTTGTAGCTGTTCAGTGGTGATCATTCTACACACACTTCCGTCCACGTTTAGACTTAGTGGACAGTCCTTTTCCGTTTTCCCCATATGTGGTGTAAATCTTTGATAAGGTGCCTCTTCAAACATCAAACATTCAGGCTACCTTGGTTATATAGACACCCACTATATCTTTTGGCGCTGACTGGACTCGCGAGTGCGGCATTCATTTCTGCGCTGACTTTTGTAGCTGTAGTCCTCTTACTACTAGTCACAGTCCTCCTCAGTGGTGATCATTTTACGCACACTTCCGTCCACGTTGAGACTTAGGGGACAGTCCTTTTCCGTTTTCCCCGTATGTGGTATAAATCTTCGATAAGGTGCCTCTTCAAACATCAAACATTCAGGCTACCTTGGTTATATAGACACCCACTATATCTTTTGGCGCTGACAGGACTCACGAGTGTGGCATTCATTTCTGCGCTGACTTTTGTAGCTGTAGTCCTCTTACTACTAGTCACAGTCCTCCTCAGTGGTGATCATTTTACGCACACTTCCGTCCACGTTGAGACTTAGCGGACAGTCCTTTTCCGTTTTCCCCGTATGTGGTATAAATCTTCGATAAGGTGCCTCTTCAAACATCAAACATTCGGGCTACATTGGTTATATAGACACCCACTATATCTTTGGCGCTGACAGGACTTGCGAGTGCGGCATTCATTTCTGCGCTGACTTTTGTAGCTGTAGTCCTCTTACTACTAGTCACAGTCCTCCTCAGTGGTGATCATTCTACGCACACTTCCGTCCACGTTGAGACTTAGAGGACAGTCTTTTCCGTTTTCCCCGTATGTGGTATAAATCTTTGATAAGGTGCCTCTTCAAACATCAAACATTCAGGCTACCTTGGTTATATAGACACCCACTATATCTTTTGGCGCTGACAGGACTCGCGAGTGCGGCATTCATTTCTGCGCTGACTTTTGTAGCTGTAGTCCACTACTACTAGTCACAGTCTCCTCAGTGGTGATCATTCTACGCACACTTCCGTCCACGTTGAGACTTAGAGGACAGTCCTTTTCCGTTTTCCCCATATGTGGTATAAATCTTTGATAAGGTGCCTCTTCAAACATCAAACATTCAGGCTACCTTGGTTATAAAGACACCCACTATATCTTTTGGCGCTGACTGGACTCGCGAGTGCGGCATTCATTTCTGCGCTGACTTTTGTAGCTGTAGTCCTCTTACTACTAGTCACAGTCCTCCTCAGTGGTGATCATTTTACGCACACTTCCGTCCACGTTGAGACTTAGGGGACAGTCCTTTTCCGTTTTCCCCGTATGTGGTATAAATCTTCGATAAGGTGCCTCTTCAAACATCAAACATTCAGGCTACCTTGGTTATATAGACACCCACTATATCTTTTGGCGCTGACAGGACTCACGAGTGTGGCATTCATTTCTGCGCTGACTTTTATAGCTGTAGTCCTCTTACTACTAGTCACAGTCCTCCTCAGTGGTGATCATTTTACGCACACTTCCGTCCACGTTGAGACTTAGCGGACAGTCCTTTTCCGTTTTCCCCGTATGTGGTATAAATCTCCGATAAGGTGCCTCTTCAAACATCAAACATTCGGGCTACCTTGGTTATATAGACACCCACTATATCTTTTGGCGCTGACAGGACTCGCGAGTGCGGCATTCATTTCTGCGCTGACTTTTGTAGCTGTAGTCCTCTTACTACTAGTCACAGTCCTCCTCAGTGGTGATCATTCTACGCACACTTCCGTCCACGTTGAGACTTAGAGGACAGTCTTTTCCGTTTTCCCCGTATGTGGTATAAATCTTCGATAAGGTGCCTCTTCAAACATCAAACATTCAGGCTACCTTGGTTATATAGACACCCACTATATCTTTTGGCGCTGACAGGACTCGCGAGTGCGGCATTCATTTCTGCGCTGACTTTTGTAGCTGTAGTCCTCTTACTACTAGTCACAGTCTCCTCAGTGGTGATCATTCTACGCACACTTCCGTCCACGTTGAGACTTAGAGGACAGTCCTTTTCCGTTTTCCCCATATGTGGTATAAATCTTCGATAAGGTGCCTCTTCAAACATCAAACATTCAGGCTACCTAGGTTATATAGACACCCACTATCTCTTTTGCCGCTGACAGGACTCGCGAGTGCGGCATTCATTTCTGCGCTGACTTTTGTAGCTGTAGTCCTCTTACTACTAGTCACAGTCCTCCTCAGTGGTGATCATTCTACGCACACTTCCGTCCACGTTGAGACTTAGCGGACAGTCCTTTTCCGTTTTCCCCGTATGTGGTATAAATCTTCGATAAGGTGCCTCTTCAAACATCAAACATTCAGTCTACCTTGGTTATATAGACACCCACTATATCTTTTGCCGCTGACAGGACTCGCGAGTGCGGCATTCATTTCTGCGCTGACTTTTGTAGCTGTAGTCCTCTTACTACTAGTCACAGTCCTCCTCAGTGGTGATCATTCTACGCACACTTCCGTCCACGTTGAGACTTAGCGGACAGTCGTTTTCCGTTTTCCCGTATGTGGTATAAATCTTCGATAAGGTGCCTCTTCAAACATCAAACATTCAGGCTACCTTGGTTATATAGACACCCACTATATCTTTTGGCGCTGACAGGACTCGCGAGTGCGGCATTCATTTCTGCGCTGACTTTTGTAGCTGTAGTCCTCTTACTACTAGTCACAGTCCTCCTCAGTGGTGATCATTTTACGCACACTTCCGTCCACGTTGAGACTTAGCGGACAGTCCTTTTCCGTTTTCCCCGTATGTGGTATAAATCTTCGATAAGGTGCCTCTTCAAACATCAAACATTCAGGCTACCTTGGTTATATAGACACCCACTATATCTTTTGGCGCTGACAGGACTCGCGAGTGCGGCATTCATTTCTGCGCTGACTTTTGTAGCTGTAGTCCTCTTACTACTAGTCACAGTCCTCCTCAGTGGTGATCATTTTACGCACACTTCCGTCCACGTTGAGACTTAGCGGACAGTCCTTTTCCGTTTTCCCCGTATGTGGTATAAATCTTCGATAAGGTGCCTCTTCAAACATCAAACATTCAGGCTACCTTGGTTATATAGACACCCACTTTATCTTTTGGCGCTGACAGGACTCGCGAGTGCGGCTTTCATTTCTGCGCTGACTTTTGTAGCTGTAGTCCTCTTACTACTAGTCACAGTCCTCTTCAGTGGTGATCATTCTACGCACACTTCCGTCCACGTTGAGACTTATCGGACAGTCCTTTTCCGTTTTCCCCGTATGTGGTATAAATCTTCAATAAGGTGCCTCTTCAAACATCAAACATTCGGGCTACCTTGGTTATATAGACACCCACTATATCTTTTGGCGCTGACAGGACTCGCGAGTGCAGCATTCATTTCTGCGCTGACTTTTGTAGCTGTAGTCCTCTTACTACTAGTCAAAGTCCTCCTCAGTGGTGATCATTCTACGCACACTTCCGTCCACGTTGAGACTTAGCGGGCAGTCCTTTTCCGTTTTCCCGTATGTGGTATAAGTCTTCGATAAGGTGCCTCTTCAAACATCAAACATTCAGGCTACCTTGGTTATATAGACACCCACTATACCTTTTGGCGCTGACAGGACTCGCGAGTGCGGCATTCATTACTGCGCTGACTTTTGTAGCTGTTCAGTGGTGATCATTCTACGCACACTTCCGTCCACGTTGAGACTTAGAGGACAGTCTTTTCCGTTTTCCCCGTATGTGGTATAAATCTTCGATAAGGTGCCTCTTCAAACATCAAACATTCAGGCTACCTTGGTTATATAGACACCCACTATATCTTTTGGCGCTGACAGGACTCGCGAGTGCGGCATTCATTTCTGCGCTGACTTTTGTAGCTGAAGTCCTCTTACTACTAGTCACAGTCTCCTCAGTGGTGATCATTCTACGCACACTTCCGTCCACGTTGAGACTTAGAGGACAGTCCTTTTCCGTTTTCCCCATATGTGGTATAAATCTTTGATAAGGTGCCTCTTCAAACATCAAACATTCAGGCTACTTTGGTTATATAGACACCCACTATATCTTTTGGCGCTGACTGGACTCGCGAGTGCGGCATTCATTTCTGCGCTGACTTTTGTAGCTGTAGTCCTCTTACTACTAGTCACAGTCCTCCTCAGTGGTGATCATTTTACGCACACTTCCGTCCACGTTGAGACTTAGGGGACAGTCCTTTTCCGTTTTCCCCGTATGTGGTATAAATCTTCGATAAGGTGCCTCTTCAAACATCAAACATTCTGGCTACCTTGGTTATATAGACACCCACTATATCTTTTGGCGCTGACAGGACTCACGAGTGTGGCATTCATTTCTGCGCTGACTTTTGTAGCTGTAGTCCTCTTACTACTAGTCACAGTCCTCCTCAGTGGTGATCATTTTACGCACACTTCCGTCCACGTTGAGACTTAGCGGACAGTCCTTTTCCGTTTTCCCCGTATGTGGTATAAATCTTCGATAAGGTGCCTCTTCAAACATCAAACATTCGGGCTACCTTGGTTATATAGACACCCACTATATCTTTTGGCGCTGACAGGACTCGCGAGTGCGGCATTCATTTCAGCGCTGACTTTTGTAGCTGTAGTCCTCTTACTACTAGTCACAGTCCTCCTCAGTGGTGATCATTCTACGCACACTTCCGTCCACGTTGAGACTTAGCGGACAGTCTTTTCCGTTTTCCCCGTATGTGGTATAAATCTTCGATAAGGTGCCTCTTCAAACATCAAACATTCAGGCTACCTTGGTTATATAGACACCCACTATATCTTTTGGCGCTGACTGGACTCGCGAGTGCGGCATTCATTTCTGCGCTGACTTTTGTAGCTGTAGTCCTCTTACTACTAGTCACAGTCCTCCTCAGTGGTGATCATTTTACGCACACTTCCGTCCACGTTGAGACTTAGGGGACAGTCCTTTTCCGTTTTCCCCGTATGTGGTATAAATCTTCGATAAGGTGCCTCTTCAAACATCAAACATTCAGGCTACCTTGGTTATATAGACACCCACTATACCTTTTGGCGCTGACAGTACTCGCGAGTGCGGCATTCATTTCTGCGCTGACTTTTGTAGCTGTTCAGTGGTGATCATTCTACACACACTTCCGTCCACGTTGAGACTTAGTGGACAGTCCTTTTCCGTTTTCCCCATATGTGGTATAAATCTTTGATAAGGTGCCTCTTCAAACATCAAACATTCAGGCTACCTTGGTTATATAGACACCCACTATATCTTTTGGCGCTGACTGGACTCGCGAGTGCGGCATTCATTTCTGCGCTGACTTTTGTAGCTGTAGTCCTCTTACTACTAGTCACAGTCCTCCTCAGTGGTGATCATTTTACGCACACTTCCGTCCACGTTGAGACTTAGGGGACAGTCCTTTTCCGTTTTCCCCATATGTGGTATAAATCTTCGATAAGGTGCCTCTTCAAACATCAAACATTCAGGCTACCTTGGTTATATAGACACCCACTATATCTTTTGGCGCTGACAGGACTCACGAGTGTGGCATTCATTTCTGCGCTGACTTTTGTAGCTGTAGTCCTCTTACTACTAGTCACAGTCCTCCTCAGTGGTGATCATTTTACGCACACTTCCGTCCACGTTGAGACTTAGCGGACAGTCCTTTTCCGTTTTCCCCGTATGTGGTATAAATCTTCGATAAGGTGCCTCTTCAAACATCAAACATTCGGGCTACCTTGGTTATATAGACACCCACTATATCTTTTGGCGCTGACAGGACTCGCGAGTGCGGCATTCATTTCTGCGCTGACTTTTGTAGCTGTAGTCCTCTTACTACTAGTCACAGTCCTCCTCAGTGGTGATCATTCTACGCACACTTCCGTCCACGTTGAGACTTAGAGGACAGTCTTTTCCGTTTTCCCCGTATGTGGTATAAATCTTTGATAAGGTGCCTCTTCAAACATCAAACATTCAGGCTACCTTGGTTATATAGACACCCACTATATCTTTTGGCGCTGACTGGACTCGCGAGTGCGGCATTCATTTCTGCGCTGACTTTTGTAGCTGTAGTCCTCTTACTACTAGTCACAGTCCTCCTCAGTGGTGATCATTTTACGCACACTTCCGTCCACGTTGAGACTTAGGGGACAGTCCTTTTCCGTTTTCCCCGTATGTGGTATAAATCTTCGATAAGGTGCCTCTTCAAACATCAAACATTCAGGCTACCTTGGTTATATAGACACCCACTATATCTTTTGGCGCTGACAGGACTCACGAGTGTGGCATTCATTTCTGCGCTGACTTTTATAGCTGTAGTCCTCTTACTACTAGTCACAGTCCTCCTCAGTGGTGATCATTTTACGCACACTTCCGTCCACGTTGAGACTTAGCGGACAGTCCTTTTCCGTTTTCCCCGTATGTGGTATAAATCTTCGATAAGGTGCCTCTTCAAACATCAAACATTCGGGCTACCTTGGTTATATAGAAACCCACTATATCTTTTGGCGCTGACAGGACTCGCGAGTGCGGCATTCATTTCTGCGCTGACTTTTGTAGCTGTAGTCCTCTTACTACTAGTCACAGTCCTCCTCAGTGGTGATCATTCTACGCACACTTCCGTCCACGTTGAGACTTAGAGGACAGTCTTTTCCGTTTTCCCCGTATGTGGTATAAATCTTCGATAAGGTGCCTCTTCAAACATCAAACATTCAGGCTACCTTGGTTATATAGACACCCACTATATCTTTTGGCGCTGACAGGACTCGCGAGTGCGGCATTCATTTCTGCGCTGACTTTTGTAGCTGTAGTCCTCTTACTACTAGTCACAGTCTCCTCAGTGGTGATCATTCTACGCACACTTCCGTCCACGTTGAGACTTAGAGGACAGTCCTTTTCCGTTTTCCCCATATGTGGTATAAATCTTCGATAAGGTGCCTCTTCAAACATCAAACATTCAGGCTACCTAGGTTATATAGGCACCCACTATCTCTTTTGCCACTGACAGGACTCGCGATTGCGGCATTCATTTCTGCGCTGACTTTTGTAGCTGTTCAGTGGTGATCATTCTACGCACACTTCCGTCCACGTTGAGACTTAGAGGACAGTCTTTTCCGTTTTCCCCGTATGTGGTATAAATCTTCGATAAGGTGCCTCTTCAAACATCAAACATTCAGGCTACCTTGGTTATATAGACACCCACTATACCTTTTGGCGCTGACAGGACTCGCGAGTGCGGCATTCATTACTGCGCTGACTTTTGTAGCTGTTCAGTGGTGATCATTCTACGCACACTTCCGTCCACGTTGAGACTTAGAGGACAGTCTTTTCCGTTTTCCCCGTATGTGGTATAAATCTTCGATAAGGTGCCTCTTCAAACATCAAACATTCAGGCTACCTTGGTTATATAGACACCCACTATATCTTTTGGCGCTGACAGGACTCGCGAGTGCGGCATTCATTTCTGCGCTGACTTTTGTAGCTGAAGTCCTCTTACTACTAGTCACAGTCTCCTCAGTGGTGATCATTCTACGCACACTTCCGTCCACGTTGAGACTTAGAGGACAGTCCTTTTCCGTTTTCCCCATATGTGGTATAAATCTTTGATAAGGTGCCTCTTCAAACATCAAACATTCAGGCTACTTTGGTTATATAGACACCCACTATATCTTTTGGCGCTGACTGGACTCGCGAGTGCGGCATTCATTTCTGCGCTGACTTTTGTAGCTGTAGTCCTCTTACTACTAGTCACAGTCCTCCTCAGTGGTGATCATTTTACGCACACTTCCGTCCACGTTGAGACTTAGGGGACAGTCCTTTTCCGTTTTCCCCGTATGTGGTATAAATCTTCGATAAGGTGCCTCTTCAAACATCAAACATTCTGGCTACCTTGGTTATATAGACACCCACTATATCTTTTGGCGCTGACAGGACTCACGAGTGTGGCATTCATTTCTGCGCTGACTTTTGTAGCTGTAGTCCTCTTACTACTAGTCACAGTCCTCCTCAGTGGTGATCATTTTACGCACACTTCCGTCCACGTTGAGACTTAGCGGACAGTCCTTTTCCGTTTTCCCCGTATGTGGTATAAATCTTCGATAAGGTGCCTCTTCAAACATCAAACATTCGGGCTACCTTGGTTATATAGACACCCACTATATCTTTTGGCGCTGACAGGACTCGCGAGTGCGGCATTCATTTCAGCGCTGACTTTTGTAGCTGTAGTCCTCTTACTACTAGTCACAGTCCTCCTCAGTGGTGATCATTCTACGCACACTTCCGTCCACGTTGAGACTTAGCGGACAGTCTTTTCCGTTTTCCCCGTATGTGGTATAAATCTTCGATAAGGTGCCTCTTCAAACATCAAACATTCAGGCTACCTTGGTTATATAGACACCCACTATATCTTTTGGCGCTGACTGGACTCGCGAGTGCGGCATTCATTTCTGCGCTGACTTTTGTAGCTGTAGTCCTCTTACTACTAGTCACAGTCCTCCTCAGTGGTGATCATTTTACGCACACTTCCGTCCACGTTGAGACTTAGGGGACAGTCCTTTTCCGTTTTCCCCGTATGTGGTATAAATCTTCGATAAGGTGCCTCTTCAAACATCAAACATTCAGGCTACCTTGGTTATATAGACACCCACTATACCTTTTGGCGCTGACAGTACTCGCGAGTGCGGCATTCATTTCTGCGCTGACTTTTGTAGCTGTTCAGTGGTGATCATTCTACACACACTTCCGTCCACGTTGAGACTTAGTGGACAGTCCTTTTCCGTTTTCCCCATATGTGGTATAAATCTTTGATAAGGTGCCTCTTCAAACATCAAACATTCAGGCTACCTTGGTTATATAGACACCCACTATATCTTTTGGCGCTGACTGGACTCGCGAGTGCGGCATTCATTTCTGCGCTGACTTTTGTAGCTGTAGTCCTCTTACTACTAGTCACAGTCCTCCTCAGTGGTGATCATTTTACGCACACTTCCGTCCACGTTGAGACTTAGGGGACAGTCCTTTTCCGTTTTCCCCATATGTGGTATAAATCTTCGATAAGGTGCCTCTTCAAACATCAAACATTCAGGCTACCTTGGTTATATAGACACCCACTATATCTTTTGGCGCTGACAGGACTCACGAGTGTGGCATTCATTTCTGCGCTGACTTTTGTAGCTGTAGTCCTCTTACTACTAGTCACAGTCCTCCTCAGTGGTGATCATTTTACGCACACTTCCGTCCACGTTGAGACTTAGCGGACAGTCCTTTTCCGTTTTCCCCGTATGTGGTATAAATCTTCGATAAGGTGCCTCTTCAAACATCAAACATTCGGGCTACCTTGGTTATATAGACACCCACTATATCTTTTGGCGCTGACAGGACTCGCGAGTGCGGCATTCATTTCTGCGCTGACTTTTGTAGCTGTAGTCCTCTTACTACTAGTCACAGTCCTCCTCAGTGGTGATCATTCTACGCACACTTCCGTCCACGTTGAGACTTAGAGGACAGTCTTTTCCGTTTTCCCCGTATGTGGTATAAATCTTTGATAAGGTGCCTCTTCAAACATCAAACATTCAGGCTACCTTGGTTATATAGACACCCACTATATCTTTTGGCGCTGACTGGACTCGCGAGTGCGGCATTCATTTCTGCGCTGACTTTTGTAGCTGTAGTCCTCTTACTACTAGTCACAGTCCTCCTCAGTGGTGATCATTTTACGCACACTTCCGTCCACGTTGAGACTTAGCGGACAGTCCTTTTCCGTTTTCCCCGTATGTGGTATAAATCTTCGATAAGGTGCCTCTTCAAACATCAAACATTCGGGCTACCTTGGTTATATAGACACCCACTATATCTTTTGGCGCTGACAGGACTCGCGAGTGCGGCATTCATTTCTGCGCTGACTTTTGTAGCTGTAGTCCTCTTACTACTAGTCACAGTCCTCCTCAGTGGTGATCATTTTACGCACACTTCCGTCCACGTTGAGACTTAGGGGACAGTCCTTTTCCGTTTTCCCCGTATGTGGTATAAATCTTCGATAAGGTGCCTCTTCAAACATCAAACATTCAGGCTACCTTGGTTATATAGACACCCACTATATCTTTTGGCGCTGACAGGACTCACGAGTGTGGCATTCATTTCTGCGCTGACTTTTATAGCTGTAGTCCTCTTACTACTAGTCACAGTCCTCCTCAGTGGTGATCATTTTACGCACACTTCCGTCCACGTTGAGACTTAGCGGACAGTCCTTTTCCGTTTTCCCCGTATGTGGTATAAATCTTCGATAAGGTGCCTCTTCAAACATCAAACATTCGGGCTACCTTGGTTATATAGAAACCCACTATATCTTTTGGCGCTGACAGGACTCGCGAGTGCGGCATTCATTTCTGCGCTGACTTTTGTAGCTGTAGTCCTCTTACTACTAGTCACAGTCCTCCTCAGTGGTGATCATTCTACGCACACTTCCGTCCACGTTGAGACTTAGAGGACAGTCTTTTCCGTTTTCCCCGTATGTGGTATAAATCTTCGATAAGGTGCCTCTTCAAACATCAAACATTCAGGCTACCTTGGTTATATAGACACCCACTATATCTTTTGGCGCTGACAGGACTCGCGAGTGCGGCATTCATTTCTGCGCTGACTTTTGTAGCTGTAGTCCTCTTACTACTAGTCACAGTCTCCTCAGTGGTGATCATTCTACGCACACTTCCGTCCACGTTGAGACTTAGAGGACAGTCCTTTTCCGTTTTCCCCATATGTGGTATAAATCTTCGATAAGGTGCCTCTTCAAACATCAAACATTCAGGCTACCTAGGTTATATAGGCACCCACTATCTCTTTTGCCACTGACAGGACTCGCGATTGCGGCATTCATTTCTGCGCTGACTTTTGTAGCTGTAGTCCTCTTACTACTAGTCACAGTCCTCCTCAGTGGTGATCATTCTACGCACACTTCCGTCCACGTTGAGACTTAGCGGACAGTCCTTTTCCGTTTTCCCGGTATGTGGTATAAATCTTCGATAAGGTGCCTCTTCAAACATCAAACATTCAGTCTACCTTGGTTATATAGACACCCACTATATCTTTTGCCGCTGACAGGACTCGCGAGTGCGGCATTCATTTCTGCGCTGACTTTTGTAGCTGTAGTCCTCTTACTACTAGTCACAGTCCACCTCAGTGGTGATCATTCTACGCACACTTCCGTCCACGTTGAGACTTAGCGGACAGTCCTTTTCCGTTTTCCCGTATGTGGTATAAATCTTCGATAAGGTGCCTCTTCAAACATTAAACATTCAGGCTACCTTGGTTATATAGACACCCACTATATCTTTTGGCGCTGACAGGACTCACGAGTGCGGCATTCATTTCTGCGCTGACTTTTGTAGCTGTAGTCCTCTTACTACTAGTCACAGTCCTCCTCAGTGGTGATCATTTTACGCACACTTCCGTCCACGTTGAGACTTAGCGGACAGTCCTTTTCCGTTTTCCCCGTATGTGGTATAAATCTTCGATAAGGTGCCTCTTCAAACATCAAACATTCAGGCTACCTTGGTTATATAGACACCCACTTTATCTTTTGGCGCTGACAGGACTCGCGAGTGCGGCTTTCATTTCTGCGCTGACTTTTGTAGCTGTAGTCCTCTTACTACTAGTCACAGTCCTCTTCAGTGGTGATCATTCTACGCACAGTTCCGTCCACGTTGAGACTTATCGGACAGTCCTTTTCCGTTTTCCCCGTATGTGGTATAAATCTTCAATAAGGTGCCTCTTCAAACATCAAACATTCGGGCTACCTTGGTTATATAGACACCCACTATATCTTTTGGCGCTGACAGGACTCGCGAGTGCAGCATTCATTTCTGCGCTGACTTTTGTAGCTGTAGTCCTCTTACTACTAGTCAAAGTCCTCCTCAGTGGTGATCATTCTACGCACACTTCCGTCCACGTTGAGACTTAGCGGGCAGTCCTTTTCCGTTTTCCCGTATGTGGTATAAGTCTTCGATAAGGTGCCTCTTCAAACATCAAACATTCAGGCTACCTTGGTTATATAGACACCCACTATACCTTTTGGCGCTGACAGGACTCGCGAGTGCGGCATTCATTTCTGCGCTGACTTTTGTAGCTGTTCAGTGGTGATCATTCTACACACACTTCCGTCCACGTTTAGACTTAGTGGACAGTCCTTTTCCGTTTTCCCCATATGTGGTGTAAATCTTTGATAAGGTGCCTCTTCAAACATCAAACATTCAGGCTACCTTGGTTATATAGACACCCACTATATCTTTTGGCGCTGACTGGACTCGCGAGTGCGGCATTCATTTCTGCGCTGACTTTTGTAGCTGTAGTCCTCTTACTACTAGTCACAGTCCTCCTCAGTGGTGATCATTTTACGCACACTTCCGTCCACGTTGAGACTTAGGGGACAGTCCTTTTCCGTTTTCCCCGTATGTGGTATAAATCTTCGATAAGGTGCCTCTTCAAACATCAAACATTCAGGCTACCTTGGTTATATAGACACCCACTATATCTTTTGGCGCTGACAGGACTCACGAGTGTGGCATTCATTTCTGCGCTGACTTTTGTAGCTGTAGTCCTCTTACTACTAGTCACAGTCCTCCTCAGTGGTGATCATTTTACGCACACTTCCGTCCACGTTGAGACTTAGCGGACAGTCCTTTTCCGTTTTCCCCGTATGTGGTATAAATCTTCGATAAGGTGCCTCTTCAAACATCAAACATTCGGGCTACATTGGTTATATAGACACCCACTATATCTTTTGGCGCTGACAGGACTCGCGAGTGCGGCATTCATTTCTGCGCTGACTTTTGTAGCTGTAGTCCTCTTACTACTAGTCACAGTCCTCCTCAGTGGTGATCATTCTACGCACACTTCCGTCCACGTTGAGACTTAGAGGACAGTCTTTTCCGTTTTCCCCGTATGTGGTATAAATCTTTGATAAGGTGCCTCTTCAAACATCAAACATTCAGGCTACCTTGGTTATATAGACACCCACTATATCTTTTGGCGCTGACAGGACTCGCGAGTGCGGCATTCATTTCTGCGCTGACTTTTGTAGCTGTAGTCCTCTTACTACTAGTCACAGTCTCCTCAGTGGTGATCATTCTACGCACACTTCCGTCCACGTTGAGACTTAGAGGACAGTCCTTTTCCGTTTTCCCCATATGTGGTATAAATCTTTGATAAGGTGCCTCTTCAAACATCAAACATTCAGGCTACCTTGGTTATAAAGACACCCACTATATCTTTTGGCGCTGACTGGACTCGCGAGTGCGGCATTCATTTCTGCGCTGACTTTTGTAGCTGTAGTCCTCTTACTACTAGTCACAGTCCTCCTCAGTGGTGATCATTTTACGCACACTTCCGTCCACGTTGAGACTTAGGGGACAGTCCTTTTCCGTTTTCCCCGTATGTGGTATAAATCTTCGATAAGGTGCCTCTTCAAACATCAAACATTCAGGCTACCTTGGTTATATAGACACCCACTATATCTTTTGGCGCTGACAGGACTCACGAGTGTGGCATTCATTTCTGCGCTGACTTTTATAGCTGTAGTCCTCTTACTACTAGTCACAGTCCTCCTCAGTGGTGATCATTTTACGCACACTTCCGTCCACGTTGAGACTTAGCGGACAGTCCTTTTCCGTTTTCCCCGTATGTGGTATAAATCTCCGATAAGGTGCCTCTTCAAACATCAAACATTCGGGCTACCTTGGTTATATAGACACCCACTATATCTTTTGGCGCTGACAGGACTCGCGAGTGCGGCATTCATTTCTGCGCTGACTTTTGTAGCTGTAGTCCTCTTACTACTAGTCACAGTCCTCCTCAGTGGTGATCATTCTACGCACACTTCTGTCCACGTTGAGACTTAGAGGACAGTCTTTTCCGTTTTCCCCGTATGTGGTATAAATCTTCGATAAGGTGCCTCTTCAAACATCAAACATTCAGGCTACCTTGGTTATATAGACACCCACTATATCTTTTGGCGCTGACAGGACTCGCGAGTGCGGCATTCATTTCTGCGCTGACTTTTGTAGCTGTAGTCCTCTTACTACTAGTCACAGTCTCCTCAGTGGTGATCATTCTACGCACACTTCCGTCCACGTTGAGACTTAGAGGACAGTCCTTTTCCGTTTTCCCCATATGTGGTATAAATCTTCGATAAGGTGCCTCTTCAAACATCAAACATTCAGGCTACCTAGGTTATATAGACACCCACTATCTCTTTTGCCGCTGACAGGACTCGCGAGTGCGGCATTCATTTCTGCGCTGACTTTTGTAGCTGTAGTCCTCTTACTACTAGTCACAGTCCTCCTCAGTGGTGATCATTCTACGCACACTTCCGTCCACGTTGAGACTTAGCGGACAGTCCTTTTCCGTTTTCCCCGTATGTGGTATAAATCTTCGATAAGGTGCCTCTTCAAACATCAAACATTCAGTCTACCTTGGTTATATAGACACCCACTATATCTTTTGCCGCTGACAGGACTCGCGAGTGCGGCATTCATTTCTGCGCTGACTTTTGTAGCTGTAGTCCTCTTACTACTAGTCACAGTCCTCCTCAGTGGTGATCATTCTACGCACACTTCCGTCCACGTTGAGACTTAGCGGACAGTCGTTTTCCGTTTTCCCGTATGTGGTATAAATCTTCGATAAGGTGCCTCTTCAAACATCAAACATTCAGGCTACCTTGGTTATATAGACACCCACTATATCTTTTGGCGCTGACAGGACTCGCGAGTGCGGCATTCATTTCTGCGCTGACTTTTGTAGCTGTAGTCCTCTTACTACTAGTCACAGTCCTCCTCAGTGGTGATCATTTTACGCACACTTCCGTCCACGTTGAGACTTAGCGGACAGTCCTTTTCCGTTTTCCCCGTATGTGGTATAAATCTTCGATAAGGTGCCTCTTCAAACATCAAACATTCAGGCTACCTTGGTTATATAGACACCCACTATATCTTTTGGCGCTGACAGGACTCGCGAGTGCGGCATTCATTTCTGCGCTGACTTTTGTAGCTGTAGTCCTCTTACTACTAGTCACAGTCCTCCTCAGTGGTGATCATTTTACGCACACTTCCGTCCACGTTGAGACTTAGCGGACAGTCCTTTTCCGTTTTCCCCGTATGTGGTATAAATCTTCGATAAGGTGCCTCTTCAAACATCAAACATTCAGGCTACCTTGGTTATATAGACACCCACTTTATCTTTTGGCGCTGACAGGACTCGCGAGTGCGGCTTTCATTTCTGCGCTGACTTTTGTAGCTGTAGTCCTCTTACTACTAGTCACAGTCCTCTTCAGTGGTGATCATTCTACGCACACTTCCGTCCACGTTGAGACTTATCGGACAGTCCTTTTCCGTTTTCCCCGTATGTGGTATAAATCTTCAATAAGGTGCCTCTTCAAACATCAAACATTCGGGCTACCTTGGTTATATAGACACCCACTATATCTTTTGGCGCTGACAGGACTCGCGAGTGCAGCATTCATTTCTGCGCTGACTTTTGTAGCTGTAGTCCTCTTACTACTAGTCAAAGTCCTCCTCAGTGGTGATCATTCTACGCACACTTCCGTCCACGTTGAGACTTAGCGGGCAGTCCTTTTCCGTTTTCCCGTATGTGGTATAAGTCTTCGATAAGGTGCCTCTTCAAACATCAAACATTCAGGCTACCTTGGTTATATAGACACCCACTATACCTTTTGGCGCTGACAGGACTCGCGAGTGCGGCATTCATTTCTGCGCTGACTTTTGTAGCTGTTCAGTGGTGATCATTCTACACACACTTCCGTCCACGTTGAGACTTAGTGGACAGTCCTTTTCCGTTTTCCCCATATGTGGTATAAATCTTTGATAAGGTGCCTCTTCAAACATCAAACATTCAGGCTACCTTGGTTATATGTACACCCACTATATCTTATGGCGCTGACTGGACTCACGAGTGCGGCATTCATTTCTGCGCTGACTTTTGTAGCTGTAGTCCTCTTACTACTAGTCACAGTCCTCCTCAGTGGTGATCATTTTACGCACACTTCCGTCCACGGTGAGACTTAGGGGACAGTCCTTTTCCGTTTTCCCCGTATGTGGTATAAATCTTCGAAAAGGTGCCTCTTCAAACATCAAACATTCAGGCTACCTTGGTTATATAGACACCCACTATATCTTTTGGCGCTGACAGGACTCACGAGTGTGGCATTCATTTCTGCGCTGACTTTTGTAGCTGTAGTCCTCTTACTACTAGTCACAGTCCTCCTCAGTGGTGATCATTTTACGCACACTTCCGTCCACGTTGAGACTTAGCGGACAGTCCTTTTCCGTTTTCCCCGTATGTGGTATAAATCTTCGATAAGGTGCCTCTTCAAACATCAAACATTCGGGCTACCTTGGTTATATAGACACCCACTATATCTTTTGGCGCTGACAGGACTCGCGAGTGCGGCATTCATTTCTGCGCTGACTTTTGTAGCTGTAGTCCTCTTACTACTAGTCACAGTCCTCCTCAGTGGTGATCATTCTACGCACACTTCCGTCCACGTTGAGACTTAGAGGACAGTCTTTTCCGTTTTCCCCGTATGTGGTATAAATCTTTGATAAGGTGCCTCTTCAAACATCAAACATTCAGGCTACCTTGGTTATATAGACACCCACTATATCTTTTGGCGCTGACAGGACTCGCGAGTGCGGCATTCATTTCTGCGCTGACTTTTGTAGCTGTAGTCCTCTTACTACTAGTCACAGTCCTCCTCAGTGGTGATCATTTTACGCACACTTCCGTCCACGTTGAGACTTAGCGGACAGTCCTTTTCCGTTTTCCCCGTATGTGGTATAAATCTTCGATAAGGTGCCTCTTCAAACATCAAACATTCAGGCTACCTTGGTTATATAGACACCCACTATATCTTTTGGCGCTGACAGGACTCGCGAGTGCGGCATTCATTTCTGCGCTGACTTTTGTAGCTGTAGTCCTCTTACTACTAGTCACAGTCCTCCTCAGTGGTGATCATTTTACGCACACTTCCGTCCACGTTGAGACTTAGCGGACAGTCCTTTTCCGTTTTCCCCGTATGTGGTATAAATCTTCGATAAGGTGCCTCTTCAAACATCAAACATTCGGGCTACCTTGGTTATATAGACACCCACTATATCTTTTGGCGCTGACAGGACTCGCGAGTGCAGCATTCATTTCTGCGCTGACTTTTGTAGCTGTAGTCCTCTTACTACTAGTCAAAGTCCTCCTCAGTGGTGATCATTCTACGCACACTTCCGTCCACGTTGAGACTTAGCGGGCAGTCCTTTTCCGTTTTCCCGTATGTGGTATAAGTCTTCGATAAGGTGCCTCTTCAAACATCAAACATTCAGGCTACCTTGGTTATATAGACACCCACTATACCTTTTGGCGCTGACAGGACTCGCGAGTGCGGCATTCATTTCTGCGCTGACTTTTGTAGCTGTTCAGTGGTGATCATTCTACACACACTTCCGTCCACGTTGAGACTTAGTGGACAGTCCTTTTCCGTTTTCCCCATATGTGGTATAAATCTTTGATAAGGTGCCTCTTCAAACATCAAACATTCAGGCTACCTTGGTTATATAGACACCCACTATATCTTTTGGCGCTGACAGGACTCGCGAGTGCGGCATTCATTTCTGCGCTGACTTTTGTAGCTGTAGTCCTCTTACTACTAGTCACAGTCCTCCTCAGTGGTGATCATTTTACGCACACTTCCGTCCACGTTGAGACTTAGGGGACAGTCCTTTTCCGTTTTCCCCGTATGTGGTATAAATCTTCGATAAGGTGCCTCTTCAAACATCAAACATTCAGGCTACCTTGGTTATATAGACACCCACTATATCTTTTGGCGCTGACAGGACTCACGAGTGTGGCATTCATTTCTGCGCTGACTTTTGTAGCTGTAGTGCTCTTACTACTAGTCACAGTCCTCCTCAGTGGTGATCATTTTACGCACACTTCCGTCCACGTTGAGACTTAGCGGACAGTCCTTTTCCGTTTTCCCCGTATGTGGTATAAATCTTCGATAAGGTGCCTCTTCAAACATCAAACATTCGGGCTACCTTGGTTATATAGACACCCACTATATCTTTTGGCGCTGACAGGACTCGCGAGTGCGGCATTCATTTCTGCGCTGACTTTTGTAGCTGTAGTCCTCTTACTACTAGTCACAGTCCTCCTCAGTGGTGATCATTCTACGCACACTTCCGTCCACGTTGAGACTTAGAGGACAGTCTTTTCCGTTTTCCCCGTATGTGGTATAAATCTTTGATAAGGTGCCTCTTCAAACATCAAACATTCAGGCTACCTTGGTTATATAGACACCCACTATATCTTTTGGCGCTGACAGGACTCGCGAGTGCGGCATTCATTTCTGCGCTGACTTTTGTAGCTGTAGTCCTCTTACTACTAGTCACAGTCTCCTCAGTGGTGATCATTCTACGCACACTTCCGTCCACGTTGAGACTTAGAGGACAGTCCTTTTCCGTTTTCCCCATATGTGGTATAAATCTTTGATAAGGTGCCTCTTCAAACATCAAACATTCAGGCTACCTTGGTTATAAAGACACCCACTATATCTTTTGGCGCTGACTGGACTCGCGAGTGCGGCATTCATTTCTGCGCTGACTTTTGTAGCTGTAGTCCTCTTACTACTAGTCACAGTCCTCCTCAGTGGTGATCATTTTACGCACACTTCCGTCCACGTTGAGACTTAGGGGACAGTCCTTTTCCGTTTTCCCCGTATGTGGTATAAATCTTCGATAAGGTGCCTCTTCAAACATCAAACATTCAGGCTACCTTGGTTATATAGACACCCACTATATCTTTTGCCGCTGACAGGACTCACGAGTGTGGCATTCATTTCTGCGCTGACTTTTATAGCTGTAGTCCTCTTACTACTAGTCACAGTCCTCCTCAGTGGTGATCATTTTACGCACACTTCCGTCCACGTTGAGACTTAGCGGACAGTCCTTTTCCGTTTTCCCCGTATGTGGTATAAATCTTCGATAAGGTGCCTCTTCAAACATCAAACATTCGGGCTACCTTGGTTATATAGACACCCACTATATCTTTTGGCGCTGACAGGACTCGCGAGTGCAGCATTCATTTCTGCGCTGACTTTTGTAGCTGTAGTCCTCTTACTACTAGTCAAAGTCCTCCTCAGTGGTGATCATTCTACGCACACTTCCGTCCACGTTGAGACTTAGCGGGCAGTCCTTTTCCGTTTTCCCGTATGTGGTATAAGTCTTCGATAAGGTGCCTCTTCAAACATCAAACATTCAGGCTACCTTGGTTATATAGACACCCACTATACCTTTTGGCGCTGACAGGACTCGCGAGTGCGGCATTCATTTCTGCGCTGACTTTTGTAGCTGTTCAGTGGTGATCATTCTACACACACTTCCGTCCACGTTGAGACTTAGTGGACAGTCCTTTTCCGTTTTCCCCATATGTGGTATAAATCTTTGATAAGGTGCCTCTTCAAACATCAAACATTCAGGCTACCTTGGTTATATAGACACCCACTATATCTTTTGGCGCTGACAGGACTCGCGAGTGCGGCATTCATTTCTGCGCTGACTTTTGTAGCTGTAGTCCTCTTACTACTAGTCACAGTCCTCCTCAGTGGTGATCATTTTACGCACACTTCCGTCCACGTTGAGACTTAGGGGACAGTCCTTTTCCGTTTTCCCCGTATGTGGTATAAATCTTCGATAAGGTGCCTCTTCAAACATCAAACATTCAGGCTACCTTGGTTATATAGACACCCACTATATCTTTTGGCGCTGACAGGACTCACGAGTGTGGCATTCATTTCTGCGCTGACTTTTGTAGCTGTAGTGCTCTTACTACTAGTCACAGTCCTCCTCAGTGGTGATCATTTTACGCACACTTCCGTCCACGTTGAGACTTAGCGGACAGTCCTTTTCCGTTTTCCCCGTATGTGGTATAAATCTTCGATAAGGTGCCTCTTCAAACATCAAACATTCGGGCTACCTTGGTTATATAGACACCCACTATATCTTTTGGCGCTGACAGGACTCGCGAGTGCGGCATTCATTTCTGCGCTGACTTTTGTAGCTGTAGTCCTCTTACTACTAGTCACAGTCCTCCTCAGTGGTGATCATTCTACGCACACTTCCGTCCACGTTGAGACTTAGAGGACAGTCTTTTCCGTTTTCCCCGTATGTGGTATAAATCTTTGATAAGGTGCCTCTTCAAACATCAAACATTCAGGCTACCTTGGTTATATAGACACCCACTATATCTTTTGGCGCTGACAGGACTCGCGAGTGCGGCATTCATTTCTGCGCTGACTTTTGTAGCTGTAGTCCTCTTACTACTAGTCACAGTCTCCTCAGTGGTGATCATTCTACGCACACTTCCGTCCACGTTGAGACTTAGAGGACAGTCCTTTTCCGTTTTCCCCATATGTGGTATAAATCTTTGATAAGGTGCCTCTTCAAACATCAAACATTCAGGCTACCTTGGTTATAAAGACACCCACTATATCTTTTGGCGCTGACTGGACTCGCGAGTGCGGCATTCATTTCTGCGCTGACTTTTGTAGCTGTAGTCCTCTTACTACTAGTCACAGTCCTCCTCAGTGGTGATCATTTTACGCACACTTCCGTCCACGTTGAGACTTAGGGGACAGTCCTTTTCCGTTTTCCCCGTATGTGGTATAAATCTTCGATAAGGTGCCTCTTCAAACATCAAACATTCAGGCTACCTTGGTTATATAGACACCCACTATATCTTTTGCCGCTGACAGGACTCACGAGTGTGGCATTCATTTCTGCGCTGACTTTTATAGCTGTAGTCCTCTTACTACTAGTCACAGTCCTCCTCAGTGGTGATCATTTTACGCACACTTCCGTCCACGTTGAGACTTAGCGGACAGTCCTTTTCCGTTTTCCCCGTATGTGGTATAAATCTTCGATAAGGTGCCTCTTCAAACATCAAACATTCGGGCTACCTTGGTTATATAGACACCCACTATATCTTTTGGCGCTGACAGGACTCGCGAGTGCGGCATTCATTTCTGCGCTGACTTTTGTAGCTGTAGTCCTCTTACTACTAGTCACAGTCCTCCTCAGTGGTGATCATTCTACGCACACTTCCGTCCACGTTGAGACTTAGAGGACAGTCTTTTCCGTTTTCCCCGTATGTGGTATAAATCTTCGATAAGGTGCCTCTTCAAACATCAAACATTCAGGCTACCTTGGTTATATAGACACCCACTATATCTTTTGGCGCTGACAGGACTCGCGAGTGCGGCATTCATTTCTGCGCTGACTTTTGTAGCTGTAGTCCTCTTACTACTAGTCACAGTCTCCTCAGTGGTTATCATTCTACGCACACTTCCGTCCACGTTGAGACTTAGCGGACAGTCCTTTTCCGTTTTCCCGTATGTGGTATAAATCTTCGATAAGGTGCCTCTTCAAACATCAAACATTCAGGCTACCTTGGTTATATAGACACCCACTATATCTTTTGGCGCTGACAGGACTCGCGAGTGCGGCATTCATTTCTGCGCTGACTTTTGTAGCTGTAGTCCTCTTACTACTAGTCACAGTCCTCCTCAGTGGTGATCATTTTACGCACACTTCCGTCCACGTTGAGACTTAGCGGACAGTCCTTTTCCGTTTTCCCCGTATGTGGTATAAATCTTCGATAAGGTGCCTCTTCAAACATCAAACATTCAGGCTACCTTGGTTATATAGACACCCACTATATCTTTTGGCGCTGACAGGACTCGCGAGTGCGGCATTCATTTCTGCGCTGACTTTTGTAGCTGTAGTCCTCTTACTACTAGTCACAGTCCTCCTCAGTGGTGATCATTTTACGCACACTTCCGTCCACGTTGAGACTTAGCGGACAGTCCTTTTCCGTTTTCCCCGTATGTGGTATAAATCTTCGATAAGGTGCCTCTTCAAACATCAAACATTCAGGCTACCTTGGTTATATAGACACCCACTTTATCTTTTGGCGCTGACAGGACTCGCGAGTGCGGCTTTCATTTCTGCGCTGACTTTTGTAGCTGTAGTCCTCTTACTACTAGTCACAGTCCTCTTCAGTGGTGATCATTCTACGCACACTTCCGTCCACGTTGAGACTTATCGGACAGTCCTTTTCCGTTTTCCCCGTATGTGGTATAAATCTTCAATAAGGTGCCTCTTCAAACATCAAACATTCGGGCTACCTTGGTTATATAGACACCCACTACACGAGTACCAACATTCACTCAGCTGCAACATGAGACACCTACAACTATACTGAACGCTGTTGTGAGCACGACTGACACTTGGCAGGTACTGAGCGTATCACACATGTGCCGTTGGTGGTCAAATACAACAGCGCAACCACCAGACTGCGCTGGCACCTGCATTTATGTTCAAGCATGCGTTTCTCCCGCCGTTTCCACATTTTTTCTCCATCTCCTGTACATTCAGACTCCGCAGTAGACCTTACGGTGTGTGGTTGAGGATATTTTGTGCACCATTGTCTCTATTCCCTTTATCTGTTCCAGTGGCGAATGATTCGCGAGTAGAATGATTGTTGCTAAGCCTGCGCGTCAGCTCAAATCGCTCTAATTTTATCTTCACGGTTTCGTCCAGTACGCCTTAGATAAGTTCGTACCGACTAAGGTCCAAAGCGAGGGGAAAGATCCACCGTGGTATAACAATCATGTACGAAAGGTACTACGGAAACAAAGAAAGCTTCACCATAGGTTTAAGAGTAGTCGAATCATAGCTGATAAGGAAAAGCTGAACGAAGCGAAAAAGAGCGTAAAGAGAGCAATGAGAGAAGCATTCAACGAATTCGAACATAAAACATTGGCAAACAATCTAAACAAGAACCCTAAAAAGTTTTGGTCATATGTAAAATCGGTAAGCGGATCTAAATCCCCTATTCAGTCACTCGTTGACCACGATGGCACCGAAACAGAGGACGACCGAAGAAAGGCAGAAATACTGAATTCAGTGTTCCGAAACTGTTTCACTGCGGAAAATCGTAACACGGTCCCTGACTTCAGCCGTCGCACGGACGCCAAAATGGAAAATATTGAAATAAACGATATCGGAATTGAAAAACAACTGCTATCACTTAGTAGCGGAAAAGCATCCGGACCAGACGAGATACCCTTAAGATTCTACAGTGATTATGCTAAAGAACTTGCCCCCTTTCTATCAGCAATTTATCGTAGATCTCTGGAAGAACGTAAAGTACCTAGCGACTGGAAGAAAGCACAGGTCGTTCCCATTTTCAAGAAGGGTCATAAATCAGATGCGAATAATTATAGGCCTATTTCACTTACGTCAATCTGTTGTAGAATAATGGAACATGTTTTGTGTTCTCGTATTATGACGTTCTTAGATAATACAAATCTCCTTCATCATAACCAACATGGATTCCGCAAACAGAGATCATGTGAAACCCAGCTCGCCCTATTTGCCCAAGAAATTCACAGTGCCGTAGACACTGGCGAGCTGATTGATGCCGTATTCCTGGACTTCAGGAAGGCATTTGATACGGTTCCGCACTTACGTTTAGTGAAAAAAATACGTGCTTACGGAATATCGGACCAGGTTTGTGATTGGATTCAGGATTTCCTAGAAGAAAGAACACAACATGTCATTCTTAACGGTTCAAAATCTGCAGATGTAGAGGTAATTTCGGGAGTACCGCAAGGAAGCGTGATAGGACCTTTATTGTTTACAATATACATAAATGACTTAGTTGACAACATCGGTAGCTCCGTGAGGCTATTTGCAGATGACACGGTTGTCTACAAGAAAGTAGCAACATCAGAAGACTCGTACGTACTCCAGGAAGACCTGCAGAGGATTAATGAATGGTGCGACAGCTGGCAGCTTTCCCTAAACGTAGATAAATGTAATATAATGCGCATACATAGGGGCAGAAATCCATTCCAGTACGATTATGCCATAGGTGGTAAATCATTGGAAGCGGTAACGACCGTAAAATACTTAGGAGTTACTATCCGGAGCGATCTGAAGTGGAATGATCACATAAAACAAATAGTGGGAAAAGCAGGCGCCAGGTTGAGATTCATAGGAAGAATTCTAAGAAAATGTGACTCATCGACGAAAGAAGTAGCTTACAAAACGCTTGTTCGTCCGATTCTTGAGTATTGCTCATCTGTATGGGACCCTTACCAGGTTGGATTAATAGAAGAGATAGACATGATCCAGCGAAAAGCAGCGCGATTCGTCATGGGGACATTTAGTCAGCGCGAGAGCGTTACGGAGATGCTGAACAAGCTCCAGTGGCGGACACTTCAAGAAAGGCGTTACGCAATACGGAGAGGTTTATTATCGAAATTACGAGAGAGCACATTCCGGGAAGAGATGGGCAACATATTACTACCGCCCACATATATCTCGCGTAATGATCACAACGAAAAGATCCGAGAAATTAGAGCAAATACGGAGACTTACAAGCAGTCGTTCTTCCCACACACAATTCGTGAATGGAACAGGGAAGGGGGGATCAGATAGTGGTACAATAAGTACCCTCCGCCACACACCGTAAGGTGGCTCGCGGAGTATAGATGTAGATGTAGATGTAGATATGCGTAGGAAGTAGCAATGTACTGTGTGGCACTTCTAGGAATGTAAGTTCTAGAAAATTAGCTGGCCGTTGTGACCGAGCGGTTCTATGCGCTTCAGTCTGGAACCGCGCAACCGCTACGGTCGCAGGTTCGAATCCTGCCTCAGGCATGGATGTGTGTGATGTCCTTAAGTTCAAAAATGGTTCAAATGGCTCTGAGCACTATGGGACTCAACTGCTGTGGTCATAAGTCCCCTAGAACTTAGAACTACTTAAACCTAACTAACCTAAGGACAGCACACAACACCCAGCCATCACGAGGCAGAGAAAATCCCTGACCCCGCCGGGAATCGAACCCGGGAACCCGGGCGTGGGAAGCGAGAACGCTACCGCACGACCACGAGATGCGGGCTGTCCTTAAGTGAGTTAGGTTTAAGTAGTTCTAAGTTCTAGGGGACTGATGACCTCTGATGTTAACTCTCATAGTGCTCAGAGCCATTTGAACCATTTTTTTTTCTCGAAACTTAAGTATAGAACTCGTGATGCATAATGCCCTTCTTGCAGCGTCAGCTACTTGAGGTGGCTGACCATCTCCGTGACGCTTTCGTGCTTCTTACTTGAACCTGCAATGAAATGTGCTCCGCTTTCTTGGATCTTCTGTATTTGCTTTATAAATACTCTCTGGTACAAAATTCAGACTGACGAGCAATGTTCAAGTATTGATGGAACGAGAATTTTCTTAGATTCCTCACTTGTGGGTGCACTACATTTCCTGAACATTCTCCCAGTGAAACTTCTTTACCTATGGTTTGTTTTATGTGAGCGTTGGACTTCAAACCTCTCCGTGCACAAACTCCTAGATGTTTTATGGATGTAACTGTTCTAGCGACGTTCTGCAGTGGAATAATCGTACGCCAACGGGGCTTTCTGCCTATTTTCGCTGAACACATTACATTTCTTTAAGTTGAGGATAATTGCCACTCCCTGCTCTAATCGTCTATTCTCGCCTGGTCTTTTTGTGTTACTCTACAGTTTTCTACCGTTGCAAGTTCCCAGTACACATGAGCACCACCCGCGAAAAACCTCATGCGACTTCAAGCGTCACGCACTAGGTGTTTTGTATGTGCTGACATCGGCTGCTGAGCGAGGTGGCGCAGTGGATACCACGCTGGATTGGCATTCGGGAAGACGACGGTTCAAGCCCGCGTCCGATCATCCTGATTTAGGTTCTGCGTAAATTGCCTAAATCGCTTCATTCAAATGTTGGGATGGTTCCTTTGAAAGGGCACTGCCGACTATCATCCCAATCCTTCCCTAATCCCATGGTACTGATAATCTCGCGGTTTGGTCCGTTCACCTAAATCAACCGACCAACATCGGCTGTAAACAATGGTAATAGACAAGGTTGTTGGTCTGCGAATTTGCACAGTAAATTTCAATAAAATCACACGAATAATTTATTTCAAGTGCACGCAGTTTGTCCTTTAATAAGATAGTCTTTGTTTTCAAATACAAAATGGTTCACATGGCTCTAAGCACTATGGGACTTAATTTCTGAGGCCATCAGTCCCCTAGTCCTATAACTATTGAAACCTATCCATCTCAAGGACATCACACACATCCATGCCCGAGGCAGGATTCGAACTTGCGACCGTAGCAGCAGCGCGGTTCCGTACTGAAGTGCCTAGAACCGCTCGGCCACAGCGGCCGGCTTCCAAACACATTAGCAGTACCGACCTGTTTTTAAAATGATAAGTTCTACACAAAGTTTTATTCTCAAAAATTCTTCAGTGATTACTTAATATTATTTACTTGCAAACTGAGTGCACTTAACGTGGGGTAGCATTGACTTACCGATGTTTACTTAACAGTAGAACACTAATGAGTGGAAAATGTTACATTGTTACTAAGCCGTCGTAAATCTTACTAATCCATACTTTACGCAAACGAATCCATAATTTCTGGTTTATGCACTATTTAATTACAATTGTAAGTTCTCCAATGGCATTTCACATACAAGAAAAGTACAAAATGTTCTGTTGGACCCATACTGACAATACCAGATCGGTGGGAAGCGGAAATCGGTACCAACTGTAATCGTAAATTTTACGAGGCTTTAATAATCTGGGGTTTACGAAATATTATTGCGAATCCACTCAAAACATAAATTTAAAAATGTCCTATGTGTGTCAGTTTTTTTATATTAAGATTTGCATTAACAATTTTTTGAATAACAAACTACAAAATTAACTTATGACGCAGCACAATGTAAAATTAATTTCTGCGTGTAATAAATGTTAAAAATGGCTCTTAAAATTTCTACCATCACCTTGTTAAGTAAATTCACGTATACTATGGTAAGGAACAACTTGACATTGCTTACATGCTTAAATAAATATTGACATTTACTTGATTAACAAGATGTTTTGAACCCCATTTGCATTGGGAACAAATTCCGGAACTTTATCTAAGTCTTAGTTATCCACATCATCCTCAGATTAGTAAAAATCGCGCCTGAAAAGCATTTTCTTGGTACAAACACCGCACGCATTATTAGCACTGGCAGCTACATTTCTGGCATTTACTATTGCGTGCCTTCACGTACCCTGACTGAGTTTCAATTAGCGAAAGCCGGCCGCGGTGGTCTCGCGGTTCTAGGCGCGCAGTCAGGAACCGTGCGACTGCTACGGTCGCAGGTTCGAATCCTGCCTCGGGCATGGATGTGTGTGATGTCCTTACGTTAGTTAGGTTTAAGTAGCTCTAAGTTCTAGGGGACTGATGACCACAGCAGTTGAGTCCCATAGTGCTCAGAGCCATTTGAACCAATTAGCGAAAATTTGAAATTAGAGACAAAGCTTCATTTCTCGGTTTACTGAGGAACTAACAACTAATATGAATAAAGCACTTCGCTTACCATTTCTGCATGTAGAACTCTATTTCTCATCGACTGTCCCTTTCCACTGTTTACAGTTGAGGTCTTGATGCGTTGTGGTAAGTGATAGTCCTTCAAGTGATAGTTCTTCCTACAATTTCAAAAGAGACTCGTCCGAGCAGGCAGGATGTTTCCAGCCCAATATCGGTGTTGACGGGCACAGGCGAGGTGTGAAGCTTTGTGTAGTGCACGCATCAAGGATACACGACTGGGTCTTCGGCTCCGAAAGCCCGCATCGATGATGTTTCGTTGAATTGTTCGCACACTGACACTCGTTGACGGTCCAGCACTGAAATCTGCAGCACTCTGCGGAAGGGTTCCACTTCCGCACGTTGAACGATTCTCTTCAGTCATCGTTGGTCCCGTTCCTGCAGGACCTTTTTCCGGCCGCAACGATGTCGGAGATTTGATGTTTTACCGGATTCCTGATATTCACGGTACAATGGTCGTACGGAAAAATCCCCACTCCACCGCTACCTCGGAGATGCTGTGTCCCAACACTCGTGTGCCGACTACAGCACCACGTTCAAACTCTCTAGATAACCTGCCATCGTAGCTGCAGTAACCGATCTAAGAAGTGCGCCAGTCACTTGTTTTACATAGACGTTGCCGACCGCAGCACTGCATTCTGCCTGTTTACTTATCTCCGTATTTGAATACGCAGGCCCATAACAATTTCTTTGGAGCTTCAGTGTAATAATAAATGAAAAAAAGATCGTTTGAAATTTAATTGCTGTTTTCTTTTCCGCCATCCTCTTAATTCACATGTCGTGGTTTACTGTACTTGTTAGAGTGTATGTTCATTTACTCACTCTGTTCATTAGCAAAAGTTAAAATGTGTAAATTGTAGATCTGTGGTAAGATCTTATGGGACCAAACTGCTTAGGTCATCGGTCCCTAAGCTTACACACTACTTAGACTAACTTAAACGCACTTACGCTATGGAAAGCACACACACCCATGCCCGAGGGAGGACTCGAACCTCCGCGGACCGTTACAAGAGACCCATAGACGGCGCGGCTGCCCCGCGGGTCATTAAAATGTGTATCGCTTATATTTCAATATTAGTAATATTCAACCTGGCAGTACCACATGTCGATTGTCTTTCTGCAGTGCTGTTTCTACAGTGGAGATTATCATTTTAAGAATTTAATGGCACTGCGGTACGTTTAGAGTATTTTAATGAGTTGAGCTTTATCCAGTAAACATGCTATAAAATTCCTGTTTAAAAGAAACAGATATATTTATTAATTTGAAGATAGTCTAGTTTCGACTGTTCAGCTGATATCGTTATCTTCAGCCAATTTAACCAGTATCTACACCCTTTAGCACAGCAGTTATTAGCTGGAGCAACTTAGTTTACGTGCGCATTTGCTCATCGTCTGTTGGTTATCGGTTTTTTAGCCGTACATCCGCAAAATTTTTGTCGGCTCGATACGTTATGAGGTAGTTCTTCTTCGCCGTGTAACCGGACCTGGTGTTGCAAAACACAAGCAAAAAATATAAAATTAAAGGGAAACAGTGAAACAGGTTATATTACTTATTTATGGACCTAGAGAAAGGCTTCGATGATGTGAAGTAGAATCAATCCTGAGATTTGTGGGCGTAAAAAGGAGAAATAGAAAATTTTTTCTCTAATGTTTACATAAATCCTCCAGGTTAACGAAAGTGGAACATAAAAAAATATTAAAATGACATTGAGCACGATAAAAAGTATGGCTGCAGTTTCTCGCCACAGTCGCTTTACCTCGTATCTCGAAAATGTAATGCCTGCGACGATAGAAAAATTTCAGATGATGAACTAAACGTCTAAGAGTACCAATTCTGGCGTTCGTAGAACATAGGGCAGGGCGGGGTTGGACAGGGTACACCGCGAGAAATGGGTGCTTGAACATGAATGCAGATGCTGGGCAAGTTTGCTGGTTGCGTCTTTGTATTTGACCACGAACGGCACCTGTGCAACGTCATAAATACATTGCAAGTTTCAGTCCTGGCCAAAACAGTCTCTGTGTGGTTGTGAGTGCATTATGTCGGAGCTAAGTGGCTTCCCTGGGCCAATTGTTGGCAGTCGTATGGTGGGTGCTGTCGTAATCAAGGCAGACGAAGTATTTAGTGTTTCAACAGGCACCGTATCGAAGATTTATGCCGCATACAGTGAAAGCGGAGAAACATCTTACGCTGAGTCATAATGCGGACGAAAGTGTATGTTGAGTCACCGTCACAGAAGCTTACTGAATTATTTATTTGTCGTTCGATCTGCCAGATACATTTTACAGAGAACAGATAAGATTAATATAAATCACAATAAACGTTTGGAACTTACAATGTGGAAACAAATTATATCAGTTATTACATTACAATTATGTCAGGGAAACTACCTTATTACATTAAATGTAACAAAAATCACCTAAATTGAAGACAATTAATTACACAGTAACATTAAGATTATGGAGCCATTTCCTGGCATTGTCCTTTAACTTGTGGAGCGACATCAGAGAGCCGTCTCTGAAACCATGAATGTTACAAACCAGAAGATGGTCAATTGTTTGTATCTCGCCACAGTCACAACACCAATCGTCTCTATAGCCCCATTTGGTTGTTTGCTGTCTGCATCGTCCAACTCCCGTGCGAAATCTGTTTAGAGCCGACCAGTGTTTGCTGTTGATTTTGAAGCCTTCAACCCTTTTGGTTGGGTCGTGGATTAGGTGACGGTTATCCACGACGCCTCTTCACAGACCCTGCCACGCATTCTCCCATTCAGCATCGAGACCCTCTGTGCCCAATGTTTTGCTCCAGACGATGGGTCCTCCCATGTCGGCATGTATGGGTAGCCTTGGGTTTGCTTCAATTTTTTCTACTATGTCCTGGGTTGCTTTCCCTCTACATATGGAAGTAGGAGCGATGTATGCCAGCACCGGAAGCCACTCAACGGGGCTTGGCCTGAGAGTGCCGGCGACGGTAATCAGAGTGCCATTTAGTTTCACATCCACTTTTTTGGCGTGCGGGCTTCTGCTCCAGACTGGGGCACAGTATTCTGCAGCGCTATACACCAGTGCCAGGGCAGTAGTTTGTAGAGTGGCAGGATCACAACCCAAAGTGGTGCCTGCCAGTCTGTTGAGCAGGTTATTTCTCGTCTTTAGCTTTTGGGCAGTATCAGTTAGGTGTTGTCTGAAAGTCATGCTGTGATCTAGCTTAATACCGAGATATTTTGGGAAATTCTCGTGGCTGACTGAAGATGGTTGTGAAGAAAAATAGAGGACACCAGCTGCAAAAATCACTGCAGAAATGAATGCCGCAGTCGCCAACTCTGTCAGCACCAAAATAAAGCGAAGGGAGCTCTATAAGAAGAAAGCTGCAGTTCGAGAGAATTTCAGAACCACCCACCATTTGGTCGGATGTGTCTTGTTTCACTCTGTTTCCAACTTCTTATCGAATTTACGCCCCAAGAGTGAAACAAGGCGGGTGTTCGATAATGGCGTGGGAAGCTATACAGGGTGGTCCACTGATCGTGACCGGGCCAAATATCTCACGAAATAAGCGTCAAACGAAAGAACTACAAAGAACGAAACTTGTCTAGCTTGAAGGGGGAAACCAGATGCCGCTATGGGTGGCCCGCTAGATGGCGCTGCCATACGTCGAACGGATAGCAACTGCGTTTTTTTATAAGGTACCCCCATTTTTATTACATATTCGTGTAGTACGTAAAGAAATATGAATGTTTTAGTTGGACCAATTTTTTCGCTTTGTGACAGATGGCGCTGTAATAGTCACAAACATATGGCTCACAATTTTAGACGAACAGTTGGTAACAGGTAGGTTTTTTAAATTAAAATACAGAACGTAGGTACGTTTGAACATTGTATTTCGGTTGTTCCAATGTGAAACATGTACCTTTGTTAACTTATCATTTCTGAGAACGCATGCTGTTACAGCGTGATTACCTGTAAATACCACATTAATGCAATAAATGCTCAAAATGATGTCCGTCAACCTCAATGCATTTGGCAATACGTGTAACGACATTCCTCTCAACAGCGAGTAGTTCGCGTTCCGTAAAGTTCGCACATGCATTGACAATGCGCTGACGCATGTTGTCAGGCGTTGTCGGTAGATTACTATAGCAAATATCCTTCAACTTTCCCCACAGAAAGAAATCCGGGGACGTCAGATCCGGTGAACGTGCGTGCTTCGACGACCAATCCACCTGTCATGAAATATGCTATTCAATACCGCTTCAACCGCACGCGAGCTATGTGCCGGACATCCATCATGTTGGAAGTACATCACCATTGTATCATGCAGTGAAACATCTTGTAGTAAAATCGGTAGAACATATGTAGGAAATCAGCATACATTGCATCAGTTAGATTGCCATCGGTAAAACGGGGGCCAATTATCCTTCCTCCCATAATGCCGTACCATACATTAAACCGCCAAGATCGCTGCTGTTCCACTTGTCTCAGCATCGTGGATTTTCCGTTGCCCAATAGTGCATATTATGCCAGTTTACGTTACCGCTGTTGGTGAATGACGCTTCGTCGCTAAATAGAACGCGTGCAGAAAATCTGTCATCGTCCCATAATTTCTCTTGTGCCCAGTGGCAGAACTGTACACGACGTTCCTGGTGCATAGAAATATGGTACGGGTGCAATCAATGTTGATGTAGCATTCTCAACACCGACGTTTTTGGGATTCCCGATTCTTGCGCAATTAGTCTGCTGCTGATGTGCGGATTAGCCGCGACAGCAGCTAAAACACCTACTTGGGCATCATCATTTGTTGCAGGTCGTGGTTGACGTTTTACATGTGGCTGATCACTTCCTGTTTCCTTAAATAAGCTAACTATCCGGCGAACGGTCCGTACTCTTGGACGATGTCGCCCAGGATACCGAGCAGCACACATAGCGCACGCCCGTTGGGAATTCTGATCACAACAGCCATACATCAACACGATATCGACCTTTTCCGCAACTGGTAAACGGTCCATTTTAACACGGGTAATGTATCACGAAGCAAATACCGTCCGCACTGGCGGAATATTAAGTGATACCACGTACGTATACGTTTGTGACTATTACAGCGCCATCTATCACAAAGCTAAAAAAGTGGTCCAACTAAAACATTCATATTTCTTTATATGTAATAAAAAATGGGGTTCCTGTTTCAAAAAACGCAGTTGATATCCGTTTGACCTATGGCACCGCCATCTAGCGGGCCAACCATAGAGCCATTTGGTTTCCCCCTTCAAGCTAGACGAGTTTCGTTCTTTTTAGTTTTTTCGTTTGATGTTTATTTCGTGTCAATGGACCACTATGTATACGGTATTCCACGGGCCGCATGCTTTCTCTGCAAGATCACATTACTACCATGGATTATATGAGTATTTTGGTTGGTCGGGTCAATCCCTTGGCACAATGTTTATTCCACATTGGTGATGCTGTATTCCAAGACGACAGGGCTACTATTCACATCACTCGCATCGCTCAGGACAGCTTGCGTGATCCTGAGGATGAATTGTCGCATCTCTCCTCGCCACACGGTCACCAAATATCATTATTACTGAACCTTTGTGGACTTATTTCGAAACAATGGTGCGTGATCGCTACCCATTTCCATCATCGTTATCTGGCCGTGCCACTATTTTGCAGGCAGACTGGTATAACTCACCTGCTTCATGCAGGACCCGTATTCATCAGTTCCGAGACGACTGGAAGCTTTTCTTAATGCCAACTGTTTTCCTACAGCCTATTAAGTATGGTAATGTCATATTGGTTGATAGATATTCAGCGATCTCAGGCCCTGCAGATTCTAAAAATAACCCCAAAAAATTTTGGTCGTACGTAAAATCTATGAACGCTACAAATAATTCAATACCCTCTCTTGCTGACAGTACGGGTAATGTAACTGATGATGATAAACAGAAGGCCGAAATTCTAAACCTAGCTTACAAAAACTCGTTTACCATAGAGGAATGCAGCACCATTCCCCCTTTCAATTATCGAACAAACGAAAGGATGGCTGACATAGTGTTTAGTGTATCTGGGATTGTAAAACAGTTAAGATCCTTAGACGCCAGAAAGGCATCTGGCCCAGACGGTATCCCCGTAAGATTTTATGTTGACTATGCTACAAATATAGCACCATTCTTATCCGTCATCTATCAGAGATCATTGGAACGGCGGAAAGTTCCACGGCACTGGAAGAAGGCCCAGGTCATAGCAATCTATAAAAAGGGTAGCAAATCGGATGCACATAATTACCGGCCAATTTCACTGACATTGATTTGTTGTAGAATCATGGGACATATTTTGTGTTCAGACATAATGACCTTCCTAGACTCTGAGGAGCTCATCTGCAGAAACCAGCACGGTTTTAGGAAACAGCAGTCATGCGACACACAGTTGGCCCTCTTTGTGCGTGATATACAACAGGCTCTAGATACCGGCTCCCAGGTTGATGCCATATTTCTCGACTTTCGAAAGGCGTTGGACTCAGTTCCGCACTGTCGCTTGCTACAAAAAGTGCGTGCTTACGGTCTCTGCAATGACATATGCGGTTGGATAGAAAGTTTTCTAACCGACAGGGAGCAGTATGTCGTCCTGAACGGGGTAACTTCAACAGAAACAAGAGTAACTTCAGGTGTGCCCCAGGGCAACGTAATAGGTCCTCTGCTTTTTACGATTTACATAAACGATCTGGTTGATGGTATTGACAGCGACCTTAGACTGTTTGCCGTTGATGCTGTACTCTACAGGAAAATAGTATCACACGAAAGTTGTGAACAAATCAATGAGGATTTGCATAAAATAAATATGTGGTGTAATGACTGGCAGTTATCTCTCAATATTAGTACGTGTAACCTACTGCGTATAACAAGGCGAAAATCCCCACTAATGTATGAGTAAAACATAAATCATCAGTCTTTGGAAGCGGTAACATCAGTCAACTATCTGGGTGTGACTACTCGAAATGATCTCAAATGGAATGATCAGATTACACAAGTAACGGGTAAGGCGAACTCTAGATTGCGGTTTATTGGTAGAATCCTGAAGCGATGCAGTCCTCCAACAAAGGAAAAGCTCACAATACGTTAGTTCGTCCAGTCTTAGAGTATTGTTCGTCTGTATGGGGCCCTTACCAGTTGGGTCTGATTCAAGAGTTTCAGAAGGTCCAAAGAAGAGCTGCAAGATTCGTGACTAGTACATTTAGCCATCGTGAGAGCGTTACAAATCTCATAGAAAGTTCGAAGTGGGACACACTTGCAGATAGACGACGCACTAAACAGAAGGGGCTGCTCACTAAATTCCGAAATCCAATCTTCACCGAGGATGTAGAGCATATAATATTACCACGAACTTTAAAATCGCGTAATGATCATCATTCAAAGATAAGGGAAATAAGAGCTCGTACTGAGGCGTTCAGACAGTCGTTTTTCCCTCGCGCGATCCGCAGGTGGAACAGAGGGGGGGGAAATATGACTTTGGCGCGAATTGTGCCCTCCGCCACACACCGCTTGGTGGCTAGCGGAGTATATATGTAGATGTAGATGTAGACCACGCGCTGCTTCCAAAAATTTCCTCTATTCCGTCCTGTTTCGTGCCCGGTTCCTCCAGGTGTCTTCAATTCCCAGGGCTGCTAGGTCCTTCGCCAGGTCGTCCATCCAGCGCTGTCTTGGTCGTCCAGTGGGACGTTTGGTGTTTGGTTTCCCCGCTAGTGCCATCTTCGCCTGTCCCATCTGGCATACGGGCTACATGGACCACCCATTGTATTCTTTTGCTCTTTACCTTCTGTAGGATAGTTGGTTATCGCATCAGAAGGTAGATTTCCTCGTTTTTTCTCCTCCTCCATTCTCCGTTATCTAAAACTGGTCCTCATATCTTCCTCATTACTCTTCTTTCAAATATTAATAGCTTTTCCCTTTCTCGCTTAGTCATGCTCCATGTTTCTGAACCGTACATTACTGCTGGGCATATCTCTGTGTTGTAGATTTTCATCTTACTGTTCACTGAGGTCGATTTAGAGCAAGCGTCTCTCTGAGGGAATGCATGCATTTCATTCCCACTGCTATTCTTTCTTTGTGGTCCATTTTTATGTTGTTGTCCGTGGTAAATCAAGATCCCAAGTACTTGAACTGGTGTACTTTCTTAACCTCTTGCCATCTTATCTCAAGAAATTCTTCCTGCTCTTGTCTTCTTCCTAATTGCATGAATTCTGTTTTGTCTCGATTCACTTTGACCCCTACCTTCTGTGCATAATTGTCCATTTTCGCCGGCCGGGGTGGCCGAGCGGTTCTGGGCGCTACAGTCTGGAACCACGCGACCGCTACGGTCGCAGGTTCGAATCCTGCCTCGGGCATGGACGTGTGTGATGTCTTTAGGTTAGTTAGGTTTAAGTAGTTCTAAGTTCTATGGGACAGATGACCTCAGCAGTTAAGTCCCACAGTGCTCAGAGCCGTTTGAACCATTTTTTGTTTTGGTACATTTCTTTCAACTCGTGCTTTGGTTCATTTAGTAGTACTATGTCTTCTGCATGTGCGAGACAATTTAAGTGACCGTCCATCTCTACTACAGCCCACTCCTGTTGCCTACACTCTTTTATTACTTTCTCTAAGATGACATTGAACAGAACATATGAGAGAGCATCCCCTTGTCTGAGGCCTGTCTCAGTCTCGAATGTTTCTGTTGTGACTCCTCGGAAACGTACTGCTGCCTTTGACCCTTCCATACAAGCTTGCACCATTCTCACTAGCCTCTCAGGGATTCTGAAGTCACGCATTGTATTGTATAGGCTATTCCTGTGGATGCTGTCATATGCACGTTGAAAATCGACGAACAGGCGGTAGATATCTTTATCGTATTCCCAGTGTTTTTCAAACAATTGTCTTAGTGTGAAAATGTGACCTGTTGTCGATCGGTTTGGTCGAAAGCCAGCTAGGTACTCCTGTATGTTGTTCTCTATGAATGGTTGCAATTTCCTGAGGATAATGATGGACAGCAGCTTATACGTTACATTCAACAAGCTGATTCCTCTGTATTTACCGCATTTTATTTTGCTTCCCTTCTTGTATATTGGGCATACTACAACCAATTTCCAATCTTCTTGCAGTGTCTCCTTCTCCCGTATCAACTGGATCAGTCTGTATATCTCTAAGTGTAAGCTCTCACGTTCGTCCTTGATTAATTCTATGTTATTCTGTCTTCCCCTGGCGCTTTGTTGTTTCTGAGTCCTTTGATTGCAATCTTCACGTCTTCCTCACTAACTTCCCATTCTTCTTCATCTTTCCTTTCCTCCGTAGTGTTTGCAGATAATATCTCATCTTGGTCTGGGCGATCCAACAGTTCTGAGAAGTATTCTTTCCATCTTTCTACAATTCTTTCCTTGTCGTTTATCAAGTTGCCGTTCTTATATCTAACGAAAAAAGTTGGGCTCTGAAATCGACGTTTCCGATATTTTATGTATTGGAAGAATTACCTTGAGTTCTTGTTTTGGCTCTCTGCCTCAAGTTGTTCTAGCAAACTGGTTAGATATATTCTCTTCTCTGCTCTTAGGATTCGCTTTGTCTCCCGTCTGATGTTGATAAAATGTTCCCTTTTCTGCTCATTCTCCATGTCAGCTAGCCACTTCTCCTTCATCTTCCCTCTCTTTTCTGTAGCCTTTTGGCATGTATCGTTGAACCATTTCCTGTTCTACATTATCTTCTTTCTTCCCAATATATCCTCCGCTACACTTAGTACCGTGGACTTTATTTCTTTCCACCTTTCCTCCACGTTGTGATATTGGTATTTCCTATTTTTGCCCACATATTATATGTTCAACAGTGAAAAGTATAAATATTTTTGCAGACCTGTTAAATAGGGCAACGTGTTACTTAGCAATAATGTGGATTAAGATCAAAGAAACTAATGAAAGTAAGGTGGATAAGAATTTAGCGTCCAGTCGAAGACAGTGTCATTAGAAAAGGAACACAGTGTGTTGGATAGGACAGGATTGGGTAAGGAGATCGGCCGTGTCATTTCTAAAGTAGCCATCACGCTATTTTCCTTAAATGGCGAAAAACAAGAATAACTCGGATGGTCGGACGGATAACTGAAAGCGCTCATTCCAAATGCGACTTCGGTGCCATAACCACTGGGCCACATCGAGAAGTAACAACACGATGATAAATTAGGTTTCCAATAGCAGAATGGAGTTCCTTAACATCAAAATTTGATTGATGTAATAACAGAATAGGTGTGAGAAACTGCGATACATCACGCGCTTCCCCCTACTTCGACAGGGATCGTTCCAGTCAGATAACCATTTCAGATCATTTGTATTTTATTCAGAGTTTGTTTAAAGCTCATATCTTTGCTGCGATATCACATTCAAGTAGAACGGAAGTGGTAACCGGTAGAGAAAGGACGCGTCTTATAATCGGTGCTGGTTTGTGTGGTTCATTACCAGCTGAATAATAGAGCAGAGCTTTCATTTACAGTTACGCTGTTCCGCGTATTTATTTCAACATTATACATGTGAATTATTAGTGGATCGTTCGCGTGCCGAGATTAGCCGACGTGATCGTCCTGCATTATTAATTATGGGCAGAAAGTGTATTTCGTAAGCATACAGTGGCGACAGCATTCATTTACGGAACTGACGAACGGACTGCAAAATCTTGTATCTAGGAAGCTATACCACATTGCTTTTATTACATTTATTTTATCTGGGAATCGAGCTATAAGCTAAAATACATGTTTTTAATTTTAACTGATGTTTGTTATCTGTGATGTCAAGTGGTACCATGTGCTATTATACTCAGGATGAGTCATCACGACTTTGATATACTGCGCTGTAAATAGCTACACAGTATTATTTTCGGCCATCGTGGCTACGTTCGTGAACCGCGACTGTGTGTATTTATTTGTTATTTCTGCTACCAGTCACTTAGCTCTAAGGGCTGCTCGCCATATTATTTACAACTATTTATGACGTCGCCTTTGCGGCTTCGATATTTTTCATGTGACTTGTAAGTACTGCATCTCTTTCCAGTCAGTACAAACTTTAATTTTATTAATGTATTATATACCTAATATGTTTTAGAACAGTTAGTTTAATTCTGAAGACTACGCTCATAGTAGCGTCGAACCTGGTCAATTTTGACCTAATATTTGTGACCGAGGGCTTATTTGTTCTAATATAATTCTGACATGGTCGCTGAACCTTAGCAGCTATGTTCAAAGTTTTAGTTCCTAATGAGTTACGTACGGCTCTGTCAGAAGTATCGCTGTGTCTGCCAAAGAAATGCATTCCATATTCGCACTTAGTGTTGTAAACTTCCAACGTCTGCAGTGCTAGCCCGTTTTTCGCCGAGCCAAGCATCTCCTTAATTTGTTCATCTTCATATTTTTGCGGCGCAATGACTGTTCCATAAAATTTCGGGCGTGCAGTCGCATAATTTCACTTCTTCTTCTAATACGAGGGTAATCTCAAAAGTAAGGTCTCCTATTTTTTTATAAGGACAGAACTCTGTTTGGTCACATTGTTATGAAGATTGCTTCACACGTTGTGTGTAAACATGCGCACGCTGCACTGAGGCGCTCAGTCTTGGCTTGGCAGCCGTTAAGAATGGAGCTCCCGTTGGATGTTACCGCCAAGTGCGAATTGCGCGTAGTTATTCGGATTTTGAACGCAAAGAGCACTGCGCCGATTGAAATCCATCGTCAATTGACGGAAGTGTATGGTGAGTCGTCTATGGATGTCAAAAATGTTCGTAAGTGGTGTAGAGAGTTTGCAGCTGGTCGGACCGAAATTCACGACGAAAAAGGAGCGGGAGACCGTCAATTTCTGAGGAGACAGTGTTGAAGGTTCAGCAAAGCATGCATGAAGATCGGCGTATTCCATGCATTTGCTATACCTCTTTGGCGCCTATCAACGCCTCTGGCGCCTTGTGTATCTGTGGCCGCATGCGCAGTGGTGCGGTCCGCGGATTTAAAAGAACGAAGAAAGTGCTGGAGCGTCAGTCACGTCGACTCACTCTGAAGATAGCTGGACGGAATACAGCCGAAATATTAGTAGAAGTGAAATTTATGCGGCTGCACTCCCGAAATTTTACGGACAATGTCCTTAATTTTCTGCGTTGCATGGAAAACGATCTCTACTTGATGTTTTTTCATTATTTTTGGAATATTGGCTGTCGGCGGCTCTGTACGTGGCAGGAACGCCACACGTTTGGCTTTTCATTCTTCTGGTTTGTCCTCCTTCCTCGTACAAACAATATATAATAAAAATCGTGCCTTATACACTCTAAGACAAAAACGAATGACGCATCACGAAGGGGTTATGCGAACGAGACGGAAATCGGTAGATGTGATGTACATGTACAAGCAAATAGAGGATTACAGTTTCAGAAAAACTGGATGAATTGTTCAAGAAAAACAGCTTCAGAAAATGAGTAAGTTAATAACGCGTTGGTCCACATCTGCCCATTATGCAAGCAGCTATTCGGCTTTCCATTGATTCATAGAGTTATTGTATGTCCTCCTGAAAGGTCTCCTGCCAAATTCTGTCCTGTCTGGCGCGGTAGATTGCCAAAATCGCGAGCTGGTTGGAAGGCCCAACCCATAACGCTCTAAGGTTCTCAATATGGGAGCGGTCCGGCACCTTGCAGGCCAAATGTAGTTTTTGAGAAGCAGTAGAAATTCTCGTCATGTGCGGGTCCAGGATGGCTTTCCAGCGAGGGCAACAAAACGGGGCGTCGACGTACCGCTGTGCTGTAAGCGTGCCGTGGATGACAACCAAAAGGCTGCTGCTATGAAAAGACATGACACTCCAGGTCGTCGGCCGTAGAGTGGGCGACAGTTTGGTATCCCATCTTTGTCCGGGCCACGTCTTCGTCCTGGAACCTTACTGATTAGTGTAAAAATGCCTTTACTCAGTGATGAGTCCTGCTTCGAACTAGCGCCAGTGACCAGCAAAGACAAGTCTGGAGACGTCCTGGACAGCAGTGGGATACGAACTTGACTGTCGCCTGCCACATGGGCCAACAACCTCACGCAATGGAAATACCTTAGACTTTCTAGCTATAAATAGGTCAGACCTTAGCGTCAACGTCAGTATAAAAACAGCCATTAGCGATCATGATATAATTATAGCAACTACTGTTACGAAAGTTAATAAATCAGGTAAGAAGGCTAGGATAGTCCTTCTGCTAGAAAAAGCAGATAAGCAGTTGTTAGCATCTCACTTAGACAGTGACGTGATATCACTTAGTTCCAATAAGAAGGACATAGAGGAATTATGTCAAAGTTTGAAAAGATTCTAAATCGTGGTCTGGGGAATTACGTGCCCAGTAAGTGAATTAAGGACGGAAAAGACCCAACATTGAAGAGAATGCGCAAACGACGACAAAAAAAGTATTATAGAGACTGGTGTGGCTGTGAAAAGATCATATCTTGGCAAAAGATGTCGCAGAGAACCCAAGAAAATTCTGGTCCTATGTAAAATCGCTACTAATACTTCCATCCAGTCACTTATTGACAAGTCTGGTGTGGCAGTTGAAGATAACAAAACGAATGCCGAAGTTCTAAATTTCAGGTGTAAGACACCGTTCACGAAAGAGCATCGTACAAACATACCGTCGTTTGACCATCAAAAGACGTATGGACGAGATAGTATTAGGCATCCCTGGCGTAGAGAAACAACTGAAAGAATTGAAAACAAATAAGCCACCTGGTCCGGACGCAAACCCAACTCGGTTTTTCAAAGAGTAGTCTGCAGGATTGACCCCTTCTTGCATTTATCACGAATCTCTCGACCAGTGCAAAGGTCCAAGCGACTTGAAAAAAGCGCCGATGACTCCTATATATAACAGGGATAAAAGAACGGACCCGCAAAATTACAGACCAATATCCCTAACTTCGGTTTGCTGCAGAATTCTTGAACACATTCTCAGTTCGAACTTATTACATTTTCTTGAGACCGAGAGTGAATCAGCTTGGTTTTAGAAAGCATCACTCGTGCGAAACATAGCTTCCACTTTTCTCACACGATATACTGCGAACTGTAAATGAAGGGCAACAGGCAGAGTCCATATTTCTAGATTTTCGGAAAGCGTTTGATACGATGCCCCAATGCAGTCTGTTAAAGAAGGCACGAGCATATGGAATAGGTTCAAAGAAATGTGAGTGGCTCGAAGACTTCTTAAGTAACAGGACCCAGAATGTTGTCCTCGACGGCGAGTGTACATCAGAGAGAATGCTATCGTTAGGAGTGCCCCAGGAAAGTCTGATAGGAACGCTATTATTGTGTATATACATAAATGATTTGACAGACAACGTGGGCAACAATCGGTTGTTTGCTGACGATGTTGTGGTGTACGGTAGGATGTCGACGTTGGGTGACTATAAGGAGTTACAAGATGACTTACACCAAATTTCTAGTTGATGTGATGAACGGCAGCTAGCTCTAAATGCAGAAAAATGTAAGTTAATGCGAAGGAGTAGGAAAACCAAACCCTTAATGCTCGAATTCAGCATAAGTAGTGTCCTGGTGGACACAGTCACATGGCTTAAATATCAGGGCGTAACGTTGCAAAGCGATATGAAATTGAACGAGCATGTGGGGATTGTAGCAGGGCAGGTGAATGATCGATTTCAGTGTATTGAAAGAAGTCTAGGAAAATGTGATTCATCTGTAAAGGAGACCGCATATGGGGCGCTAGTGCGACGTATGCTTGAGTACCACTCGAGTGTTTGGTATCCGTGAAACCTTCCCGTCGAATAAAATAATTTAAATAACTTAACTTACTTTCCATCTAATGAAAGAAAGAAAGAGAACTGAACTTTTTGTGCCTTGCAGCTTTCCTGTCCGGACTTGCTTTTGACAACGTGTCTGATCTGATAGTCTTTAGCGTACACAATTTTGTACGCCTTGTGCCTTTATTTGTAACAATATTATTGTAACTGATCAAAAGAAGATTATTTCGACGTGAACACAAGCTTACGCCGTGGCTCTTAGTACTGGTTGTCTATGCAGTGAACCTGAAAAAATACGTATATCTTTTCCTTACCTTTTGTTTTACTGGGTCGCTCTGGATAACGTCATCTGACTGCATGTCTGAATATACTCACTCTGATCTATTGTTGAGAATTATTTGGGTAGGCATTACTAGGAATGCATATATGTGAGCATAACTGTTGTTATTATTCATTTGCTTTTTTGATTGAAGTTACTGGTGCAAAATTTAATGTCATTATTAAATTAAAAAATTGAGAATACTCAGCAAAAGTTAAATCTTGTGGTTACTGGGTTCAATGAAAAATAATACGGTACTGAATGAGATAAACTGATCTATTTTGAAAATGACTGAATATAAATTTTTAACTCTTTATAGTGATTCAATTTATAAAACTTTACTTTGGGGATCGTTTACATAAAACACATTAAAAATGTAACAACGAACTTACAACATGCAGTTAGCGCTTAAATACCTTTGATGTCTTCATGACGTCGATTTTTAATAACTCATAAATCATTACCAATTATATAATTATAGTATTCTTCAAGTAATATGTAGCAGGTGGCGATGAGGCACACCGCTCTGTCTCTACACTTCGCTGCACAAAGGTTGACTCAAGAGTGTTCTATAGACAATGCTGCGCGCGTCTCGCCTCTCTCCCTATGTATCACCGCGCGGTTTATCACGCCAACAAAGAGCTTATTGCAGATACTTCACTGTCACCATCGATATGCAATGAACTTCAATAAATTTTACAAAACATTTTTCTTAACATTTTCCTTGTACACTACAATTCGATTTTCTATTGACATATTTCATCCGTACCAGGTCGAATTAAAGGAAGACATGGAAGCAATTCGGAGGCGGGTTGTTAGATTTGTTGCCGGTAGCATCGAACCACACGCAGGTGCAAAAGAGATGCTTCGACAACTCAGATGAGAATCCCTGGAGGGCAGGCGTCGTCCTTTCCGAAGAACACAATTGAGAAAATTCAGAGAACCGGCATTTGAAGCTGACTGCATAACGATTCTAGTGGTGCCAACCTACATTTCACGTAACAACCACGAAGACAAGATTCGAGAAATTAGGGCTTATACGGAGGCATATAGACAGTTTTCCTTGTTCTATTTACGAGTGGAACAGGGAAGGAAATGGCTATTAGTCGTACGGGGTATCCTCCTCCAGCCGCTGTACAAGTGGATTGCGGAGTACCTGTGAAGATGCAGATTTAGAACCTGGAATGATGCTCTCGGGTGCTATATACAGGGTGAGTCAGCTAACGTTACCGCTGGATATATTTCGTAAACCACATCAAATACTGACGAACCGATTCCACAGACCGAACGTGAGGAGAGGGGCTAGTGTAATTGTTTAATACAAACCATACTAAAATGCACGGAAGTATGTTTTTTAACACAAACCTACGTTTTTTCAAATGGAACCCCGTTAGTTTTGTTAGCACATCTGAACATATAAACAAATACGTAATCAGTGCCGTTTGTTGCATTGTAAAATGTTAATTACATCCGCAGATATTGTAACCTAAAGTTGACGCTTGAGTACCACTCCTCCGCTGTTCGATCGTGTGTATCGGAGAGCACCGAATTACGTAGGGATCCAAAGGGAAGTGACGGGCCTTAGGCACAGAAGAGACTGGAACAGCACATTACGTCCACATGCTAACACCTTTTTATTGGTCTTTTTCACTGACGCACATGTACATTACCATGAGGTACACGTACACACGTGGTTTCCGTTTTCAATTACGGAGTGGAATAGAGTATGTCCCGACATGTCAGGCCAATAGATGCTCAATGTGGTGCTAATGTATGTCGTACACGCCGCAGTACATCTGGTGTAATGTCGCCGCAGGCTGCCACAATACGTTGTTTCATATCCTCTGGGGTTGTAGGCACATCAAGGTACACATTCTCCTTTAACGTACCCCATAGAAAGAAGTCCAGAGGTGTAAGATCAGGAGAACGGGCTGGCCAATTTATGCGTCCTCCACGTCCTATGAAACGCCCGTCGAACATTCTGTCAAGGGTCAGCCTAGTGTTAATTGCGGAATGTGCAGGTGCACCATCATGCTGATACCACATACGTCGACGCGTTTCCAGTGGGACATTTTCGAGCAACGTTGGCAGATCATTCTGTAGAAACGCGATGCATGTTGCAGTGCTTTCCGATACACACGATCGAACAGCGGAGGAGTGGTACTCAAGCGTCAACTTTAGGTTACAATATCTCCGGATGTAATTAACATTTTACAATGCAACAAACGGCACTGATTACGTATTTGTTTATATGTTCAGATGTGCTAACAAAATTAACGTGGTTCCATTTAAAAAAACGTACGTTTGTGTTAAAAAACATACTTCCGTTCATTTTTGCATGGTTTGTATTAAACAATTACACTAGCCCCTCTCCTCACGTTCGGTCTGTGGAATCAGTTCGTCAGTATTTGATGTGGTTTACGAAATATATCCAGCGGTAACGTTAGGTGACTCACTCTGTATATTTTTCTCTTTTCATAGCACGCCCTATTTGGATGTCGTCTGCAGCACCCTCACAACACAATGGTACGTCGCCCATATTCTAAGCCCCGTTTTGTTGCTCTTCATGGCAAGCCACCCTGCGGTTACATTTCAGCAAGACAATGCCCGCAGGCACACGGGGAGTGTCTCTACTGCTGGTCTCCTCGCTTGCCAAACCCTGCCTTGACCAGTACGGTTGCCGGATCCCTCCCCAGTTGAGAATATTTGGAGCATTATGGGCAGAGCCCTCCAACCTGCTCGGTATTTTGAGGATATTAACATACCGCTTGAACAGAATTGCACAAGATACCCCTCAGAAGGGCATCCAATAATTCTGACAATCAATACGAAGCCAAATAACGGCTTGCATGAGGACCAGATATGGAGCAACGTGTTACTGACTTACTCAAGTTATCAAGCTCTTTCTCTGGACTAAATCATCCAATTTTTCTGAAATTGTAATAATTTTTTGTCTGTGCATGTACTTCACATACACTAATTTCCGTTCCATTCGGATAATTCCTTCGTGGTGCGTAGGTTTTTTTGCGTCTTACATGTGTAAGTAGGCTGTTTAGGTTTTTATGTTGGTAACGACATGTAGCGCTCTGTATTAAAATCGCTGAGTGCGCTGTGTGCTGTCTGTGGCTGGTTACTCGTTGTTGGAAGTTATTCGCCAGTGTAGTGTTGGGCAGTTGGACGTGAACAGCCCGTAGCGTTGGGCAGTTGCAGGTGAGCCGCCATTAGTGGTGGTTGTGGGGAGAGAAATGCCAGAGTTCTGAGATGTTAATATGAGCGGACGATCTGGATGTGTGTCCGTCAGCAAAGGAAATTTGTTAAACTGGATGTCCAGAATATATATGATTTTGAACATTATTAAGGTAAGTACATGGTGTGTTCTCTATCAAAATCTTTCATTTGCTAACTATATGCCTATCAGTAGTTAGTGCCTTCAGTAGTTAGAATCTTTAATTTAGTATCGGCGCTCGCTGCGTTGCAGTAGTTTGAGTAACGAAGATTTTTGTAAGGTAAGTGATTCATGAAGGGTATAGGTTATTGTTAGTCAGGGCTATTCTTTTGTAAAAATTATTAAAAGTCATATTGCGTTGCGCTAAAATATTGTGTGTCAGTTTAGAAATGATCAGAATAAGAAAAGAGGAAACAGTCTCAGTACGTTCAGTTTCACACTGGAGTTTGAAAATCAAGTAATGTACACGTTTTATCAGCACAGTCACTCTTTACAGTGGCAATGTGGCAATGGCATTGCCGCAGTGGCTACACCGGTTCCCGTGAGCTCACCGAAGTTAAGCGCTGTCGGGCGCGGTCGGCACTTGGATGGGTGACCATCCAGGCCGCCATGCGCTGTTGCCATTTTTCGGGGTGCACTCAGCCTCGTGATGCCAATTGAGGAGCTACTCGACCGAACAGTAGCAGCTTCGGTCAAGAATACCATCATAACCACCGGGAGGGCGGTGTGCTGACCCCACGCCCCTCCTATCCGCATCCTCCACTGAGGTTGACACGGCGGTCGGATGGTCCCGGTAGGCCACTCGTGGCCTGACGACGGAGTGCTTTGAGTTCTTTACATTCAAAGGGTAAGTTTCACATGTATTTTGATAATGAGGTTCGACAAATGTCTTTTTAAGCCTCCGTATTTCATATAATTGATAGTATCTCATCTGAATTAAGAAAAAACAAAAAAAAGAGACTTTGTGACGAGAGTGGGAGTGTGTCAATGCCATAGCACCAGATACAAATATGCATACGCGCCTATGCACACACACACACACACACACACACACACACACACACACACACACACACACACACACGCAAGCGCGCGCGCAGAGATGGAGAGAGAGAGAAGTAGGCAACAAACACGGGAAAAATGCACGAGTTGCTCTTTCCTGCATTGCATCACATAGGAGTCAGTGTCATGGGTGAATAACACTTTCACAAATGGAATACGCTACGTGAGCCGGCGCCGTGTTGGGGAAAGAGGGCCCGGCGCGAGTGCTGGGAAAGAATATGGCAATACGTGCCGGCAGTTAAAGTACTGCACAAGAGCGAGTGCGCCTTTGATCTGCGGCCGCAGTTACTTCCGCGGAACTCCAAACGAAGTGGCTGACTCTGTTATATTAAATTCGACAGACTGGGTTCAGAGAGACAGCAATCATTTCAGAAGTTCCGCCGCGCCCGAGTACTTGAAGGTGCGAGATGAAATGGCAAAAAGTTGCCTGCACAGCTTCTAGCCGGAGAGTATTGGGGGGGATGGGGAAACGATGAGGACGACTAAGAAACGTCGCGGAAGCCGGTAGTTCATACTGTAGTAATTACATTAATGTTTCCGAACGTAAATTTTCTTACGGTTATTGCATTACATTAGAAGTAAGGCAGCTGGGATTTCAGTGCAGTTATATTGAGTGCTGCTGCTCGCCGCTCGCCCTGGGATAGAAATCGGATATTTTATTAGCTTCCTGCCAGATGAAAAAATGAAGTAGTGCGTGGATCATTTAACAAAATGTACCTCGAGGAGCTGCTGTACTACTCTGCGCAAATATTGTAAGCCTCGACCCGTAATCAACGGGTGCTGCGCAGACAATTTCATATTTGAAAAAGAAAGCACAAACTGCGTAAGATCTTCGATATTGACTGATACTTAAATCTATGAAGATGTGGCGTAGTTTTTCGGTAATTGGCTTTCACATGTTGTCAGCTGTTAACTATTGACAGCTGTGAGTCCTTAACTTAAAAGCTGCCCTCAAGCAGCGCTGATTTCCCACAAACATTGTACGAACACTAAGGTGGCTAGGACGGCGGAAGACTTTCATTTAGGTCTGGGATTAAAAACTCGCTGATTTTGAGCATGAGCACTCGCGTCTGGTCGCACACTCGCTCGCGGGCAGAGAAGTTGCGACGAGTTGGTGAGTGAGGGAAACGCGCGGGGACCATATGGTCGCTACAGCACTGGAGCAGCGCCAACTCTGAATTTGATGGAGGCTCAGTTTTGACAGCGTGTCACCTAATTACAGCAATGGTGAGCAGGCATTGTGTAACAGCGATGGCGTCTTCACATATCAATGCGCGGAGCGAGGAATCTTACAAAAAAGATGACTTTTCAAAGCGTATATAATATGGTAAGAAACTGAATATTTTCAGAAAGATACTAAACGTTTTACCACGTCAGACAATATGGAAATTGAAAATACGAAGTACCTGAGACTGTACAAGAGATTTTAAAACTTAAAATGGAGCACTCTGAAGAGGAAGAAGGAAACAGAGAAAAGAATCAAGTGAGCGTGCCGTTCGGATGGCCTACAAAACTGCATCACTCTTAACAAACTCCGCGTCCTTTCACGGGTGGTAGTTGCACCTGAATGTTTATGTCGACTTCAAGTAGGACAGTTTCACGTGGTGCCGTTATAAAACATGTCAGTCAGGCGTCCCACACAGGTTATGGCAGACGACATTCAGAGCTAGCTTGAAAAATCTTTGTAAAGAGAGTTTTGCCTATTCTGAATCGCTGTATGGGCATGTTGATATCGCAGGCACACAGCTGTAACATTCATTACAGCCTTGAAGAAAGTGTGGAAAATATTTTTACCACTGAATTTATTAGTTTATGTTTCTACAGATGTAGCGCCATTCATGTTGGGGAAAAAAATCAGGATTCGTAGCCCAATTCAATGGAAAAAAGAAAAAGCTTCCAGTATTCTATTTGCGCTGATCTTCAGCTTGATCCAACTGATTTTTAAATCGGCAAGAAACACAAAGACGGTCTAGATTTCTCCTAGCATTCCCCTCAGGATCGATTTCCTCGCTTACAAAAGTCTCCACACCTCTCCCCATCTCATTCCCTGTGCTTGGTTATGCCCCTGAGAGGCAACAGACAGCAGGCAATCTGCGACTTTCGTATGCATTTTATATTGCCTGTCATCCAGTCATCTGCCCCATGTGGAAGGCAATCGTTCCTTATTGGCTATAAAATATCTTTCTCTTCTTAGAGATACTCGTTCTTATAGTTTTCTTGTTGTAAATCACTAACAGATTACTGGGGAAGGTACTAGATGGTTATAATTAAAGTGCAGCTGCTCACAGCGGTCCAGTATGGGTTGTAATTATCGTATGACAGCGAAACCTGGTACATATTCTAATGCGTCAACGCGGAACCGATTTACACTCGGGAAAAATTAGTTCCAATTTTGGCCACCAGGTACAAATCTGGAGCTGTGAATGCAAGAAAGACGCATAAAAAGGTTTCCATACATAGAGATTAGGAATGGGACATGTGCAGAAAAGGTCAAACAGGTGACAAAGGCATTGCGTTTATTTTATTATTAACCACGGCTACACAGTTTGTTCAATATGAGCACCAGACGTGTTGATGAGTTGCTGTACAGCGCCCGATTTCCACCTGGTGGCCAACCTGGAACTAATTTTTTTCCGATATAAACCATTCCACATTAACGTATTAGCAAAGCCATCAAATTTCGCTGCCATACAATAATCACAGCCCACACTGGACGTCTGTCAGTAACTGCACTTTAATTATAACCATCCGGTAGTATATCGCACACCTGATTATTAGGCCTCGCTAGTTCAATGAAATCTAATGCCCCCAGGGCCAGCGAATACTAAATGACGCCTAGCGTCGCCTGGAAGCGTCACCGAATATATTGTCCCCGACAAAAGTTATTCCCCATGAAATGATATATCACTTCTAGACCTTTATCGCAAGGACTTTGAAACGTCCTCTAAAGAAGTGTTTTCTTCAATTTTCAGTTCCTCGCCTACCCCGAGCGATTGCTAGTATTACAATGCTGCATTTGACAGCTATTATAGATAACATAACAGGAAAGAGTTAACATTAATTTATCCTTTGTAGAGGTTTTATACCATTTTAAGAAATAAGCAACCAGCCACTTTTCTTACGTATTTTTATTTATGCAATGTGTAATACATATGTAAATCTTCACTTAGCACATCGCTAAAACATCGATGCATACAGTATCCAAATTGCAGTCGCAGTTTCTAACAGTGTTTTAATTGAAGATTGAGGTATGTATTACGCCAATTGAAGATACGCGAAAGTCCGAAACGCGTGTTGGCATAAATGAAAATACATAAAGAAAGGTGCTGATAGCGGTATTTCTTAAAGTGTGCCATGCGTTCGTAATGTTAAAGATGTCACCAACATGAAAGTTCGTTGGAACACCACAGTGCTCTACCAGCAGAGCCCTTTCGAGGTGATCCTCTCAGGAATGGCCGATAAAACTGCAAGTAATCTATTAATCGAGATAGTCGTGGTCATCAGTTATGGATGTACCGATATTTCTTTCAGGTAAATTAATTTTTCCTAAACGATTATTCATACGATTAATTATCTACTGTAAATTCTCGTTACAAGCGGCTCCATTTTCAAGATCTCTTGGCAGTAAAAGCAGCTATTAGCACGTTAAACAGTATTATTCAGCAGAAGCAGCCACAGAAAAAAAGCCGAAGTCGAAGAATCACATACCCAGTTATCGGCTTCCGCAGAAGATGTTTTGTGGAGCATTCGTGAGGCGTCAGTTTCAATACATCAGTTGTAGAGCTTTACTACAGTCAGGGCTAGTTTAAGGTCGAAGCGACACAAGCCACGGCAAAGGGCACCGACCTGCGAAGGGTGCCAGGGGTGGCCAAGTGCAAGATTTGTATTAGGTGCGCATCACAGTTAGTAGCGAAAACTGAAACGGATGAAAGTGGACAAGGGAAAAATGAGGAGGATGGGCGCCAAATGATAAGTTGCATGTGTACGAAAATGTTGTCGAAACGGCCCTGGCTACAGTAACAGCATGTAGTCAGAATCTAGTCGCTGTTGTTCGACTCTATTTACCCCAACCTGTAATCATTCGAAAAACATCTTGCCTGCAACTCTGGAAAGATAATACGGCAGCATATCCTGTTCCGCATAGTGTGGCTTGTAAATATCGGAATAGTGACTACCTCTTTTCCTTCTGATCGTTATCTCAGATGGTTCAAATGGCTCTGAGCATTGTGGGACATCTGAGGTCATCAGTCCCCTAGAACTTAGAACTACTTAAACCTAACTAACCTAAGGACATCACACACATCCATGCCCGAGGCAGGATTCGAACCTGTGACCGTAGTGGTCGCGCGATTCCAGACTGAAGCGCCTAGAACCGCTCGGCCACACCGGCCGGCGATCGTTATCTCATGCAGGATACACAGCAACAGATTGACATTCCAGACTCACTGGAAAACTATTACATAAATTAGTGCTCCTGAATTCACAAACTGAAAAATTTTCGTGTTGTAAGCATATTCATTACCGTATATGTGTTAAAGGCAACTATATTAATTAGCTTTACTAATAAATGTGAAATAGGTATACGTTTCTGGTAAAAAGAGAAATGGTAATTACGTATTTCATAAAACAGAGCAACTACTGTTAGTTTCAAAAAGAAAAATATTAGGTGATAACATAGTTTTAGTTTTTGTAGAAGAATATTTTTTCATAAAAAATCATTTTAGAAGAATTCATTACAGAATAAAAATACCTACCATAATATTAAGAGAAGAATCGATTATTAGTATACAACTAATCGATACGATTAATCAGTTCATTTAAATAATCGAAAACTATCAGTTAATCGACTCTTATTTAAATTCGTCCATCCCACGCTCCTGCGCCGATCGGTGTGGCCGAGCGGTTCTAGGCGCTTCAGTCTGGAACCGCGCGACCACTACGGTCGCAGGTTCGAATCCTGCCTCGGGCATGGATGTGTGTGATGTCCTTAGGTTAGTTAGGTTTAAGTAGTTCTAAGTTCTAGGGGACTGATGACCTCAGATGTTAAGTCCCATAGTGCTCAGAGCCATTTGAACCCACGGTCCTGCGCCCCTGACAGAACAGTCTAAGATGCATCCCTTCCCTCACCTCCTCCCTCTGTAGACCATTTTTCTGCAGTTTTTTCTACGCGGATGCACCAAAATATAAAATATCGTAGCTAGGGTCAGTAGAAATGGAACATTATTGAAAATTAATATTCAAATCGACTACATAGATGAAAAATATTGCACGCAGCAAATTAAACGTTTGACTGTTGCAGATAAATTACAAGTTGTATGAACTTACCAAACGAATTGAAAGTATAAGAAATTCTATTTGTCTTACTGCTTATGCCAGCTACTGCACATTGGTTTTGGTATGAGAAATAACAAAAAATGCATTTTAATGGCTCTTGATAAATTATTAATAGTGGATAAGTAATTATAAATAAAAGAAAAGAGGCTATAATGAGAATGTGTCCTTCTCCACTAATTCCGTTTTTATTTTAACTTTACTTTGCATTTCCTTTGCTTTATGCAAAATTCATTGAAAGATCGTTACTGCGCGTGAACTTTGCTAAACCATACGTAAGTTTACAGTAGGGTACAAGTCGGATGAACAGAATATAGCTGTCAATAGGCACAACTACTTTAGTATTATTTTTCCATCACAGAAGATTTATTCTTATTTTCATTTTTTCATTAACAAAGCAGATCGTACCAACCAAAACTTGAAAGAAGCAAAAGTACTTACCGAAGATACAAATAAATTACATAGCCCATTCACCTTTTTCTCTTGCTTCCTCTACCATCACGTCTCATTCTAAAGCCTAGTCGATAACAAGAAGCAGAGATCGGAAGTCAAACAGCATATCTACTTCAGCATCCGCTAGTCGACCTTTGAGATCCTACAAGACTGTAGCGAAATAGCGACAAGAATTCCTTTTGTTGAAGATGAGCGAACCGGGTAGACAGTAGCTGTGTGAACTAGAGATGGGCAAAACTGTTCTTTTCAGAGATTGGATCAGAACTGTTCACTCCCTGAAATGAATTAGCTCTTTTTCATGACTCACCACTCATTTACAATAGAAAATAAATGGAAGGCACATTGCCCTTTAAACTTGGTTTATTCCAGTACTACACCTGTATTTTGATCTTATTTGATCCTATTTTGAAGTAACACAGATAATGAGTAAGAATTTTGTATTGTTTATTGAAATTTCCACGATATGACAAAGTTTTTGATTATTGATTTATTTTGCACTATCGTGGTTTTTTGGGTGATTGGAAAATGTTGTAACTTGAGATTTACATTAACAATATATTTGGCTATAATGTATTAAAATTTCATTAACCTCATACAAATACATCGCAAGCCATATATTTTTAAAGTGAACGTTTCCTTCCGAAGACGCCTAAAATCGCAAAATCCGTAGCAGAATAAGAAAAAAATATATAAATTTGACTGTAAAACGAAAGTGCTGCATATAGCCTTACGCAGAATAAAACAAGGAAAATATTGGTGTATCACATTTTGCGATACGTTTATCGGTTCGCTCGTAATTAAAGCGTATTTTCGAGTGTCCATAATAAAAATCCTATGGTAAGAGGAGTCATCAGCAACCTAATCTAATCAGTTTAAACAAATAAAAATAAAATAAAAACGATTGATGTATACATAACATAATAATGTAATATACATAGCGGTATTACTACGAAGAACAATATCCAGTGGGGACGAACTCCGATGCAGAGGCGCTGAGTCGAGCAGGTCGAGCCGCGAGCTGTATTGCTGCATGAGCTGAGACCGCAGAGACCAGAGTGACACCTGAGTCGCTTTGCTCAACGCTCTGGCTAGAGTCGAGACGGTGGGGTGAGCGTTGAGCGGGCGAGTTCCGAGGGTGGGGGGAGCTCACCCGCTCGGAGCCAAATCGTCCGTTCCCTTGCGAGCAGGTTTTTGCAAGTAGTTCCTATGTTATCCGCTAGGTGGCTCTCTGTCCTGTTGCTCGCATCAACTGCCCAGAGGGCAGGACGTGCGACTGAAACGATCGCCGACAGAGTGCGATGCGAAGTTAACCTGCGCCAGACACTGCACGCGGCAGACGACGCACAGAGACGGCACGGCATATGTGAAACACAAAATCCAATGGGGCACTGCACAATGCAGGCAGCCGAGGTAGAAGCAGGGCAGAGGCCGGCGCTGGCTGTGTTGTGTGGCGTGCAGTGTGCTCTGACCAGCAGACGCGCTGCTGATATGCTCCGTCTCTCTCTCTCTCTCTCTCTCTCTCTCTCTCTCTCTCTCTCTGCCGTGGGAAACGTTTGGAGCTACCGTTCTTTTTTTCTGAATCACTGATTGTTCACTCCTTTGAAAGATTCAACTCTATGAATTAGTTCAAGAGCGGATCCCCCATCTCTAGTGTGAACCAAGCGCACTGTTTCCACGTAATGTTAGACTTCGGATTCTGCGGTTGGAGTTTCTTTATGGTGCTACCGAGGCGAAACGACACCGTGGAAAAGACTCTGTGATAAGAACGTACGTTTACAATCGCGGGCTTAGAGAAGGGTTTCTTCTCGTAGACAGAAGATAGGGACACAAGAGGTAGCTAATACCGCGTACCTCTCCCGATTTTAACGTACATTTAAAACTACGGTGTAGTTTTGCATTTTCTTACATTAAAAAAACATTGGCAGAAGCTATAAAAGATAGAAAAAAGACAAGGACTGGCTGAGTATTGTGCCCCGTACTTTTGAATTTGTGGTATGAGACAACCCTCTAAGCCACTGAGCCACACTAAAGAGTTATCAATTACATTTAATAGATTAAAGAATATAACTGTGAATTATAAAGGTGTGTTGATGCGTAATGGCACTGAACTAAATGAGATAAAGTTGTTGTTGATTTTCTATAAACGGGTTTGGTTCACTCGTCGTCATCAACAGATAACTGGTACCTTTATGTGTTTCTATTTGATGGAAGCGTCAAGATATGAGGAGAGGGTGGAAATGATTAGTAGTCAGTGAAAACGGCAAGAGTAGTCTGGAAAGGAAAGATGAAGGAGAGAAATGCTCATCTCTGGCATGTAAGAGTGTACGGACTAGATTTGGGAGTAAGGGGTTGAGTCTGCGCGCATTCATTACCCTTGGAGGAAAATCGATCAAAGCTTCATTGTAAAGTGACACAAAGCAAGTAGAACTAAAGAATCGACTAACGTGATGATAATGGAATGGGACAGTACTGAAATTTGAGATCAGGGTCGAAACGTTGGGATAATTGGTGTTATGTTTGCAATAGTTCCAGAAAATTCACGAATTCTGTATCAACGGGGAGACAGCGTACTACGAAAGGCAACAGAAATATTTATATTGTGAAACCTGGGCAGATCAAAAAGTGAGATACAGAGCAGCTTCCGCTGAGTAACTATGTAACTGTGCCAGCTACGATAAACTGAAAAACTAACCAAGGAAAACAGAAAAGCCAGTGAGAGAAGGAACATCAGCTACACAAACGCGAAGAACGTGCTGGGGAAAAATTGAAAATAAGAAAGGAAGCTTTGGATTAATGTCCCGGGGACGACGAGATCATTAGATACAGAGCAGAAGATAGTCTTGGGAAAATGGGGACGGAATCCGGCCGTGTCTCATCCAAAGCAACCTTTCGGGTAGGTACCTTAACACTTCAGATGACAAAATGGTTTTTGCAGCATGACAATGAAATAAAAGTCATGTACTCTTTGCGAATAGCAATGTATAAACCTGCTCAGTTTATTATGCAATTCCAAGCCTTCCACGAGTTAAGTGATGACAAATATTAATACCAATGAATTGGGGGCGAAAAGCTACACACGGTAATTCCAAAAGTATAATAGTGGTATATGTATTTACCAACATTAGTTGAACGGTTAAGCGGAAAGCCTAAATTTCCATAGCGTGACGGGAACTGGAACTCCAGTCCTCCAGAATGCGAGTCCAGACATGAAAGCCGCTTAAGCGTAAGGAAGGCTGATAAGGCTGATTTGGAAAATATTTTGTAAATCTAGAGGGAGGCATAGGCACGTATTAACATCTTCGCCAAATTAGTAATAGTTGCAACTTTTCTACGTACGTGCCGCACACTAATTAGAGTCCTTTTTATGAGTAGACGATGGAGGGGCAATGTAATATTTCAAAAAATTTAACAGAACGTACTGAACACGGCAAAACAAGTAACCAAGGCGAAGTGAAAAGATAAATCGCAAGACAGATCGAGAAGAACAGGGGCGTACTGAGCATAATTAAAAATCTAACCAAGTTATATTTGGCCCTTTGTAAGTATATCAAATTCCGTATCGGTAAAGTAGTGGGGAGAAGCTATGCAAACCAAATATTCACTGATTACGTGACATCGTCACACGTTTGAAGCCCCAGCTGAATTTCAAGAAAACAAGAGACGGAGCAAGGCGTATAACGCAAAATTGCCATCTGGCCCAACGAATAATCATTTCGTTATTTCTAACAGGAAAGCACCGACACATATTAAAGAACAAATATGCTCACCGCATTACCAGGAGTTAATGACATAGTCGAAACTAGAAGCGTTTTATCTTTTTCGGATAGTTTCCTGCGGAACATACAACTATATGACCCACAATGTACATATTGGGGTGTCCCAGCAGATATGACAGGGACGATTATTCGAATTAAAAAAGTCTAGAAAACATGGGTCTAAAATGCGTAACTTTACAGCTATGAACACTTTGTCTTCCACTCTGTAAAACAAATTTCTTCTACTGCAGACATCTTCTTTCCATATCTTGAGAGTTTGTAGTATACACTGAAACAAGAAAATAATGTCCAGTAAACAAGGGCCCTAAAGTGCACACCTTAAGAGATATGAATACCAGTTATCTTGGCTACTGTGAAACAAGTGCAATCGCTCTTAAGGTATGCATTTCAGAGCCAGTGTTTACAAGCTTCCTCCTTTGGTCTCCTTCCTAAAAACCGTCAGGCGCACTTTCTCTGATATTTCAGCAGATATTTGCAGTTTCGTTTTTGCCTTGTGTAGCTGGAATCAGCATATACATACTATAGAGGAAATCACAGATTTTGGCCTATTCGCCTGCTCTTTATGCAATTAAGAAACAGTTTAACAGTTGTAGAGTGAATTCCGTCTTCTCCCCACCCCGTCCACAACAGTGGGCTAGAGTCGACTCGATGTGGGTGAAAGAGGGCCCAAATTTCTTCACATGCTCAATGCCGAAACGCAATATCACGCTATCACAGGCTGCACCCCAGATAGCCTTTGAGGGGCAAGTGCTGCTGAGGGCATCGAGAACATGATGCAAGAACGTCAGGGCCAACTAAAATTCGACGGCCACATGTAAGGCTAGACACAGTGCCTCTTGACACTTTTTACATACTCGTATTATTGTGCATGAACAACATATCATAGTTATTATGTTATCGACTTGAGTGTAGACCTCAACCAGTTGTTCTCCCTATTTGCTATTTCCTGAAGCCGATTCATGCCAACTGCCACTAGTCAGTAGGAGTCATTTTCTTTTCTTCCATTACCCGTGTCTGTATCGAATCCCGCCAGCCTGTGCTGCCTATGTTGTTATGAAGCAATCTGGGCAAAAAAAGAACTGGAAGAGTCAGACTAGGTGCAGGTTCATAGAACAGGCTGAGCAAAGGAAAAGGAAAAAGGAAGAAAAGATGTAGTCTTACGAGCTGAAGGTCCGGTTCACAGTGGGTTCCTTAGAGATAAATCATAACTCAGCTAGGCAAAAATAGTCACGAACATTACAATTCATCCAAAGTAATTTCAGCTAACAACCGAAAGTCTTATTGTGGTTGGATTCAAGGGTGAAATTTGCTCCTTCTGAATATGAGGGCAGTGTGTCAACCATTGGTCAACCTTTCCCAGTAAACAACTACACACGGGCCCACTAATCTGATCAACGGATCGGCATCAGCAGTTTCCTCAGACCTTACTCTGCATAACAAACTTTCTAGGTCTAGATTTAAACTTTATATTCCTCAAAGTCTTGGGAACTAAATACCGGAAAGGACTCGCCTTACATAACGCATACGATGTGGATCATTCGTCTCACTAGACAAAGATGCTTTATCCAAGCAATTACGATAGACCGTGATTAATTTCTGGTCCTAACATAAACCTAGTAAGTGGAGTGTGTCGTTATGTCATGCTGTAATAGTGGTCGCAGCTCAAAACATTTCCATATTTGGGAAGACAGTTGTGGAATGACATAAATGCTCCTCCAGCTCATCAAGTATCTTCATTTTGTCATCTCGTCAAATAAACTGCGATTTTCTTGGGTCGTGAATTGGCTGATTCATTCCTAATCAATAAAGCGAGACAAGTATTTCTTCCTGTTCCTTAGAAAGTCAGAAGCAAAGAGAAAGGGGTCAGTGATTAAGACATTTGACATGTATTTTGGACAATCAGATATTAATTTCTCGTCTAGTTACCCTGATTTGAACTCCTGAGAGTTTCCAGAATCCCTTCAGGCGGAAATTGATATGGGTCCTTCAAAGAGACTGTGATCGATTTCGTCCTCCATCCGTGTCCAACTGAGCAGGTGTTCACGGGCTGCCCGTTGCCTCTTTGTCCGGCACGAGCAATGTTTCGTTAGCGCAGCACATACTTGCCACAGCTGTGCGTTCAGAATTCGACAGAGGACGGCGGCCCAGACTGGCGCAACTGCTGGCAGCGATTGGCCGACTGTGGGCAGCGTGCTCTGCCGCTGGAAGAGCACACCTGTCGATTCGGTTGTCTTTCGTCATGACAGCCAGTGTGCAGTTTGTTAGTATGCGGTTCCCTCTTATGCACGTTATCTGGCTCCAAGTACGAGGGTAATCCCAAAAGTAAGGTCTCCTATTTTTTGTATAAGTACATAGACCTGTTTATTTCTACAATGGCGTACATTAGTTTACAGCTTGAACATTTAGCTATTTTTCGACATAATCACCATTTCCGTCGCATTTTTGTAGACGCTGTGGCAGTTTTTGTATGCCCAGGTCATACCAGCTCGTCGCCATGCTGTTCAGAAAGTTATGAACTGGCGTGATCGTTGCTTGGTCTCAGGTGTAAAGTGGTATGCCCAGGTTTCGTCACCCGTGATAACTGAGTCCAGACAGTTGTCCTTTTCGGCTGCTAGGCGGTGAAGAAATGCGCGGGAAGCATAAACTCGCTGCCGCATGTGGTCCTCAGTCAGCATGCGTGGTACCCATCGTGCGCACACCTTCCGGTAGTTCAATGTTTCCGTTAAAATTCTGTGAGCGGTGCTTCGGGAAACCTCAGGAACCAACGTGCAGAGATCATCCAGGGTGATCCGCCGATCTTCACGGATGCTCTGCTCATCCTTCAACACTGTCTCCTCAGAAATTGACGGTCTCCCGCTCCTTTTTTTGTCGTGAATTTCGGTCCGACCAGCTGCAAACTCTCTACACCACTTATGAACATTTTTGACATCCATGCACGACTCACCATACACTTCCGTGAATTGGCGATGGATTTAAATCAGTGCAGTGCCCTTTGCGTTCAAAAACCGAATAACCGCGCGCAATTCGCACTTGGCGGTAACATCCAACGGTAGCTCCTTTCTCAACGGCTGCCAAGCCAAGACTGAGCGCCTCAGCGCATGTTTACACACAGCACGTGAAGCACTCTTCATAACAGTGCGACCAACTGTCACACAAATAGAGTTCTGTACTTATAAAAAAAACGGGAGGCCTTACTTTTGGGATTACCGTCGCAATTTTAAGCTGAATGACTTGATAAAGCACACTTTGGTAGTCGATATCAGTGAACGTACCCTCTATGACGTTAAGCTATGCTTTTGAAAATATGCTAGTGTAGGCCATAATATCTTCCAGAGCGTCCAGAGCTGTGTGAGGTGGTTTCATTACCAGGAGCTTTCGTTCCGTTCATTACCGCAAGTGCCTACGTTACAAACAACTGTAACGATGCTACTGGCATTAGCCCGCTGTGAATATATTCCTGACAATAATTTTCGGTTCGAATTTCACATACTTTTCAAAACAGTAAATACAGTCGTCTACGAAATGTGTCTTTGTACACTCCAAGACAAAAAAAACCACGACGAATGATGAAGGAATTATCCAAATGGGTCAGAAATTTGTAGAAGTGATGTGCATGTATGGAAATTTTCTTAAAAACAAGGTAAAGGGCTTCACAAACTGGGCAAGTCACTAATGCGTTGGCCCGCCTCTGGCCCTTATACAAGTAGTTATTCGCCTTGGTGCTGCTTCATAGAGCTGTACTTCCTCCTGAGGGCGCCGCGCTGGACAGCCGCGCGATCTGAGGCGCCTTGCCACGGTCCGCGCGGCTCCCTCCGTCGGAGGTTCGAGTCCTCCCTCGGGCATGGATGTGTGTGTTGTCCTTAGCGTAAGTTAGTTTAAATTAGACTAAGTAGTGCATAAGCTTAGGGACCGATGACATCAGCAGTTTGGTCCCATAAGACCTTACCCCAAATTTCCATTTCCTCCTGGGGGAAATCATGACAAATTCTGTCCAATTGGCGCTTTAGAGCGACTAATTTCCGTGATGATTGCGGAGTCTGTCCGTAATGCTCCACACATTCTGAATTGTTGAGAAGTCCGGTAACTGTTCTGGCCAAGGGGGTTTGGGAATCACAAAACTAAGCAGTATCAACTCTTGCCGTGTGCGAGTGTAAGTCCAGGACCACCTTTTATTAACGGCAGCAAAACGGAGCGTAGAATATCGTCGTCGTGAGGGTTCAGCACACGACAGCCAGATGGGTCCTGCTATGAAAAGAAATGGCAGCTCAGACCGTCATTCCTGGTTGTCGGGCCGTATAACGGGTGATACTCAACTTGGTGTCCCACTGGGGCGTCTCCAGACAAGTATTCACTTCTAAGCGGGGCTCACCACTGACGACAGTTCTGCTCCAGTCAATGAGATTCCAGGCGGAAGACGTGTCGTGGAGACTCCCCGTACAGCTCTGGGATACTAACCTGATTGTCAGCCGCCATACGGCCCAACAACCAGGAATGATGGTCTTGGGTGCTATTTCTTTTTAAAGTGAGACCCCTTTGGCTGTCGTATTTGACACCCTTAAAGCACAACGATACGTCGACAATATTCTACACCAAATTTTGTTGCCCTTCATACCAAGCCATCTTGGACTTACATTTCAGCAAAATAACAACCGGCCACACACAACGAGCCTTTCTACTGCTTGTCCTTCGTGCTTTCCAAATCCTGTCTTGGCCAGCAAAGTTACCGCATCTCTCTACAACTGAGAACGTCTGGAGCATTATGTGCAGCACTCTCCAGGCAGCTTGGGATTTTGATGATCGTAACGCGCCAAATGGACAGAATTTGGCACGACATCTCTCAGGAAGACGTCCAACAACTCTGTCAATCAATGGCAAGTAGAATAACTGCTTGCCTAAGGGCCAGAGGTGGACGAAAGCGTTGCTGACTTGCTGAATTTGTTAAGCTTCTTCTCTTGAACAAATCATCCAATTTTTCGTTTGTTTGTCTGTACATGTACATCACAATTACCTGTTTCCTTCGTGTTGTATGTGTGTGAGTGTGTGTGTGTGTGTGTGTGTGTGTGTGTGTGTATGTGTGTGTATGTGTGTGTGTATGTATGTGTGTGAGTGGGTGGAGTGGGAGGGAGGTGTGTGTGTGTGTGTGTGTGTGTGTGTGTGTGTGTGTGTTTGAGTGAGTGAGTGAGTGAGTGAGAGAGAGAGAGAGAGAGAGAGTGGGAGCGAGGGAGGGAGGGGGGAGGGAGAGGAGAAGGGAGAGGGTGACAACTTATCCTGCCAGATTTGTTTGAAAATTTGCCACTGAGAATTTATACCTATATCTATTCTGCCTCACAAAGAAAAATGTTGTAGAAGAAGAAACGGAATGAAAGTTCACGCACAAAGAGGCCACATCATGTTTTTCAAGAGCCTACAAAATCGAGTCATTTACAAAGAACTCGGCAATATGAGGCCACTTAACAAAATCCCGTTGCACCACATCTGCCCTGCATGAAGGCACTGATTCGGTTGGGAAGTGTGTCATAAAGCCTCTTCTGAGGAAAGTCGACACACTACTATTGTAATTGGTCATTGAGATGGATACCGGCAATGGGTCTGAATTGATGGCCGAACTTGTATCACAAAAGTTCCATGTTCGGTCAAATGAACACCTCAATATCACGCAAACAGTTCAAAGACACACATGCCATTTGCGAAAGAGCATTGATCTGTTGAAAACTTGGCGTCATGGTACTGTTGCATACGAGGTAACAAATGAAGAAGCAGGACGTCCGTGACGTACCGTTATGGCGTCAGACTTCTCTCAGTTGTTATCAGCCGTGACCTGAAGTCAACCCTGATGGATCCCCACACCATGACTTAGAGAACACCACTGTGGCTCTACAAAACGTTGTACAGTATCTCTTCCCAGGTCACCGCCATGCTCACCACAGGACGCGCGGACAAAGTGGTGTGTAGTATGCACATACAAGCAGTATTTTCATCCTGTCGGACCTTTTGTAGATAAACACAGGACAATAGGTCTCTGTGAACGAGGTGCATGCCTGCTTGCAGCCATAGAGACGAATGTAAAATCCTCTCTGTGGTACAGCATGCAAGCTGACGAACGAGAAGAGATACTAAAGGAAGTAATACAGGAAATCGACTACATTGCTTTAAATCTAGAGGACCAGCCGACTACGTTCGAGGGACGAGCAGGCGCTGCCACTAACATAATTGTCACTTTAGCAAACCGGATGGCAACAGCTAAGATTAACAGTTGGCAAGAGCTCCAATACGTGACATCCAGTGAGCACAATGCACTTGTCCTCGAAGCAGGAGGTGGCAACAATGGAGGGAGACAAAAAGAGGAAAGCACGATTGGATTAGCTATCAAAAATTGGAGGGCTGTGGCGTTAATGTCATACACTGCAGTATTCCCAATAGAATTGCTACCGATACATATTGACTTGGGCGCACGGCAACTTACTGAACTCTTGCAAACTGCACAGGACATTTATATGCGTAAGAAAAATATAAATATATAGGTTACAATCCCGTAGAGCCTAGGACGCTCCCTTATGAGGCAGATGATAAAATCAAGAAGCTTCAGGAAAGTCAGAGCGCACAAAAAAATGGCTCTGAGCACTATGGGACTCAACTGCTGAGGTCATAAGTCCCCTAGAACTTAGAACTAGGTAAACCTAACTAACCTAAGGACATCACAAACATCCATGCCCGAGGCAGGATTCGAACCTGCGACCGTAGCGGTCTTGCGGTTCCAGACTGCAGCGCCTTTAACAGCACGGACAATTCGGCCGGACAGAGCGCACAACGAGGCTCCATGAATACAGGGCAATGAAGATGCTTGGAGACACGCAAGAAACACACTGTGCTGTCTTACAGCACACTTATTCATTACCGGTTTCGGTCATGGACCATCTTCACAGTGTTGGCACAAAAATGGAAACAAAGTGAAAGCTGTGAATCTCAAAACACATTACACACTGAAGAGCCAAAGAAACTTGTATAGGCAAGGGTATTCAGATACATAGAAATGTAAACAGGCAGCATATGATACTGCGGTCGGAAAAGCCTGTATGTGACAACAAGTGTCTGGCGCAGTTCTTAGACCGGTTACTGCTGCATCAATGGCAGGTTATCAAGATTTAAGTTAGTTTGAGCGTGGTGTTATAGTCGGCGCACGGGCGATGGGACACAGCATCTTCGAGGTAGCGGTGAAGTTGGGTTTTCCCGTAATGACCGTTTCACGAACGTATCGTGTAAATCGGTAATCCGGTAAAACATCAAATCTCCGACATCGCTGCGGCCGGAAAAAGATCCTGCAAGAACGGGTCCAACGGGACTGAAGTGAATCGTTCAACGTGACAGAAGTGCAACTCTTCCGCAAATTACTGCATATTTCAATGCTGGGCCATCAACAAGTATCAGCGTGCGAACTATTCAACCAAACATCAACGATATGGGCTTTCGGAGCCGAAGGCCCACTCGTGTACCCTTGATGAATGCACCACACAAAACTTTACGTCTTGCTTGGGCCCGTCAACACCGACAGTGGACTGTTGATGACTGGAAACATGTTGCCTGGTCAGACATCTACATCTACATCTACATCTATACTCCGCAAGCCACCCAACGGTGTGTGGCGGAGGGCACTTTACGTGCCACTGTCATTACCTCCCTTTCCTGTTCCAGTCGCGTATGGTTCGCGGGAAGAACGACTGTCTGAAAGCCTCCGTGCGCGCTCTAATCTCTCTAACTTTACATTCGTGATCTCCTCGGGAGGTATAAGTAGGGGGAAGCAATATATTCGATACCTCATCCAGAAACGCACCCTCTCGAAACCTGGCGAGCAAGCTACACCGCGATGCAGAGCGCCTTTCTTGCAGAGTCTGCCACTTGAGTGTGTTAAACATCTCCGTAACGTTTACCAAATAACCCTGTGACGAAACGCGCCGCTCTTCTTTGGATCTTCTCTATCTCCTCCGTCAACCCGATCTGGTACGGATCCCACACTGATGAGTTATACTCAAGTATAGGTCGAACGAGTGTTTTGTAAGCCACCTCCTTTGTTGATGGACTACATTTTCTAAGCACTCTCCCAATGAATCTCAACCTGGTACCCGCCTTACCAACAATTAATTTTATATGATCATTCCACTTCAAATCGTTCCGCACGCATACTCCCAGATATTTTGCAGAAGTAACTGCTACCAGTGTTTGTTCCGCTATCATATAATCATACAATAAAGGAACCTTCTTTCTATGTATTCACAATACATTACATTTGTCTATGTTAAGGGACAGTTGCCACTCCCTGCACCAAGTGCCTATCCGCTGCAGATCTTCCTGCATTTCGCTACAATTTTCTAACGCTGCAACTTCTCTGTATACTACAGCACCATCCGCGAAAAGCCGCATGGAACTTCCGACACTATCTACTAGGTCATTTATATATATTGTGAAAAGCAATGGTCCCATAACACTCCCCTGTGGCACGCCAGAGGTTACTTTAACGTCTGTAGACGTCTCTCCATTGATAACAACATTCTGTGTTCTGTTTGCTAAAAACTCTTCAATCCAGCCACACAGCTGGTCTGATATACCGTAGGCTCTTACTTTGTTTATCAGGCGACAGTGCGGAACTGTATAGAACGCCTTCCGGAAGTCAAGAAAAATAGCATCTACCTGGGAGCCGGTATCTAATATTTTCTGGGTCTCGTGAACAAATAAAGCGAGTTGGGTCTCACACGATCGCTGTTTACGGAATCCATGTTGATTCCTACAGAGTAGATTCTGGGTTTCCAAAAACGACATGATACTCGAGCAAAAAACATGTTCTAAAATTCTACAACAGATCGACGTCAGAGATATAGGTCTATAGTTTTGCGCATCTGCTCGACGACCCTTCTTGAAGACTGGGACTACCTGTGCTCTTTTCCAATCATTTGGAACCCTCCGTTCCTCTAGAGACTTGCGGTACACGGCTGTTAGAAGGGGGGCAAGTTCTTTCGCGTACTCTGTGTAGAGTCGAATTGGTATCCCGTCAGGTCCAGTGGACTTTCCTCTGTTGAGTGATTCCAGTTGCTTTTCTATTCGTTTCAAATTGTGTCGAGCGGATGGACCTGTACAGGTATGGAGCGTGTGCAGTTCGACTGACTGGGACCCCTGATGCGTCTAGATGCGACTATGACAGATGACACGTGCGTAAGCATCCTGTCTGGTCACCTGCATTCATTCACGTCCATTGTGCATTACGACGGACTTGGACAATTCCGGCAGGACAATGCGACATTCCAAACGTCCAGAATTGCTTCAGAGTGGCCCCAGAAACGTTTTGTCTGAGTTTAAACACATCCGCTGGCCACCAAACTCCCCAAGTATGAACTTTATTGAGCATATCTGCGATGCCTTGAAAAGAGCTGTTCAGAAGAGATCTCCAGCCCCTTGCACTGTTACGGATTTATGGACAGCCCCGCACGAGTCATGGTGTCAGTTCCCACCAGCACTACTTCAGACATTAGTCGGGTCTATACCACGTCGTGTTACTGCATTTCTGCGTGCTCGCGGAGGCCGTACACCATATTAGACAGGTGTGCCAGTTTCTTTGGCTCTTCGGTGTATTTTCATGAGAATTATTAATCGGAAAAAGTACGAAAAGTATCTATTGCAACAAGTTCACATGTCACACATTCTATTTAACCTGGAAAGTATACGCAATTGCTGACTTGGAAACGTAATAAAGTTAACACCGTAATACAGGCTAAACCAAGTAGAAGACAATACTGAAAACATGAAAACCGATAAGAGCAGTAAGTGCACTGCACCATTGCTCAGGCACAAGCCCCACTAGGCTAGCACACAGGAGTTGATTAAAGAAGCTTCAGGCCAAAGACCATACGTCAAAGAGTAAGTTACAAAACATATGTACACTATAACACAGTCACAGAGAGGTACCCATGCAATCAAATTACAATAAAATAAATACAATAAAAGAAGATACAGTGAGATATGTATTCTTTAATTCCCTACAATATTGTGTAATTTAACAGTTACGTGATACTATTCTTATGTCACATGAAAAAACAAACCAACCAATCGGTGAAAACTACCACATATGAAAATATACATAGACCATTTGGTAACATCGACGACATATGAAAACATACACAGACATGTGATGTTGAGCAATTATACGAGGCAATCCAACTACTACGAATCATTCAGACTAACACCATCAAATAAACTCCACATCAGAAATTCTAGGATACAAATAGTGTACCTAAATCAGAAACTGCATATTGCATGCGGTATTATGTAGTATACACACGATGGTATTAAAATATCCAGCGATATTACAGTGTCACATAATAACGGCAAACCAGCCATTTGGTGAAAACTGTAACATAATAAAGTATGCATACACATATAATGTTGAAACACTATAAGAGGCAATATTACAAAAACAAAGAGTATAAACACTGAACAACAGTCAAAACAATTCCAGCGTCAAACCCATATAAGAAGGACAAGGATACATGTAGTGTAACCAACTCAGACACCAAAGCCGAAGAAACTTTAATGGTGTCATACGGAAACTATACATGTGTGACCATGTTGTCAGCCATTAACCAGTTTTGTTGAATAAATTTACCAGTAATCTGAATCCGGCATATGCCTAGATTCAAGCCACTGTACTGTCCTTGGCGGAGAGTGCTTCGTTCCATCAATGACGTTTCCTGAGTTATTCCACATGCCTATTCAGAGAGAAAAAGTGGCTATCTATACGCCTTCACCCGAAAACTAATCTCTCTTATCTAATTCTCATGTTCCCTACGATAGCTTTCTCGCAAAGTTTCCCTTTTAAAGTGCCTATGTATCTATGTTACATTGTCGTCTTATGGGCTACACTAATTTGTTACGGTCGTAGCTGCACGTCTCTGAATTCGTTCATGTTTGTTGTCGTTCCTACTTGATGAGGACTCCAGATGCTTGAACAGTACAGGAGAATTGCGCGGTCGAGCATATTTCAAGCATTTTTCCTTGCAGATTTACTGAATTTTTAACAGACCACATCCCACAAATCTAAGTTTTCTATTCACCTTTCCTAATACCCATTTGACTGTTCCTCCCATTCCGTGTCACTTCTTAGGATTTTCCCCAAATACAGAGCAATAGAAATGATTCAATCGCTTTCAAAGTTCTATATTTTTCAAAATATTAAATATAAAAATGAGACTGATTTACGAATAGAACTGTAAACTCACTGGGTTTGCATTGTGCCCACCAGTTGCCGTTACGATTGCAGTGCCTTGATAGTATGACGACAAGACAAGGAAAGGGTGTTTGTATTGTGGAACAGGCGAGAGGTTTGTCTATTACAACAGTGAAGCGTGAATTCAGAGGGAATTGTTAAAAAAACCGCCGTGGGAACAGAGCATAGTGCACTGGTATCGACTATTTAAACACTGGTTCTCTCTGTAAACAATAAAGTTCGGCTTTTCCACATATTTCGATAATAAATTATATTTGTGTGGCTGTAACCAGTTACACTACTTGACATACTTTCATGCAAAAAGCTATACTAACTTCGACGTGCTTAGTTTCCTTAGTAGGTGGTGGCAATGAGATTAACATCTACATTAATAAATGTTTCCCAGTTAATTATGTCTCACAAAACTCTGAAAAGACACAGTGTATTCAAGGTTTCTGCTCAGCTGACTGCCATCGTTCGCATACTTTCTTTCCACAATCTCATACGGGACCATATTTTGGGCTAGCTCATCAAGGCAAGGCACTGTTTTCTGATTCCAAAAGGATGTAATACAAATGCTTTTTGAATTCTAGAACGGATTGCAGAGGCCTATTCAAGGAATTGGTAACACTAACTACAGTTTTCCAGAATATTTAATCATTAATGATACTTTCCATAAGTAATATACTTCTTTTTCGAAAACTTCATCTCCGTTCATGGAATCAGTACCAGAAATAAGAATAATTTAGATAACTATTTAACTCACTGGCTGTACGGTCCATCTGTTATGCAAAACATTGTTCTTATTTTTCTTTTTTTACCATAGAAACCTAAACATGTTTCAACACCTTCGTGCCATCGCCAGTGGGTTTTACTAACTCAAATCTCTAAAACGTAAACATGTTTTAAGTGATAATTGATCTAAAAAAATTAGGTCTATAACAGTTATTCTTTGTTGTTGCTGTTACCTTCGTTTTAAATTATAGAGTTATGCAGGACACTCTGTGCATATTCGGCTGCTTGTAGCTTGTCATCTTCAACAAATAGTGTTAATATGAATTTGGTTGGCGCGTCAACAAATCACTTTATATATAAACGTAGTTTTGTCGTTCGAAGAAATTTTTCTATGAATGAAATATTTTGCTTCCACTTAAGTTGCAGGACCGTGTGTTACTTAAGTTCAAACAAACGTGGTTTTAGCAGAAATGTGTTAGTTCACGCACTACTCGACACTCGATGGAAGCCATTCCGTCCATTGCTTGGAGGTGGAGGCCTCTCACGTAACGCCGACGTTACGCAACCTCTGTGATCTCCCCATACCGCTGACTGCGACTTCCTAAATACGTTGCAAACAGACCACAACACTCTAAGCAATGGTCCATAAAAGATTGCTCAGTGCCGCTACATAAATATTTTATCATTTAACTTAATCTTACAAACTGCCTGAGCCGGCCGGAGTAGCCGAGCGGTTTTAGGCGCTACAGTCTGGAACCGCGCGACCGCTACGGTCGCAGGTTCGAATCCTGCCTCGGGCATGGATGTGTGTGATGCCCTTACGTTAGTTAGGTTTAAGTAGTTCTTAGTTCTAGGGGACTGATGACCACAGAAGTTAAGTCCCATAGTGCTCAGAACCATTTGAACCATTTTTTGAACAAACTGCCTGACATACAGGAAGTCGAGTTTTCAATAAAAGCAAAGGAAGCCTTTTTATGGTCAACAACATCCGTAATATAGAAAATATTAGACACCTGTTCCTATGTTGAATTAGGTATTTAGTTCTGCTATTAAACTAAATATTTATTGCTGACATATATACTCATCTCGCCACAGCCTAGATAATATAACCACGTGAATGGAAGGTAGATGAATCAGGGAAGCCCTTTGCTGGGTTGGGTTCCAAGAGATAAGAAGGCACTGAAAAGATAACGAAAAGAAAGTGGAAGATGACATAACGAAACATACAGGAGCAACACGGATGCGAACAACTTAAGACTGTAACGGCTGGAGAAGTCTGGAAGAGCCCTGTTTCACCAGTGGATGTTGAATGTGTGTCGTAATCCTTTGGCTCATCTAGAACAAAATATTCCATTTTATTTGAAAGACACATGTTATTCCAAATTTTGAAAAGAATTTGAGCTGACATAGACAGAGCTATACCGCTGACTTTGCAACTGAATAGTGTTAATGTCCATGTTCTTAACGTGTTGTCGAGATATGACGTGTTTATTTAGTAATTTTTTGTAGAAATGTAATTAGAATGGGAAATTCACAGTTATTTTATTATTCTGCAACTAATATCACGAATCGAATCATTTCAGTACAGTCTGAGCTCCCCGTTAACTTGATATTATTTATTATTACTAAAAGTATGTAAACATGTAGAAGAAAGTAACGAGCCATTAGGCCCTAGGGAGGCTAAACTTTTGGCCCTGTCGATTCCGTTTGGCAAATATCTTTTCTACAACAGCAAAGGTGCAGAAGGCAGACATTGTGCACAAAGTTGAGACGGGGTTGTCATAACGTTAAATGTAAATTTACTGATCATATACTATAATGCCATAGGATACTCCTGGAAACCATTCAGTTGCTCCGTAAGAATGAACGCACATTCCGCACTATGTATCATATGGAACTAAGGTCGCACGTCTCTTTTACAGGTTCCACAATCCAGGAAAATATCTAGACACGAGTTGACCGCGTGTTCTTTGTAAACTTGTGACACAGATATATAACGAGACCTCCTAAGCTAAATATGACTTTAGGTAATTTCAGACAAAATAGGAGATTGTAACAATTAGAAGACATCATCGGAAGATAGAGAAGTCATTAGAATTTTATGGAAGTGCCTCTAAATGACCAAGATTTGGTACAAGAACATGCATTTGGCATTTGACACTAGGAGTAAACAAAGAGATTTCCACGAGTGAAAACAAGAAATTTTGCTCCCTTTCCTTCACTCTTTTAACTGCTTTGATGTGATCTACCATAACTTCATCTAATGCACGAATTTTTCCATTTCAGAGTAGCACTTAAATCCAACGTCTTCAATTACTTGCTGAATATATAGTCTTCGTCTATAGTTTTATGCCCTCTGTGTCTTCCTCTGATACACTGGAAATTGTTGCCTGATGTCTTAGCGTATACGCTTTTATCCTTTCCTTTCTTCTACTCAGCGTTTTCTACACTAGGTGTTGGGGGTACAAGTGCAGATAGTGTGATCATTTGTACCTTAATATGTTTCCACTTCAGTGTGCTAGTTGCCTTTTTTTTAGATTCTAACAGTCTTCCCGCAAAACATTTTACATATCTTAGTACCTGATTTTTCTGAACGATCGTAACTGCGCTGTGAAATTAACAACGCCTCTCAGTATAGATTAACGATGATGTGTCTAAACATCCACAATTCAATATTTGACCTGCTGCCCAGGGGGAAATAAGCATTAGTAGCCTCCACATATTAATTATTGAAGCTGGCCGCGTGGCCGAGCGGTTATGGGTGCTTCAGTCCGGAACCGCGCGACTGCTTCGGTCGCAGGTTCGAATCCTGTCTCGGGCATGGATGTGTGTGATGTCCTTATGTTAGTTCTGAGTTCTATGGGACTGATGACCTCAGATGTTAAGTCCCATAGTGCTCAGAGCCATTAGTTATTGAACGTATAAAACAATTTTTAGCAGTACCTAAGTTAATCACAACTGACAAATGACTATGACAATTCGTCTTGGGCGAATGCACTTGGAATGACCGCATAAATCTAGTGAGATAAAAAGGGGTGGAGTCAGATACCATAAAGCAATTCATTTGAACATTCTAAAGAAGTGTAATTTAACCACGAGGGAGATCGTTGACGAAGCGCTCCCCATGTGGATTTTGGATCATTGTACTTAATCTTAAATGATTAGTTTTTGTGGGGGACTGTTACTGAGAATTTTCTAGTCAGTGTCGATGTTGGTTGGACTGAGCGGATTTTCTAGTCAGAATCGATGTTGATTGACTGCTTTTCATGCCCATAAGGTGTTCAGTAAATGTAGAATGACAGCTGTACTTTTCAATGCTCTATGTTCTGTGTATCCGGTATTAAAGTTCATACTTATGCGTCCTACGTAAATTGGTCTACAGTCCTGGCGTGTCATTTGGTAAACACTATACCTGTTATCAGAATGAGATTTTCACTCTGCAGCGGAGTGTGCGCTGATCTTCAACTTATTGGCGGATTAAAACTGTTTGCCGGACCGAGACTCGAACTCGAGGCCTTTGCCTCTCTCGGGCAAGTGCTCTACCGACTGAACTGCCCAAGCACGACTCTCGACTCGTCCTCAAGCTTCAATTCTGCCAGTACCTCGTCTCCTACCTTCCAAACTTTACAGAAACTCTCCTGCAAACCTTGCCGAACTACCACTCCTGGAAGAAAGGATACTGCGGAGACATGGATTAGCCACAGCCTGGGGAATGTTTCCAGAATGAGATTTTCACCCTGCAGCATCATCCCTTGAAGAGAAAATACGGAGTAAAACGTATTTAAATTTGTGGTCCCTGTGTTTTTCTTAGAACTTGTTTAATGAAGCCCATCTCGGAATTTTATACCGTTTTCAACGGGTAGGTGCGTCGCTGAGGTAAGAGGTAGCAGAACAGGACACAGAATTGTTGCCAGGCAGACTCCAATCAATACTGTTCAAAATGGTTCAAATGGCTCTGAGCACTATAGGACTTAACATCTGAGGTCATCAGTTCCCTAGAACTTAGAACTACTTAAATCTAACTAAATAAAGACATCACACACATCCATGCCCGAGGAAGGATTCGAACCTGCGACCGTAGCAGTCGCGCGGTTCCGGATTGAAGCGCCTAGATCCACTCGGCCACCGCGGCCTCCAATCAATACCGGCTATGGGAATTGTGAGACAAGTTCTGCTTCGACGAAATGTACCGAAAGTAAATTAAAAATAAGAATTGAAACAGACTGTAGAAGAGGAGCAGTCTCACAACTTCTACAACAATGCAAAGTGAGACTGATATCGGTCAAAAGGTGTTCTGTATATTTCATGCCTTGATAAATATCACTCTTTCCTCAATTCTCTTTATCAGGAGTTACATTACAGTGATTTTAAACATACTTTGAAATCCTTGCAATTCAGTCTTCAGTAAGAAAATTTTTATATAGAGAGTTACGGTAACTGAGTTTTAAAACTCCAAAAGAAGCTTTGCCATCACTTCATCCGATCCACTCGAGAGCAACGTATAACTTATAATGCAGCTGCTATCGAGGCGCCACGTATTTCCTTTGAAAGAGGGATAAAGTTCTGGATGGTGAGCTACTCAACGCGCAGCTAGGTCTCCAGAAACGCATTTTCACTCCGGAATTTTCGGTTACGTTTATGAAATAGTCCAGAAATGAGATCGGAAAAAAGCACAAGTCATTCCATTTTCATGGACAGTTGTTACATAAATGAGAGTAATTATAGGCCCACGTTGGTGGCACCAATGTGTTGTAGAACTATGGGGCGTGTTTAATGCTGACAACGAAAAATTCCTCTTTAAAAATTAACATTTATTTCGCAAACAGAGACCTTGTTAAATACAGGTCGCTTAGTTTGTCGATGAACTCCAGGGAGACATATACTGAGGCGCCCACGTTCCCGCCGTGTTCCTTGACTTCCGGGAGGTATTTGATATAGTCCCCCTTCTTAGCCGAAAAAATGGCTCAGAGCACTATGGGACTTAACATCTGAGGTCATCATTTCCCTAGAACTTAGAACTAATTAAACCTAACTAACCTGAGGACGTCACACACATCCATACCCGAGGCAGGATTCGATCCTGCGACCGTAGCAGTCGCGCGGTTCCAGACTGAAGCGCCTAGAACCGCTCGACCACACAGGCCGGCCCTTCTTAGCCGAACAAAATCTACAATTTAGAGGTAACTACCACAAGGGAGTTTACTAAGGCAGCTTCTGATAACTGTGTGAGTATGTGTGCGTGTGTGCGCTCGCGTGTGTGTGAATGTGTGCGCGCGAGGGCGTTCGCGCACTCACTCACGCGCGTGTGCGTGTGTGATTGAGTGATCTAGCAGAGAACGTTGTAAGCTCAGAGTGCGTGAGACGATTCGTGGACGGTGCTGCTATCTGTACTTCAAAAGACTCTAGCGAAATGCAGGACGAGTTGCAGAAGAACGACTATTGGTGCAGGGAGGGCAAAGAGCAAACGAAGGGGTCCATTATTGTTCGATCACAGTATTGACGGCAGGTCACTGGGAACAGTAACTACCGTAAAATACCTGTCAAAAGCCTGAGCCATGCCGACTTCCAGTTCTGTAGCCGGCTGCCCTAGGTTCCTCTGCTGAGGATCCATGGCGTTATGTGCTCCCATATAATCTCAATTGGGTTTAAATCTGGGAAGTTTGGTGGCCAAGGGAGTATGATAAACTCATCCTGGCACTCTTCGGACCACTCACTTACAAACGAGCTGTGTGAATTGTTGCATTGTCCTGTTGGTAGATGCTATAGTGCCAAGGAAACACAAACTGCCTGCAGGTGTGGACATGGTCCCAAAAATAGAATCATACTTGTGTTGATCCATTGTGACTTCCAGAAAGACGAGATCCCCTGGTGTATGCCACGAAAAGATTCCCCCAGGCGACAACGCTGCCTACAGCCGCTTGGATCCTTTCGACGATTGTTGCTGAATGTTTCTTTCGGGTGTTTCGCGCCGTACCCGCCAACGGGCATCTTTATGATAGAGCGTAAAACATGATTCATCAGAAAAGGCCACCTGCCCCACTCAGTTGACCTCCAGTTACTGTACTGACATCTAAATTCCAGCCTTCTTCGTCGATAAACAGCAATCAGCATGGATGTATGAACCAGCCGCTCGCTGCGAGGCCCAAACACAGCGACGTTCGCTGAACTGTCATTGAGGAGGAGGGGATTAGTGTTTAACGTCCTGACGACAACGAGGTCATTAGAGACGGGGCACAAGCTCGGGTTATGTATGGATGGGGAAGGAAATTAGCCGTGCCCTTTCAAATAAACCATCCCGGACTTTGTTTGAGGAGGCTTAAGGAAATCAAAGTAAACCTAAATCACGATAGCCTGACGCGGGTTTGAACTGTAGTCCTCCCTAATGCGAGTCCAGTCTGCTAGCCACTTTGCAGTCTCACTCGGTTGTCGTCGATGAGAGACTGTTCACAACAGTTGCACATCTACTCGTCCATGTCCAGCTACACAGCTATCATTTAGCCCCGTCATCTATGACCCACACCATAGTTGCCTCAGCATCAGTTTTTGATAGCGCCATTTTATCATGCACTGTACGCTTTAACCATGGCGGCACGTTGTAATGGTTCTTTATTTACGTGACCATTACGGCACTCCAACCCCAGTTCTCAATACCAGTAATATCGTACTACTTTTCTGCGAAGTGACAGACATATTTTTGTGACAATATTCACATTTGGTTTTATTAATGTATAGGTACTCCGCTGTATCGATATATTACAGTGATATGGTTCTTGTGTGTATTCATTTCAGTGAGACCGTCATAATCTTTGACTTACTTGTAACCGTTTTGGCGCGAATGCGCACAGAGCAGTCTTTGTTTCACTTTGCAGAAGTTGAGTTATTTCGCTTAGGCACTTGGTGCAGGGAGTCGCAACTGTCCCTTAACATAGACAAATGTAATGTATTGCGAATACATAGAAAGAAGGATCCTTTATTGTATGATTATCCGATAGCGGAACAAACACTGGTAGCAGTTACTTCTGTAAAATATCTGGGAGTATGCGTGCGGAACGATTTGAAGTGGAATGATCATATAAAATTAATTGTTGGTAAGGCGGGTACCAGGTTGAGATTCATTGGGAGAGTGCTTAGAAAATGTAGTCCATCAACAAAGGAGGTGGCTTACAAAACACTCGTTCGACCTATACTTGAGTATTGCTCATCAGTGTGGGATCCGTACCAGATCGGGTTGACGGAGGAGAGAGAGAAGATCCAAAGAAGAGCGGCACGTTTCGTCACAGGGTTATTTGGTAACCGTGATAGCGTTACGGAGATGTATAGGCAAACTCAAGTGGCAGACTCTGCAAGAGAGGCGCTCTGCATCGCGGTGTAGCTTGCTCGCCAGGTTTCGAGAGGGTGCGTTTCTGGATGAGGTATCGAATATATTGCTTCCCCCTACTTATACCTCCCGAGGAGATCACGAATGTAAAATTAGAGAGATTACAGCGCGCACGGAGGCTTTCAGACAGTCGTTCTTCCCGCGAACCATACGCGACTGGAACAGGAAAGGGAGGTAATGACAGTGGCACGTAAAGTGCCCTCCGCCAAACACCGTTGGGTGGCTTGCGGAGTATAAATGTAGATGTAGATGTAGATGGCTAAAGTGGAAATTAAATGTATGAAGATTGACACAAATGTGTTTTCTTGATGATGTGACAATTAAGAAGAAGTATATGAGACCTTACAAGAAATTTAATAAATATGTGGATCGTGAACACCAAGTCAAAAATTATTTCTACCATACCATTGTTCTGATCTGGGATTGTTTGATCATTAAGAATTTCCTGAAAAACGCGTTTGTTAGGTCTTCAAATATTGCTAAAATACAGATCTGGACCTTCTAGCAGTCTAGAATGAACAAGATAAGCCATAACAACTTCGACGAAATCTACGTGGGCATCCATTCAAGTTAAGTGCCAAAATTAATGACTTTTTTACAGTGACTTCATTATTTCCATTCTGACGATACTAACCACAGTCAATAACTTTGTTGTTGCCTGATAAAGCGAACATATGCTGCATGAGCAACATTATTAATCTGATTTCTAACCTACTTTGCAAGTGGTGGTATTGTTAGAACGTGAACATTTAAGAAACTTAGGCGTTTTGTAAATGCTTCACCCTTGGCCCGAAAGCCAATGATTATGCCCTTTTGGGCGTCAGACAAACGGCTTCGTTTCCGCATTTAGGGCAACGATTGCACTGTTTTTCGCGTCCAAAAAAAAAACGGTCCAAATGGCTCTGAGCACTATGGGACTCAACAGCTTAGGTCATAAGTCCCCTAGAACTTAGAACTACTTAAACCTAACTAACCTAAGGACATCACACACACCCATGCCCGAGGCAGGATTCGAACCTGCGACCGTAGCAGTCCCGCGGTTCCGGACTGCAGCGCCAGAACCGCACGGCCACCGCGGCCGGCTTTTCGCGTCCCCCCTTCGCGATCTGTATACCCTTCACTGCTAATGCTGCCACCTGCCACCTGTGAGTGGTTACTGCACGCTGGCGTCGAACATAGAGGGTGGTCACATTGTTGCGCCGCGCGGAGTGGCCGCGCGGTTTGAGGCGTCATGTCACGGACTGCGCGGCCCCTTCCGCCGGAGGTTCGAGTCCTCCTTCGGGCATGGGTGTGTGTGTTATTCTTAGCATAAGTTAGTTTAAGTAGTGTGTAAGTCTAGGGACCGATGACCTAAGCAGTTTGGTCCCTTAGGAATTCACACACATTTGAACACATTGTTGCAACTGGACAGTGTGAAACGATGGAAAAAGGTGCCTGCCTGACAGTCATTTGGAAAAGCTTAAGGAAATGTATCTAATCCACGGAAGAAGTGGCTAACAAAGCACTTGTAAGATCGGTTGTTGAGTGCTGTTCTTCTCTTTTGGATCGTTACCAAGTTGTATTGATACGATACATGCAGGGTGAAAAGTATTTAAACCGACAAACACTGGGAGGTTGTAAAGGAAATCAAAACAAATATTTTTCTCTAACGTCATTTTTTTCCTATGAGGAGTAAAAAAACGGTAGAGGAAGATTTCTCTGGCGACAAATTAATTAAAACCAACAAAAAAGACCAGAAGGGACATATCTGGGGATCGAGCAGGCCATGGTACAGGACCACCTCCGCCAATCCACGTTTCTGGGAACCGTCGGTCCAGGAATCGACGCTCACGACGACTGAAATGTGCCGCCGCTCCGTCATGTTGGAACCCCATGCGTTGTCTTGTAGGGAGCGGGACGTTTTCCAGCAATTCTGGCAATGCTCTGGCGAGAAAATAGTAATAGTGACTGTCATTTAATGGCCTAGGTAGCAGATACGGCCCAGTTAAACAGTCTCCACCAACACAGACCCACACATTAAGGAAGAACCGCACTTGATGACCGCTAGTAACTGTGGCTTGTGGGTTATCCTCACTCCAAACATGCGAATTGTGCATGTTGAAGACTCCATCCCGACCGAACGTTGCTTCATCGGTAAACAACACAGAGGATGGAAATGTAGGATGCATTTCACAGTGTCCCAGGTACCCCTGCGAAAACTGTGCTCTGGGTGGATAATCAACTGGTTCCAGGTTTTGGACACGCTGTAAGTGAAATGGACGTAACAATTGCTCTCGAAGGGCTGTTCTTACATTCGTCTGATTCGTCCCCATGTTACGTGCAATTGCACCCGCTCTCACGCAGACGTTGGTACACAGCAGCAAAGGTCGCATGATGCGGGATACGGTGATTAGGATATTGTTGTTGATAAACCGCTGTGCAGCTCGCCCGTTGTGGTGCGCTACGTAGTACGCACCAAGCATGTCAGTGTACTCACTCGAGGTGTATCGCTCCATTAGTAAACAGAGACAATGCTACACTGGTGGACAGCAGTTGCCTACAACTGAAGAGCGTAATACGCCCTCTAACAACTGAAGATCGTAATACGGCCTCTAACAACTGAAGAGAGTAATACGGCTTCCACCGGTTTAAATAATCCTCATACGAAAAAATGACATTAGGGGAAAATATTTGTTTTGATGTCACCTACAACCTGCCAGAGTTTGTCGGTTTTTAAATACTTTTCACCCTATAGAGGAGAGCAGCGCATTTTGATCCGGGATCGTCAGATGGCACAACATTATTGATAAGTTAAACAAAGTGAGACTCTGTGCATCACGGAGAGGTTTACCGATAAAATTTCGTCAACATATAAACTTCCTTCAAAATACGTCTCGCGAAATGACCACGACGAGAAAATCAGCTATATTGCAGCTCATATGGTGGTCTTATGCACACTCATACCAAGCTGTTCACCCGAGATTTATTTCGTTATAAAATACCCCTGGAGAAATTGAAGTATCACAGGTGAAGACAGATTACTTACGTGTTTGATGTGTGAAGTGATATCTGAAGTGAAAAGTATTACCTGGCTCATCCTTTACAACAAGAATAGTAGTGGAACCAATATTGCACCCTGAGGCGCGCCAGATACGTGAAAGGGGCCCGGCCTCGTACAAGAAGAAGACTGTGACAGTGACGCGGCTCCGTTTAATCAGAAGGGCCGGCTGGCTCGAAGGCGACACAAAATACGAGGCAGCTGCCAGGGAGGGGGTTATGTATGGCCTTTACCCGAGGGACCGATGGTCAACGGGAAGCGGAGTGCACCCTGCGGCGCAAGAGCAAAGTTCACGGCCAGCCGCCCCAGGGAGTGTGACGTCACACCGCCCACAGCGGCCGGTCAGCAGCCGAGAGGGCGGTGCACGCGTCTCACCTGAGGGCGCTCACGGTGAACGCTGCGGATTACCCAATCGTTCAGCAAGCTCTCCTCCGAGCAAGAAGGAAGGGCAGTCATGAAATTTTAATTACGGCACTGAAAAACTCGAGCTGCGAACACGAGTCTTGGTGACGGTATTACTCCTTCCCCACATATTCACTCTTGAACGCGACACATTTTGGCCATCGATAGATAACTTGGCGGAGACCTTGGCTGCAGAAGTTTGCATTTTGGCTGTTCAAGGAACGTTCCACCTCAAAATCACATCGTCGCTATTGTGGAGAAGCCTGGTAAGAAATGATTTTCTTCATCCAAGGGTCGGCAGGTGTGGCCATCGGTTCTAGGTGCTTCAGTCCGGAACCGCGCGACCCCAACGATCGCAGGTTCGAATCCTGCCTCGGGCATGGATGTGTGTGATGTCCTTGGGTTAGTTAGGCTTAAGTAGTTCTAAGTTCTAGGGGACTGATGACCTCAGCTGTTAAGACCCATAGTGCTCAGAGCCATTTGATTGATTTCATCCAAGGAAACAGGGTGCCATAAGAAGACAACAGGGAGGAAAGTATAATTTCATAGCCGGAAGAAGTAACATATCTGGCGATACCCTCTACATAATAAGCTGGTTCGTTGTCGTGGATCTGAAACACTCCCTTCCCGCCATGTTTGGTACTGACAGCTTCCCACAACTCGTATGGGCATTTCGTTATTATATTTCGAGTGACAGTCAAATAAAAACTGTAAATGCGCCACAGTGTGATCTTGGAATTGCTCCACTCAAACGTAATCACCATACGTGTTAAGACATTTATCGCACTAGGAGATGAGATGATCAATTCCTGTTTCGCAGAACGCGGTCGTTCGCTGACGGATCCACAGTAACACCCACTCTTGTATTTCCGCGTCCGACTCAAAGCGACGTCCACGTATGTCGATCGGCAATGTAGGGCGTTATCGTGCAATAGTGTAGTTCCGTCTGACAGCATTTCTGGGCGTTTGAGGCTGATGGCGCGTCACATTTTCTGTAAAGTGTCTTGTTAGCGCTGCGCACTGATTATGATTCCACGCTCGAGGAACTCAACGAGGGCCCCTGCAATCGAAGAAGAAGGTCATCGTGAATTTACCGGAAGTTGTATGAACAGCTTTGGATTTCATCCGCGGGAGGAATGGGTTTTCCCGGCGGGGTCAGGGATTTTCTCTGCCTCGTGATGGCTGGGTGTTGTGTGCTGTCCTTAGGTTAGTTAGGTTTAAGTAGTTCTAAGTTCTAGGGGACTTATGACCACAGCAGTTGAGTCCCATAGTGCTCAGAGCCATTTGAACCATTTTGAACCAGGAGTGGGGTGTTACCACTATTTTCTATGCCGTTTTCCCTCAGACTGTCGGAATCGGAAGAAAGCTTCGGTCCAGCTATTTGGTTGGAAAAAACTGCAACAGCCTCCGTACAACACAGATCCCTTACTGTGTGATTTTCACATCTTTAGGCACCTGAAGAAAGACACGCATGGACGTCGGTTTCAATCGGACGAGGAACTGCGAGAGTGGGTCCGGTTGTGGACCCGTCAGTGGCTGACCGCGTTCTACGAGACAGGAATTGTTCGTGTCGTCCAGAACCGCGCTGCTGCGACAGTCGCAGGTTTGAATTCTGACTCGGGCATGGATGTGTGTGATGTCCTTAGGTTAAGTTAGGTTTAAGTGCCCGCCCGGTTGGCCATGTAGTGTAACTCACTGCTTTCCGGGCGGGAAGGAGCGCAAGTCCCCGGCACGAATCCGTCCAGCGGATTTGTGTCGAGGTCCGGTGAACCGGCCAGTCTGTGGATGGTTTTTAGGCGGTTTTCCGTATGCCTCGGCGAATGAGGGCTGGTTCCCCTTATTCCGCCTCAGATACACTGCGCAAACAAGTTCTCCACGTACGCGTACACCACCATTACTCTACCACGCAAACATAGGAGTTACACTCGTCTGGTGTGAGACGTTCCCTGGGGGTCCACCAGGGCCCGAACCGTACAATAACATTGGGTTCGGTGTGGGGCGGCGGAGGGGTGAAGTGGACTGCGGTAGTCGTCGTGGGGTTGTGGACCACTGCGGCTGCGGCGGGGACGGAGCCTCTCCGTCGTTTCTAGGTCCCCGGTTAACATACAATACAATACAATAGGTTAAAGTAGTTCTAAGTCTAGGGGACTGATGACCTAAGATCTTATGTCCCATAGTGCTTAGAGCCATTTGAACTATTTTGATCGTGTCGTCTTCGAGTGGGATAGATGTATAGAGCGTGTGGTGATTGCTTCTGAATAGAACCATTCGCAGGTCCTGCTGTGGCGGGTGCTCTGTTTTCGTTTTACTGTCCCATATACTATGACGGTTTGCCCCTTACAAGAATCACGCGTTAGCAGCACACCATGCCAGTTTCAAAAACATCTCTTTGGCCGATGATGGTTGTATATTTGTGTTTTTTGAGGATAGTGAATTCCTGTAAAACATTTGCTTGCTTTCCTCCTGTGCTTCTGGGTCGAACTGATACACCCAGCACTCGTCCGTCCATGGTGACAGCAGCTAAAGAAGTAATCTGGATTGGCCTGACTTAACTGCAACATTTTCTATGGTGTCTCGGCTCGTTAGGCTTTTTCAGAGGCTGTGAACAGTCACGGAACCTGGCGGGCCGCGACCATTGTCATGTTCCGGCGTAACGTCGAGCGCCGTCTCGTCGGCCAGGAACGTTACAGCAGAGAGGCCTGTGAGATGACGTCAGCCAATAGTACGGTGACAGACCCTTCTGTAGGACGACACCGAGACAGGAGCGGCCTCTACTCGAACAGAATATAAGCGCCGCCCCCCTTGGCCGCTGTGCGAGTTGAAAACGAGCCGTTCTCCGAACGCTACAGCAGTGAATGATGAACTGTATTGTTTTGCTTTAATTGGAATTATACGAGTATATACCGAACGGACATTGACTATTTGCATGTAGCCCTTCGCTTGCGGCACACCTTTGTGAATACACAATGTTAAGTATTGTCATTTATCTTACTGTAACAAAAATCTGTTATTACTATTTGTTTGAACTGTTGTCTAGCCATCCGAGAAAGCAGGCTTCTGAAGCACCCTATATTAGATGAGTGGGTAGAACACAACATTCAAATTGTCGTACCAGATGTTGAAACTGGGTCATGGCTGAGTTTCACTTTTTCGACTATGCCTCGATTGTGATTCGCCGGTCCTCCATTTCTCTTGCGATTCTCGTTCCCGAACGGAGAAATGGTCTGCCAATTCCTTCTCCGTCATTTAGACTTGTTCGACCACACCGGAATCATAAATGGTACCAACACATCCTTCAAATTATTTACATTAATCAAGCAACTAATAGATTGAAAGATGAACAAAATCAAAAACAATAATATAAAAATTCAAAGTTACCTTAAACAATGCTCCATCTCAACTGCATTCTCATATCTTGTTTTAGAACAAGCTGTGCTCTCAATTTTCTTCTTTGCAGTTTTACATGATTTTGCCGCTGTCTTGTTCCATCAGGTGATTGTGTTAACGGCTTGAACACGAAATCCCCGTTATAATTTTCAGTTCTAAACCTGTTTCGAGAATCCTATCGCGACTTACCACCTCCCTTCATATCTTTGCTTCTACCAGTACCTGCCTTCCACTATACAGATGTAAAGCTGTGAAGGAGGGTAGTGAGCCGTACCTGAATATCTCAGTCGTAAGAGCACTTCTCGAGAAAGGGAAGGTTTTGGTTTCACTCCCAATCCGGCAAACAATTCTGAGGTGTCAGGAAGTAACAGAAACTGACAGTTCTCGCAGTACGCGATAATAGTTGAATTCAGTTTTCGACACCACTTTAAGCGGACAGGATACGCGATCATGCGGTTTTTTTATATTACCATTATTATTATTGTTGTTATTATGTCTTTCCCCTACGTCAGTGTAATTCCGTATTGGTGTTCTTCAGCCTGTAACATTTTAAAATTTAACAGGGATTACGTATGTATAAAGATAAGAACACCAGGACTAAGGTATAGTAATAGGACGCTTTCAATGATAAAAAAACGCAGTTGATGTTGTATGTAGTGGAACAATGTGGATGAAGACGTACTCTGTTAAGTTAAAAAGTGGCTGCATCATAACACGTATAGAAAGGACATTTTGCCAAGGGAGTGACTCTTGCATATTCTCAGGTGTGTAGGCAGAGCACAAGTGCCCATAATTAGATGGTACGAAGATTGTAGGAATGGGAGATGGATTTACGCAATAGGGTTGTAGTCTTTGGAGAGGATAGCCTTCACTTCTCAATGACGTGAAAATTCGCTTGGGACGACACGTAGTTCGGATTACTTTTTCTTCGTAGGTTTATTGTTCTTGATTCGGAACACGCAAGTCGCCGAAGTGGCGTCTGATTGAGGGACTTACACCACGCCGTTTAGCCCCACGGATTATTATTATCACGGCACATTTAAGGCCAACACTCATGCCTGACGTGTTAGCCCAACCTAAAACCTCCACTCTGCGAAGTAACGATGTGACCTTGTCGCAGTGGACACTTGTATATGTGAAGTAGTTGGTAAAGAAGTCCCCTAAGGACTAAGTCGCATACATCAGGATTTCTATGTCCACATCCACTGAGCGCCTTTCCATGTTGTGCCTTAACCGTAATGTACAGTACATGATTGTAACGATAGTTTGTAGAGAGTAGTGTTATTGTTTAAGGTTCTGATGGTTGAAAAAAGATAGAAGAAGGTGAAAGCAGACGCCTTCGCCTAGTCTGATGCCATTAAATAGCACCGAGGAGAGGAAGGCGTAAAGGAAGGAATGCTCGTAAAGCGGATAAGGAAACGATCTAGCACTTTGCTGGAAACGTGGAAGGCCGCAAGACAACGCTAGTGCTGCGCCGAGGGTACGCATCTGCAGTCTCTTTTCTTCCGAAAGCACTCTGCGTGCTGGAATGCAGAGCATGCCTGGCCCGGCACCCTGGTACGCAGCCGGTGTGCCGGAACTTCGGACTCACTCGACTGCAGCATTTCTGTTCCCCGACGCATCATTCCGTTGTCCTCTTCCGCGCAGTCGATCGACCTGCTTTAAGAATCCACCAATACTCAGAGCGCACTGTCGTCCGAAGGAGTCGACTGGATGGCTGACTATACAGCCCCATTTGGAATTCCATTCAGATATCAGTCGGAAGGTCACAAAATTCACTATTACAGTTTTATGAAAAATAGATTCGGCGCAGTCAGTTAAATTTTCAGTGCTTACGTCACTAGTCATTGGCAAGACTTTCTTCACGTGTGTAGGGGGCGGCCTTTGGTGTGGACCGGCAGGTAGTATGAGCCACGTAGTGTTTCTCGGGTTTGCCTGGAATAAAACGCAGACACCACTCCCCCATCTTCTAAACCTTGAGTAATGCAGCTGCTGAGTTTGTGTCACAAGTAAATTTTACTTGTTTTTGAGGGTCGAAGATGGAAAATGGTATAATTTTCAGCATCTGTTTATACTTTTGAAAGTAAAATCTAATACTGACGTACTATTCTTAAAATTTAAGTAGTCCAATGTAGATTGTATAGTAATAATGAAAGGCGATTTCTGTCTCCGCTATGTTTTGATGCACGATGTCAGCCGAGTAGTTTGGAGCATACCAAAACCCGGTGGTATGGGCCATGTACGCAATTTTGTTTCTGTTTTTAGGGCATGATGCAAAGATTGAAGAAAAAACGTGTCAGTGGTGGTCGAGAGAAGTGGCTCAGAACTACAATGAAGCGAAGTGTTTTGAAAGGCGAAATGACCCAAAGAGCTGCTGCAGGTCCTTTTAATGTTCCTAGAACTACACCGCAAAGCAGATTTAAATCCGTTGTAGATACAGCTGTAAAACTACGGCCGGTTACTGTAGACTACGATAAGTAAGCCTAGACTGACATACCCACAATTACCTATACGTCAAGTGTATTGTATACTTATCGGGTGTTACCTCAAAATGATCGCCTTTTCACGTATCCGATCACCAGATTCCCCTAAAATCCGAAAGCGGTGAACCGTCTAGAAACTGAGTGAGGACGTACGCTGATCAGCCAGCACATTATGACCACCTGCTTCTTAATAGCCGGTACCTCAACCTTTGGCATGGATAACAGCGAGCCGGCCGTTGTGGCCGAGCGGTTCTAGGCGCTTCAGTCCGGAACCGCGCTGCTGCTATGGTCGCAGGTTCGAATCCTGCCTCGGGCATGGATGTATGTGATGTCCTTAGGTTAGTTAGGTTTAATTAGTTCTAAGTCTAGGGGACTGATGACCTCAGGTGTTAAGTCCCATAGTGCTCAGAGCCATTTGAACCATTTTTTGATAACAGCGATGATGCATCGTGGCATGGAAGCAATAAGGCCTTGATAGGCCACTGGAGGGAGTTGACACCACATCTGCACACACAAGTCACCTAATTCCAGTAAATTCAGGGGGTAGGGGGTGGGGTGGGACATTCAACCACATCCCTGATGTGTTCAATGGGGTTCAGACCTGGCGAGTCTGGGGGCCAAGACATCAAATGGAACTCGCCACTGTGTTCCTCGACCACTCCATCACTCTCCTGGCCTCGTGACATGGTGCATTATCTCGCTGGAAAATGCACTGCAGCTGGGAAATATGATCTTCAAGTAGGGTGTATATGGTCCGCAACCACTGTAGACGCTCATTGGCCGTCACGGTTCTTCGCACTGGCTCTACTGCACCATAGATGCCCAGGTGAATGTTCCCCAGAGCATAATGGAGCCGCGGGCGTCCCGCAGTACAGGTGTCAAGGAGCTGTTCCCTGGAAGACGATGGATTCGCACTCTTCTATCGCCATGATGAAGAAGGTATCCAAATTCGTCAGACTATGCAACGCTCTGCCACTGCGCCAACGTCCAGTGCCGATGATCACGTGTTCATTTCAGTCATAGTTGCCGATGTCATGGTGTTAACATTGGCTCATGCATGGGTCTTCGGCTACAGAGGCCCATAGTTAGGAGTGTTTGGTGCACTGTGTGTTCAGACACACTTGTACTCTGTCCAGCATTAAAGTGTTGTGTTAGTTCCGCCACAGCTCGCCGCCTGTCCTGTTTTACAAGTCTGCGCAGCCTACAACGCCCGACATCTGTAATGTTGAGTGGTCGCCCAACCGCACTACATCTAGACGTGGTTTCACCTTGGTTTCTTCACGTGTTGAAGACACTCACCATAGCATTTCCTTGAACATCCGACATGTCGTGCAGTTTCGGAAATCCTGGTGCCGAGCCTGCGAACCATCACAACCTACCCTCGGTCAAACTCAGACAGATGGCGCGCCTTACCCATTCTACACACGGGCAGCTCGCTCACTGATACTGCATGCACCGTGCGTGTATCTGACTAGCAGTCATTCCTTGTCAGGTGACGCTGCTATTGCCTGGACGGGTTTATAGCGGGGCTAAGTCGGCTGTTATAACGTTTCTGGCTGATCAGTGTATAAACCGTCAGCTAACCTACAGAACATTTTTCTGCAACATAGTTATCTTCCTGTCTGTTACTTGAAAATAAACAGGTTTATATCAAAACTGAAATTGTCAATGTTTAGATCACTACGTTGTAGTAAATATGAAAACAAAAATAAAGGAAACGATATAGACTTATCATACAGCACTAGAAAACGCTACCTCCTCAACTAAAAGGCAAAACAAAAACAAAAAAACGCAAATAACAATATCTCAAACATCGCTTTAATACGTCGTCGATCTCATATGAAACTTGTTTTCTGTTGTTCATAAACAGCCTCCAATTTTATCAATAATAACAGGAAACTCTTACCCTCTTATCTTCGACCATGATGGCGAACGTTCTCTTGAGTACAAAGTAATAACAATAATTGTAAATATTTTTATGTTTGTGCATGTAACCCTACTTCAGTAGCTTTGGTTGTATGAAAGTACGGCCGGCCGAAGTGGCCAGTCGGCTCTCAGCCGTGGCAGCGTGCGGACGGCCCCGCGCGCCGGCCAGTGCTCCGCTGCAGGCTTTGTTTACTTCCGCGTCGTAGCTTTAAGGCTTGAGTCCGTCCACCGTGAACAACATGTCGAGCGCTTACCGCCGTGCGACCCTTAAAGTTTCCTTCCCAGCTGAACATGCGCGACCTCGTGCACATGAAGTTGAAACGTTCATACGTGAAGAAATTCGTTTAGATCCTAACCACGTTATCGGAATCCATTTTTCGATCACGAGTAGTGTCGTTCATATTAAAATGACAAACACCGAGGTGTGTGAAGATGTTATTCGCCGCCATGCCAATGGACTTAAGTTCAAATACTCTGATGGTCACGTCGGAGCTGTAACACTTGAACTCGCAGAGTACGGTCAACGCACGATTAGGGTGTTTGAACTACCTTTTGAAGTGCCGAAGGACGAAGTTGTCTCTGCGTTACAACCATACGGTAACGTCATCGGTTACGTAGAGGAAAATTGGCAAACCTTCACGACCTACCATGTCCTTAATGGTGTGCGTCAGGTCAAAATTGAACTGAAAAAACATATTCCATCATACCTGACCATTGGCGGGGTGCGAGCCATTGTCATGTACGACGGCCAACCCCGAACATGTGCGGGTTGTGGACAAGAAGGCCACGTCCGATCCGCCTGCATGCGACGCCGCCTGATCCAGACGCCCGTCGGCGAGGAAGCGTCCCCAGCAGTGATGACTCAGATCCCTGTCACATACGCCAAGGTTGCCCAGGAAGGTAGCACGTCTACACAGAGTCTTCCTGCTCCGTTGACGTCGTCTGATCAGGTAGATGCAACCGCTCCTGAGATTCCTTCTGAGGTGCCCCAGACGCCAGATCCTAACCTGCCGAATCATCGCAGCACTGTGACTGAAAATGCTACTGAGATGGATGTTGATCCGGGCGTGGTACCTACTTCTGCTTTCCTTCAGACTGGTCCAGAGTCAGACGAAAGCCACCCGCAATCGGACTCTGAACGACATGTTAGAAAACAAGGGTCGACACGAAAGAGAAAGAAACGTAGCCGTACACCCCCTGATGAATCCATTCTACGGATGGATACCAGGGATGCAGACCCGAAGATGGACGACAAACCGCTCTTTGATGACCAAAAGTCTGATGCGAAAGACCCGCCACAGGCGACCACTGGCAACGAACACCCCTCCTCACTGACGCCGTCGCCCCCACAGGTCGACGTTGAAGAGAGCCTGTCCGATGAGACGCAAACTACGTCTCCTCTCCACGTGGATGACGTGCACAGCCGATGCCCTACCGCAGTATCAGTCTCCTGGGCAGACGACGTGGAGATCGAAGGGACTGGGGTGGACGCTGCTGATGATGGGGCACCCCCATCGGTTGCGCCCGCGCCCGCAAACTCTCCACAATAGCAGCCTCTTCAGCGGACCGGCAAGATCGACGACCTCTCGCTCCTGAAGAAGAAGCCCCACCTGTGCCTGTGGGACTCCAACACCAGCATTATCGTGTCGCAACGATTAACCTCGCGACCATTCGTGCGCCCCACAAACTAGCGCTGCTCCGCGATATGATTTATGATGCGGACATAGATATTGCGCTTTTTCAGGAAGTGCATGTCGCCGATTTTTCACCACCACATGGCTTCACGGTGCATCTTTCTCCCGCTTCGGACACCGGTAGTGGTGTTGCCATCATCTTACGCGAAGGTCTTCCTGCCGAAGATGTCCTATACCTCCCCAGCGGCAGAGGTATGGCCCTTACTCTCTTTGGTGTACGCATCGTCAACATTTATGCGCCGTCGGGCTCCAGCTACCGTCGTGAACGCAATGCCTTCTTCGCGAATGAAGTCACACCCCTTTTTATGGGACCACACGATGACTGGGTCATGGGTGGAGACTTCAACTGCACCCAGCGACCTCAGGATCAATTGCCGCGTCACTCACCATGCGCAGCTCTGGAAACAGTCGTCACGCGGCTACAATTTGTCGACACGTGGAGACATGTTCACGGTGATCTTTTGGGCTTTACGTACTACACTGCGCACTCCTCTAGCCGACTGGATCGCATCTACATCTCGCGATCCCTAATTCAACACACTCGACAGGCTGAAATCTGGCCTGTTGCTTTCTCAGACCATGAGGCTTACTTCTGTGATGTTGTTCTCACAAGACAGGCAGTATGGCACGGACGTGGTTTATGGAAACTGAACACGGCACTTCTTAATTCACCTGACTGTCGACTTCTAATAGAAGACACTTGGATTACATGTAATAGACGCCGACCCACGTATCCGTCTACCATATCCTGGTGGATCCAGTGTGCAAAACCTGCTCTTCGAAAAACTTTAATCCGGTATGGCAAAGATGTTGTCGCCTGGAGGAAGAGCACTATGGACTTTTACTACAGGATCCTACGAGAATGCTCCAGGATGCCAGCCTCCCCTGAGCGCCATACAAGGATGAACCAAGCTAAGGCCCAAATCTCCAATCTCATGCGACGGCATTTGGAAGGAGCGATAGTACGATCTCGTACTGCTGATCACATGCCTCATGAACATCCGTCGATGTACCATATCATCCAAGAACGACAAAATCGACGCCGAAAATTGATTCACGTCCTAACGGATCAAGAAGGGCGGCGCTACGTAACCCAATCTGCAATAGGGAATGTGCTTCACGCCCACTACCGGCAGCTCTACGCCGCAATTCCACATTCCCCAGAGTTGATCGAGGAAGTCTCACAGCTCAACTTCGGTGGTATCCCAGGAGATGCGGCGATTGACTTGATGTCGGAGGTGACTGATGAGGAAGTCCGCGATGCGATCCGGGCAGGAACCATCAATCGCTCCCCAGGACCCGACGGTCTTCCCCTCGAATTTTATCGCACCTTCCGTGATTTGTTAGAGTCCACCTTCACCTCCATCTGTCGGGAACTGATGTCTCCGGAAGTACCCGTGCCGGACGCTTTCATGGAAGGAATTATTATTCCTGTACATAAACCGCACGGTGGCAACAATATCAGTGATTATCGGCCCCTCACCCTCCTTAACAGTGATATGAAAATCTTCACTCGCCTTTTGGCAGCACGACTTAAAAACGTTGCCCGATATGTTCTGTCGCCAGACCAAGCATCTTTGGGAGGAGATAATAATATTCGCACGGCTTTATGCCGCTACAGGGATATGATCGCCGTTACCCAGGCACAACGCCTCTCTGGGGCACTTGCGTCTTTGGACTTTAGTCAAGCTTTTGATAGGGTTGACCATTCGTTCCTTACGGCCGTTCTCCACCATATGGGTTTCCCAGTCGCCGTTATCACGGTAGTGATGCGCCTTCTGCGGGGTGCCTCATCCAGGATTATGTACAATGGCAGACTCACTCCACCGATAACAATAGGTCGATCTGTACGTCAAGGTTGCCCTCTATCAGCAATTTTGTACGCCTTTTCCTTGGAATCCTTGCTATGTGGACTAAGACAACGTTTGGTAGGTTTGTCCATAGATCGCTACCGATTCTGTTGCACGGCCTATGCTGACGATGTAGTCATCTGTTTACGTAATGCCGACGAGGTTCGAGCTGTTTTGACGTGGGTAGCGACTTATGGTGAGGCGTCGGGTAGCTCTTTAAACGTACGTAAGTCACAAGTTATGTTCATTGGCACGGGACTTCCCGTGGAGTGCGTTACACCTCTCACCATCGTTGATACCATTCGTTGTTTGGGAATAGATTTTTCATCTGATCTCCGGCGTTCAGCCACCATCAACTGCCGACGCCTCCTTTTAATGATCAGAGCAGGTCTTATGGACCATCGCCTTCGATTCCTAGATATTCTCCAACGAGCTCGATATGTCAATACATATATCGCATCCCGAGTTCCCCATGTAGCGCAAGTTCTACCTTTCCCGCTTACTGTGGCACGTCGCATGTTGGCAGCGATGGCATCTTTCGTCAGCTCTGGGATGTTGTTCAAAGTTAACTATACAACCCTTACTCTTCCCCGTGAACGAGGTGGGATAGGTCTGTTTCACGTGCCGGATAGAGCTCGCGCCCTATTTATCAGCTCCCAGATGACGGTATGGAACCGTTGCCCAACGAGCCTCACTGGTCTCCTCCTGTCGGCATACTCGCCGGTCTCACTGTCAGCCCCAGTGATGATCTCGGATGTTCCGGCCCAGTTCCATTATATCCGGTACTTCTTTCTGGAACTCAGTTATCTACGCCTCACCTTACCAAGACAGCTTTTACTCAAGACAAAGGCAGTATACAATGTCCTCCAATTAGGTCGTCCACCTAACCCGATTGAACAAAAGTTCCCCCAGGTTGACTGGCGTCATGTATGGCGCGCGGTGTTCGCCTGTTACCTTGACACGAATGTTCAATCTGTCTGGTACCTAACTGTCAATGGTAAGCAAATCAACCAATTTCGCCTTCATCGTATCCACCTCGCCCAATCACCTCTATGCTCCACGTGTGGAGTGCCAGACAATGATGAACATCGGTTTGTTTGCGGACCGGCGGCGGAGGTTTGGCACTTGGTTCGACGTATTGTGGCTTTTCTAACGCGGGACATTCCGGATCGGATTACTCCCCTTTCATTATTATTTCCGGAACGTGAATATTTTCCTCGGACAAAGACCAATGCTGTGAATTGGATTCGCGGACATGCCATTCACTACTTATTTGGACAAACTGTAGACTCTGCACTCGATTTTTGGACATACCTCAATGACCGTCATTATGTCGTTGTCCGTCACCCCAAATACAGACAATTTTTCTCGAACTTCCTTGGGAGTGCTTTCCACGAGCCGCCTCGCAGCTGGAATGTGTTAAGCCAAGAGAGAAGGTTTCCTGTTTGAAACAATGAACATTTCTGAACAATTGAACGGAACACATCAATTTCGAGAAGACGTGACTCAACATATTACCAGCGGGGCGCAGAAGGCCTCTAATCAAAAAAAAAAAAAAAAAAAAAAAAAAATTCAGAAAAAGGAAGATTTTGTTTTGTTTGTAAGGATAGCCCTAACCTTGATTTCCCATATTTCCCCTGGTACATAGGCAGCTCTATGGGGTAGGTTTAGTCAGGAGCCAACGCCTGAAGTGGCCCAGATTTTTTTGTTCTAGGATTAAAAGTGGCGGTGGCACTTGTTTTTTTTAGTAAAAAAAAAAAAAAAAAAAGCTTATAGTCGCCTGTTCGCGTCCAACGGTTTTTTTTTTTTTCCACAGTCGGTCTAAAGTTATGAGTCTGACTGAACATCAAAGATAATTCGCTTAAACAAAAAAAAAAAAAAAATCAAAAAAAAAAAAAAAAAGTGGCCGCGCGGTTCTGGCGCTGCAGTCTGGAACCGCGAGACCGCTACGGTCGCAGGTTCGAATCCTGCCTCGGGCATGGATGTGTGTGATGTCCTTAGGTTAGTTAGGTTTAACTAGTTCTAAGTTCTAGGGGACTAATGACCTCAGCAGTTGAGTCCCATAGTGCTCAGAGCCATTTGAACCATTTTTTATAAAAGTACGTAAGTTACACGATCAACTAATTATTATTACCTATAAGACGTAGTTCATGTTCTATAAGGACGTAAAAAATTCGCAATGACGTTTAGTTCTAATTATGTGCAAAGCAAACAACCAAACAAACAAAAAATAACAAAGAGACTACATCGGCTCCAAGTTTCTCTCTTACACATTCACTTATCTTTCTTTCCCAACAAATGCTACCAACACTACCGGTAATCCTATTATTTACTACTTCAGTTATGTACCAAAACTACAGACCCCATCTGTAGCGAATCAGCAGATATGTAATACATCTCATATTTGGTTTCTCAAATAAATATCTGAAGAACATTACGAAGAAATACTTGTAGCTCACTTGAGAGATTTAGATTCCAGGTTAATGTCGCTAGCTATGATTGAGTTTCAAAAGTTGGCTTACGTTTTGGCAGAACATTTGCAATTGCCTCACAGGTTTAGCAGAAGAAAGAAATAGGCAGGTAAACATTTCTATCAAAACCGTGTGAAGAAGCACCTAGGACTGTCTCAGAGAAAACGTCAGTCCATAAGTGTAATGCATTGTGTTAGGATGAAAATTTCTTTGATCATCTATTTTTTTATTATCTTGATGTGTAAACAGATTGATTTGTTTGTGAACCACAAAAAGATTTTCGCTGTTTAAAACCCTGTATTTTGTTACATATCCCTTACTAACTAGCACTTTTCTTAACCGCCTCAAGTGTTAGTCTTGGCAAATCTTTAGTTGCTGTGTTTCATTTTGGTTACAAATATTTATTTCATCATTTATACTAAACCAATGTCCAAGCAAAGGTTTTATGCAGTTATACCTTAATTCAAAATAACAACAAAACTTTTATACTAATTTTGGCCCACGTAGCGCACGTTAGAGGCCGTTCCCCTACTGATGGCTCTCGGTATCAACAAACTTCAGCAGCGAGATGTGTGTTTCTTGCCCCCAAGCAGAAATATTTTCAAACAATGTCGCCTGTCCCTACCCCTCCCCCCCCCCCCCCTTACTGTTCAATTATTGGCGATACGGATTCGAGAGAGTATCAGATTTTGTGGTCATGCCGGGCTTCAAATCCTGCTGATAGCATCAATCTCAAAAAGTTGATTACAATATTTTGAAACCCTAAGCGAAACAGAAAAATGATTACCCAAATACCGTAAGTAATACGAGACTCATTGATAAATAAACAAAGGGTTATGGGAATCTCCTTTGTATAGGCCCCAGATCGTGTAGGATTGGTTTACAATGATAAGTTCGGACAGTTGGCGAATGAGGCCGGTGTTTCTGGTTATCTAAGGAACGTCAGTCCACCATCCTAACCGGCCGATGTGACCGAGCGGTTGTAGGCGCTTCAGTCCGGAACCGCACTGCTGCTACGGTCGCAGGTTCGAATTCTGCCTCGGGATGGATGTGTGTGATGTCCTTAGGTTAGTTAGGTTTAAGTAATTCTAAGACTGGCGACCTCAGATGTTAAGTCCCGTAGTGCTTAGAGCCATTTGAACCATTTTTTTCACCATCCTACTGTTTCAAGTTATGGATAGGGAAGCTGGCCGAGGAAGGACAGACGGATGATTTGCGCCGTTCAGTGTACCATAAAGGTAAATAACGACGCTGCAATCTGACCAGTAATTGGAAGCTCCCCTGGTTTCCAAAATTTCAGGCGAGGATTAAGCTGATAACGGTACGAATGCGTATCAACCACGTTTCTAGCCCTTCCCACTTAAATCGAACAGGCATCAAGGTTAACTATTCTGCGACTGTCGGAAGAAAGTGGCATGAATTGTAAACCACTTGCTCTTTTCCTGCAATTTCTTCGAAGCACAGCCAAACCGCTTACTACGAAACCTTGTGAAAATGAAGATGTCCCATCCAGCAAGGACGTGTTAATGTGAAATTTGGTGTAGTGTCTATGGTTTCGTAAACATTAATCTCCAGCCGTATGTTCCCCTGTTTCTGCTGAGTTCTCTTTTATATGGTATTTTGTCTATAACCGATACTATTTCAAGATTGTTTAGCTGAAAGTATTGCTTCTGTGGTCAGTCCAAAATAATTTTAAATCATAGTGTTTATGATGTGATACCTCTGTGTGTACGGTTTACGTTTTTACGAAGCTGTCAACAGTATGCTTCAATAAACCAAAACCAAATTTAAAAAGAATAAAAGGAATCCACTAAGAGTACGACCAGAGCACACTGGGATTGCGACTACTCGGCCGGCCGTGTAACTCGTCGCAAATCGGCCGTCTGTCCCGCGAGGCCCCTAGCTAGCTTGTCTGTCTCCAGCGACAGCTGTGTCAGCACAGGTGCCCGGCGTCCTCGTAACTGTTTACGCCAGCCATTAAAGAGCGGGACACACGCCTCTACTGCTTGCTGCGCGTTCGCTCACAGCTGCCATAGCTCCAGCGGTTCTTGTGTCGTCTATCGTTTCCGATATTGTATGGAAAGAAAAGGTTGCTGTGGTTTGTTCAAAACTCTTAAATAAAGAAAAATATCGCTATCAAAATACACTACTGGCCTTTAAAATTGCTACACCACGAAGATGACGTGCTACAGACGCGAAATTAAACCGACAGGAAGAAGATGCTGCGATATGCAAATGATTAGCTTTTCAGAGCATTCGCACAAGGTTGGCGCCGGTGGCGACACCTACAACGTGCTGACATTAGAAAAGTTTCAACCGATTTCTCATACACAAACAGCACCTGATCAGCGTTGCCTGGTGAAACGTTGTGATGCCTCGTGTAAGGAGGAGAAATGCGTACCATCACGTTTCCGACCTTGGTAGAGGTCGGATTGTAGCCTATCGCGATTTCTGTTTATCGTATCGCCACATTGCTGCTCGCGTTGGTCGAGATCCAATGACTGTTAGCAGAATATGGAATCTGTGGGTTCAGGAGGGTAATACGGAACGCTTTGCTGGACCCCAACGGCCTCGTATCACTAGCAGTCGAGATGACAAGCATCTTATCCGCATGGCTGTAACGGATCGTGCAGCCACGTCTCGATCCCTGAGTCAACAGATGGGGACGTTTGCAAGACAACAACCAACTGCACGATCAGTTCAACGACGTTTGCAGCAGCATGAACTATCAGCTCAGGGACCATGGCTGCGGTTACCCTTGACGCTTCAACACAGACAGGAGCGCCTGCGATGGCGTACTCAACGACGAACCTAGGTGCACGAATGGCAAAACGTTATTTTTTTCGGATAAATCCAGGTTCTTTTTACAGCATCATGATGGTCGCATCCGTCTTTGGTGACATCGTGGTGAACGCACATTGGAATCGTGTATTCGTCATCGCCATACTGGCGTATCACCCGGCGTGATGGTATGGGGTGGCACTGGTTACACGTCTCGGTCACCTCTTGTTCGCATTGACGGTACTTTGAACAGTGGACGTTACATTTCAGATGTATTACGACCCGTGGCTCTACCCTTCACTCGATCCCTGCGAAACCCTACATTTCAGCAGGATAATGCACGATTGCATGTTGCAGCTCCTGTACGGGCCTTTCTGGGTGCAGAAAACGTTCGACTGCTGGCCTGGCCAGCACATTCTCCAGATCTCTCACAAACTGAAAACCTCTGGTCAATGATGGCCGAGCAACTGGCTCGTCACAATCCGCCAGTCACTACTCTCGATGAACCGTGGTATCGTGTTGAACCTGCATGGGCAGCTGTACCTGTACACGCCATCCAAGCTCTGTTTGACTCAATTCCCAGGCGTATCAAGGCCGTTATTACGGCCAGAGGTGGTTGTTCTGGGTACTGATTTCTCAGGATCTATGCACCCAAATTGCGTGAAAATGTAATCACATGCCAGTTCTAGTATAATATATTTGTCCAATGAATACCCGTTTATCATCTGCATTTCTTCTTGATGTAGCAATTTTAATGGCCAGTAGTGTATTTAGGTCCACTTTTATGTTAGATTATCTGATTGCTGCGCAGAAGACTCGGGTTCACTGTTTGATACACGCTGGGCCATTATCATCGTGGGGGAGCTGGGATACGCTGCGAAGCTTATGTTTTTGCGGTTATTCTCGGTAACGAACAAAGACATCGAGAAAACGGGAAGACGGCACTGCTCAATAAATTTCTAGAGAATATACCGTTAAAATTTGAGCAATTTTCTGCGGTTAATTACTTGCATATTCACTGTTGACGGCGAAAAAATGGCAAAAAAAAGCTTTTCTCGGGTTTTCTCAGCAACCGCCCATGAACTAAATGGTGCCCCGATAAGCCCCGTAAGACGCACCGTAGACGACATCTAATGTAAAAAGAACCAACCGATTTGTACCATTTGCCTTAACTGTTGGAAGTGTGTAGTATCCAAATTTTGTCACTGTACAGTAGGACAGTTACATTAAGCCGATTCTTCTGTTAGATATATACAAATGGTCCCTAGCCCAGGGGCTACCCAAAACACCTTCTAACACCAATAGAACACAATGAGCCCCGGAAAAATCCCTTCTTTATATGTGCCGTTTTGGAACGTACCGTTAGTGCATGCATTCGCATACGTACGGATACCACGGCATGACCAACGTCCTTGAAAAAGTGATCCACGGATGAATAAGTCAGCGACAGCTACTAGCCCTACATTGATTGAGGGGAGCAGCTAGCCAGGAACAGAACTTCAGCGCCAGTGAGTTCAGTTTTCTGTCACAATTCCTCTCATTCCTTGCGTTTATCTTGTCACTGTTTTCCGTAATTTGGCATACTTATTTTATTTCTACATCTGACCGGATGCCCTTCTTGCAGCCACAGTCGTCAGTTAACCGAAGTAAGGAAAGTGGTCTGTTTCTGGCTAATGTAAACTTTTTATGTGTGTTGTCGTATTTTATCTGGATGTGTATCGAATTATCTGAGGCGTAGATGGTTAACCGCCCCAGCATTGCTTGAATGCACGTCGTTATGCCACACCTCCCTGACTCGCACGTAAGCGCAATGCGTGAGAAGTTATTCGTGAATTTCGCAGTAATTTAACCATACGTCAGTCCCAAAATGGAAACCAGTAGCTGTGGGATTCAATAATGAACCTCTTAGAAAGTATTAGCATCATGCGCAAACAGTCTGAGTCCAAATCATCAAAGTTACTGCTTATGCCTGGGATTAAAATATAATCTCTTCTGTCTGACGTGTCGAACGTAGACATTAGGTTCGCCGACTAGACTGCTGCTACTCGGAAAGCTTAGTCTGTAGTCCAGTGGGCGCCATCGTGCGCTTCTCTTCCCCCTCTTTTTATTCCATACTCATTCAGAGAGACACCAATGCATACTGCACGTCGAAAAGAAATCTGCATTATCCACACGACCCAGATGCACTTTTGCTGGGGGGGAGACCGCGACAGACCAGCACCTATAACAAATTTAATGTACTTTCTTGTATTCGATGTGCTAGAATCGATGGAATAATTTATTTATTCTTTAATATGAAACAAAGGAATATCCTTTAGAGTGCTGCTTACTTCACACTCTTTCTTCCGTGTAGATGCATGTAAGGGCGCCGAAATTGTAGCTTGAATACGAATAATTACGAATAATAATCACTTATTATTTGTTGAATATAACTTTAAATATCACCGCCGGCCGTTGTGGCCGAGCACTTCTAGGCACTTCAGTCTGGAACCGCGCGACCGCTACGGTCGCAGGTTCCAATCCTGCCTCGGGCATGGATGTGTGTGATGTTCTTAGGTTAGTTAGGTTTAAGTAGTTCTAAGTTCTAGGGGACTGATGACCTCAGATGTTAAGTCCCATAGTGCTCAGAGCCATTTGAACCATTTTTTAAATATCAGCAAATATTTGTACAAGTGTCTTACATGTATCAGCAGCTTAATTCCGCTGGGAAGTGAAAGTTTGGATACTTGACGATTACGCGTCATGAGCGTGCTTTCATATGCATATTTGCTTCTTTCCTATTACCACCAGCAGTCTAAACTGTTTGTTATACGAAGTCTGGTTATTCCTGATGTGCACCGCGACATATTTCATCGCATTTTACGGCATTTTAACACCGTCAGCCGTCACCCAACTTATTAGTCTCATACAGCGATCTCTACGCCTAGTTTCACCGTAAGGGAAAAAAATAATGGTAACAACGCTCAGAATCAGCTTCAGCGAGGAATTTCTTCACATCCTCTCTTAACTGCAAACTACGAGGGCAGTTCAATAAGTAATGCAACACATTTTTTTTCTCGGCCAATTTTGGTTGAAAAAACCGGAAATATCTTGTGGAATATTTTCAAACATTCCCGCTTCGTCTCATATAGTTTCATTGACTTCCGACAGGTGGCAGCCCTGTACGGAGCTGTTAAAATGGCGTCTGTAACGGATGTGCGTTGCAAACAACGGGCAGTGATCGAGTTTCTTTTGGCGGAAAACCAGGGCATCTCAGATATTCATAGGCGCTTGCAGAATGTCTACGGTGATCTGGCAGTGGACAAAAGCACGGTGAGTCGTTGGGCAAAGCGTGTGTCATCATCGCCGCAAGGTCAAGCAGGACTGTCTGATCTCCCGCGTGCGGGCCGGCCGTGCACAGCCGTGACTCCTGCAATGGCGGAGCGTGCGAACACACTCGTTCGAGATGATCGACGGATCACCATCAAACAACTCAGTGCTCAACTTGACATCTCTGTTGGTAGTGCTGTCACAATTGTTCACCAGTTGGGATATTCAAAGGTTTGTTCCCGCTGGGTCCCTCGTTGTCTAACCGAACACCATAAAGAGCAAAGGAAAACCATCTGTGCGGAATTGCTTGCTCGTCATGTGGCTGAGGGTGACAATTTCTTGTCAAAGATTGTTACAGGCGATGAAACATGGGTTCATCACTTCGAACCTGAAACAAAACGGCAATCAATGGAGTGGCGCCACACCCACTCCACTACCAAGAAAAAGTTTAAAGCCATACCCTCAGCCGGTAAAGTCATGGTTACAGTCTTCTGGGACGCTGAAGGGGTTATTCTGTTCGATGTCCTTCCCCATGGTCAAACGATCAACTCTGAAGTGTATTGTGCTACTCTTCAGAAATTGAAGAAACGACTTCAGCGTGTTCGTAGGCACAAAAATCAGAACGAACTTCTCCTTCTTTATGACAACGCAAGACCTCACACAAGTCTTCGCACCCGAGAGGAGCTCACAAAACTTCAGTGGACTGTTCTTCCTCATGCACCCTACAGCCCCGATCTCGCACCGTCGGATTTCCATATGTTTGGCCCAATGAAGGACGCAATCCGTGGGACGCACTACGCGGATGATGAAGAAGTTATTGATGCAGTACGACGTTGGCTCCGACATCGACCAGTGGAATGGTACCGTGCAGGCATACAGGCCCTCATTTCAAGGTGGCGTAAGGCCGTAGCATTGAATGGAGATTACGTTGAAAAATAGTGTTGTGTAGCTAAAAGATTGGGGAATAACCTGGTGTATTTCAATGCTGAATAAAACAACCCCTGTTTCAGAAAAAAAATGTGTTGCATTACTTATTGAACTGCCCTCGTATACACGATCGTTTCGATTCCCGCTACAGCCTTTGTGATTTGTCCCACCCAAGAACAATTACAATTCTGAGACACAATGCTGTCTAGCATTCGATCTTTATGTTGATGTTATTTACGCGATAAAGAATCACGTACCTCACCAAGAACCCAATGAAAAATTTCAGGATTATCACCAGTAGCGCTTTATCAAGTATAGGACTTTCTAACTATAACTTAAGACTATAGCTTCAGTTAAGATGCGGTGTCAGAATTGGAATTCGAAGAACTTTGAACCATGCCAGTCCGGATTTTAAAATGGGGCCTAGATATCAGTGATCTCAGAGTGAATTCCTGTGTACTGTGAGTGTCTGCGGACAGATTTGCTCCTCTTGCTCTGTATGGAGTATTTTGCCGTAGATTGTACGTGTACCACTGAGACTATACCGTTATAAATTGCTCAAAAAAGCGTAGTTGAAGGACTTATTACTGCCTGTTGATGACTAGCAAAATTTATAATCTTATTTTGTTATACTAAATTAACTGTTGTCAGATATTTCAAGTCTTTCCTGCAATCATTCTGGGAACCTTGTCTTGCTGCTACGCTGCTACCCTTTTCTTGAGGATCCCCTGCAAGGGAACACCTCAAGCACCAAGTTTTTACACCAATTCATCCTCAAAAGTGAGTATTTCTCCTACCAAGGAGAGTCCGGAAATTTTGGCCTTGATAATATTCACATGTTCGTCATTAAACTACGTTCGACAGCCGTTCCATATTTTACATGTACACTCTGTAGTTTTTAAGAAAGCTGGCATAATAGATTTCTATGTCAGTCAGATCCCAACTTCGGTGCGCTAGTAGCCGCGGCATCATGCTGGAGATTTGCAGGTTTCGTCTCAAGCCCGTAACACATCCCGATCCAGACCAAACGTCTTTTTTTTCTCGTGTTAAAAATACAGGGTTTTCATAAGTATTGTCCGCAGCTCGTGGTCTTGCGGTAGCGTTCACACTTCCCGCGCACGGGGTCCCGGGTTCGATTCCCGGCGGGGTCAGGGATTTTTCCTGCCTCGAGATGACTGGTTGTTGTTGTGTCGTTTTCATCATCATCATTCATCCCCATTACGGTCGGAGGAAGGCAATGGCAAACCACCTCCACTAGGACCTTGCCTAGTACAGCGGTGCTGGTCTCCCGCATCGTCCCCTACGCTCCTCGGACTATGGGACTTCATCATTATCATAAATACTTCCACAAACTTTGAAAGAACTCGTTTAACTACAATATACTGATTATAATGAATTGTTCGAATGGAATGGAAACCGGTAGATGTGATGTAGGTGTACTAAAAAACAAATGATTACAATTTCAGAAAAATTGGATGATTTATTCAAGAGAATGAGTTCCGGAAATCGAACAACTCAATAATGCGTTGGTCCACCTCTGGCAGTTATGCAAGTAGTTATACGGCTTGGCATTGATTGATAGAGTTGTTGGATGTCCTCCTGAGGGATATCGGGCCAAATTCTGTCCATCTGGCGCGTTACGTCGTCAAAATACCGAGATGGTTGGGGGCACTGCCCATACTGTTCCATACGTTCTCAATTGGGGAGATCCGACGGCCGGGCTGGTCATGGTAGACTTTGACAAGCAAGAAGACAAGCGATAGAAAGTCTCGTCGTGTGCGTCAGGGCATTATCTTGCTGAAATGTAAGCCCCGTATGGCTTGCCATGAAGGGAAACAAAACGGGTCGTAGAATGTCGTAGACGTGCCGCTGTGTTGTAAAGGTGCCGCGGATGACAACCAAAGGGGTCCTGCTATGAACAGAAATGACACCCGAGACCATCCCTCCTGGTTGTCGCCCACCATACTGCTCGACATCCGGGGGCAATGGCATGAGGTGCCATTTCTTTTCGTAGCAATTCCAGGGCATAGCCGACCATAAGCTGTATGCGAGAATCCGGCCGGCTCGGTTTACTTGCCGCGCGGGACGGCCGCGCCGTCTAGGGGCGTCTTGTCACGGTCCGCTCGGCTCTCTCCGATGGAGGTTCGAGTCCTCCTTCGGGCATGGGTGTGTGTGTTGTCCTTAGCGTAAGATAGTTTAAGTTATATTAAGTAGTGCGTAATATTAGAGACCGATGACCTCAGCAGTTCGGTCCCATTAGACCTCGTAAGTAGGCCGTTTAGGTTTTTATGTTGGTAACGCCACGTAGCGCTCTGTATGAAAATCACTGGTTGTGCTGTGTTCAGTCTGTGGCTGGGTGGCATTGTTGGAATATCTGCTATTGTAGCGGTGGGCAGTTGGATACGAACAGCGCGTAGCGTTGCGCAGTTGGAAGTGAGCCGCCAGCAGTGGTGGATGTGGGGAGAGATGTTAGAATTTTGAGAGCGTACGGATCTGGACGTGTGTCCATCAGAAAGAGTAAATTTGTATGTGATGACTTTTGAACATTATTAAGGTAAATACATTGTTTGATCTGTATGTAGATCTTTAATTTGCTAACTATGCCTATCAGTAGTTAGTGCCCTCAGTAGTTAGAATCTTTTATTCAGCTGGCAGTATTGGCGCACGCTGTATTGCAGTAGTTTGAGTAACGAAGATTTTTGTGAGGTAAGTGATTCATGAAAGGTATAGGTTATTGTTAGGCAGGGCCATTCTTTTGTGGGGATTATTGAAAGACAGATTGCGTTGCGCTAAAAAAATATTGTGTACCAGTTTAGTGATGATCAGAATAAGTAAAGAGAGAAATGTCTGAGTACGTTCTGTTTTGCTCAGCTGTTTGAAAATCAAATAACGTAAGAGGTTCATCAGCACAGTAATTCATTAATTTTTCTAAGGGGAGGTTTCAACCTTATCACAAATTTCCAAATTTTCAGTTCACCTCGCAAAGTCCAAGTCCGTCGAACAGGTGGTCGTGCCCATAAAAGCCGCATCGCAAGATCTAAGGGTCGCCGGCCGCTGTGGCTGAGCGATTCTAGGCGCTTCAGTCCGGAACCGCACTGCTGCTACGGTCGCAGGTTCGAATCCTGCCTCAGGCATGAATTAGTGTGATGTCCTTAGGTTAGTTAGGTTTAAGTAGTTCCAAATCTAGGGGACTGATGACCGCAAATGTTAAGTCCCATAGTGCTTAGAGCCATTTGAACTATTTGAGCCGGCCGCGGTGGTCTCGCGGTTAAGGCGCTCAGTCCGGAACCGCGCTACTGCCACGGTCGCAGGTTCGAATCCTGCCTCGGGCATGGATGTGTGTGATGTCCTTAGGTTAGTTAGGTTTAAGTAGTTCTAAGTTCTAGGGGACTGATGACCATCGATGTTAAGTCCCATAGTGCTCAGAGCCATTTGAACCATTTTGATCTGAGGGTCGACCGGCACCTATATGCTGAGTCGGAAGGAACTGGCTGAAGCCACGCTGTCTTACACGATATTAGGCGACGTGTTCTCAGCTTACAACGCTGTTCTCGGTGAGAACTCCATGATCTGCGCGCCGATGGAGGTGGGGGCACGCAAATCCAGTCGCGTGTACCGATATCGGAATCGATAGACACAGCAGATTCCTTACATCAGAGTATTTACATCTCTACTTTACAAGCCAAATTACGGTGTGTGGCGGAGGATATTTCTGGTATCACAGCCTTCGCCCCCTCCACTTCCCTCTTCCATCGTGAACGGTGGGCGGGAAGAATGTTCATCAGCAAACCTCTGTGTGACCTCTAAATTCTGCGATTTTCTCATAGTGATCATTTCGTGAGACATATGCGAGAGGAAGTTATGTGTTTCTCTACTCTTCCTCGAAGGTACGCTCTCGTAATTTCAACAGTAATCTCCTCCGTGAGTCTCAACACCTCTCTCGCAGTGTCTGCCACTGGAGTGTGCTGGGCATCACCGCACCGATGTCGTGCCGACTAATCGATCCCATGGCGAAACGCGCCTCTTCTCGTTGAATCTTTTATAGATTGTAAGGGCACAAACTCGACAAATGTCCATACCCTGATGAGCCAAAACATTTTGACCATTGCTCACGGAGACGTTGGACGGCGGCTGAGCCGCGCGGGATTAGTCGAGCGGTCTCGGGCGCTGCAGTCATGGACTGTGCGGCTGGTCCCGGCGGAGGTTCGAGTCCCCCCTCGGGCCTGGGTGTGTGTGTTTGTCCTTTGGATAATTTAGGTTAAGTAGTGTGTACGCTTAGGGACTGATGACCTTAGCAGTTAAGTCCCATAAGACTTCACACACATTTGAACATTTTGACGCTGGCTGGTGGGGTTTCGGGCACGCGACGTGGTAACAAAAGTATGTAAGGGGAGCCGACACGGACGGAGGATCACCCTAGCGAAGGTCTGGGCTGCAAATGGGGAAATCCATTAAAATAAGCGACTTAGACAAAGGGAAGATTATTATTACGCAGAGCCTAGGAACGAATATATACAAAACGGCTAAGCTGGTTGAATGTTCACGGCTACTGTCCTGAGCGTCTAGAGACGGAGGGAGAAGGAAAGTGAAATTAGCACTAAGCGCTAAGTGGTTGGACGTCCACGACGCTTCACTGAATGTGTGGTTCGCACACTTTTCTACTCTGTAAAGTAGGAAAAACGGTGATGTGTGGCATCTCTGCCGAAATAGCATAATGCTGGTGCATGCACAGTTGTTTAGTAGCACACCGCCCATTGTACATTGTTGAAAATAGAGCTCTCTAGCAGACAACCTCTATGCGTTCACATGTTGATCTAACGACATCGTCAATCACGATTGCAGTGAGCACGGGACCATTGGTATTTGACCAACGATCAACAGAAACGTGTCGGCTCTTCGCGTGAATCACATTTTTGCTACACAAGGTCGATGGTCGTCTCGTAAATGACGCCATCGAGGTGAAGGGCGGCTAGAATCGTGCAGGACGCCACGGGCGCAGGCTGGTGAGAGCAGTATTATGCTACAGGAGACATTCTCCTGCGCTTGCATCGGACCTGTGGTGGAAATCGAAGTCACACTGACAGCTACGAACCATCTGCATCCCTTCATGCTTGTTGTTTTCACCTACGGCGATGTCACCTTTCAGCAGGATAATTGTCCGTTTCTCGGAGACAGAACCGGGCTATAGTGGTGTGACGAGTGTTATAGTGAACTCACGTTGACGTCTCGGCGACCAAATTCGCCTGATGTAAATCCTATTGAACCCGGCCGGGTCGCTGTCGGGTGCCATCACCGCGTACGGAAATCAGCGGCCCGTTATTTACGCTGATTACATGACCTGTGCGTGGACATTTAACGCCACATACTTCCATAAACCTACCAACAGACTTTCGGATCACTGGTAGGCAGAGTCAGTGATATGTTTCGTGCCAAAAGTGGATAAACAGGCTTTTAAACAGATGGTCACAATGTTTTGGTTCATCAGTGTATAGAAATATGTCGATAACTTCTTCGGTTTTTAATTTCTAACGAAAGAACATTCTGCGAAGTTCTCTTATCGGAGAATCAAGACGAATGTTTAAACTTTTCTTCGATTGGTTCTACAGGCATGCACTCGTCGGTCCATGGCCTCTCGCGCCCTTTCAAACACGCCGCAACATTGTCATGTGTAAGTATACTTGCAGGGCCAACTGAAGAGCCAAAGAAACTGGTACAGTGCCTAATATCGTGAAGGGTCCCCGCGAGCAAGCAGAAGTGCCACAGCACGACGTGGCATCGACTCGACTAATGTCTGGAATAGTTCAAAATGGTTCAAATGGCTCTGAGCACTATGGGACTCAACTGCTGAGGTCATTAGTCCCCTAGAACTTAGAACTAGTTAAACCTAACTAACCTAAGGACATCACAAACATCCATGCCCGAGGCAGGATTCGAACCTGCGACCGTAGCGGTCTTGGGTTCCAGACTGCAGCGCCTTTAACCGCACGGCCACTTCGGCCGGCCGTCTGGAATAGTGCCAGAGGCAACTGACACTATGGATCCCGCAAGGCTGTCCATAAATCCGTAAGAATACGAAGAGGTGAACATCGCTTCTGAACAGCACGTTACAAGGCATCCCAGATATGCTCAATAATATTCATGCCTGGGGACCTTGGTGGCCAACGGAAGTATTTCATTTCAGAAGAGTGTTCCTGGAGCCACTCTGTAGCAGTTCTGGACGTGTGAGGTGTCACATTGACCTGCTGGAAATGCCCAACTCCGTCGTAATGCGCAATGGACAGGAATGGATGCAGGTGATCAGACAGGATGCTTACGTACGTCTCACCTGTCAGAGTCGTACCTAGACGTATCGGGGGGGGGGGGGGGGGGCTATATCACTCCACACTCCCAACACCATTACGGAGCCTCCACCATCTTGAACAGTCTCCTGCTAACAGGCAGGGTCCATGAATTCATGTCGTTGTCTCCATTAACGTCTACGTCTATGCGCTCAACACAATTTGAAACGAGTCTCGTCCGACCAGGTAACATGTTTCTAGTCATCAACAGACCATAATCGGTGTTGACGGGCCCAGGCAAGACGTAAAGTTTTGTGTCGTGCATTCATCAAGGGCACACGAGTGGGCCTTCGGCTCCGAAAGCCCATATCGATGATGTTTCGTTGGATAGTTCGCACGCTGACATTTGTTGATGGCCTAGCATTGAAATCTGCAGCAATTTGCGGAAGGGTTGCACCTCTGTCACGTTGAACGATTCTCTTCAGTCCAGTTGCACCCGTTCTTGCAGGATCTTTTTCTGGCCGCAGCGATGCCGGAGATGTGATGTTTTACCTGATTCCCTATATACACGGTGCGCTCGTGGGCCTACTATAACACCACGTTCAAACTCACTTAAATCTTGATAAGCAGCCATTGTAGGAGTAGTAACCGATCTATCAACTGCACCAGACACTTGTTGTCTTACATAGGCGTTGCCGATCGCAGCGCAGTATTCTGCCTGTTTACATATCTCTGTATTTGATTACGCATGCCTATACCAGCTTCTTTAGCGCATTAGTGTATGGTAAGAGAGTGCTGCACGTCGTCCTCGTAGCAGTACCCTGTATCGTGTTCTGGAAGAAGATGTGGACCCGCCTGGTGTTCAGATACAATTCCAGCCCATACACTCTAGCACCGATCTTCTCTAACCACACTGCCCCACGAGAATTTTCTCCCACCCACAAGTGATGTGGCTATGCATGCCTGCAAACAAGCAAATGATAGACATCTTTGACAATTTCGCAAAAACTTCTTCGATCGATAACTCAGACACGAAGGTTTTCCAAGTTTATGTTTATTATTACTATTGTCTTGTTTTAGAGTGAAAAATAGACTTCAAATTTTTGCAAAAGTATTTCCGTCACATCATGTATTTTTGTACATGATATTAAGCCATTCAGTCTCATAAATATTTGTATTCGTTTAACGGAGAAGAATGAAATGAATAAGAACTTATAACGACATAAATACTAATTTTGATATTATTCACGATTTCTTCCACATCGAATGAATACACCTGGCTTATGTTGGGAAGCTGATGATGTAGCACAAACACATGATTCAGTCATTATCAAAAATAAACTTTCGTTAAAGTTCGTGTGTTGATTCCAATTTGGGTCATCAAATTGTGAAGTAAGAAGCCTTCAGCCCCCCGTTATTGAACTCGTCCGCCAAGGCCATTCTAGTCATTAGGACTTTTGTGAGACAGTAAATGTCTGTGTCGATAGTCTTTAAACTACAGAATATCGAGCTAACAGCTGAAACGAATAATTTCTGGGCGAAATTTCACCTACATTCGTTTTCCGCAATTAGCTATCTGCTGTGTCGGCTTCTCATAAGCTGTAGGAGTTCACATTGTGGCGATAGTCAACTTGCTAATACTTTACAGTCCAAGCTATTGAACTGCACTCGATATCTTCAACCAAGCAGATACTCCACGTTGATGACGACGACCCATAATTTTAGAATGACGATTTTAGTTCAGTGTAATCCCGAAAGTAGAGGGAACAGATATATCGATACATACAACGTTGTTCCCTTTAGCGAAGCCAACATATAACATATCTGACGACTAGGTAAACCAACCTTAGAACTGAAACTGTTCCTTCTGCAGAACTGCTCAATTCCATAGGCAGTTTTTAATTCAAAAAAACTGGCATCATGGGAACTTACGAAAGCTAAAATGTTGACTTTCATAGTTAATTTTATTTTTCAGCAGAATCCTCTGTAATGTAAAAGACGAATACGTGTATCTGAACCATCAGATTTAAATATATCACACTATAGTATTTACTAATTATTAAATGGCTGTGCTAGACCTACAAAGTGAATGAGTGATGGGTGGGGTAAATTACCTAAGAAGTGACCTTAAGTGTTTTCGGGTCCACTGTAGATGTTTGAAGCCAGGTGATAAGTGATGGTAAGCAAAATGACAATTCATTTGCTGCACTGATAATAGTCTTAACATTTTTATCCCCTAAGGTATTGAGTCAAAACTGAATTTTTACAGAAATGTTTGTACTTTATTTTAATGTTATTTCAAAGTTCTTGCATAAGGTCGTACAAGAATGTGGAGCTTCTTGTAGTGTTGAAAGGACGTCTACATCCGTTTACGACGTTCTAGAGGTTTTATTTTTGCTATTGTTGCTTGGCCGTTTACGCCATTATCAAGAACAAATAATTGATGCCATGTCACGGTGTACATATAGCGAAGAAGCATCAAGGTTACCTCTATTTACAGCCTAGAGCTGTGCCATGACAAACCACCATTTATTAGAGATCGATAATGGCGAAAACACTGAAACTGAATTAGCAAAAATGAAACCATTAACAGCCATATACGGAATATGACGTCTTTTCAACACTATATAGAGGCTTTAGGGCTACTTGAACAGAATTTAACGTTTTCTAATTACAATTTTTTTCTAAAAATGGGACGATGAGTGTACTAGACGCTAGTATGAAGCCTCAGTATTTGTCTCAACCATGTTACCTCTGCTTCGATTCCAAAGTAGGTCAAATATGATTGGTGTTAAAAAATACCTATTCGCAAATCAAAAACCGACAGTCGCTCGCTACGAGCTTGCAAAATACTCATGCCTTTTGTATCCACTGCTTGCCGAAAAACTTTTTCGATTATGTCCACTGGCTCCGACAATAATTTGGACGCATTTAGACTCACTAGTTTCATTACCTCGTAAAAAAAGTGTGGAACATTGAGTCAACCGAATAACTGTCTCTTCTCAACGTGACGCTACCACGACAGCGCCATAAAGGTAAACAGTGGTACAATAAATGTTAATTAACCTACGAAAAGAACAAATTACGTAGTCACTAATCTGATTATTTTGTCGCGTCATTTGTAAATTGGTTGCCATAATGTGTGTTTTTCAGTTTCTATGTAAAATAATGCTACAAATATCTTATTATTCTCAAACATTGATCTATGTTGCTGTGAAATTAAATTCCTTGATCATGTTAAGTTAATTATTGGCCGGTGTGTGTGTGTGGGGGGGAGTGTCTGTTGTGAAATGGGAATCCTTTCAGTTAAGTTTTTGTATTTGGAATGTAACTTCAAGTGTTAAGAATGCTAATATGTTTATGTTTTGCAGTGATTTTGCGCATCTAAACTGGAGCATTTCACGAAAGGAGTTTACAGTCCATATCTCATAAATCTTAGTTGCGTAAATATCTAGACACAAGATATTGAAACACTCGAAACTTGTAATGGATTTTAAATTTATACATACATAGTTTGTTATTCAGTGGTATGATGTATTTGTAATTTGGTTTTAAGAATCTAGATATTAACCTTAAATCCAGTTTCCAATACTTTCATGCTTGTGAAATAATTTCGATTAGATATAAGAGACTTAAAAAGTGTAGGAAATATTGATGATTTTTCATCTTCTGTCCTCTTTGTACCACTTTTCATCCGGTTTGCAATCATTTTTGCATATGTATTAGATGTACATCATTCTCATCTTGTCTACATGTCTTCTTCCCTCTGCTCGCTGCATATAATGTTCACTAACATTCTCCTTTTTCAGGTACTAACCCACAGTCAGTGAGTTACAGCTGAAACATGTTTTTAAACTGTAGGTTTTCCATATCCACCTCTCCCTTTTTTGAGTATTTTCTGTTGAGTGGCGAACGACAGCTGCAGCGAACACCAATGCCATCGTAAGGTTTCTACACCGAAATGGAAGAGAAGTAAGCAACAAATTGATTAAACTCAACTTCCAGTTAACTTCCGTAATATTTCAATGATTCCCTTCTTTGACAGATTTCTAAGGTGAATAAAATATTTATGGAATACTGTCTAAACAATGCGAGGGCAATTATTTATAATTACAGATCTGATATTTTCTCGGTAATGAGAAAACAAATAAGTCTATATCGTCCTGATTTGTGACCAATAGATTCATCGAGTAATGTAGTGGAAATGTGTTACATTTATTTAAAAATGTATGTGTAGAGTATGTGAATAGTGTTATCAATTTTGTGAGTAATGTAATTTTCCTTGTCTAAGCTTTGAAGTTTAAATGCACAATATGCTATTTTTGAATATACTCTGACATAGTTCCTATATCAGAACTACTCAAGTTGCAGTATTTCAATGATCGAACTAGTGCCGCAGATCAAGAAGACAGCAAAAGAGTTTCAGTTGTTGAACTTTTTTTTTTTTTTTTTGAATGTTTGAGCTAATAATCGCAACTATAGTGAGCGTGATCAAAGTATTCGATTCCTACAGAGTTTGAGTTACATGTTTCCTAATTATACAAGTGAAATAAAAGAGACTGAGTCAGCGGTCCCTGCTGATAGATTTAGGCAACCTGCAACATCCTCGAAACTCGCGCTTGAGATTTTCATATTCCCTAACTATCTACGAACAAAAACTTTATGTATGAAATGTAAGTTAGTAAAATTTTTTATTGGGACACATTTTTGCTGGAGGCCGCGGTTTACGATTTATCCAAGAAAACCAAGTGCGAAGGACACTTTTGTACGTTTTTCTTCAATAATTTGAAAACTACGTCCTCTAGCGAAAATATATCCAAGTAAAAAATCCAACTAAAATTTTTTACAAAAAGGGGGTGTTCATTTTTCTGTACGACTAATACTTTGCGGATAAAGAGCGAGAGAATATGAAAATCTAGTATGTGGTTTTAGAAGGTGTTTTGGGTTGCATAAAACCCTTGGGTAGGGGCAGTTGTATCACGTTTTACTCGTATATTTGTTCCATATAACGGAGAGGTATTCTTAACTTCTCTAGGTGTCTCTCAATACTAACGCTCACGTACCTTCTACGAACACAAGTGTTCGATTTTTAAAGTTCAGCGAGAGGTCAGACACAACAGTTGATTTTAAGAATCCACAGTGAGTGGATAGAGAACTTTACGTGATACGTTCGTAACAAGTAACTGGTTGTATTTCTCTTGTACTTTTTGATATTGTTATAGCTGTTTATGTTTAAGAGTGGTTGTGCCTTTTTGTCTCTTCTGAGCTTTTAGTTCTGACGATAACTCAGTAAGAGTGGAAATTGATTAACTGTCATAAATCTGGCAAATATCATCGACAAGTCTGCGAGTAAAAGGATGTTTACCGAATAGATAGCTTTATCCAGTCAGATAATGTGAAATTTTAGTTAGCGAACAGTGGAGGAGCGCGATGTTTCGACGGGGAAATAGATGTCGGAGGAGAAGAAGAATATAGGAAGAGTTGGGGAGGTTGGAACTAACTTGCTTTTATTTTATTTCGAGTTGGGAGTGACATCTGTAGTGTGCGCCGTAGCCAGTAGAATCAGTATTGTACTTATCCAACCCTAAAATATAAACGTGTTTAGGAAACATGCTCCAACAGATTTTCGGTAACAGAAGTACACAAGATGTAGAATTTCAGAAGACGAAATTGAGTCGGTGGTCCAGGAACCTGCAAACGAGTTGGAAAGATGAAACATTATTTATTTTTATTTTGCGTGCTGCAGCTGTAGCTAGCGCCGCCGCAAGTAAGCTGCTCCGCAACGGATTGCGTTAGCGGACAGTGGAGCAGCGTAATATTTCGACGGAGAAGTAGTCATCGTAGGACAAGAAGGGTGTAGGCGGTTTGGGAAGGCTCGTGCTTTATTTGGGGTGAGGGAAGACAACAGCCGCGGTGTGTGCCGCGGCCGGCAGTCGCTGGGCACGGGGGCCAGCGGCGGCGGCGCCGGCAGCGCAGTCGCGGGAAGCGGCGGTACTCACGCACGAAGATGTTGGAGACGAGCGTGGCGGGAAGGCAGACGACGACGACGAGCAGGTCGGCAGCGGCCAGGTTGGCGATGAAGAGGTTGGTGACGGTGCGCATGCGCGGCGACCGCCACACGACCGCGATGACACAGCAGTTGCCGACGAGCCCGAGCAGGAAGACGAGCGAGTAGGCGGCGCAGTAGACGGCCGTCATGGCGGCCGAGTGCCGGTACACGAGGTCGTCGGGCAGCATGGGCCAGGGCCCGGCGGCCGCCGCCATCACGGCCGAGGAGGCGTTGGGCGGCCCGCCCCCGCCGCCCCCGGCCGCCGCGGCCGCGCCCGGCCCGGCCCCGGCGGCGGCCGCCGTCGCGTTGTGTCGCGCCGCTGCCACGACGGCGCCGCCGGCTGAAGGCCCGCTGACGCTGCCGTCCATCGCGAGAGGCGGCGCGCCCGGCACTGAAGCCCGCCGCCCGCCGCTCCCGGAGGCCGAGCCACCGCCGCCGCCGCCGCCGCCCCCGCGCACGCGCAGCGCCGCCTCGGCCCGGGCGGGCGGCCGCTACGCGCCGGGGCTGCGGTACGCAAGCCCGCCGAGGTTGTCACAGCGCAGTTACCGAGCACGCACCGACCCGCGCCACGGAAACTGCGTAACGCCCACACTCCCTGCACAACGGAAACTTCTCCTTTTTTTTTTTTTAATTCATTGCTGCTCCCCCAACGACCTAACTTCGGGTAATTGAATCTCAGAAAAGCATATGACTCAGTATCACACCCATGTTTACTATCGAACGATGGTCGTACAGGGTGTCAAGCGGAATTGGGAATTGTATCGAGGATGTCTTGGTAGGGAGGTTGCGACGTGTTAGAAAAATGGCCCCGAGCACTATGGGACTTAACTTCTGAGGTCATCAGTCCCCTACAACTTAGTACTACTTAAACCTAACTAACCTAAGGACATCACACACATCCATGCCCGAGGCAGGATTCGAACCTGCGACCGTAGCAGTCGCGCGGTTCCAGACTGTAGCGCCTAGAACCGCTCGGCCACTCCGACGGGTTATCTTGGATAGAGAATCATAGGTAGGGTAGAACTAATTTGAGGCGTTCCCTAAGAAAATGTTTTGGAATCCTTGCTGCTCATGTCATATAGTAATGACCTGACCGACAATATTAACAGTAACATCAGATTCCCCGCTGTCTAAAGGAAGCTGACAAATATTCAGGTAGATCTTCCTAATACTTCAACGTTGTGCTAAAATCGGCAACTTCCTTTAAATATTTTGAAATGTAAAATTTCGCACTACACAAAAAGGAGAAAACCTAGAGCCCTGTGACTATAACATCAACAAGCCACAGTTGGTTCGTCCAACACGTACAAAGACCTGGGTGTCACAATTTGTAAGGATGTGAAAAGGAACAATCACATAGGCCCAGTCGTAGGTAAAACAGGTGGTAGACTTCTGTTTACTTATGACCACAGCAGTTGAGTCCCGTAGTGCTCAGAGCCATTTGAACCATTTGAACTTCTGTTTACTAGTAGGATACTATGACGGTGAAATCAGTCAACAAAAAGAGGAGGAAAGGATCAAGATTAGGATTTAACGGCCCGTGCACGTTGCTCGCATTAGAGACTAGAGTTGCGCTCTGCCATAACTACGATTAGGTAGTTTAGGTGCACTATAGAAATGATTTAGTAAATGATAGGTTTATCGGTACTGTTGGTGACATTGACAGAGAAAGAAACATAAACGGCTGCGCAAGAAAGACGCTAGGAGGTGACGACATCTCTTTGTTTTTTTTTTGTTTGTCTGGTTGTTTGTTTCGCACATAATTAGAAGCGCACCTCATGTGGTGTTAGTCCACTGGGTTTTTTATGACCTTATAGAACATAAATTGCATTTTATAGGTTTAAAAATTGGTTGATGGCGTAGTCAGAAGAATTAGTTATGATACAAGTAGAGTTTACATGCACAAACATAAAAAATATATAATTATTGCTGTTATTTGGCAGTTAATAGAACCTGACGAAAGGCAGGAGCTTCCTGTTGTAAACGATCATGCGGAAGTTGTTTATGAAGAATGGAAACATGTTGTATATAATTTCGACGAAGTAGTGAAGGGATGTTTGATATATTTTCGTTTTGTGTTTTTTTTTTATTATTTTACCCTTTGTTGAGGAAATCGCGTTTTCTAGCGCCATTTCATAAATCTGCATTGCTTTCTTAATTTTTACTACAGCGTGCCTCTGTTTCACGTTACAAAGCAAAAACTTCCGAATGAAACATGAATTAAACATCAACAATTTCATTTTTGCTATAAATCTGTTCATTTTAAGTAACAGACGGGAGGATAACTATGAAGAACAAAAATATTGCGTAAGTTATGCTGCTCTTTATATATCCCCACTCAGTTTCTAGAAGATCCACCATTTCCGGTTTCTAGGAGAATCCAGTAACACACTGGCCGCATACGTAAAGAAAGCGATCGTTATTACACCCGATATGTATATGAATACCTTAAGAACAGGTAACGTGAGTACGACCTTAACTGACCAAAGCTACTAGGAAAACTACCGTAATCTGCATTTTATTAGGATAGTCTACTGTAGCTTACGGCGGTTTTACGGCTTTAATAAAACGGAGCACGAGCCCGGAATGTTTAAAGGGTGGGAAAAGAAACCGGCCATGACCCTTCAAAGGAACGATCCTGGCATTTGCCTAGAGCGATTTATGGAAATGACGGGAAAAGTTAAACTGGGTAGCCGGACGTGGTTTTTCACCTTCGTCTTCCCGAATGCGAGCCCAGTGTGCTAACCAGTGGGCCACCTAACTCGGTCTCTACAAAAGGGACTGCTTAGAAAACAGTCTGTGACCCATCCTAAAACAGTGCTCCAGTGAATAAGGGCAGTACCAAATGAAACTAACGATGGAAATTGAACGTAGACAAAGGAGTGAGGCACGAATGCACGCAGGTTTGGTCAACCCATGGGCGAGCGTCACACAGGTGCTGAAAGCGGAACCGACGAACTTTTAATTGCGTACGCCAACTATCGCCAGAACACTAGTTACAAAAGTTCATGAACCAGCTTTAAGTAAGGCAGCTAGGAATATTCATCCACCCGCTACCTAACGCCCCAGTAGTTATCGCACAAAGGAGATGAAATGATCGAATGGCGTCATTGGTCGCTAGACCCCGTCAGGCGTTATTCGATCGCCTGGTGAGCGAGGAAAATCTCCGACCCGACGGAGAATCGAAATCAGGCCCCACCGACCACCAAGCAGCAAAGGTAACCACTACACCAAGAGAAGCTGATATGCAGCGCTAAGACAACGTTAGACTAATTACTGCGCGTACAGAGGCGTTTAAGCAGTCAGCTTCCAGCGCTCCATACCTGAATGGAACGGAAAAAAGCCCTACAAATCGTTACAATTGGAAGTATATCCACATATTTTTCACATTATTTCACCGAGAACAGATGTAGACGAATTTATACGCACTCGAAATACGCCAGGAGATAACAAGAGGGGGCTGGGTTGCTCAATGATTAGGACGTGAAACTATCGTGTGCTACCCACTGCTAGCAAAAGCCACTCCTCCGACCCACTCCCTCAGTCTCTCTCTCTCTTCTATAGCTCTAGAATAACACTTAATGGGCCACCAACTTTCCAGCACCTGTACTACAAAATTCATGAATACGGAGACTGCAGGCGTACAAGTAAGTTTCAAGATTTTATCGAAAATAGAAGCAATACTCACAGCTTGAGTTTCCAACTAGCGTTCCACTGCAATACAACGTCATAAAAGGATCACATTGTGAAAATGTCGAGTTGAAAGCAGGCCAGGAAGTTACCAGTCAGGAGATGACACTGGAGAATATGATACATACGTTAATAAACGTTACCAATAGGAGGAATAAACATGTTTACATGGAACAGAAAATGTAAATGATAAGATGATCGAACAGCAGACGTAGTTTGAAACACTTTGGAGATATACACTCCTGGAAATGGAAAAAACAACACATTGACACCGGTGTGTCAGACCCACGATACTTGCTCCGGACACTGCGAGAGGGCTGTACAAGCAATGATCACACGCACGGCACAACGGACACACCAGGAACCGCGGTGTTGGCCGTCGAATGGCGCTAGCTGCGCAGCATTTGTGCACCGCCGCCGTCAGTGTCAGCTAGTTTGCCGTGGCATACGGAGCTCCATCGCAGTCTTTAACACTGGTAGCATGCCGCGACAGCGTGGACGTGAACCGTATGTGCAGTTGACGGACTTTGAGCGAGGGCGTATAGTGGGCATGCGGGAGGCCGGGTGGACGTACCGCCGAATTGCTCAACACGTGGGGCGTGAGGTCTCCACAGTACATCGATGTTGTCGCCAGTGGTCGGCGGAAGGTGCACGTGCCCATCGACCTGGGACCGGACCGCAGCGACGCACGGATGCACGCCAAGACCGTAGGATCCTACGCAGTGCCGTAGGGGACCGCACCGCCACTTCCCAGCAAATTAGGGACACTGTTGCTCCTGGGGTATCGGCGAGGACCATTCGCAACCGTCTCCATGAAGCTGGGCTACGGTCCCGCACACCGTTAGGCCGTCTTCCGCTCACGCCCCAACATCGTGCAGCCCGCCTCCAGTGGTGTCGCGACAGGCGTGAATGGAGGGACGAATGGAGACGTGTCGTCTTCAGCGATGAGAGTCGCTTCTGCCTTGGTGCCAATGATGGTCGTATGCGTGTTTGGCGCCGTGCAGGTGAGCGCCACAATCAGGACTGCATACGACCGAGGCACACAGGGCCAACACCCGGCATCATGGTGTGGGGAGCGATCTCCTACACTGGCCGTACACCACTGGTGATCGTCGAGGGGACACTGAATAGTGCACGGTACATCCAAACCGTCATCGAACCCATCGTTCTACCATTCCTAGACCGGCAAGGGAACTTGCTGTTCCAACAGGACAATGCACGTCCGCATGTATCCCGTGCCACCCAACGTGCTCTAGAAGGTGTAAGTCAACTACCCTGGCCAGCAAGATCTCCGGATCTGTCCCCCATTGAGCATGTTTGGGACTGGATGAAGCGTCGTCTCACGCGGTCTGCACGTCCAGCACGAACGCTGGTCCAACTGAGGCGCCAGGTGGAAATGGCATGGCAAGCCGTTCCACAGGACTACATCCAGCATCTCTACGATCGTCTCCATGGGAGAATAGCAGCCTGCATTGCTGCGAAAGGTGGATATACACTGTACTAGTGCCGACATTGTGCATGCTCTGTTGCCTGTGTCTATGTGCCTGTGGTTCTGTCAGTGTGATCATGTGATGTATCTGACCCCAGGAATGTGTCAATAAAGTTTCCCCTTCCTGGGACAATGAATTCACGGTGTTCTTATTTCAATTTCCAGGAGTGTATATGCAGCTGACGCGACACACACCATACTATAATAGCAAAACGATGTGACACCTGATAGCACTCAATACACATCCATTCCACACGTCTGAGTGCTACAAATCTAGGTAACTTACAATCCGGATGGTACATGATGCCCTAACATAATGTTATAGACGTGTAGAGTATTTTGTTGTGTCCTCGTCGCCACTATAGTGTCTTGTATCATAGCAATCAAGGGAGAGAGTGTTGTTTGGTGGCTGATATCCTCTTTCTACAACACAGCTGCACACATGTATTAACAGGGTTCGTTATTTACATGAACAGGAAGCTACTTATCTTAAGAGAGTCCACTCGTTGTGGAACTAGTTCTTCTGTAATTGTCCATGATAGCCTCACCGCTGGTGAAATATAAGTCCCGCTATGCGATGAACGACAATCCCTAACTTGAGTGTGAGTTGGTGCGCCAGTGACTGAATGGCTGAGCTAGTGACTGAGTCGAGCTAGTGACTGAGACTGAGCTAGTGACTGAGACTGAGCTAGTGAATAAGCCAGTGACTGAGACAGAGCCAGTGACTGAGACAGAGCCAGTGACTGAGACAGTGACTGAACTAATGACAGACTCCTAGTCATCGGCGGCGATCTAAATGCTTGCGGTCGAGAGGGCGTTGGCGGCGTGGTGCTTGCGAGTCTATCTTTGGCCTCTCTCCTGGACCAGTTTGCTGGTGACAGTTTACCCCACCACATTCCTTTCCCCTGAAATGCCACATTGATGTCGTGTAGAGAGGATGCGATCGAGAACGGGTAGGGAGGCAGGACGCTGGACGTAGAGTGAGCCAGGAGCCGTGACTATGAAGGACGGCGTACTCTCGGCAGTGCCTAGCCATCTGGTTTGCGAGGTCACTGGAACATCCTCCAGGAAAGTGCTGCCAGGGCACACGTCCTGGTCTGAGGGCGAATCGTGGGGCGATCACGACGACGGCGATGGTGATGGTGGGCCCAGGTCCGTTGCGTCAGCGAGCGGGGATGGCGGGGGCGAGGGCGCATCGTCCATCCGATCCTCCTGGGATGCCATGGTGGCACCAGTAGGCAGCTGAGAAGGCTGCGCGGTCCCGTGAGGCCGTGAATTTGGGGGAAGAAAAGCAGGAGAATCACAGGGCAAATGACACGCACGAATTTGGTTCTTGTTGGTGATGGCGCTGCAAATCATCGGGACCTGCATTCAAGTACATAAAAGAGACAATGCCTTCCTCGATCACGCCTTTCCCAGCGCCCGCGGTTGTCAAAACCCTGAAAAGAACAGGACCGCGCGGCGGAAAGCAATACTTGTGGACCATTGGGAGTAGCAAGTGTAGCAGCGTCCGATGGCGGCGGCCATACAGAAGTTCCGCCGGTGACGGTCCGTCTCGTGGGTGGGAGCGATAGGAGGCGAGAAAGAGATGCAGCTCCTATTTGCGTGTGTGGGTCGTGCAATGCTTGGCCATCTGTTGCTTAAAAGTGCGCAAAAAGCGTTCTGCTCCTCCGTTTGACTGGGGGGTGAAACGGAGCACGTGTTAGATGACGAATGCCATTTCGTTCAAAAAACTGTTCAAAATCACGTGAAGTGAACTGCGGTCTGTCGTCTGACACAAGTACTTCTGGCAAAACTTGTATGCAAAATAGGAGGGACAACGCTTCAATGGTGCTATGTGGTGTGGTAGAAGCCACAGGCACGGCAAATGGGAACTTCCCAAAAGAGTCTACCACTGTGAGCCAATGAGTGTTCCAAAATGGTCCTGAAAAGTCTCTGTGCGCTCGTTGCCATGGCGATTGTGTCTTAGGCCAAACTAAGAATGTCTGCGGACGGGTTTGCCGCACATGGGCGACATCTGTTCAAGTCCTCCCCTGGTAGCTGAGTGGTCAGCGCGACGGAATGTCCTACCTAACGGCCCGGGTTCGATTCCCGGCTGGGTCGGAGATTTTCTCCGCTCAGGGACTGGGTGTTCTGTTGTCCTTATCATCACCATTTCATCCCCATCGACTCGAAAGTCGCCGAAGTGGCGTCAACTCGAAAGACTTGCACCCGGCGAACGGTCTACCTGACGTGAGGCCCTAGCCACACGGCATTTCCATTTCCATCTATTCAATGTGGGCGTCCATGTCTTGCGAAGTACAATGCCGTCGTGCGAACTGTTTAGTGCGAACAATTCGCCAATATTCTTGGTGGAGCAATCACAGCACATCCTCTTGCAACACTTTGGGAACAAGCACAAGCGATTGTCCACTGCCATTTTGAACCTGAATCACACCCTGTTGAAGTGAAAGGTCGACGTGCAAAATATCGGCACACAACCGAGTTCTGGATACTGTTCAATGAACGAGGCCGAGATGTGCGAATGTAATCTGGGTCTGCTTCCATTGCCTGTGCAATTTTTCTGTAGTGCAAGGGATAGGAGTCCAGTAATTCAGAGTCCTGCGCATCGATATGGCAACAAGATACAGGATATCGATTAAAATCAGGGTCTGGGTCAATCGGAAGGCGAGAAAGGGCGTCTGCATTGCCAATTTCATACTGATATTGCGAAAACAACAAGGCACAATGTTGCAATTTTTGAGTAGTTCGTATACGAACTGCCTTTGACGGATGAAACAAGGACTGCAAAGGCTTGTGATCTTTCACTAAAAAGAACTTGCATCCATACAAATAGTGATGGAATTTTGTCACAACATACACAATAACAAGAACTTCTTTTTCTGTTTGAGAATAATTGCACTAAGTTTGAGTGAGCAATTTCGACGCAAAAGCAATGGATCTGTCTTGTGCACCAATTCGGTGCAAAAGCACAGCGCTGATTCCGTAGGAAGAAGCGTCGACTTGCAAAACTACTGGCTTGGTAAGGTCAAAATGCCCTAAACATCTGTCACTAAGCGAAGCGTTTTTAAGTTTCTGAAATGCGTCTTGACAGTCTATAGCCCACAGAAAAAGTACATTTTAGAGACGCAAGCGATGCCATGGAGTCGCGACCTGAGCGGCATTCGGTATGAACCGAATGTAGTGTGTTATCTTGCCTAGTACTCACTGCAGTTCAGACACATTGCGAGCCGCGCGGGATTAGTCGAGCGGTCTCGGGCGCTGCAGTCATGGACTGTGCGGCTGGTCCCGGCGGAGGTTCGCGTCCTCCCTCGGGCATGGGTGTGTGAGTTTGTCCGTAGGATAATTTAGGTTAAGTAGTGTGTAAGCTTAGGGACTGATGACCTTAGCATTTTTGAACACATTGCGAGTGAGACGTGGCGCCATAAAGTTAGTAGACTGTTCTGTCTGGCACCACTAGTTCAAGGGTAGTATCGACTACCCTTCCTGCTGCCCCGTTGCCAATATCTATGTGGAAGAGTTGGTATCTGTGGACTGTGTCCTCAGAAGCTCTTTGCTTGCCGATATATATACGGGTTTGCTGGCCCCAGAAAGGAGGCACCAACTTTGTGGATTGGCGGTAGCGTCGCAACAAGAGATGGTCACGAGATCCGAGCGGCCCAAGCTACGAGCTGCGCAAGGAGGTCCTGCGCATAGGAAGGATAACGGAGTACTTCACCGGGGTCAGCGTCGACATCCCGTCGGTTGGTTGGCAACATTCGTGTTGGACGACCGCTCGTGGCCTGGCTGCCCCCTTGTACCTGGCTATTCAGTAACCGCTGCGACGCACCATAGATACATGGAGCTGCTTGCTATAAAGGGGAGTAACATTCTGTAGTCCTCGTGGTGATTGGTGTCATTATCTACCCAACCTCCTAATTATTTTCTGGTTTGTTCCCGACCTCAGAGTTTAACTCGGTGGGCTCTTAGGTCGTAAATATAGACCGTAGGATTGTACTGAACTACCTGTTGTACTAAGCTGTGCGTCCCTGTCTTTGAAAGACAGGGTCATTATTCGTATATTTTTAACTGGATCTCGTGATTCCGCCAAGTGAATTCTCTTGTAATAAGTGCTCATGCGAAATGTCTTAAAACTTTCCTTCAGAGCGGCCTTCATAACTGAAAAGCAATTTAAGTTTTGACATACTAACAGCCAACAATCACCAAGGCTTTAGTCAGCATAAGATTGCCAAAAGGGACGGGTTGGAATCCAGGCGCACCTTGCTACTGATTGAAATGAAAAGGTTGTTCGCTTTGAAGCAAGCCTTATCATTGTCATAATTGTTTCCTAATTTGTTTAACCTTCAAACATAGGTGCGCATCTCAACCTCGAACCTTTCGACATACAATTTGCAAATAAAAAAATAATTCACGTCATTTGTTTGAGTAACTGACACACTCTTGTCATCAATATTTCTTATATGTTTTCATGGGTTTGCAGTAGGGCATTTAACAATAGAAACTGTGTCGAGTGCGGTAGTAAACACAGCTGTTTCACCCGATAACGGGCTGGCGGCACGTCCGGGCCATTGTAATTATTGTCATTTTGTTCTTGTTCTGATTTCTCTTGTAAAAGCTTATTCACTTCACAAATTTGTTAATTTGAAACGAACATAATTTTATGATTATGTATTGTTAAATAAATAGGTTGTGTGAAAAGAAAGCTACATTGGCGAGTCCTCCCGTCCACATTTGCCTTAATACCAGTAGATACCACGTATCAGCGAGGAACAGGCAGGTCACGGATTGCAAGCAAATGAGATTGGAGGGAGCGCACACCCTTACTGTTTATCACATGACGTATGTAATGTAGTTCAGTTTGAAGAGAGTCACACTTTTCGAGACGATACTTGAGTCCTGCTTCTGGTGTACGACCTGAGAAAACAATATCGTCAAGTGAACTAAACGGCACTTTTTCAGTCAGCTGTTCCAAGTAACGTTGAAAAATGGCGAGTGCGGAAGGATTGCCGAAGGGCAAACGCAAATACTTGAACAGTCCTAAGTGTGTATTTACAACAAACACTTCCTATGATTCTTCATCCAATGGAATTTGCAAATAGGCATCACGCAGATCTATCTTAGAAAAGTAACGTCCTGCACCAAACCTGTCCATGAGTTCCTCAGGGCGAGGTAAGGAATAAGTGTCAACTACTGTAGACTTGACCGTAGCCTTTGAATGGTCTCTATTGGATTCCTTTCATTTTAATTTCTTAAATCTGTTGTCATTTACGGCATAAATTCCACTTCTAAATTTACTGTGGTGTTTCTGACTCTATCTGGGAGGAGACTCAGCAGTGGAACGTGTTACCACTACACTTTAAAACACAGTTAATATGTAATTCATGTCACACAGTCTCATATGGAACCTACATGCGCTTTCTTTTATATAGTGTATATGATAAGATACTGTCATCTCCCTTCTCTTCTGTGTGAAAGGATGAATGAGCAAATATATTTCTAGTTGCGTGTTTGATGGTAGAAGACAAGCCTGTCTGCTAGAGAACAGTAGGACCAAAGTCGGAGCAGGTAGTACGCTTTCTAAAAGCAAAGAGGTTTCTATTCTTGGTATGGTCCTGTCCGTCCCTTGTCATGTTGGTATAGGAAGCTGCCTCCCTGGTCACTTCCGTTTGTATCTGAAACACCCTCGGTAGGGGCCCACACCAGTCAGTCTGTGGCGAGCGTCTGAAGTGGTAAGATCTCCGGCTAAGCGCGTCTCTGCTAAGTCCGTAGGACAATGGGTTTCTAAGTTCAGCCTAACTGAAAATTTTATCACATTTACTTCAGGTTTAGATCCAAAATATCTTATGTTATCTTAAATTGCAACGCAGTGTAATTCGAGAGTTAAGTTCAGAATGTCTTCCAGTAGTTGCTTTGTCACTACTTTGTGAGTAAAGTGGAACCATGTGTTGATGATCCGTAACTCTAATTAAGATCATCAATCTTAAATGCGAATGTGCGTGAGATTATAACATCTCGTCTTGACAATATTTTGCAATATAGCAACTTTTCTTTATGTTCAACGAATGTGGGGTGTACTTTGTGAGACCAGTACCACGTGCTTATACAGTTGTTTGACCCATCAGGTTAATAGTAAGACGATTGTAACCAGTTCGAGGTTTTTCTTTTGTAAATTTCGTTTCGATGTAATTTATTTTAATTACCAAAATTATTGTGGAGTTACACTCTTTGTGTAAATCAAGTTGACCACGTGAAGCATGTGGTGTAATCATCAAAGTAGCCCTCAGCTATTCTTTTCGGTAAGATTTCACAGAGAGTTAGTATTAATTTAGTATACCAGTGTGTGGTAATTTCATGACGGACAGGATTGCGCTATGAACGTAACTTCTTTGGGTGAAAATGGAATCGGTTGGTTGTGGTTAATTTCCTCTTGCATATGTTTCAACGTTCTTCGTGTGTTATTTTATGAATGCAGTGTTGTATGCAGTCTCCCAATCTTGGCTTCATATTTGATGTGTTCCGTAAGATTACAAACTCACATTTTCACAATCCTAAATAAGGCACCAGTTTAGTTATGAATCAAGTTTAATCTGCTGAAATTTTAACGCAACAATGATCAATGTTAAAATAAATTTCCAAATATAAACTGATTTATTTCTTTTTATTTCAATTCTCTTATATAATCATCAGTTGTCGTAAGATGACTATTAAAAGATTATAATTAATGTTAGTCTGGTTGGGAATTTGGTAAGCTAGACTGGATACCTGGTGAAACAGTTGCTCAGTAATGCAAGATTAACTTCCCCAGATAGCTCACAGCTTTTAACCCGCTTTTATTGTCTTGAATATCAGCACCGCTTTCAGAACAACTTAATGCATCAACTTTACAACTTGAACTCAACACAAAACCGAATGCAACCAGAAGGCCTAGGCAACAAAACGAGAGTACCTGCCCAATGACTAGCTTGAATGGGAGCAATTACACAATTATCTTGCAATTCTTTCAATTCACTGGCTACATCGTCTCTTAAAGCAATTGAAACGGGATGGGCCCGAAAGAAACATAACTGTGAGCCGCGTGGGGTATCTTCTCGTGGTCTGAGGCGCCTTGTCACGGTCTGTGCGGTCGGAGGTTCGAGTCCTCCCTCGGGAATGGGTGTGTGTTTGTTTGTGTTGTTCATAGAGTAAGTTTAAGTTAGATTAATTAGTGTGTTGGCTTAGGGACCGATGACCTTAGCAGTTTGGTCCCATAAATCACACCACAAATTTCTAAGCTAGTGACGCCGGCCGCGGTGGTCTCGCGGTTCTAGGCGCGCAGTCCGGAACCGTGGGACTGCTACGGTCGCAGGTTCGAATCCTGCCTCGGGCATGGATGTGTGTGATGTCCTTAGGTTAGTTAGGTTTAAGTAGTTCTAAGTTCTAGGGGACTGATGACCTTAGAAGTTAAGTCCCATAGTGCTCAGAGCCATTTTTAATAGCGAGCAGAACATCTAGAGCAAGACTTCACTAACCTCACAGCTCTGTTTACATGTCGACGTGGCGGTCCGTGCGGCTGTGTACGCGCTCGCTGTTACGGCCTACTTGGGGCGGTCGCGAGCAAGGGGGACTGAACCCGACAAACCGGGGCCTGGTCAAACTCATCTGCCGCTATGGTACCCGAATCATATTGCTCTAACATTTTCAATACTTGCGAAAGTGATGGATCAGAATACTTTAGGATCTGTTCGCGTATTCTACTGTCAGCGACATTGAATGTTATTCCATTCCGTATCATTAAATCACTGTAAAAGTCGCCAGAACTACATTTCAATTTACACTTCCTAGTCATGCCCGTTAACTCTGTGTACCACTGGCGGTACGTCTGTTCCGGCTTTTTCTGCAAGCGAAGAAACTGATATCTAGCTGCAGCCAGTAGAACTTTCTGGTCATAATATTGAGTTAATGCAGCGATTAGTTGGTCATAGTCTCACAGAGTGGCCGCATGGTTAGAGGCGCCATGTCACTGATTGCGCGGCCAATCCTGCAGGAGGTTCGAGTCCTCCATGGGGCATGTGTGTGTGTCTGTGTGTGTGTGTGTGTGTGTTGTTCTTAACATAAGTTAGTTTTAGTAGTGTGTAAGTCTAGGGACCGATGACCTCAGCAGTTCACACACATTTGAACATTGTGAGTTGGTTATAGCTGAGTTCGTCGGGTTGGGAATAGCTACTATATTAACCAGAACACTGGGGACCCCGCAACTTTAAAATACCTTGAACACGATGAACTTCGCAATATCCTTGGAACTAAGTGAGATACCCAGTCCATTCCTTTTCTGAGTCGTTAAATTGCCGGAACGGTGGTATGCTATTGGCCGGCACTTTTTGTGTTGTTGGTTAGTTGGCCGACGCAGCTTGTGCAGCCAGTATTTGTTGTACCGTCGTCAGCAAAGCAGCAATTTGTTGGTTCTGTAAATGAAGAGCTTGGGTTAGATCCATCACACTGGCCTTCTGAGGTTGAGGTACGGGGGCAGGGGATGGAGGGGGCGGGGGAGCCACGGTTTACACAAATACGCTATAGCAAAAAAGCAAGCCAAGCCTCTCAAAAGAGAAATTTTATTAGTTATGCTGCACCCTTCTTGGAATACATGCATGAACACAACAACAAATTAGCGAAGTGATCACCCCTGCAAGCTAAAACAAGAGAAGCAGGCAAAATCTTGGCCAAGAAGATTAACTTCGATCAGCACTGAACTATCCTATTCTGTCGCCACTGTTGTGTCCTCTTCGCCACTGAAGAGTCTTCTACCATAGGGGACAAAGGAGAGGGTGTTGTTTGGTGGTCAGTATCCTCTTTCTACAACACAACTGCACACATGTATTAACAGAGTTCTTTATTTACACGAACAGGAAGCTACTTATCATCTTAAGAGAGTCGATGTGTTGTGGTACAAGCTCTTCGGTAATAGTCCACATTAGCCTCACTGCTGGTGAAGTGAAAGTCCCACTATGCGATGAATGACACTCCCCAACTGGAGTGCGAGTTTGTGCGCCAGTGACTGAGTGCCTAACCTAGTGCTTGGGATAGTGGCTGAGACTGAGTCTCCTGGTCAGCGGCGGAGGTCTAGATACTTGCAGTGGAGATGGCGTTGGCGGTGTGTTGCTTGCGAGTCTGTCTTTGACCTCTCTCCTGATAGGGGCACTCGATCCAGCGCCTACCATCGATCTTCTTGCTAAATCTTTGCCAACCGGTGTGCTGGCGACAGCTTATGCCAGCACATACAGCATCAGTTTCAACTGTCAATCCTGTTAGCTAACATAAATCCAAGAGAATATACACAACCTCCACATGTAAAAAAACAATTTCACATGATTGTAGTACATCTATATGAATAAAAATCAGTTTCTGCATGTATGAAAGTTCATCACTTCAGAATGGCTCAAGGAATTTGGCTGATCGTATGTTGTTGTGTTTGTAATTGTCAGAACAAGGTTTGTATGAAAGAAAATGTTTGGAAAATCCACAGGAAGAGTCGGAAATGAAAATCTCAGTCCAAGAAATGTGAGAGTTGGTTTGACAGTTCTCTGTCACAAGTTCTAATTTTAAAAATAGTATCGTTCGGTTTCACAGTTCTGTTGATGCATGTGCACATAAAACAACAAATCCCCATTCAGTAATGATTTTTGCGAAAAAGAATACAATTGAAACCGTTATTTCACTGTGATATCGGTAGTATCATATCTTTGGTGTGTTGCAAAGATTGAATTGATGCCAGTTCGTGGTAATTTGGTGTATATCAAACATTCCATTGATTTTAGATGGTTATTTATGTCTTTTGAAAGAATGCCACCAGTGAGGCATAAAATTTCGTCGGTGTAGGCCCAAAGCAGGCCTCCTACATGATCATCGATTCAGTGAGACTGAGCAAGCGTGTATACAGCGTTTGGAGGCAAACCGTATAAGAATTCCCGAGAGCGATTCATTATGACTTCGGTACACATTTTATTAATTGGTAAATAATTAAAACTTATGTAAGTAAATGAATATTGAAATCCACCCCGAAATACCCTAATTTTATGGAGAAGCTCGATAAGAAAATGTGCTCATAAGAAAAAAAAATTGTTTGGAAAAATAACGTACTCACCGGTAAATTACGTGAAACCATGTTGTGCAATCGGCGGAAAGCATAGCGTGCGATGTATAGAATCTGGAGGGGACGCTAAAGCAGCGTCGTTAACATCACTCCGAACAGAGAGGGTAGGGCGTAGGGCGCGAGGGCGGTCAACCGTGAAAGATTTGAGAGTTCAGCAGAAATATTGAAGTATCTAACAGTTTTAATGTAATACTGGGCACATAAGTTTTCTGTGACTTTTGAATCAGAACATTATCGAATAAGTTTCATAACAAAGTGTTGAACAGAATGAAATAATGTGGTGCGCTCAATGATAAGGTGTCAAAAACAAATTGGAAATAATGAGTGATAACTCAAAAGAAATAATTATAGACTTATTATTTCATTTAATCACTTATTGACGAATCAAAGTGAAGGAAACTTGCGCAAACAATTATTTAAAAAGTAGCTCATAACGTTCAAAACCAGAAAGAAACAAAAATAAATACGTTCTACTTGGCTATCCATGTCCGGATATTAACAGACAGAAATCGTGTAAATGATTATACCGAAACGGTACGTTATTTATGGTGTCCAATGACAGGATAACGTACGTTACAACATGACTTACTGTCTGAAAAAACGCTGTTGTGCTAATGCATCTACAACACTCTTCAGGACGCAGAGCGAAGAGAGAGACACTTGAAAATAACAGAACGAGTGTAAAGTCGAATCCACAAATTTCAGGGTCGCTGGGCTCACTGGCTCACGGCTGGAGATGGTGGTCTTGAGTTATAAACTACTGGCCATTAAAATTGCTACACCACGAAGATGACGTGCTACAGACGGGAAATTTAACCGACAGGAAGAAGATGCCGTGATATGCAAATGATTAGCTTTTCAGAGCATTCACACAAGGTTGTCGCCGGTGGTGACACCTACAACGTGCAGACATGAGGAAAGTTTCCAACCGATTTCTGCCGGCCGAGGTGGCCGAGCGGTTCTAGGCGCTACAGTCTGGAACCGCGCGGCCGCTACGGTCGCAGGTTCGAATCCTGCCTCGGGCATGGATGTGTGTGATGTCCTTAGGTTAGTTAGGTTTAAGTAGATCTAAGTTCTAGGGGACTGATGACATCAGTAGTTCAGTCCCATAGTGCTCAGAGCCATTTTGAAACCAACCGATTTCTCATACACAAACAGTAGTTGACCGGCGTTGCCTGGTGAAACGTTGTTCTGATGCCTCGTGTAAGGAGGAGAAATGCGTACCATCACGTTTCCGACTTTGATAAACGTCGGATTTTAGCCTAACGCGTTTGCGGTTTATCGTATAGCGACATTGCTGCTCGCGTTGGTCGAGATCCAATGACTGTTAGCAGAATATGGAATCGGTGGGTTCAGGAGGGTAATACGGAACGCCGTGCTGGATCCCAACGGCCTCGTATCACTAGCAGTCGACATGACAGGCACCTTATCCGCATGGCTGTAACGGATCGTGCAGCCATGTCTCGATCCCTGAGTCAACAGATGGGGACGTTTGCAAGACAAAAACCATCTGCACGAACAGTTTGACGACGTTTGCAGCAGCATGGACTATCAGCTCGGAGACCGTGGCTGCGGTTACCCTTGACGCTGCATCACAGACAGGAGCTCCTGCGATGGTGTACTCAACGACGAAACTGAGTGCGTGAATGGTAAAACGTCCTTTTTTGGGATGAATCCAGGTTCTGTTTACAGGATCATGATGGTCGCATCCGTGTTTGGCGACATCGCGGTGGACTCACATTGGAAGCGTGTATTCGTCATCGCCATACTGGCGTATCACCCGGCGTGATGATATGGCGTGCCATTGGTTACACGTCTCGGTCACCTCTTGTTCGCATTGACGGTACTTTGAACAGTGTACGTTACATTTCAGATGCGTTACGACCCGTGGCTCTACCCTTCATTCGATCCCTGAGAACCCTACATTTCAGCAGGATGATGCACGATCGCATGTTGCAGGTCCTGTACGGGCGTTTCTGGATACAGAAAATGTTCGACTGCTGCCCTGGCCAGCACATTCTCCAGATCTCTCACCAATTGAAAACGTCTGTTCAATGGTGGTCGAGCAACTGGCTCTCACAATACGCCAGTCACTACTCTTGATAAACTGTGGTATCGTGTTGAAGCTGCATGGGCGGTTGTACCTGTACACGCCATCCAAGCTCTGTTTGACTCAATGCCCAGGCGTATCAAGGCCGTTATTACGGCCAGAGGTGATTTTTCTGGGTACTGATTTCTCTGGATCTATACACCCAAATTGCGTGAAAAAGTAATCACATGTCAGTTCTAGTATAATATATTTGTCCAATGAATACCCGTTTACCTTCTGCATTTCTTCTTGGTGTAGCAATTTTAATGGTCAGTACTTTTCAAAATTACGAGACCCCACGTCTTTAACTTAAAGGAACCTTCCACTACAAGGCAGAGGTATACTACACTGATCAGCATCGGCATTCTTTTTGAGTAGTATTCTTCATGAAGCGAAATTTTTCGACAAAATTAACTTGGTTGACCCCTGAGGAGCCGAAAGTAATTGCAAGCCTTATTCTGTACTTCCTTATCTTCCTTTCCTCTTCGCAAGTAGCGGTCAAGTCGCACCTGCGACTGAGCCAGCACGATTGAGAAAAAAACAGAAACAAGTGTTATCTAAAAATTCTAATTTTTTCCGTGTACTAATTATCTGTATTTTTCTTCATGATCGAAGAACTGTTGCGGGTATTGTTACATGAACATGATAAACAAATGACACTGGAGAATGGATATGAATGAGCACCTCTGATATTAAAATAATATGGTTTAAGCAATCTCGAGAAGTTATTAGAATTAACAGATGCCGAAGCAGTACAGAAATATTTCAGGTAAGAGAAAAATTACTATTGTGCATCATTGCTTGAAGTATTTGGTGCTTTTATTTTCAGACTATCTACTATATTATTCCTTTTGTCTTAGATAGCTACACACTTTAACATTACACTGCTTACAGTCAACAGATGGAAACACATCCACGCATATCCGAAGGGACATTGTATCGTTGTTCTTAACAACTGGCACTGCAATATTGTATGTATCTACCGATACTAGGCAGTGACTGTGAATTAAAATGTCCTTCCCTGCACGGGAATTACATAATGTGTGTACGAGTACAGGTTGTGACTTAGGAACGACGACATATGAAAGTTAGAGTGTGGATATGAATCATGTACGGATAGCCAAAGCGATTAAGGCGACCATTGTCCTAAACCGGGAAATCCCGTTTCGAGTCCCAGTCCGGCACAAATTTTCATTGTCATTTCCTGATACAGCTGACGGTTGTTCGTATTCGCATCTGTGAATACATTTCATGCACTTGTAAAATGAGCCGTGGGCTTGCCTTGAGTTAAAGGTATTGTAGCGGAACTCACCGCGGGACTCTTATTCAGCAGTCAAATATACGCGCGATTCCGCATTTACCAAAATAAATTGAATAGTATGGCTCTGAGCACTATGGGACTCAACTTCTGAGGTCATTAGTCCCCTAGAACTTAGAACTAGTTAAACCTAACTAACCTAAGGACATCACAAACATCCATGCCCGAGGCAGGATTCGAACCTGCGACCGTAGCAGTCTTGCGGTTCCAGACTGCAGCGCCTTTAACCGCACGGCCACTTTGGCCGGCAAATTGAATAGTACAAAATATTAAAATACTGTATATACCCATGTGAACTGATTGATACACGACTGTTACAGAATGATTATGGTCCATCGCTATAGAATAACATAATTTTAGACATGACCGAGCTTCAGAACTTTGCCTGTATACTAGGGAAAGTTCAAGTCTGTATTTAATTCAAGTCAAATAAAAATAAAAGGTGTACAAAACTTATAATATCTAGAGTATAAAAGAAATTTCTGTTACTTTTGTTACAAAAATATATTTTGTGTTTGATGTACATTTATGTGTGTATCTTTTTCGTGTCTGTGGCGTATTGGTACAGCATTTCCTAAGAAACTAATGTTACACTACGCTTGTTGCAGGAAACGTGGTACGACTGTACTGTAGAGTGTTAATAAGCAGATATGGAGACGGGAGATGAGAAAGCTGAACTGCGCTCGCGGACTTACGGCGTAACAAATGGAACAGCCGTGCCAGCCAGCGTCTGACGACCGCTCGACGTCACCACCGCCCTGCGTGACGTCACACCAGCCACCCTGTGTGACCCGCAGCGCAGTTAGCTGCGCGCAGCTCTCTGAAAGTACTCACCGTCCCCCCAGTCTATAGTCCAAACAACACCGGTCAAACATCATGCTAACGCAACGAGTATTTACCTCCTAGTGCTAGTAATAAAACTGAAAATTTTCCAAAGCACAAATTATTAACTACTAAAACAAAGCGAAAATGATTGATATATATGAAATATTGTAATCCTGTCTGAATGTGATAGTACGAAAAGACGCTTATCTTAAAACTATTTAATGAACTGCTTTGCTTGGGTAGCTCAGATAGCCGGCACGGTAGCTCAGCCCTCTGCAATAAAAGAACTGAGTTAGGATCAACGGTAAACTAGAACAAGCGTCATGGGACGTCCGCCGCAAACAAATAAAATGAACAACAACGGACAAAATGACGTCAACAACAACAAAAAAGACGGTAGAGCACTTACTCGTGAAAGGCAAAGGACCCGAGTTCGAGTCTCGGTCCGGCACATCGTTTTAATCTGCCAGGAAGTTTCAATTGCAAATGTGTTTGTAAATCACCTTCATACAATTTAAAAAATGTGTATATTATGATTTCTCAAAAAAAAAAGTTAAAATGTGTGTGAAATCTTATGGGACTTAACTGCTAAGGACATCAGTCCCTAAACTTACACACTACTTAACCTAAATAATCCTAAGGACAACACACACACCCATGCCCGAGGGAGGACTCGAACCTCCGCCGGGACCAGCCGCTATGATTTCTCATGTATGTTAATATTGTAATCATTACTTGAATGATTCCTTACAGTAATTATCTAGTCATTCAAGGGTACAAATGTAGGACTCCACACTCAGTGTTTTTTTCCGTCTTCTGTATGTAAAGTTTAAAATGTATGTCATGAGAAAGAGGACCAAAGGGTCCGCCAGTGATAGTTAACTTACTGTAATAAGATCGCTTATAAAAAAAGGCGCAGCCTTCGTTGTTTTTCTGCGAACAGCGAGGAAAAGCCTTGCTTCCGCCATATTTCTTGTTCCCGCTACAGCCTGGGCCATTGTCAGCTGACGCGAATGGGTCGGATGTTGTTGCTCGAAAATACAGCAGAAATATTAGCCCCAATTAAAAAATAATGCGAGCGGTCTAAGGCGCTGCAGTCACGGACTGTGCGGCTGGTCCCGGCGGAGGCTCGAGTCCTCCCTCGGGCATGGGTGTGTGTGTTTGTCCTCAGGGTAATTTAGGTTAAGTAGTGTGTAAGCAGTCAAGTCCCATAAGATTTCACACACATTTGAACATTTTGAACAAAAAATAATGTGACTAAGGATTTCTGTACATGAAACATACGAGAGGCATCTGTACCAAGTATTTCACAGTTTGTATCCTCAGCTACGAAGATCAGCACGCAAATATTTCGAATACAAAGTGATCAGAAGATTTACTTTCAACTATCTGATCAAGAGATTAATGAACAGGCTTTCAGCTTTGACCACCAACTTTCAGCAGCCAATAATGATTGGCGAAAGCCTGACAATTCCATTAAGATAAGCTATTTAGTCAAATTATAAATAAACTGTGTGCTGTGTATGTACTTTAAACGTGTAATGTGACTGGCGATAGACCTTTTTTGTGATTCCGTGAAACTTTTTTATTACAAATAAGCACTGGCGTAATTTGTTTTGTGTAAAGTTATGCCAATAACAATTTTCTACGCGTTCTTAGCCGCAGTACACGAATCTGATAGTGACACAGCAAAAAATGAATATTGGTTTTGCTAAATTGAATAATAGGAACATGTGGTCTGGAACTGAAAGAAATTATTTCAGGTAACTAACCCCAATTTATTTACAAATACACTTCTATATATCTAAAGCTGTTTGTAAACACTTTTTTAAAGTTCTTGTTAGTTCAGCCCTTATTCATTTCGAGATGCTAAAACAGAGGTGGTAAATATTGTGGTAGAAATACCCAGAGCTCTGTGATTACTATACCAGTCGTCGGAAGGCCGACGGTTCAATCCCGCGTCCGACCATCCTGATACAGGCTTTCCGTGATTTCTCTAAATCGCTGCAGGCAAATACCGTGATGGTTCCTTTGAAATGGCGCGGCCGGCTTCCTTCCCCGTACTTCCCTAATCCGGTGAGGCCGATGGCCTCGCTGTGTGGTCTCCTCCCCCAAACAACCCAACCTAACCAGACGTCAGGTATGTCCCAACCAGCAAAACAGCACTTTTCCAATACTGCATAGGAAATTCTGAACAAACGTCAGTTTCCACACTACGTTGACACAGTAACAGACGAAAAATATAGGTCTGCAGTGATTTCTGTAAGAATGTATGGAAGAGGCACTGATGCTGGAGTATGTAATACTGCAACCCATGCCTGACATGGAATTGTTCTGTAAATATTTGGCAGCTGAAATACTTAAGGTAAGTGGTTACGACACTGTGTAACTCATCTCAACAGAGTGTTCACTTACATTTGATTCAAAACCAGAAATACTTGATTCATTTGGACTTAATCAGATGATATAACACTCTAACAGCTGACACACTGCTATTTGGTGACACATGTATTTGCTCTTGAAGTACTAAACTTTTAGCGGAGATGGAAAAATTACTCAAACAGAATCATATTACTCTTTTATGTAGTTTGCTCTATCTATACACTGCATCTCAAAGTATATTTGTGATGTCTTACCAAAGTACTTTATCTTGAAATCCTTACACATGCATCCCAGTACGTCAGTCACACTAAATTCGTAATTAAACACACTGAAAGACCAAGAATTTTTGCTGATATTTGATAGTTGGAGACATAATTTACCAGCAGTCAATGTTAATGTCAAGTTAAGTGTTTCAATTAACCTAAATAGTCGTCGAGACCAAACAGTTTTCTTCTACCCCGCTCACGTGCAGTGCTAAGACTTTCTCAAGCAGACCACTACTTGCTGGCATCGCTGCACATCGACTTACCTATCATGTATCACAAAAATCCAACATGTGGCATGACAGCAAACTTCTGTGAAATCTTTGTAACATTAATTTCACAAAATTTCATAAATGCAAATAATAATAAAATGGGCTGTCGACATGTGTTAGAGATAAATCCTGGCAATTTGGAACCAAATGCACACATCAACGGGAAAAACTGTAGCGGTAGTAACCACCTACAACCTTGAACTGTGGTAACTGCACGGTAGAGAGTAGGATATGGTTATAGAAAATAAACTTCTTTCTACTATTTTTTTTACTGGATTTAAAATAAGATTGCACTTATCTACCCCACTGCATCTAATTTGTCGAGTGGATCTATCTGCTCCATATCAGGCAATAGAGAATGCATAAACTTCGTGTCTTCTCTCAAGTTTCCCTATTTATTTATTTATTTATTTTTTTGCGCTCTACTTCAAAGAGCTCCTTATCATAGCTAGAATTAGCTCATTTTCTTTTCTTCTTTGCTTGCTAAGCAAGTGTTGGCGCTGGCAGTGGTGGTGTGCCATCCAGAGGCAATCTCCTTGCTTTCAACACAAATGAGAAATGTGACTATGAGTACACTACCAGCGAAATCTATTTCTGACACTTCAGTGTGAATGTTGTCTCCATTTGATGATTGCGCTAATGCACTTTCAATAACATACTTGAGTAACTTCCCCTGAATGTCACAACATCATTCAAGAAAATTAAAGAGTCGGCTTAGCTCCATTTGCTACTCCTCACAGTTGCTGCATCACCTTATGTAAACGCGAAGCTTTTCTTCAGTTCCCTTCGAAACGTACCCCTTAATGTCTTGGCATCGTTCTCTGAAAACAGATAAGTGGGTCTGTAATCAAAATTTCCCATTTAACTTTTAAATTATACTTTTCCTTAAATAAATTATATGACCGATTAGGAAAGGTAAAGGCGCCAGAGAGAGAGAGTTCTGGAGTTGCGCTTGATAATGGAAGCAAGACAAGAAAAATCAAGACAGGCTCATAGAATTTTTCAACCCACACACAAGTGTTCGACAGTCTAAAGTGGCGCAAAATGTTCGAAATTCTGAGATAAATAAGAGTAAGTACAGGGCAAGACGAATGATACACAATGTGCATAAAAAACAAGAGGGAAAGATAAGAGAGAAGACGAAGAACGAAGTGCTCGGATTAAAAAGGGTGTAAGACAGCGATGTAGTCTTTCGCCCCCTCTGTTCAGTCTATGCATCGAAGAAGCAACAATGGAAATAAAAGTGGGATTAAAATTCAAAATGAAAGGATAACAATGATAAGATTTGCTGCTGACATTGCTATTCTCAGTAAAAGTGAAGAAGGACAAAATGATCTGTTGAATGAAATGAACAGTCTAATAAGTACAGAATACAGATTGAGAGTAAACCGAAGAAACACGAAATTAATAAGAAGTGACAGACATGAGAAAACCGAAAAACGTAGCATTGAGATTAGTGATCATGAAGTAGACGAAGTTAAGCAATTCTGATGCCTTAAAAGCAAAATGCCGACCTGTGTGGCCGAGCGGTTCTAGGCGCTACAGTCTGGAACCGCGCGACCGCTACGGTCGCAGGTTCGAATCCTGCCTCGGGTATGGATGTGTGTGATGTCCTTAGGTTAGTTAGGTTTAAGTAGTTCTAAGTTCTAGGGGACTGATGACCTCACAAGTTAAGTCCCATGTGCTCAGAGCCATTTGAACGATTTTTTGAACCATTTGGAAAAGCAAAATAATCCATGACGGACGGAGCAAGGAGAACATAAAAAGAGATTAGCACAGGCAAAGAGAGCTTTCCTGCCCAATAAAAATTTACTGGTATCAAACATAGGCCTTAATTTGAGAAATAAATTTCTGAGAATGCACGTTCTCTGCACAGCACTGTATGATAGTGAGGCAAAAAGGAATCGAATCGCTCAAATGATTCAAATGGCTCTGAGATCTATGGGACTTAACATCTGACATCATCAGTCCCCCAGAACTTAGAACTACTTAAACCTAACTAACCTAAGGACATCACACACATCCATGCCCGAGGCAGGATTCGAACCTGCGACCGTAGCGGTTGCGCGGTTCCAGATTGTAGCGCCTAGAACCGCTCGGCCACTCTGGCCGGCTAAGATTCCTCAATGACCATCAAAAGCCGAAGTGCCAGACTTTCAAATGTGTACAATTAAAGATACGAAAAGAGGTTCCGCGAAAAATCCCTTTCCGTTGTAATTTTCACTTCAACAAATGTCTTTGGAAGAAATTGCAAGATATAGAATTAACGAAGGAATACGGGAATGGAGAGGAAGCCCGTTTGTTTTGCTGCATGTGTGCTGCAGTAGCACCAAAAAGTGTTGATGGAGTGTGAATGGTAACTGTGGAAGATATACCCACAGATTATATGCTCAACCAACCAATGAAAACTACTGGTATACAAATTGAAACGTGGACTGTTTTTAACAAGCGTCAAAGGACCACGAATCTGTCGAAGGCTGGCATAGAAAACTAAATACCTGAACAAATCACGCTACGTTTAAAATAACAAAGATTCCATTGGCCTGCCTATTCAAAAAAAAAAAAAAGAAAACCTACACAGATCTTGAAAAAGGTTAACAGACATTATAAAAATATGTAACGACTCGGGGGTTCAAGATGTCTAAAAGCTCTGACTTTCCTGTCAAAAAAATTGAGTGACAAATTAAAATTCATAAAATAAGTAAAGAAGTTTAATCGAAACTAAAATTCGTGAAACAAGACAAGTTTAATCATTTGTTACAGTAATTTTGTAGAAAATAAGATAACAATAAAAAATATTAAACTTGCTTATGTACTGCATGTTCAACATAGATACACTTGGAATTATTGAAATTCGATGGGAGAAGGATGAAGACTTCTGGTCAGGTAAATACGGGGTTATAAATACAAAATCAAACAGAGGTAAAGCAGAAACAGGTTTAATAATGAATAAGAAAACAGGAATGCGGGTAAATTACTATGAACGGCATAGTGAACTCCTGATTGTAGCCAAGATAGACTCAAAGGCAACACCTACACAGTAGACCAACTTTATATTCCAACTAGCTTGCTGATAATGAGGAGATTGAAGAAATGGATGATGAGATAAGGGAAATTATTCAGATAGTGAAAGGGGATGAAAATTTCATTATGATGGGGGACTGTAATTCGATAGTAGGAAAAGGAGGAAAAATTGTAAGTGAATATGGACTGGGGAATGGAATGAAAGTGGAAGCCACCTCGTACAATTTTGCACAGAATATAATTTAATCATCGCTAACACTTGGTTTAAAAATCATTAAAGAAGGTCGTATACATGAGATAGGTCTGGATGTACCGGAAAGTTTTAGACTGATTCTGTAACGGTAAAAAAAAAAGATTTCGGAATCAGATTTTACATTGTAAGACATTTCTGAGAACAGGTGTAGACACCGACCACGATTTATTTGTTATCAATTGTAGATAATAATTACAGAAATTGCAAAAAGATAGGAAATTAAGGAGATGAGACCTGGATAAGCAGAAAGAACCAGAGTCTGTTGAGAGTTTCACAGGGAGCAATAGGTAACGATTGATTAGGACAGAGGAAAGGAATTCGATAGGAGACGAATGACTAATTTTCGGAGATGAAATGGTGAAGGCAGTAAAGAAACAAATAGGTAAAAAGACAAGCCCTAGTAGAAATACTTGGATAACACAAGAGACATTGGATTTAATTGATAACAGGATGAAAATTACAGTGCAGCAAATGAATCAGGTGAAAGAGAATACAAACGTCAAAAAAAGAGATTGACGGTAAGAGCAAAGTTGTTTAGCAGGAATGGTTAAAGAACAAATGCAAGGATTTAGAAGCATATTTCACTGGTGGAAAACTAAAGGGGCCTTTGGAGAATGGAGAAGCAGCTCTATGAATGTAACGAGCCCAAATGGAAAACCAGTACTAAGCAAAGAAAGGAAAACTGAAACGTGGAAGGAGAATGAAGAGGATCTGTACAAGGGAGATGAACTTGAAGGCAATATTATAGAAATGGAAGAGAATGTAGTTGAAGATGAGGTAGGAGATACGATACTGCGAGAAGAATTTCTCACAGCACTGAAAGACGTAAGTCGAAAAAAGGCCCCTGAAGTAGAAGACATTCCATCACAACTACTAATATCCCATATCGTTTGGAGAGCCAGCCATGATGAAACTCGTCCGTCTGGTGTGCAAGATGTTTGAGACAGGAAAAATACCCTCAGACTTCAAGTAGAATCTAATAATTCCAATCTCAAAGAAAGTAGTTGTTGACAGGTGAAAAATTTACCGACGTATCAGTTTAATAAGTCATGGCTGAAAAGTACTAACATGAGTTCTTTACAGAAGAATGAAAGAACCGGTAGAAGCCGACCTCGGACAAGATCAGTTTGGACTCCAAAGAAACTTAGGGACAGCGGGGCAATATTGACCCTACCACTTATCGTAGACAATAGGCCAAAGAAAGGCACATTCTCATTTATAGCATTTGTAGACAGTTTTTAACACTGTTGACTGGAAATTCTGAAGGTAGCATGGGTAAAACACAGGGAGCGAAGGCTATTTACATCTTGTACACAGACCACACGGCAGTTATAAAGAGTCGAGGGGCATGAAACGAAAACAGTGGTTGAGAAGACAGTGAAACAGGCTTGTAGTCTATAGCCATTGTTATTCAGTCCGTACACTGAGCAAGCGTTAAAGGAAAGCAAAGAAATATTTGGATTAAGAATTGAAGTTTAGGGAGAAGAAACAAAAACCTTGAGGTTTGCCGATGACATTACAATTTTGTCAGAGAAGCAAAGGGTTTGGAAGAGTGGTTGAACGGAATGGACAGCGTCTGAAAACGAGGATAAAAGATGAGCACAAACAAAAGAAAAATAATGGTAATGGAATGCTGAGGGAATTAGATTAGGAAACGAGATACCGAAAGTAGTAGATAAGTTTTGCTATTTGGGCAGCAAAGTAACTGATAGTGGCCGAAGTAGAGAGGATACAAAATGTAGACTGGTACAGGAAAAATAGCGACTTCCTTTGAAGCTCGGAACAGCGACAGATAAAATATTCGTGGGCGGAAACAACACCCTGACAACACGGTCAGAAAGCCCATGACACGGAATAGACCATACGATGACACTCTTAAATCTAGTGTTGCCGTTGGACGCACCATTGTCGGCGAGATACTCCCTGCTGCAGCTATGGTCGCGCTGCTGACAGTCGGTGCTGGTGCAAGCGCCGTTGCTCTTCCGTGTGGATACTTGTCTTGCGGCAAACACGCCCATTTCCCGGCTCGAAACCTGCATATCTCACTCATCATACTCGTACATTCCTTGACAAAGTAAACGGCGCACCTAAAACGGGAGGAGGAAACGTAACGAAACTTCACGTTTTGAGAAGGCGTTTGATGTTATCGAAGCGAATATGAAACAGAATCAAATCTACAAAACATTTGGCAGTATGAGCCAGCTTATCAGTACGACGTTACACACCCCGTGACCTTGATTCAGCACTGATTCGGTTGGAAGGGGTGTCATAAAGAGTTTGTATCCTCTCCCGAAAAACTGGTCCACACTTGTTGTAGGCAGTTCTTGATATCCTGGATACAGCGTTGACCTCCGAGCTGATCCCACGCACGTTCTACTGGGGACAGATCTGGGATCACAGAAGAATCTCAACCTCATTCAGACTGTTTACAGGGACACGTACCATGTGTGGACAAGCATAGCCTTGCTGAAAAAGGAGGCACCACCATACTGTCACATAAGAGGTAACAAATGAGAACGCAGGATGTTTATGACGTACCGTTTATCATCGTTGTTCCCTCGATCACTACCAGTCGTGCCCTCAAGTCGTAACCAATGGGTCCCCAAATCATGACGCCGGAATTAACAATGGTGTGCCTCCTCAGAATATTGGAAGAATGATACCTGTCTTCAGGTAGCCACTACATCCGCCGACAATGATCATTTGGGGTAGTGCAAAAGTGCGAGTCATCGCTGAGCAAAATGTGACGCTATTCATCAGACATCCTATGCTTCCCGATCACGGCACCGCTCTAAACGTAGGCGTTTGTGTAGTGACGTTAACGGCAACCTGCGCATGATACGATAATTGTCTATTTCGGTTGCTGTTAGTCTCCGACCATTGGTACGAGGTGGCACTGAAAGTTCCAGGGAATTCTTTTCTCATATGGCAAGCGCAGGTGTGAAGGGGTTAGAATCTGCTTGGTCCACAACACGGTGATCCACCCTTGTAGTCGGCTGGAACCTTGATAACGAGCAGGCCCGCCCTTACGTTCTGACACTCTCACATTCGAATGCCCTGCAAATCTGGATATTGTTCGATTCGACCAGCCAGCCAAAAAGAGTCCCACAATGAAGCCCCTTTCAAATTGTAAGTGCTGATAACGTTGCCTCACACGTGTACGCTGTATCTCCGGGTTCTTCACAGTGATCGCTCAACATTTGGCGCTGTTCATAGCCCTTACATACTTTACCAAGCCTTGTAACAACACTAATGCACTCTGGTTGGCCGTTCAGTTTGTTACAGACAACTGGAACTCGAATATTTACATACTTGTCGATTCTCTGCACTTGTATGAAGTACAGTGACATCCGACTATGTCTTCTGGGTGCTGCACATTTTTTGTCAGGCAGTGTACATTTATAGTGTCACCAATTGATTCAAATGGTACAAATGGCTCTGAACACTGTGGGACTTAACATCTGAGGTCATCAGTCCCCCAGAACTTTGAACTACTTAAACCTAACTAACCTAAGTACATCACACACATCCATGCCCCAGGCAGGATTCGAACCTGCGACCGTAGCGGTCGCGCTGTTGCAGCATGAAGCGCCTAGAACCGCTCGGCCACCACGGCCGGCTGTCACCAATTGAGTAAGATACCTGTGGAGTTATATATACAAAAAAAACATAACTAATACAACGCTGGGCCAAACTTTTGATTCACGGTAATTTGTCACTTGAGGTGCTTCTGGTATTGAAGACAAAAGATCCACTACCGTATGTGTGACAGGATATAAACTACATTGTGTAATTTTGGTATACTGTCAAAAGGTGTAAAGTCACAACTGCATTACTGTATTTTCTTTCACTACAGTGTGCTGTCACACAGTTCCACAATGGTAATAGGTTTCGTTCATTTACAAAACGTCTTGCGACGTCTTGATAGTCGCAGAACAACACGACAGTTGCAGATAGTATACATACCATTACTGAAAGACATAATGACTAATGAATGCTTTGTATTGCACGTACAGCTCTCTCGTTGCTCTTATTACAAGACGTTCCGTAAATGAACAAGGCCTGTTATGACTGTGGAAAATGTGCGAGAGTCTACATCACCATACTGTAGTAGCTTCTTCATTGGCTGTGGTCATTGTGTGTTCTCCTTTTTGTTACTGACTTCGTCTTGTGGAATTGGAGAGCAGTTTATTTAATTTCCCACATGTCGCTCTGTGTGTCGTCCATAAATTTAAGTGCACTATAAACCCCACCAGGCTAGAGGGTGAGCTATGAATACCGGAAGTAAGGTTGGTAGGTAATTTAATTGTACTGAGGCGGGTGCCATCGTAACTACATAAACCAAGACAGAGCAGTACAGTGACGATGATGAGGTACATTGAAAGGTGTCAGTTCGTCTGTGTGTTGTCAAAGCCAACTCCTGATATGTCATGAGGATGATTATAATTCTTGCTATATCGCTTGTTTTTGTTCACCAGATTTCGATGTGTGGTTTACGTTCGCTATTACTATGACGGACCGGGTGACAGTAGATTGGCGGTACTGGGGAGATCCTACATTTCCATCACATGGAGTGCTGGACGAAACCATTTGCATATTGTGTGAGCTGCTATTCGGACTCGAAGTTGCTTCAGAAGGTACTGTTTTCTTTTCAGTACTTTACCCATCGTTAAGTTTGACACGGAAGTAAACATAGCGTTAGGCCTTCCTCCGCGTTTGTTGTTACCCTGGTTGGAGTCACCTTCCCGCGGAACGTACATTAATGATGACCTGTGGAGTACAGTAGTGTTCAATTATTGCGGTACGTTTGTCTTGGCGTGTCGTAGCCCGCAGCTCGTCGAACGCACATCGCCATAAGCTACGTTTTCCCAGCTGCGGGAATTTTCCGCAACGCGCTGCGTAAAACTCATGCGGGACGGCGCTCCCCAAGCGCACAACGCGAACACACCAAACCGTTCTCCTAGGATGCGAACAACGCACTGCCGTTGCGGTCTCTATCTGCGGCAAACGCTTGCGTGCTTCTGGAGCAGTTAGTACCGCACGTTGCAGCGATTTGCTTTGTTACAGGAGAATGTAACAGACAGCTCTACTCCGCTCGTACACAGACCCGCAGCAACATAAATCAAAAATACGAGGGCGGTTCAGAAAGTAACCTCCGATTGGTCACAGTGCGGGTTCTGGGGGGAGTAGCGACGCCATCTGTGCGTTCACGCACTCAACAGGTCAGTCGGCATCAAGCCGTGGTCGAGTGAACGTCGTACCTGCGCTAGTTTAGTTTTTGTGGCAGTTTGAAATGTGTGCTGCAATAGAAAACCCAGCAAAATGTGAAGTGCGTGCTGGCATAAGGTTTTTTTACAGCCAAAGGATATTCTGCAGCAGCTATTCATCGTGAGCTTTGTGCCGTGTACGGACCAAGAGTTATGAGTGAAGGAGTTGTCCGTGAATGGGTACGACGTTTATTTAAAAGTGGACGAGAAAACGTTGCACGATAACGCCCGTCCTCACTCTGCTCGCAGAACAACGGCCCTTCTTGAGTCCTTCAAGTGGGACGTTATCAACCATCCACCTTACAGCCCAGACCTGGCGCCAAGTGATTATCACCTCTTCATGCATTTGAATAAATGGCTCGGGTCACAGCGGTTTGATGACGACGAAGAGCTCAAAGATGCGGTCACAGGCTGGCTCCAGGCACAAGCGGGTGATTTTTATGCAGAAGGAATTTCAAAGCTTGTGAAGAGATACGATAAGTGCCTCAATCGCTATGGAGACTATGTAGAAAAATAGTGCAAAGATGTAGTTGTAAGATGTATATATTAAAATATTTTTATTTAACTTGGTGTATTTTTTTAAATCAACCGGAGGTTACTTTCTGAACGGCCCTCGTAAATCCCTCATGAGCAAAAGTTTACAGTAGGAACACGATCAGGAAATACATGACAGACACACTTTTTCGAAATTTATCAACAAGCTATTGGATCCTGAAATTGAGGACGAAGCCGCGAAAAAATTTAGACCAGAGTCAAAAAACAAATCTGCGACACAGTGAAGCATTTGGCAACCATAAACCGGAGATATCAACTACACGACAACAACTCGGCGTCTCGGTACGAAAACTGCAGCGCCACATCTTTATCTTGCCCTCGTGCTTTCAAGTGTTGACAGCTAGCAAGGCCCTACATGCACTATGTGATCGAAAGTATCCGGACACCCCCAAAAACTTATGTTTTTAATATCAGGTACATTGTGCTGCCAACTACTGCAAGGCACTCCATATCAGCGACCTCAGTAGTCATTAGACATCGTGAGAGGGTAGAATGGGACGCTCCGCGGAACTCACGGACTTCGAACGTGGTCAGGTGATTGGGTGTCACCTGTGTCATACGTCTCTATGCAAGATTTCCACACTCCTAAACATCCCTAGATGCACTGTTTCCAATGTGATTGTGAGGTGGAAACGTGAAGGGACACATACAGCACGAAAGTGTACAGGCTGACCTCGTGTAATAGGCAGACATCCATCAAGGCCATCACACAGGAGTTCCAAACTGCATCAGGAGCCACTGCAAGTACTATGACAGTTAGGCGGGAGGTGAGAAAACTAGGATTTCATGGTCGAGCGGCTGCTCATAAGCCACACATCACGCCGGTAAATGCCAAGGTAAGAAGCGTAAACATTGAACAATCGAAAAACCTTGTGTGGAGTGACAAATCACGGTACACACTGTGGCGACCCGATGCCAGGGTGTGGGTATGGCGAATGCCCAGTGAACGTCAGCCGCCAGCGTGTGCAGACCCAACAGTAACATTCGGAGGCGGTGGTGTTATGGTGTGGTCGTGTTTTTCATGGAGAGAGCTTGCACCCCTTGTTTTTTTGCTTGGCACTATCACAGCACAGGCCTAGATTGATGTTTTAAGCACCTTCTCGCTTCCCATTGTTGAAGAACAATTCGACAATGACGATTGGATCTTTCAACACGATTGAGCACCTGTTCATAATGCACGGCCTGTGGAAGAGTGGTTACACGACAATAACATCCCTGTAATGGACCGGCCTACACAGATTCCTGACCTGAACCCTATAGAACACCTCTGGGATGTTTTGGAACGCCGTATTGGTGCCAGGCCTCACCGACCGACATCGATACTTCTCCTCAGTGCAGCACTCCGTGAAGAATGGGCTACCATTCCCCAAGGAACCTTCCAGCATCTGATTGAACGTATGCCTGCGAGAGCGGAAGCTGCATCAAGGCTAAGGGTGGGGCAACACCATATTGAATTCCAGCATTACCGATGGAGGGCGCCAAGAGAAAGTCATTTTCAGCCAGGTGTCCGGATACTTTTGATCACATAGTGTATTATGACAATAATGTCACTACTACAGACTTCGCTACCTGGAACAATTGAAAGATGCCATATACTAGTATTTTCTTTCTTTCTGCTGCGATATATTTCAGTCAAACCACAGAACCAATATTTTTGTTCCAATTCCTGCTTTCGGAGACAGTCGAAACTACTACGTGTACATACATTTTAATTAGTACCGAAGGAAAGCGATACAATAAGGTCAATACTTTCGTTATACGTAGCAGAATTTCTTCAAATCAGTATTTTTTCTGCTGCGACAATAGCCCAGCAGTACAAATAGCAATCAATACTACGTCAAGTCGCCTGAGGTTTTCTGCTGGTGTAATTGGTTTCGCCTCTCGCCTACACGAATTGCTTCTCATATTGTCTTCAGTTGACGAAAGAAGATCGAAACTGACTGGGTGTGAATCTGAGAAATGTCCTAAACTTGTCCGCATCGTCGAGCAAATGTTCTCTTACTAAAATGCTCCTTCTTCTTCACTACGTAAGAAAGTTGTCTGTCTCCTTGACGCTTCCTGAGTACTCTTCCCAATAACATACATTCTTCCTCCTCTAATTTCCTCGTACTTGCAGAGGACCCAAATCAATAGTATTTTGATTGAGAAATGCGCTGCATGATTGCCTTTGCTGTCTTCGCTACTGCTACCGCCACCCTTCACTGTCCCACGGCCAGTAAAATTTTTTCTCGCAGTGCTCTCGAACGCGCGTCGCGCCAGTGGAACACGCAATGCTACTCTCGTTTAGGAGAAACTGTGGCACCCACCGACTTCCAACAATTGTAAACATGCAGTCGACCCTTTCTGAAACTTTTTCTCGCTCTCACCCTCAGAAAATGCGTGAAGGAAAAATGTTTGTCGCTTACTACATTTCGGTTGTTGATTTGCTACAAATTCCGCGTCACGCGCGAGAATTTATTACTTCACTATTAATGACACTATTGACCAGACAGTTTGCAGACGTTATCGACATATACTGCTGAAAGCAACTATAAAATAGTTGTTATACTACACGTAGTTTAGGACAGGCGTGATAGAGCATCGTGAAAAATCCGCTTTCTTAAAAGTAGCACAAAATTTTCATTGATTAAAAATAGATACTAGAAGGTAGTTCTCGTATCATTCTACCGCGCACAGTTCCCAAATTGTAAGAAACACCACTTCCATTTTTTCCGGTCTGACGTGCACTATCCACGCCTAGGAGAATGTTTTACGCTGCATGTACACTGACATTTACGTAGTGGCGCCGTAAAGAGGAGCGAATAATGTGGATTATTTCGAGGTGCGTGGCTGGCGGATACTTCCACTAGCAACAGTTCACGCGTTTAAGCTCGCACCTCCACTGCCTCGTGCTACGATTGCCCCTGAAACAGTCTAAATTGATTGATTTATTAACCTTCCCTTGAACAGAGTGATATTTACCTTCTCTTTCTTGAAGAAAAAGATGCACCGTCCAGCTTCGGATAAGGAATGCAGTATAACAGAATCATAAATAACGTCCTCGTGTTTTCCGAAGTTTGCAGGCTACGATGTATCCAAGTATGATTTTCAGTACGGAGCAATTTAGAAATGAAAGAGACTGTCTCCCTTTCCAGAACATGCATTGTAAAAGCTTTTACACAAATATATAGTGTTGTCTGACATACACACAATACATCCACCCAGAATCTCAGACGGGGAGGGACAGATAGTTGAAGAGTGAAAAATTTTATATCGGTTTAAGGAAACATTAGAATACAAATATGCGTATGTTCATCTTTATTTTTGTACACATCTCTTTTTGGCGCGGGCATATTTATATTGCATCTTTGCCTTTCACAGTGTTTCGATACACAACTGCCCCCTACTGGATACTGGCGTCGTCCATGATTTCTGCACGACAGTATACAGTAATGGTGCATTTTACAAACATACATAACATAAATAATCAAATTTCATATGGAATCACCACGTAACTACTTTTTGGCTTGGCTGGGGATAAAATCCCATTATTCGTGGTCAAGTTTATATTTTATTTATCCCCTGTATGTGTCAGCTTTATTTATATTATAATTTATTTACGAGAACTTTACGAAACTTTAAAGGTTCAGTTTCTGAGAGATCATGACTCGACAAAGGGCGTGTTTGAATTAGAGTTTATTGCTCCATTATTGAGGTTTAACCGCCACCCATGCTTTTCGCTGACACATCTTCACACATTAAGCGGCGTTGGTCGTGCGCGCGCCTTACGGTAACGTAAGTGGGCTGTTTCTGTGTTGGGAGAGCTGTGAAGCGCTTTGCATTGGATCTCTGACTGCGCTTTCTTTGTAAGAGACTCTGCGGCTGGTTAGACTCGTTGTTGGAAGTTAATCGTCAGTAGTGTTGGGCAGTGGGAAATTAGTCTCCAGCAGTGATGTAAGTACTGTTGGGCAGTTGGAGGTGAATAGCCAGCAGTGATGGATGTTAGATGTGAGAAGTTAGCATTGATGGAGGGTAGAGGTCTGATGTGTTAGCGTAGGCTAACGATCTGTACATGTTCGACCTGGAGATTGAATATTATTCATGACTATATACCTTTGTACTAGATGTAAATGACGATTTATGTTTGTGTCTAAACTGGATGCCACATTATTCAGGTAAAAATACATTTTTTGGTTTGCAACAAAATCTTTCCTTTGCTAACCACATGCTTATTAGTAGTTAGTGGCTATAGTAGTTAGAATTTTTTACTTAGCTGGCAGTATTGACTCTCGCTGTATTACAGTAGTTCGCGTAATGAAGATTTTTATGACAAAAGTGCTTAATGAAATGTATAGGTTATTGTTAAGATTTCTTTTTAGTCAAGGCCATTCTTTTGAATTAATTATTTGAAGTCAGGTTATCCTTTTTTTGAGTAGACAGATTGCGTTGCTCAAGAATATGGTGGGTCAGTGTTGACATGATAAGAATAAGTAAAGAGAAAGTAGGTTCACTTGCATTCAGTTTCAGTGAGCAGTTTAAAATATTTAATAAAGAAGTTTCAACGGTACCATCGGCGTAACTTCAGTGAACAGTTTAGCCTCGGGTCTGTAACTTTGTAGACGACGACGAACTGTACGTCGTTACAGTGTCCAGAGGTACCTTCCGTTGGATAAGTAAACGTTTATGTGTGATTGGCTAAAAAGTTCGATGCTGCGACGGAGAAGCCATAAAGTTCCGCCCGTGGTTGTATGGTTCACATCGTCCATGACGTAAATTTGCTCTTTATAACTCCACATAAACGTCATTTTAATATTAACTGACACACGATGTCTAATACGTTTAACTTATATAGAAGTTTATACATTTTCATTCAGTACGCAAATGTTTTTAGTTTCTGATTTTGTGACTGATTCTCAGAATTCAAACCTTTTTTGCAAGAGGGCAAATATTAACAGCATGTCTATCACGTCAACTTATCTTTTTCGTCTCTTATATATTCATACAATGAGTGCCCATGAAACTAACAGGTATTTTCCTAGACGAAGCACAGCGTCATTTCCCCTCTCTCGTAGCTTATTCAGGGCATGAGCATGTCCCTAGAATTATTGATTCTTTCATGGTATATACAGATTTCCTATACTATAGTGCTTAGTTTATTTTGTATATAGTGACGTAGATTTTTGTGTATATACTGTAAATAGTAGTTCAGTGTGTAGGTATCTTCCCATAGTTAGTTCATTTTCTTCCCTTCCACGTAAATATTTCCTTATCTTATTTCTCTTTTTTCATATTAGTCTTATTCTTATAACGTAGACCTCTGTCTTTACTTTAGTCATCAATTTATGTTCATAATCTTTCGATTATATTCTACTTGGTATATAGGTACTAATGTTAGCTGACCATCTGGCTTATTAAGCAGCGCGTTGGGCTCGTTTTGCCATCGTGCATGTACCGAGGTCAGCTTCCTGCGATGCAAGTTTCTGCTGCATTTGAGCGTTGCGTCTTGTCATAATGCTACATCATTAATTTCTCACTACCCAATTTATCAGTTTGCCATTGGAAGGTGTATGTGTTTTAGTAGTAAATTCGTATCATGGTCATTTAATTCAGCTTATTACTTATTTCACAACGTCCTTTTTGTCAGTGAACAAAATCTGAAATAACTAATGACTTACCTTATTTCTATTTACACACATGTAAATAACAAGACCAAAATTTATCCTAAAACTAAGTGAACATCTTTCATAATTTGTAGTTAAATATCTTCGCCATACTTGAGCACAAAACCTTCACGAATTAGTTTAACCTTCTGTCAAATCCGTTCAGGCTACAAATTCCTTTAGATCCTTGTGTGGATAAAGGGCTTTATCCTTTCCAATTATAGGGTAAGCTATTCTCTATGATCATGGATGAGGGACCTGTGTAATTACGAATGGGCCAGTGTGTAAGGGCTGCCATTTGCGGTTAAGTTTTCCATGTTCGGTAGACTTTGAGTGCATTGACAACAATACTCCTCGTTCTGTATGGAATGTATAGTGTGCCCTAATCTTTTGTCGTAAGACGTTTTTCTCTGCTCGGCCTTTCCTCCTAGATTAATCAAGACTTCGCAGATTTTTTCTTCAAATGACATGTCTCCCTTGGGTACTCTAGGCAGTGGTTTTCCCACTCGTCCACTTCTCGTTTCTTAAACATTAATTTAGTGTGAAAACCTGTTGACGTATTAGCAGTTTGTTAATGATTTGCCGAAAGGTGAGAGAAACTCGATCCAGTTTGTATGTTTCTGTGGTGTGTAGCAGTGTGTAAATCTACTAAATTCTTTAAACAACCTTGATATGGGGCTTCCTTTGGAGTGGAATCGTGATACCAGTATGTCTTTTGTTTTATTTCTGGTCGTGAATTCCTTCCATCTGCTACCTGTGAAGTACGATGCATCATCGGTTAACAGCAGATGCGCTTCCCTACTCTCGACAGATAGTCGTCTGTAATTCTTCTAGCAATAGAACCGGCGGTCATTGATCTCATTGTATACAACTTAACATCCTTGAAAAAATACATCATATAAGGCAGTTATATGCTTGAAACCCACTTTTCCTTTTGAGTAAAGACCGGCAGCATCAAATAATAATAATTCTAAAGGATTTGTGGGATTCATTAGATGCAGTTCAATTCATTTTGATTTGCTGGAGTATTTGGTCTCCTAACAAGTAATGCATTTTTTTGAATCACTTCGAGAATTCGGCACCGCATGTTGGGGAAGTAGCAATACGAGTTTATCTTATCGGTGCATTTAGAAACACCGTAGTAACCTCATACGTTGTGAGCGCAAATGATGAATCCATCTACAACCTCTTCAGGTAAACACCATTATTGATAAGGTGTACGTCGCTGAAACAGAACTCCCTTGTAAATAGTAATTTTTTTATATTGTTATCGTTATCTCCTTCACATAGTTTGTGTCTTATCATTTTCCAGCGTAGATCTTCTTACAATTACTTCAGGCTGTTGCACATTTTACATAATAGAATTGATGTGTTTTGTCATGCATAAGTAGGACGCAGGTTTCAAAATTCTGTTCGGTGAGTTCTAAAAATTCATTTAACCTTTGGGGTAGCCTCGGCAAGGCGTCAGTAGCGTTAATTAAACATCGATATACTATCGACAAATCGATAGTGTCTGCTCTATCGCCCCTATCAGTAGTTTGATTTAATTATCGCTAGTCATACTGTTCATCATGTAGTCCTTCTTTAATTAGCGAGCGAAAAATTGTCGGATCCTATTACCTCCACGGTCTGTGGAATGCAGGGGGAAAATTGACTGCATAAAGATATTTAATCAACATCAAATATGGTGCCGTCTTAGCCAGTCTGTGTTATTCACACGCGTCTGTTGTTAATAGATTGTCCGCTATGGGAGAGGGGGCGTGAGAGAGGGAATTTTTCTTGTTTGTTTTCCAGTAATGACAACTCACTGTCGTGCGCACCTCGTTGCTATCAGGTACTTATGATAAGAATTACACACGCAAATAACATGGATTCATGAATGCACGTTACACAGATGGCCATCTGGAAATGTGTGCGCATACTTGTAGCACGGAATATAAATGTAAATATGGCTGGTGTAATACAACGCAGGTACTAAAAGGAAAAAATACTTTTAAAGATTTGTTAAGCGTTTGCGATTGTATTGCATAATGTATTGTGCAATAAATGCTATTATTATCGTCATTAATTTAACAAACCCATTCTTGCACTCTTGTTTCTGAGTGCTCATTATACTTACAAGTGTTCTCAGTTGTATATGTTAATGTATAAGGTGATTCGAAAACCCAAAACATCGACGCAGTCCTCGAGCCCCTGTCTCACTTCCGCTTTTGTAGAACCACAAATATGGTTCATAGGTTTGTTGCCTGCGTTGTGTTCGATTAGAGGAACTTGTTCCTTCAAGGACGCACCAGCACTCGCAAAACTGAATACAGTAAAAGTACAACCTGTCGAGTGTCAGGTTTTTTATTTGTATTGTGACTGGATATAATCATTAAAATATACAGCTGTACTTAAATACTATCTAATTTCAAAGTATCTCGATGCATATTCATAAGTAATTCGGGCGAAATGTGAATGTTTCAATGTATGTGACACAAAACTAATCTCCTCTTGCCAAGACGTGAGTGTGAATGTCCGGAAATGTTTTTGCAAAAGCTCCTAATCCTGTCGATATTTCTTAAGCTCTTGCCTGTTAATGCTGAAACCTCTTGCTGGAACTAGTAGAGGGGGTGAAACAGCTCACCATTATCTTTATTTTTTTATTTTTTTGAGTTTACAGCATTCTGCGATCTTATTAAGTTTTCGAGCATCACGAGAAAAATCAGTGTCGGTCAAACCGTCAGTGAGAGAGCACCTCGTGTTCCTGCTGCTAATAAGGCGAGTACACCGTTCGTTTGCTACATATTTTTAAAAGCTTCAAACAGGAGCGACTTCAGTAACGGATAGGAATTGTGACTGCTGTGTACAAATGTGAGCTGAGTTGGTGACCATTCGCTCACAGTTCCAGGCTGTGTTGGCTTACGTCACACTGCTTGAGACTGCTGCCACGGGGCATCACTGTGCAGGCGACGTCGAGCACGTCCCACGTATCCCCAACTGGTCCACTGCTGTGGCAGCCCCGGGTACTGCCTGCACTGGAATTGACCCCTCACCCGTGATCGAGCGGTAGATCATTCCAAAGTCTGGCAGGCAGCGAAATGCTTTCCGAGAGGCTGATCGTAGGGCCTCCCATGTTCGTTTGACTAACAGGTTTCGGGCGTTATCTGTGGCTGACGAAGTCTCTGAGCCGGATGCAGTCGTCCACCCTGTTCCAGAGGAAGCTTCTCAGTCCGCAAGGTGGACATTCACAGAGGGTGGGTTTGCTGATAGTTGGGAGCTCCAACGTTAGGCAAGTAATGGGGCCCCTTAAGAACATGGCTGCCAACGAGGGGAGGAAGCCATGTGCACTCCGTGTGCGTACCGTGAGGGAGTCATTTCGGATGTGGAAAAGATACTTCCGGATGCCATGAAGAGTACAGGGCGCAGCCAACCATATAGGTACCAATGACGTGTGTCGCATTGGATCGGAGGAGATTCTCTCTGGATTCGGGCGGCTAGCACAAATTCTAAAGACTGCCAGTCTTGCTTGCGAGATTTAGGTGGAGCTCACCATATGCAGCATCGTCGACAGACTCGAGTGGACGGTTTGAATCAGAGGCCCAGGCGGTTCTGTGGCCTTGTATGTTGCTAATTCCTTGACTTAAATCATCGGATGGTGGGTTCCAGGTTCTGCTTAATAGGTCAGGAGTACATTACACAAAGGCGGCTACACGGGTAGCGGGGGCTATGTGGAAGGGACTGGGCGGTTTTTTAGGTTAGAGGGTCTCAGGAAACCACAGAAAGGGCGTCTGTCTAAAAGGGAGCAGGTAAAACACATTAAAGTAGTTGCAGAAACGATCGGGATTGTAGTTGTAAATTGTCGTGGCTGTGTTGAGAAAGAATCAGAGCTCCAAGTTCTAATAGAAAGCACTGAAGCTCAAATAGTTATATGTTCGGAAAGCTAGCTAAAGCCAGAAATAAGTTCAACCGAAATTTTTTCAAACGATCTAACAGTGTTCAGAGATGGTAGATTAAACACAGTTGGTGGTGGAGTATTTATTGCTGTCAGAAGTGGTTTACCTTGTAATGAAACTAAATTCGATAGTTTCTGCGAAATAGTATGGGTAGAAGTTATACTTGACAATAGGACCAAACTATTAATTGGATCGTTTTACCGACCGCCGACGCAGAAGATATAGTTGCTGAACAGTTCAAAGAAAACTTGAGTCTCATTTCAAATAGGTACCCCACTCACACAATTATAGTCGGTTGAGACTTCAATATATCCTCGATATGCTGGAAAAATTATACGTTTAAAGAGGGCGGCAGGCATAAGCCGTCATCCGAAATTGTACTGAATGCTTTCTCAGAAGATTATTTTGAACAATTAGTTCATGAGCCCACTCGAAACGTAAATGGTTGCGAAACCATACTTGACCTCTTAGCAACAAATAATCCTGGACAAATAGGGAGTATCGTGACAAATACTGGGGTTAACGACCACAAGGCAGTTGCTGCTAGGCTAAATACTGTAACACATATAACCATCAAAAAGAAACGCAAAATTCATCTATTTAAAAAAGCTGATAAAAATGCTCTTAATCCCTTTTTAAAAAACACTCTCCACTGCTTCCGATCTGATCACGTAGGCGTCCAAAAGATGTGGAATGATTTCATAAAGATAGTATCTACGGCAATTGAGAAATATATACGACATAAATTAATAAGTGATGGTACTGTTCCCCCATGGTACACAAAACGGGTCAGATCGCTGTTGCAGAAGCAACAAAAAAAGCATGCCAAATTTAAAAGAACGCTAAATGCCCAAGATTGACAAAGTTTTGCAGAAGTTCGAAATATAGCACGTACTTCAATTATGAAATCAGTCAAAGAAAATCTTGAAACCGTTTGATACATGGACTGTTAATATGCTTACAAGATTACTACATCCTAGATTTTAAAAACTTGGTTTGAGGACATTTCAAGAAGCTGGCAACGCAGCACAATTACTTCGGAAAGAGTATGCTACTATTATTGCATCAACACCAAGAATGAGGCCTGAAACAGAAGCATACATGAGCAGTGCTAATAGGTCTACTGAGACGTCCACCAGTTTGACACCAGACAATCCACTTTTTTCGCTCAATCAGCAACAGCGTAACGTCGATGTCGTTCCATCAGTCAGCGATTCCATAACTGAGCTACGTCAATATTCTGAGAAACCTCTAACCGACAAGTTTGCTTGTGTGTTATAATACTGGGAAAAATCTAATACGAGGGTTGGAACTTAAATAGTGGCAACTATTTATTCACAACCGATACAAAAGAGTTACATGTTTGCACCTGTTACTGTCCTTCAAAGTAGTCACCAGCGTTGTGTAGAACCCGTTGCCAGCGATATGGAAGGCGTAGTATACTGTTAGCACATCCTGTTCTGTTGATGGTGCGAATGGAACGGTCTAAAGTTAAGGTGATTCTAATGTGCGACTGTGATAGTGTTATCCTAACGCACTACGTTCGTCCACGGCAGACCGTCAATGCACAGTATTACTGTTCGTTTTTGGAAATTTGTGGTAAGGACTATGGGACCAAACTGCTGAGATGATCGCTCCCTGGGCTTACACACTAATTAAACTAACTTACGCTAAGGACAACACCCACACCCATGACCAAGGGAGGACTCGAACCTCCGACGGGGGGAGCCGCACGAACCGTGAGAAGACGCCTGAGAGCGTACGGCTACCCCGTGCGGCAGTTCGGTTTTGGGGTATCACCTGCGACCAGCTTTGCGAAAGAAGCGGCGACACTTTCTGCGCAAACCACCCATCATTTTGCACGACAATGCGCGGGCGCATACGGCGCAAGCTGTGGCTGCTCTGTTCGGTCGATGGGACTGTGAAGCACTGTACCATCCACCATACTCCCCGGACGTAAGTCCTTGTGACTTTGAGTTGATTCTGAAGATGAAGGAACCACTTCGTGGCATTCGCTTCAGAACTGTTCCAGAGATTCGACAGGCAGTTTACCGCTCCATTCGCACCATCAACAGAACAGGCTCTGCTAACGGTATGCTACGCCTTCCTCATCGCTGGCAAGTGGATCTGCACAACGCTGGTGACTTCTTTGAAGGACAGTAACAGGTACAAACATTGTTGTTGTGAATAAATAGTTGCCACCCCTTTGAGTTCCAACCCTCGTAGTATGATTCGTATCATGACCACTAAACATTTGTGCTGTCCAGCGACTTCAGTTCCCGAATGAAAAACGCAACAGACTAAAGTATAACGTGTGTACCTCTTATAAAACAAACTTTGCATATCTTGTAATGTCATATTTTAAACAATAAAAAATTCTTAAAAAGTTCTTTTTTTTTCATTTGAAGCACGTGTCCAAAACAATCGGAAGTTAATCGATACCTCAATAGTTTTTAATAACAGCATCGATAATACCGTGTGTGTCAAGTATCAATGTTTAAGTAACACTAGGCGTGAGCAATTATGTTTCTTTTTGCCCTTTATCTATACTACCTCGAAACTGAATTCCTGCAAGTGAAGACATTTTCTGGCTTTCCTTCTGCGCAGCGATCTGCACATCAGGAAATAAGGAAGTGCTTGGTTGTCACGGTATACTTTGGTGTCTTTTCCTCACAAATAATATTCGAATTTCTTAAAAGCCCACACTATAGAGAGAGCCTCGAGCTTCGTTAGTGAATACGATCGTTTGCATTTGATAAGAGTTCTCTTTGAAAAACTAATTATTTAGGGTGTTTGTTGTCCATCTGTCTCGTTGAACTGGAATAGGCATGCCCCAGACCCTGTGAACATGCATTAGTGCTTAAACAAAACTCTTGTGACATGTCTGGGTAATGCAAATATATTTGCATTGAGTATAGGTTCTTTTATGTTTTCAAAGTCAGTTCGTTGACATTGATTGGGCCATACCCATAGGTTATTGTTCCAAATCAAGTTTAACAAGGCACCGCTATTCAGCTGCTGGTTAGGAATAAATTTTCTAAAGAAAGATAAACTTTTAGTTGTTCTTTGTTCTGAGGCAGGAGAAAATGTCTGCTAGCATCTAGTTTTCGTGGAATTGGCAAAATATCTTGGGGTGATATGATGTGTCCTAAGAATTTGACATTTTCCTTCCCAAATTTAGACTTCTTTAAATATGCTGGAACACCGTATTAGAGAATCAGTACAGCACTTGCCCAAAAGTGGCAAATGCTCTTCCCAGGTAAGTGTTGGCATTAGCAATTAATCCACATAGACAGTAAAGTTATTCAGTATTTCTGGACCTAAAACTTCGTCTAATGTGGAAATGAAGACATCTGTGCCCATATTTAAGCCGAAAGGCAAGACATAAATTCATAGCTTCTAGTCCCACTTACAAAGGCTGTGTACTTCCCACTGTTTTCATGTCTTTAATCGGTTACGTTAAGGTATTTGACTTTATGGTACTTTAGTGATTGTTCTTCTAATTAGCCAGGACGTTTTTTAACAGGAACAATGCTTTTGTTTATATTCTGAGCATCAAGTACAAGCATGACACTACCATTGGGTTTAGCGATAGCTAAAATAGAGCTACAATACGTCCAGGATGAGTGTTGTATGACACCCCCCCCCCCCAATATATCAACCTTTAAATTTCCTTCTTTACTGCTTGCTTCTTGGAACAGGGTACGGGATGTGATGAAAAACAGAACGTTTCGTGTGGATAAACGTCCATTTGATATGTGTAACCTTTTTACTACTTCTGGGCACTTTTCAAATATCTGTGCATACTGTATTATTCCCTGTAACGGGGTTTGGAGGAAGCCGAAAGGCACGCGTTTAAGCTCACGCAGGCTGGCGTGAGGTCTGGAAAATGACAAGGAAATTAGAACTTAGAAAAACGGACACAGATGGTGAAATACTTAACTTTAATCCATAATTGGTGAACATCGGTCTGACTGTGCATGCATCCCAAGATAAATAACAAATGATAATGGCGCCTTGCTAGGTCGTAGCAAATGACGTAGCTGAAGGCTATGCTAACTATCGTCTCGGCAAATGAGAGCGTAATTTATCAGTGAACCATCGCTAGCAAAGTCGGCTGTACAACTGGGGCGAGTGCTAGGACGTCTCTCTAGACCTGCCGTGTGGCGGCGCTCGGTCTGCAATCACTGACAGTGGCTACACGCGGGTCCGACGTATACTAACGGACCGCGGCCGATTTAAAGGCTACCACCTAGCAAGTGTGGTGTCTGGCGGTGACACCACAAAACTGACTCGTACTAGTACTAGATCCACATTTCTTTCATGTAGCTTTCATCATAGAAAAATACATCTCAATAAGACAGTTGTACTCTAATGTCTGTATTTGGCAGAGGTCTGTTTTCTGTTACACTGGTTCTGATTAAATCTACTGATAACTTTTGTGTGTTAATTGCGAAGAAACACTTTCCATGTCCTAAGTGAATGTGTACCATGTACTGTTGAACGGTACCAGACGAATAAGGCAATTGACAAGTTTTTCCAGCACTAAAAAAATGCATTTCAAAGAAATATTTTGGATAGTAATGGTATTAATGTTTGAAGTTTCACACCTTTACATTTCCTAGCTACTGCAGTCTAGATGCTTTTGTAACTCGGTAAATAAATCTTGTTAGATTACATTTGTCGGTGGACCTGTATCCAGTACAGTGTGCATATTTAAATCCACTATCCTGACATTTATTAAGGACTGTACAGACTCCCTTCTATACTCTTCCAGTTTGCCCACATTTTCCTGACACGAGTCCTGCTTGATATCTGCTTTTTGTCATCTCTCAGAAAATAATTAGAAATCTGCGAACGGGGCCTATCGCGACCTGTTTTAGTTTTCCTGATCAATCGGGGGGAGGGGAGTAATGTCTTCGCTCTGGGCTACCTCCACTATATACAAAGTGTGGCCCTGACTGCACCAATTTGTGCCTTGCAACGCCAATTAAACAAATTCTCTTTGACCTTGACAACGTCCGCCCGGTACGTAATTGTTCCACGGGTCGTAGCTACTAGGAGGAGGGCTGTCTGGCGCTCTACCACCGGTCGACCCTTGCCAATTATTATATCGGTTATTAACACCTGCTGGGATTATATTTTGAATCTGTTGTTGGAAACCCCTACGTTCGGTATACGTTGGTCCGTTGTAATTACTGTTGTGGTTTCCTTTTTCCGTTTTCGTCCTATGGTCGCCATACTTATCTCTTGTGCGATTTTTACTACGGGAGTGGTACGGGTGCTCACCGTGTTGGTTGCTGCCGCAGTTACTACTCTGCATATCACTATTTCGCGGAGGTTCACTTTGCACGTTATTGTTCTGGGGTTGTGACTGCATTGAAGATAAATCAGCTCAGTCGAGACCAGAACGGATAAAATTAATTTTACATTATTCTCGGGTATTATGATCAATTTTTCCTTGATATGTGATGGTAAGCGAGTTTTGAGTGTTTTTAGTACATCCACGTGAGATTTGTCTAATACCTTGTTTTGTTCGGGTATTTTTCAGAATACTGCCGTAGTTCCCCCTTGAATAGTGCTGCCTTAAATACCTCTCTTGGACTGCTATGTACCAGAATTTTTCCAAGAAGGCACTCTCAAACTGTTCTTGAGTATGGCACCGCTCGGCGTACCGGTTGCCCGCAATAAAGCATCGTCTTGAATGTAACCCACAACGAACCTGATCTGTGCTTCCGTCCATTTGCGTGGTAACACGTTAAGAAAGGCTCTGATGAATACCACATGGTTGGTTCTTTTACCCTTTGTAGTAAAAATCAGAAACTGCGTATGACGGAGTAACCCTTCCTCAGCTAGAAGAGTAGACAGGCAGGAGGTATAGTCTGCTACAGCCGTTGCATTGTTCGGCTACATACAGGTATACTCCCTGTGTGCCGGTGCAGCTGGTGGTATTGACACTGGAAGTACCTGTTGCATTTTATACTCCCCTTCCTCTCCGCCTGAAGGACTAGTGGTAAAAGGCGGATAGGTTTTGCAGCTTCCTATTCTTCCTGGCCGCTCCTAATTGCTAGCGATTAGTGGCTCCTTTGTGATATCAGTACGTCTAGTTAAACCGTTCCGATATTTTTCTTCTGCTGCCTTTAAATCTGATTCATTCCTGGCAATTAGTTCATTTTCGTTCTCCCTGACTGCCTCTTCAAACTCTTCCACATCGGTCTTACGCTCTTGCACTACCTTCCGTGCCAGTGTCCTACCCCTGTCTAGTAATCCTCATTCGGTTCTCTCCATTAAGTTCTTCATGGGTTTTCTTTACTAACTTTCTGCACAATTTTAAATTATTCAGTTGTACAGATAGTTCCTGTGCTTCCTCAGGAAAATCTCTACATACAATTTGCAACTCGGTAATAGTATCTTGCATTTTCTTTACACTGTTATTAATTTCTTGTTGAGCCCCCTTCATTTTCATTTGTGTCTCGGTCACGTTATTCAGCTTACCTGTCATTTCCTTCTATGCCTTGTCAACATCCGATACCTTTTTAATTAGCTTACGTGTTTCCCGAGGCATATTTGTGAATAACTCCACTTTTAATTCTTTTCCCATTTCGGGCAACTTACGAATGTTAAATCGTTTGACAGGTCAGTGTGCAACATTTTACGTAGGTCATCAAATTTTTGCTCTTGTTCATTTGAAAGTTCCTCAGATTTTTGTACCACATGATTCCTAAAATCATTAAATGTTTGTGTTTGATGTTTTGAAGAATCTTCGACTTCTGTATTAAATTATTAAATTTTTCTGTTGGATCATTAAATTTTTGTGTTTGTTCAATCCTAAGATCATTAAGAGTTTTCATCATCCTTTACATAAGTTGTATCAACATTGGGCCATCATTTTCAACGCCTACTAAGTCACATCTGATAATATTCGGGTCCGGGTGCGGAAATTTTACATCTACTAGAATCTGTGGTACCACGCCTCATGTGAAAAAGTGCTTCCCGATGATACTCGCGAATTTATTTCGTCTACATAAGTAAAGTCCTGTCATTAATCACAACATTGCTATCCTCAGTCATAGTTAAGCTTAAATAACAATCGCGGTCGTCGATTGAGTCACCGACGTCATTTGTCGTCGCGTTAGTTGTGGCGACATTTTGTGCTTGTACATTAATTACTGAATTGTCACCAATGATTTTATCTACTGTATCCATTTCTGTCCTTGTGATTTACTAATTACCAAATTTTGAAATGAATATCCCTTTCATAATTACTCTCAGAAAATATTGTAAATTATCCTGTGACTTTTCGCAAACATATACTGCAACTCACTGTTGTCACGCATACTCACAATTATCAGCCAAAACGATTTTTAATAAATACTCTGTTTTACTATGATTTAGAATGGTCCAATTTTTTGGATGGGAGCGGTGAGGTACTACTACGATTAGATACTACGGGTAGTGAGGCGATATCAAGCGCAACCATGTAAGCTATTAGTTAGAATTTCCTACCTTCACAGTTTTCTTTCTACTGGTAGTTTCCATACAAATTTTATTCTCCGTCCACCCATGTTTTTATTTCGTGATCGTTCCTCTCTTTCTCTTGGCAATGTTATTAGTTTCATGTAAAAAAGAAAAAAATATAATTAATACAATGGGAAATTGTAATAACATGTTTTATATATTTCAATTACTTCAATTATTTACACCTGGCACCGTCCTTTTCACGGTCACAGTTATACTGGTGCTTAAGTACTGGCGCCGCAAGGAGGTGCGAATAATGTGGATTATTTCGAGGATGTGGCTGGCGGATACTTTCACCAGCAAACAGTTCACCCGTCTAGGTGCGGAGCCCCACAGTCTCTCGCTACTGTTACCACTGTAAGAGTCTGAGTTGATTTATATATTAACCTTCTGCGTCTACATCTAGATCTACATGGATGCTCTGCAAATAGCATTTAAGTGCCTGGCAGAGGGTTCATCGAACCACCTTCACAATTCTCTATTATTCCAATCTCGTGTAGCACGCGGAAAGAATGAACACCTATATCGTTCCGTACGAGCTCCGATTTCCCTTATTTTAGCGTGGTGATCGTTCCCCCCTATGTAGGTCGGTGTCAACAAAATATTTTCGCATTCGGAGGAGAAAGTTGGTGATTGGAATTTCGTGAGAAGATTCCGTCGCAACGAAAAACGCCTTTCTTTTAATGATTTCCAGCCCAAATCCTGTATCATTTCTGTGACACTCTCTCCCATATTTCGCGATAATACAGAACGTGCTGCCTTTCTTTGAACTTTTTCGATGTACTCCGTCAGTCCTGTCTGGTAAAGATCCCACACCGCGAAGCAGTATTATAAAAGAGGATGGACAAGCGTAGTGTAGGCAGTCTCCTAAGTAGGTCTGTTACATTTTCCAAGTGTCCTACCAATAAAACACAGTCTTTGGTTAGCCTTCCCCACAACATTTTCTATGTGTTCCTTCCAATTGAAGTTGTTCGTAATTGTAATACCTAGGTATTTAGTTGAATTTACGGCTTTTACATTAGACTGTTTTATAGTGTAACCGAAGTTTAACGAATTCCTTTTAGCACTCATGTGGATGACCTCACACTTTCCGTTATTTAGGTTCAACAGCCACTTTTCACACCACTCAGATATTTTTTCTAAATCGTTTTGCAGTTTGTTTTGATCTTCTGATGACTTTATTAGTCGATAAACGACAGCGTCATCTGCAAACAACCGAAGATGGCTGCTCATATTGTCGCCCAAATCGTTTATACAGATAAGGAACAGCACAGGGCCAATAACACTACCTTGGGGAACGCCAGAAATCACTTCTGTTTTAATCGATGACTTTCCGTCAATTACTACGAACTTTGACCTCTCTGACAGGAAATCGCAAATCCAGTCACATAACTGAGACGATATTCCATAAGCACGCCATTTCACTACGAGCCGCTTGTGTGGTACAGTGTCAAAAGCCTTCCGGAAATTCAGGAATACGGAATCGATCTCAAATCCCTTGTCAGTAGCACTCAGCACTTCATGTAAATAAAGAGCTAGTTGTGTTTCACAAGAACGATGTTTTCTAAACCCATGTTGACTGTGTGTCAATAGACCGTTTCCTTCGAGGTAATTCATAATGTTCGGACACAATATATGTTCTAAAATCCTGCTGCATGACGACGTTAACGATATGGGCCTGTAATTTAGTGGATTACTCCTACTACGTTTCATTAATATTGGTGTGACCTGTGAACTTTCCAGTCTTTGGTTACGCTTGGGTATGCTTATTAAATGACATATACTTCGTGGCTAAACTGACGTAAGATCTATCACACGTCTTGTGGTCCGCATGGGATATCGAAGACGCAAGCGTACTCCGCAGCACGCTGCGATTAATTTCCGGACGTAGGAAAGCGTAGCTTACCGGCTGATGCATTTAACCTGCACCTGCGCTGCCCTCTCAGCAACTGGGACCCACACCAGAGGAGGATTCGCCTCACCTGCGTCATTAACGTATCGTAACAGCCGAACAGAACGTCAAATTCCCTGTATATGTATTCCGGAAAAGCAATGACCAGGAAGCAAGTAGTGTAACATCAAATTCCATTTCGTAGAAACCAGAAAACCACCGATTCCTTAAAGAATCGAACCCACTTACACACAGGTTCAGACTTCAGGTTATTTTACTAATGAGTTAATTTTCTAAATATTATATTAAGCATGTAAGCGACAAAGAGTTTTCTAAAGGTTTGATATTATGTGCTAAGTTTATTGAAAGTCCCTAAATGCTCTCATTCTCAAATAGAGCTTCTAACTGTAATACTTGCCTTACCGTGTTAAATCTTTAACGTAAGTTTATACTTCTTAATGAGTATATTATGACAGAATTTTAAATTTTTAACTTAGGTCAATAATTATGTGAAATATTGACAGCCTAATTTTTCTTATCCTCGGAAGCTCTTAGATGGACAACATGCAACAGGGGCCGGGTAATCGTTTCGTGATTAGTCGCTTAGTAATATGGATTTGTAAGGACAATATGGTAGAATTCCGTAATAAGCTACACAAGGAATCAGGGTGAAAGGGAATGTAATGACAAAGACCGAGCAGCAGAAAAATCTGTCGCGAACTGGGTATTTAATGTGCATGAGGTATATATAATGTGAAAGCGTATTGTCCAGTTATCAAGAATAGACAGTTTACCTGTATTCTGTTTTTCTTTCCGAGGACATAATACAGTCGACACAGAAACTCCGTAAAAGTCATTGTCAGATGTTTTATGTGTAATCTTCTGTGTCTGCAGCATCGGATTTGTATTTCCCGAAAACATATCGAAGGCGTTAAGCACAATCCGTTATCTTATGCTATTTGATGGTTTTCCGCGCCTATGTTTCTCTACAGAACACAAACCAACTTCTTGCGGTTTCACAGAGCACAAGAGCAGTTAAAATGGAATCCGAATCACTTATCTCTTCTGGCGACTTCTCACATCGTTGAGAGCTGAAGGCTAGATTACAGGGGAGACTGAACAATTCGTCGTACGACCAAGGCTTGGTCGCACGATCTCGCAGGTTAGAGGCACTTGCTTTACGACTTGACCACCAGAAACAACACGTATGAAGATAGTTTATGTGTAGGTCTCGATGAGCGAATTTCGGAGTGTCGTAATATATGGCATTTATGACAGTATCTTTTTATTGCTTTGACTTAGAAGCTTAAATTACTTACAGCGCCAAGGGACGTAGAACTTAGTATTTGACAGACAGACACATAGAAATAACAATTACAAAGTGATCCTGCAAGAGTACCGTTTCTACCGATTGAGGCACTAAGCCATAAAAATGATTTAAAATTAATCTCTGAAGAATCGTGGAAAATAGAAAAAAGGAGAGTGGAAGATAGTCTTCATACAGGGTGACAATAATTATTCAACTATACGAAGTAAAATCGTCATAACTTCCGAATGGTTTGCGTTAGGACGTTCAAACTGCACGGATGGCCGCGGGGCATGATGGGAATTAGTACATGCATTATGGTTCGGTTTACGACGGAGCCACTTTCATTTGGATCGGTTCGTCAATAGGCAAAATTGGCGCATTTGGGGGACTGAGAATCCGCATTTAGCGATCGAGAAGTCTCTTCACCCTCAACGGTAACTGTGTGGTGTGCAGTGTCTATTGACGGAATAATCGGTGCGGTATTCCTTGATCGCACGGTGACTACCAAACGGTACGTAAAGGCTTTGGAAGATGATTTCATCCTCATTATCCAAAGTGACCCTGATTTCGATAAGATGTGGTTCATGCAAGACGGAGCTCGACCCCGTTGAAGCAAGAGTGTGTTTGATGTCCTGGAGGAACAATTTGGAGACCGTATTCTGGCATGGGCCTAGATTGGCCGCCATATTCTCCGGTCTGAACACATGTGACTCCTTTTCGTGGGGCTTTATTAAAGATAAAGTGTAGTGCAATAAACCCCAAACCACTGTCGAGCTGAAAACAGCCATTCAGGAGGTCGTCAACAGCATCGATGTTGCGACACTTGAGCGGGTCATACAGAATTTCGCTATTTGTCAGCGTCACATCGTCGCCAATGATGGCAGGCGTATCGGAACTTGTCACAACCTAAATCCGAATATCTGTAGTGACATTTTCATGTTGAATAAAGTGTGTGCACGCCGTAGTTTGTAACTAATTTGTTTTTTTTTCATATATTTCAATAACTGTCACCCTGTACATACAGTACAGAAGATAGATAATAAACAAGACGTTAAGAACTACTAAGGAATTTCTTTTCTACAGTTTCATGCAAAATATTTTTAAAGTTTTACTAGACAGCGTAAAAAAAGCGTCAGACACTCTTTTAGGTGAATGTCAAGGTAGTTTTAAGAAGGGCAAACTATGTTCTGAACACATATATTTGATATGAAGTCGTCATAGATTATTGAATTCAAAACTTGTAGTTAATGTTCGTTGGTTTCAAAAGGACTTTTTGATTCTGTTGAGAGAGAAACTATAGATAAAATCCGAGAATTTGCTGTCAAGCCTAAACCAGCAAATCTAATTCGTGAAACATTTTTGGAAACAGTATCTAAAACGAAATTTATGGGAGAAATATCTCAGTCCTTCAAAATATACACGACTGCACAGCAGGGTGATTGCCTATCTCCAGTTCCGTTCTGGGAAAAATAGTGAGATTTAATATAAGATTTCATCAATAAGATTGGGAAGAGGAAACGAAAATACTGGAATAAACTGTCTCGCATTTGCAGATGACTTAGTTATACTGTCTCTAAATGTGACATTTGCTGTAACACGAATCACTCTTTTAGAAGAAATAGCCAGTAAGACAGTCTTAAGAATTCCTGCAGAATTTTAGCAAGCATTAAAAATACACTGAAATCTCTGAAAACACAATTTGGCCAAATAAGAAAGGTTAAAAAATTTATCTATGTTGTGGGGATGATCCAAAAAAACGTTCAGAAAAAGCTGCTACAGAAGAAAGGATGCACTGAATTGTAAGACCATTACAAAAAAAGTCTCTCTAAAACACCAAAAATAGAGCATTACAAGGCAGTAGTGAAACCGGAACGTCTTCATGCAAGCAAATGTCTACCAATAAACTATAATCACCAGGGTCGCCAAGTTTTCGGCTCACGGGCTGTTCCCAGGCACGAGCGCAAAAGTGCTCAGCCTCGCTCCACATTTCCCCCACTTCCATACCACGCTGAGTGCGAGTTGGAGGAAGAGGGGGAAATAACGAACATGCCACATTTCCATGGCATTACAGTCGTACTGCATACGACTGGGTTTTATATTTCACATTTAACAACTACATAGGTAACAAACGAAATAAGTTTTCAGTATTAACTAATTATTTTTGGCATGCTGAAGACAAATTATAATTTTTGTCTGGTGCAAATTATCGGCATAGGGACAGACGCAGACATTTTCACAGACTTTCGCACTCAAATTGCCATGTAATCGTGGCTTTTTAGTTTCGTAATCGAAAAAAGGTCTTTCATAGAAATATGTCGACCGAAATATTGTAGCCTTTTGCAATTTCATTATGAAGAGCTGGAAAATCTACTTGAGAAAAGCAATTAGACGTCTCAGACAGTTTCAGTGTAAAAAAGATATGTAATTATCACTGGAATTGCCTTGCAGGTCAGTTAGTTACATCTGCACATGCGCAGCGTCGCTTTCAACTGAAACGGCAAATGGTCTCGAAAACAGATGTAAGATTGACAGTATCCTCAAAACCTTTACAATACTATCGTTGTAATTCTTGCAAGGACACCGTGAATTCTTCAAATCTCACGGTTTCTTTAACGCCAGTGAGCTAAGAGAACCGGATTGTCTTTCATCGATTTTCGTTTTAAATGCATTTCCATCGAATCAGAAAGAATTTGCCTTGCAGTGTCTTACTATGGGCAGTGTACAGTCAATTCCACTGAAAATGCGAAGCCTGCAATCCATTCCCGATGTTCTAATTTTCGTTCCTGCTCTCCTTTTTCCTTCATAAATTCAACAATAGCGAGATTTAAATCGAAAAATCGTTCAAGGCATGCCCCTTGACTTAACGAATGTATTTTGAAGTAATATATGAAGTCTCTGTACTCTTCGTTCATTTCCATCGAAAACTGTTGCAACTAAAAATGGATTAATGGGTGCGACATCAGAAATTTTGCGATTCGTACTATCCGTTTCACCACGAGATCCATGCTTATAAGTTTAACACAAAGTGCGTCTTGATTTACAGAACGATGAGTCCCGTCCGAAAAATGCCGCACCGGAATACTCAAAGAAACGTCGTGCTGTTCCGGTTACTTACGAGAAGGACCGAGCAAAGCCGAACGACAGGCCGGGCCTCGGCCCGCCAGCGGCTAGCATGACGTTTGGCACGCCGTCGCTGGCCCTCATTTAGACAAATCAGAAGCATTAGAAAGATGAATCATTAGGAAAATATTAGGTATTCGAAAATCTGCGGAAGTTTGGAAATTATGACGCTACTACGACATTTATAGCAGGAATGAAAACGTATGAGAAGCAACGAGAAAAAGGAGACTGGTACTTTTTGGACATTTATATCGAATGCAAGAAAGCATATCAACGAAGAACCTCAGATATTTGTGAAATAAAAAGACAACAACAAGTTGAAACCTTAAAGTCAAAAATTATTTAGAAAAAGTAATTTAAAAGTAGAACAACAGCTGACGAAGAAGTGGTCAGGGATAAAGTACTGAATACTCGTATGGATGGGTTCAAAGGTGTGATTGTAAAAAAACCTGGTTTGAAGAGGTCAGAAGAGAGGAAGGGATAACATAGGGAACAGCTAAAAGAGGAGTAGGAAAAAACAAAAGAACAACGGATAAGGTATTGAAATGGGCATGTCATCCTTAGTTGGCCCAACCAAAAATAACGAAAAATATGACTAGTAACATTGAACTTATTGATGAAAGTGAAATTCCATTATTAGCTGCAATCGGGCATTGAAATAAATCTAATGACAACAAATGAAGATTTGAGAAGGACCAGGACTCGAACCCGGATTTCCCGATTGTCACGAGTGGTCACCTGAACCACTTCTGCTATCTTTTTTTCTTTTTTTTTTCTTTCTGTTTTTTCTTTCATTTTGTTCGATATAGTTCGTTGCATTTGGTCTGGGCGGACGTTACAAGACATCCGTTCAAGTGCATCGTTTTTTTTTTTTTTTTCGGAGAGCGAACAGCCCTCTGGCCGAACACGCTGAGCGAATGGCACATTTGCACTCAAGGTTCCTTATTTGTCCTCAAGGTACATATATTTTTATGTGTGGTGCTGTTCTTTCAGAATATGGGAAATTATTTTTTTTTTCGATATCAGTAGGTCACGGTAAATCCTAACCAAAAATGTTCGCATTTAAAGTGTAACCTTTGGGACGGAAACCTTGATAGCTTGCTTACATCATTTTCATGTCCTACCTGTTGGCAGCCCTGACGCCGGCTACGAGCGCTTTTCGCTTGCTGTGTTACGAGATAAGTAATTTAGCTAGTAATTAATTGTTTCTGCTGCATATCCTATAGTATTTACGTGCATTAGTGTCAGATAGAATTCATAAATTGAAGGTTTCAGTTTTTATTTGCGTCTGAATAGGAAAAGCGAAGTTCCTGTTTAGGACAGTTTCGCGTGTACGTGTACGCAAACGTTTGTTTATATTCTTAACTGACGTCAAATACGCGGTATTATCAATTAAGTCAGTGACCAATACTCAGTATTTACGTTTATTAGTGTCATTTAGACTCGATACATTGAAGGTAGCAGTTTTTATACGTTTCATTAGGTCATTTTTCGCGTGTACGTAAACGTTTGTTTACATTATAAATACGAGGGTTAATCAGTTTGGGTTAGTGTACAATACTCAGTATTCCCGTTTATTAGTGTCATTTAGACTCGACACATTGAAGTTTATAAGTTTTATTAGGAAAAGTGATACTGACAGTGAATTCTAACCTCACTTGTATACGTTTGACTAGCGCAACCTGCGACTGCTAACAGTTGAACAAACGTAAAATACGTGGTAAATTAGTATTACACTTCAATATCTGAGTAAATCAGTGTTATAATACAACTTCTGAGCCCTTCTTTCATACGGTTTAGCTAGCAGAAAGCTAAAACTCACCTCGCCGTCTGCTTAAAATCCTCAGCTTGTTGTGGGCTTTGGCGATCGTGTACTGCAAGCCCATCGGTCCCTATAAAGTAGAGGTCGTATTTGTGCTTTACATTCTAAACTCTTATTATCAGCTAAAGGTTTTGTTTTGTACCTGCATCTGTCAGTATACAATACTCAGTATTTACGCTTATTAGCGTCATTTAGACTCGATACATTGAAGGTAGCAGTCTTTATAGTTTTATTAGGTCATTTTCGCGTGTACGTAAACGTATGTTTAAATTACAAATACGAGGGACAATCAGTAGGTGTAGCTTACCGTAGGTTACTGTTTAATTCTTTAATAATATTCACTAGTTATCCCCTAGCAATTTACTGTAGGTCACTTTTTTTTCTTTTGTATTCACTAGATAGCGCATAGCAGGAAAATAAGCACCAGATCTAGCTTCTACCACACACTTTTAAAGTTTTTCAGTTGAGTGTCCTTCCTGCCAACTAGAGTGTAGCTGTTAACCTTGTGTGGCAGTAAGTTTCCTTAAGTTTCTTATAGTAAATCACATATTAGCTCGTTGGATAGGGACTGTGTCTGTTCTGTGCGGATGCAGGAGGAGTTGGCCACAGTCCAAACGCAGCTGGAAGCTTTGTTGGCCACAGTCAACAGGCTCCAGGGTGCCACCTTGAGGTGCAGTTGGGGTTGGTTGCCTGGGGCAGCCTCTGCTGTACTAGATGTGCAGGGGGGGGGGGGGGGGGGGGGGTCACAGCTCTCTGTCACAGAGCCAACCTCAGGTGCGACTGAGCCGGCTGGCCCACTCTCACCTCAGTGTGGGTGGCGGACTGTGTCGAGGTCTCAAGGCGAAGGCTGAATGCGGGACGCAGGCTCCTGCCAAATCCCGTACACTTTGCTAATATTACTTTTGAATGCATTATGGGAACTGCAGTGATCAATGTCTTATAAATAATTACTACTAAAAACAGTCTTGATCACGATTTATTTAACAAGGTGACCGGTTTCGACCACTACTGTGGTCATCTTCAGACCATTGAGTAGGAACCTCTTTCTGTTGGAAAATCACTTTCCAACAGAAAGAGGTTCCTACTCAATGGTCTGAAGATGACCACAGTAGTGGTCGAAACCGGTCACCTTGTTAAATAAATCGTGATCAAGACTGTTTTTAGTAGTAATTACTTTGCTAATAGATTCAGTGTGCTATCTGATGCTGGAGGGGGGGGGGGGAGGGGCAGAGCCGGATCAGAATGCACCTTCCGCCAAGATAGTGGCCGATCCTTCAGCAAGGTCCGGAGAGGCACATGCGGATAGGAGTTTGTTAGTTATTGGGAGCTCCAACGTTAGGCGGGTCATTGAGCCCCTCAGGAACATAGCGGCTAGGACGGGGAAGACGTCCAACGTTCACTCGGTGTGCTTGCTGTGGGGCCTTGTCTGGGATGTGGAAGAGGCTCTTCCGGCCGCTATCGAGAGTGCGGGGTGCAGCCAGCGGCAGATAGTTGCACATGTCGGCACCAACGATGACAGTCGTCGGGGCTCCGAGGAAATCCTTGGGTCCTTTCGACGGCTGGCTAAACTGGCGAGGGCGGCCTACATCTCTCTAGGAGTGGAAGCCAAGCTGACGATTTGCAGCATCATACCCAGGGGGGGACTGGGGTCGTCTGATTTGGAGTCGAGTGGAGAATCTAAACCAGAGGCTACATCGACACTGTGATGAAAATGGTTGTAGGTTTCTCAACCTACGCTATGGGATAAGGTTGTAGGACGCCCCTCGATTGATCAGGAGAGCACTACACACAGGAAGCAGCTACATCTACAGTATACAGTACTTGTGGCGTGCACATGGGGGTTTTGTAGATTAGGTTCCTCCCCATGGGAAACAAACCATTGACCTGAAAAATTACCAGTTCATGACACTTATGTGGGTGTGTCGACTATAAAAATTGTTATTTCGCCTAAGCAGGTCAATCCAAAGGATTTAAATATGCTAAATCTCATGTTAGTAAATTGTCGAAGTGTCTGTAGCAACATCCCCGACTTACTCTCCGAAATAAACAGTAGTAATGCCAATATTGTATTAGGTACCGAAAGCTGGTTGAAACCAGACATAAATGGCAGTGAAATTTTGAACTCTGATTGGACAATGTTTAGGAAGGATAGGACTGACTGATGCTATGGGAGTTGGCGTGTTCGTTCCAGTTAAAAGCAGTTTAAACGCAGTTCAGATCGATACTGGGTCGAACTGTGAAACACTCTGGATAAAGCTGTCAATCAGACAAGGATTCACCATTGTATTAGGATGTTTTTATAGACCACCAGCATCCGCAACAAACGTCGCAGAACGTTTCAAGGACAGTCTTGAGTACACAGAAAATAAATATTCAAATTATCCATTGACTGTGAAAATTACGCGTTTATCACAGAGGACAGGAGCAAAGACTCCTGTGGTGTTATTCGAGGAGCGCTCGCAGCATACAACCTTGAGCAATTGGTTAGAAAACCAACTCGAGATGGGAACGTCGGAGATATCTTGGCGACAAACAGACCTGATCTTTTTGTGGAAGTTGGTCTAGAAAAAGGTATTAACGATCATAATGTCGTTATGGCTTCTGTGTCAGTGGAAGTTGCAAAAAAAAAGAAAAAAGCGTAGGGTTTTCTTGTTTGGGAAATAAAAGTGTCATTAATGTATACCTTCATAGCCAGCTCCAAGCATTCACCGGGGGACACAAAGATATTGAGCGTCTTTGGTCGGAATTTAGACATATTGTCCACCACATGCTAGAGAAATATGTGCCTAGTAAAACTGTAGGGGAGGGGAAGGATCCACATTGAAACAACAAACATATTGGGAAGTTGCTGAGAAATCAGAGAATTTTGCACTGCCGTTTTAAACTTAGTCATTGCCCCGCTGACAAACAGAAATTATGCGAAATGAAAGCAGCTGTCGAAAGGGCAATGAGAGATTCATTTAACGAATTTGAAAGCAATATTTTATCTGCAGATTCTAAAAATAACCCCAAAAAATTTGGTCGTACGTAAAATCTATGAACGTTACGAATAATTCAATACCTTCTCTTCCTAACAGTACGGGCAATGTAACGGATGATGATAAACAGAAGACCGAAATTCTAAACCTAGCTTTCAAAAACTCGTTTATGGTAGAGGACTGCAGCACCATTCCCCCTTTCAATTATCGAACAAACGCAAGTATGGCTGACATAGTGATTAGTGTATCTGGGATTGTAAAACACCCTTAGACGCCAGGAAGGCATCCGGCCCAGACGGTATCCCGTAGGATTTTATGTTGACTATACTACAAGTATAGCACCATTCTTATTCATCATCTATCAGAAATGATTGGAACAGCGGAAAGTTCTAATGGACTGGAAGAAGGCACAGGTCTTAGCAATCTATAAAAGTAGCAAATCGGATGCACATAATTACCGGCCAATTTCACTGACATCAATTTGCTGTAGAATCATGGAACATATTTTGTGTTCATACATAAAGACCTTTCTAGACTCTGAGAAGCTCATCTGCAGAAACCAGCACGGTTTTAGGGAACAGCGGTCATACGAGACACAGCTGGCCCTCTTTGTGCATGCATGATATACAACAGGCTCTAGATACCGGCTCCCAGGTTGATGCCATATTCCTCGACTTTCGAAAGGCGTTCGACTCAGTTCCGCACTGTCACTTGCTCCAAAAAGTGCGCGCTTACGATCTATCCGATGGCATGTGCGGTTGGATAGAAAGTTTTCTGGCAGAGACGTTCCTCCTCCAACAGAAAAAAGCGTAACATCAGGTGTGCCCCAGGCCAGCGTAATAGGTCCGCTGCTTTTAGTATCACACGAAAGTTCTGAACAAATCAATGAGGATTTGCATAAAATAAATGCATGGTATAATGACTGGCAGTTATCTCTCAGTACTAGTAAGTGTAACCTACTGCGTATAACAAAGCGAAAATCCCCATTAATGTACGAGTACAAAATAAATGCCCAGTCTTTAGGAGCGGTGACATCCGTCAAGTATCTGGGTGTGACTATTCGAAATGATCTCAAATGATCAGATTACACAAATAACTGGTAAGGCGAACTCTAGATTGCGGTTTATTGGTAGAATCCTGAAGCGATGCAGTCCTTCAACAAAGGAACTAGCTTACAATACTTTAGTTCGTCCAGTCTTAGAGTACTGTTCGTCTGTATGGAACCCTTACCAGTCGGGTCTGATTCAAGAGATTGAGAAGGTTCAAAGAAGAGCGGCAAGATTCGTGACTGGTACATTTAGCCATCACGAGAGCGTCACAAATCTCACAGAAAGTTTGAAGTGGGACACCTGCAGATAGACGACGCGCTAAAGAGTAGGGGCTGCTCACTAAATTCCGAAATACGATCTTCGACGAGGATGTAGAGCATATATTATTACTATCAACTTTCAAATCGCGCAGTGATCACCATTTAAAGATAAGGGAAATTAGAACTCGTACTGAGGCGTTCAGACAGTCGCTTTTCCTTCTCGCGAACCTCGAGTGGAACAGAGGGGGGAGGGGGGGGGATATGACTTTGGCGCGAATAGTGCCCTCCGCTTGGTGGCTAGAAGAGTATATATGTAGATGTGGATTATTAATTACAGTTTGAAACAGATTTTCTTTTCTTTCCTGAACTTTATCACAGTCCTACTCCTTGTCATTCTAACAGTGTAGAGCGCAGCTGAATTCTGCGCATTCCACACCGCCTGGGCGAGCACTGTCTGAAGCGCATGTGGAGTGAGAAGGGCTGCAGGCGGAATCCCGGCTCACAGAGCGGCGCTCCGCCTCCATCAGACAGAGCCTCTTCCCTCGGGTCCAATCAGCACGGCGGGCCTCTGTGACGAGAGGGGGCAGTCGCTTCAGACCGCCTGTTTACCAGTCGCTCCCGCGGGAGTGACCGCTTATCTGCCGAAATCTCGAGGGGTGCTGCGTGTCCGGCACGGAGCTGGCCGCCTGTGGACCACTGCTACTCGACACGTTGTCCAACTGAAACCTTCATTTGCGAATAATAAGCAAGTGGTACCAGTCAATAACTATAGTAGCATTCAGTTAAATCTTTACAAAATATCGCTTCAGAGATGTTAATGTTCATAAATGCTAACCCGTGCTCTATACAGAACATAGAAATATACACCACTGGCCATTAAAATTGCCACACCACGAAGATGACGTGCTACAGATGCGAAATTTAACCGACAGGAAGAATATGCTGTGATATGCAACTGATTAGCTTTTCAGAGCATTCACACAAGGTTGGCGCCAGTGGCGACACCTACAACGTGCTGTTATGAGGAAAATTTCCAACCGATTTCTCATACACAAACAGCAGTTGACCAGCGTTGCCTGGTGAAACGTTGTTGTGATGCCTCGTGTAAGGAGGAGAAATGCGTACCATCACGTTTCCGACTTGGAGAAAGGTCGGATTGTAGCCTATGGCGATTGTGGTTTATCGTATCGCGACATTGTTGCTCGCGTTGGTCGAGATCCAATGACTGTTAGCAGAATATGGAATCGGTGGTTTCAGGAGGGTAATACGCAACGCCGTGCTAGATCCCAACGGCCTCGTATAACTAGCAGTCGAGATGATAGGCCTCTTATCCGCATGGCTGTAACGGATCGTGCAGCCACGTCTCGATCCCTGAGTCGACAGGTTGGGACGTTTGCAAGACAACCATCTGCACGAACAGTTCGACGACGTTTGCAGCAGCATGGACTATCAGCTCAGAGACCATGGCTGCTGTTACCCTTGACGCTGCATCACAGACAGGAGCGTCTGCGATGGTGTACTCAACGACGAACCTTGGTGCACGAATGGCAAAACGTCATTTTTTCGCATGAATCCAGATTCTGTTTATAGCATCATGACGGTCGCATCCGTGTTTGGCGACATCGCGGTGAACGCACATTGGAAGCGTGTATTCGTCATCGCCATACTGGCATATCACCCGACGTGATGGTATAGGGTGCCATTGGTTGCTCGTCCTGGTCATCTCTTGTTCGCATTGACGGCCCTTTGTACATTAGACGTTACATTTCATATGTGTTACTACCCGTGGCTGTACCCTGCGAAACCCTACATTTCAGCAGGATAATGCACGACTGCATGTTGCAGAAACACAGTAGAAGAAGAATGGGTAACTTTGAGGGATGAAATAGTGAAGGCAGCAGAGGATCAAATAGGTAAAAAGACGAGGGCTAGTAGAAACCCTTGGGTAACAGATGAAATATTGAATTTAATTGATGAAAGGAGAAAATATAAAAATGCAGTAAATGAAGCAGGTAAAAGGAATACAAACGTACCAAAAATGAGATCGACAGGAAGTGCAAAATGGCTAAGCAGGGATGCTAGAGGACAAATGTAAGGATGTAGAGGCTTATCTCACTAGGGGTAAGATAGATACCGCGTACAGGAAAATTAAAGAGACCTTTGGAGAATGGAGAACCACTTGCATGAATATCAAGAGCTTTGATGGAAACCCAGTTCTAAGCAAAGAAGGGAAAACAGAAAGGTGGAAGGAGTATATAGAGGGTCTATACAAGGGCGATGTACTTGAGGACAATATTATGGAAATGGAAGAGAATGAAGATGATGATGAAATGGGAGATATGATACTGCGTGAAGAGTTTGACAGAGCACTGAAAGACCTGAGTCGAAACAAGGCCGTGGGAGTAGACAACATTCCATTAGAACTACTCACGACCTTGGGAGACCAACCATGACAAAACTACCATCTGGTGAGCAAGATGTATGAAACAGGCGAAATACCCTCAGACTTCAAGAAGAATATAATATTTCCAATCCCAAAGAAAGCAGGTGTTGACAGATGTGAAAATTACCGAACTATCAGTTTAATAAGTCACAGCTGCAAAATACTAACGCGAATTCTTTACAGACGAATGGAAAAACTGATAGAAGCCGACCTCGGGGAAGATCAGTTTGGATTCCGTAGAAATGTTGGGACACGTGAGGCAATACTGACCCTACGACTTATCTTAGAAGAAAGATTAAGGAAAGGCAAACCTACGTTTCTAGCATTTGTAGACTTAGAGAAAGCTTTTGACAATGTTGACTGGAATACTCTCTTTCACATTCTGAAGGTGGCAGGGGTAAAATACAGGGAGCGAAAGGCTATTTACAATTTGTACAGAAACCAGATGGCAGTTATATGAGTCGAGGGGTATGAAAGAGAAGCAGTGGTTGGGAAGGGAGTGAGACGGGGTTGTAGCCTATCCCCGATGTTATTCAATCTGTATATTGAGCAAGCAATAAAGTAAACAAAAGAAAAGTTCGGAGTAGGTATTAAAATCCATGGAGAAGAAACAAAAACTTTGAGGTTCGCCGATGACATTGTAATTCTGTCAGAGACGGCAAAGGACTTGGAAAAGCAGTTGAACGGAATGGACAGTGTCTTGAAAGGAGGCTATAAGATGAACATCAACAAAAGCAAAACGAGGATAATGGAATGTAATCGAATTAAGTCGGGTGATGCTGAGGGAATTAGATTAGGAAATGAGACACTTAAAGTAGTAAAGGAGTTTTGCTATTTGGGGAGCAAAATAACTGATGATGGTCGGAGTGGAGAGGATATAAAATGTAGACTGGCAATGGCAAGGAAAGCGTTTCTGAAGAAGAAAAATTTGTTAACATTGAGTATAGATTTAAGTGTCAGGAAGTCATTTCTGAAAGTATTTGTATGGAGTGTAGCCATGTATGGAAGTGAAACGTGGACGATAAATAGTTTAGACGAGAAGAGAATAGAAGCTTTCGAAATGTGGTGCTACAGAAGTATGCTGAAGATTAGATGGGTAGATCACATAACTAATGAGGAGGTACTGAATAGGATTGGGGAGAAGAGGAGTTTGTGGCACAATTTGACTAGAAGAAGGGATCGTTTGGTAGGACATGTTCTGAGACATCGAGGGATCACCAATTTAGTATTGGAGGGCAGCGTGGAGGGTAAAAATCGTAGAGGAAGACCAAGAGATGAATACACTAAGCAGATTCAGAAGGATGTAGGCTGCAGTAGGTACTGGGAGATGAAGAAGCTTGCACAGGATAGGGTAGCATGGAGAGCTGCATCAAACCAGTCTCAGGACTGAAGACCACCACAACAACAAAACGCATGTTTCAGGTCCTGTACGGACATATCTGGATACAGAAAATGTTCGACTGCTACTCATATTAACTGATTAAGAATATTTAGTTGAGAATTAAATCCTTTACATAATTCGGCCTTGTCACACATTTTCTAAATGAAGTGGGTTTTTGCTGCGCTGGCCAGCACATTCTACAGATCCCTCACCAATTGAAAACGTCTGGTCAATGGTGGCCGAGCAACTGGCTCGTCACAATACTCCAGTCACTACTACGGATGAACTGTGGTATCGTGTTGAAGCTGCATGGGCAGCTGTACCTGTACACGCCATCCAAGCTCTGTTTGACTGAATGCCCAGGCGTATCAAGGCCGTTATTACGGCCAGAGGTGGTTGTTCTGGGTACTGATTTCTCAGGATCTATGCACCCAAATTGCGTGAAAATGTAATCACATGTCACTTGTAGTATAATATATTTGTAGAATATATTATCATCTGCATTTCGTCTTGGTGTAGTAATTTTAATGGCCAGTAATGCAGTAATCTTTCAATATGCGATTAATATTCATCAAAACAAGGATCAAAATGAACAAATCAAATCAAGGATAGCTATCTGGAATACCAGGACACTACCACAAGCAGGAAGATTAAAAAACATTAAAAGAGGGATGGAAAGAATAACATAAAACTGATAGGAGTTGCTGATGAAAGATAGGATGGACGTGGAGAACTGCAGTAAAATACCTAATTTACTGTTTGGGAGGACAAATAAAAGGGAGGAATGGGATACGAGTCATTATAACAAAGGAAATGGCTGAGTGTGTGATGAATACAGACTATGCCACAGACTGTACCACACAAGCGGTTTATAGTTGAAATTGCGTGCTTATGGAATATCGTCTCAGTTATGTTACTGGATTTGCGATTTCCTGTCAGAGAGGTCACAGTTCGTAGTAACTGACGGAAGGTCATCGATTAAAGCAGAAGTGATTAAAGCAGAAGTGATTTCTGGCGTTCCCCAAGGTAGTGTTATAGGCCCCTTGCTGTTCCTTATCTGTATGATTTGGGTGACAATCTGAGCAGCTGTCTTTGGTTGTTTGCAGATGATGCTGTCGTTTATCGACTAATAAAGTCATCAGAAGATCAAAACAAACTGCAAAACCATTCAGAAAAGATATCTGAATGGTTCGAAAATTGGCAGTTGACCCTAAATAACGAAAGTGTGAGGTCATTGACATTAGTACTAAAAGGAATCATTTAAACTTCGGTTACACGATAAATCAGTCTAATCTAATGGATGTAAATTCAACTAAATACCTATCAAGGGAACCTCCCCATCGTACCCCCCTCAGATTTTGTTATAAGTTGGCACTGTGGATAGGTCTTGAAAAACTGAACACAGATCAATCGAGAGAACAGGAAGAAGTTGTGTGGAACTATGAAAAAATAAGCAAAATATATAAACTGAGTAGTCCATGCGCAAGATATGGAACATCAGGATAGTATGAGCTCAGGTGCGCCGTGGTCCCGTGGTTAGCGTGAGCAGCTCCGGAACAAAAGGTCTTTGGTTCAAATCTTCCCTAGAGTGAAAAGTTTTCTTTCTTTATTTTCGCAAAGTTATGATCTGTCCATTCGTTCATTGACGTCTCTGTTCACTGTAATAAGTTTAGTGTCGGTGTTTTGCGACCGCACCGCAAAACCGTGCGATTAGTAGACGAAAGGACGTGCCTCTCCGATGGGAACCGAAAACATTTGATTGTAAGGTCATAAGTCAACCGATTCCTCCACAGGAAAACACGTCTGATATATTCTGTACGACGCTGGTGACGGCATGTGCGTCACATGACAGGAATATGTTGTCGACCCACCTAACTTGTACACTTGGCGAATGGGTAAAAAGATTCTTCTACCTTGCCCGATTTAGGTTTTCTTGTGGATGTGATAATCACTCCCAAAAAAGTGATCACATCAGACGGACGGACGGACACATAATAATTGACTGAAAATAAGAAATTAAGCTTTTCAGTCGAAAGAAGACTAGACCCAAGGACATCTCGCTCCGCAGCTGCTCACGCCAACCACGGCACCACGGCGCTCCTGCGTTTATACTGTCCTTGATGTTGCCTATCTTCGCATGGACTACTCAGTTTGTATATTTTCCTTATTTTTTTCATAGTTCCACACAGCTTCTTCCTATTTTCTCGATTGATCTGTGTTCAGTTTTTCAAGGCCTATCCACTGTGCAAACTTCTAACTAAATCTGAGTGGTGTGCGATGGGGAGGTTCCCTTGTAACTATTACAATTACAAACAACTTAAATTGGAAGGAACACACACAAAATTTTGTGGGGAAGGCTAACAAAAGCCTGCGTTTTATTGACAGGACACTTAGAAAATGTAAGAGACTGCCTACACTACGCTTGTCCGTCCTCTTTTATAATACTGCTTCGCGGTGTGGGATCTTTACCAGATAGGATTGACGGAGTACACCGATAAAGTTCAGAGAAGCAAAGCACGTTTCGTATTTCCGCGAAATATGAGAGAGAGTGTCACTGAAATGATACGGGATTTGGGCTGGGCTTCATTAAAAGAAAGACGTTTTTCGTTGCAACGGAATCTTCTCACGAAATTCCAGTACCAACTTTCTCCTCCGAATGCGAAAATATTTTGTTGACACCGGCCTACATAGGGATAAACGATCACCACGATAAAATAAGTGAAATCAGAGCTCGTACGGAAAGATATAGGTGTTCGTTCGTTCCGCGCGCTATACGACTTTGGAATAATAGAGAATTGTGAAGGTGGTTCGATGAACCCTCTGCCAGGCTCTTAAATGTGATTTGTAGAGTATCCATCTAGATGTATGCAAGTGATAACGTTAGCTGCGGAAGGTTGAAAGGAGTACAAAAAAATATATTGATTATCAAGGTACATGTGCTAAAATCAGAACAATATGTCAAGCTCGTTGAGGAAACGCGCAATACAGGGTGAGTCAGGAGGAACGTGCATGCTTTGAGGGGTGATAATACTGGTGACTCTGAACAAAAGCTTCGTATGGACATATGATCCATCCGCATAATTTCCGAGATAGAACACGTTCAATGTCCGTCGTTATTTGTTTTCTGTATTGTCAATGTTTATAACTAAATTTAGAACTACATTGTCAATGTTTAGAACTAAACTCAGTGTGTAGAGGAATATGAGACGAACAATTTGACACAGGACACTTGTGGCCTGTCTAGTCAGTAAACTACCTCAAATTGGCCAACAACTATCTAAGTTACAGCACGTGCGTGTCGCGCGAGATTTTCAGTCTTCTCTCGCTTCCTTCGTGCAAAGTATCAGCGCTAGAGAAAAAGTGAACAAGACCTTTATTGTAGGATATTTAATGTAGTTTAATTTTGTACTGCCACACGTTTTCGCTAGAAGACGCGGTATTCGAGTTATTCAAGAAAAACTTACAAAAGTGACAATAAAAGCGTTCTGTCTCGAAACCATTTGGAATAGGGAATGCGTCCATACGAAGTTTTTTGTTGAGAATCACCTACACTGTCATCCCTCAAAGCATGTACCGTTCCTCCTGAGGCACCATGCATAACAGAGATAATAATGGACAATAATCAATGATGCTGCAGAAGTTGTTGGCGACTGAAGTGCTATCGTGGGGGAAGGGAAGGTGAGAACCGTAGTACGCAGTCATGGTCTTGGAAGGAGAAATAGCAATTTTATAGTGATGGAAGGAAGGTAAGGAAAGGGAGTTACGAATGAGCACACAATACCAGTAACAGATCTTAATAGCGATCACAATTTGATTATAAGAGAACCAGAAGTAAAAATGAAAGAACTAAAGAAAATTGCTGCAGCGAAGAAGTGGGAACTCTAGATGATAAGATAAGGGAAAGATAAAATTGCGAAAAAGTCATCACTTCAGCTTTCTAACACATTACAAGACAAAGAAAAACCTGATAATGTTAAAGAGTATTGGAATATGCTGAAATGAGGAATCATAGAAGCAGGGAATAGAAAATTGTAAGTTAACGGAAAAAAGGCAGAAAAGCCATCGGGTGCACAGGAAATGATTTTCAAGACGGAGGAGAGAAGAAAATTCAAAAACAAAAATAATAAAGATGCAAGAAAGGTGTACCTAAGGCTGAATAAAGAACAGAGCAGACAAGGAATAACAAATTTGAAGAACTGGAGAGGAAAGGAAGATTTGCTGTACAAAAGAGTAAAGAATACAAATGGGATCAAAGCAAACCAGGAGGGCCTACTGTGAAAATTCTGAGTAAAGACGAAGATACAATGTCCAAGATCTTTAAAGATACCCTCCAGGAATGGAAAGTCTAATGGTGGTCGAGGTTTTACAAAATGCATTAAACTGTATACTAGTGCGGCATTTGCATATTAAATATAAGAATCACAATGTTTTAAATTGCAAATTTTACAGGGTGATAGGGCTGTCCCTATCGATATGGTTTTATGAGACCGTCAGTGTTATGTCTGGCCTTTAAAAACCGCTCGTGAGATTTTCATATTCTCTCATTCACTAAGCGTATCGTATACTATTAGCCCTTTAGAAAAAAGGAACAGGACATTTTTGTAGGAAATTCAATGTATATAAATTTTGTAGGGGGATGCGTTTCCGAGCTATTCAAGAAAAACGAACAGAAGTGACCTTCAGACACGCCGCCACCTCCACATTCACCCCTCACCAGTCACGGATTTTTAGCATGTTAGTAGTGGCACTCCCTCCTTTCACTGTGCAAAAATTTCCGACTACACGAATTATTCCGGATATTCAACCTTTTTTAGTCTCTATTGATTGGGCTATTACGCGACACCATAGTCGGCTGTTTTGTTAATATTAATAATTTAAACGTGTCAGAGACAGCAATGAAAGGAAAGTGGCTTTCGTAAACATTATGCAAAATCCAAATACATTGACAATTCGATCCACACTTAACCGCCACAAGCTCAATAATTTCGTAGCCATAGGACCTGGTGAATACAAAGATGTGATTGTTTATTTCATGCTCTTAAAATTCACAAAATTATAAGGAAAAAGTTACAAAAACATGAACATTTACAATTTATAAGTGCTCGAGTAATCCAGTGGCGTAATAACGGGTGGTCAATGAAGATCAAAAGATGTCAAATGTGAGACATAATTCGTGCAGTCGTAAAAATTTATACAGTGGCAGGAGGTGTGCCATCAAAACATAGAAAAAATCCTGAGCGGTGGGGGGTAAATGTGGGAGTGTGGGAGTGTGGGCGCGTTTGAAGGTCACTTTTGTACTTTTTCTTGAATAACTCGTAAACTACAGCGTCTAGCGAATATATTACAACCAACAGTTTGTACGTAGCGAGCGAGAGATTATGAGAATCTCGCTCATTGATTTACACGACCAGATACAACATTGCGGGCTTCTTAAAATGACATCGGTAGCGGAAGCTGAACCACCCAAGATAAAAGGATTAGGATCAGTAGTCGTAAGAACGAAAGAAGATTAGTCACAAAAATTCATTTTTATAAACAAAAGTGCTGTCATACCACAGCTCTACGAATACACTCTTAAAAATTAATTTTACTCATGAATAACAATTTGCCCATTGTCAATAATATTCTCAGGCTCGTTACCAGGGTTTTAAAACAGTGGTTGCTGCGAGACGAAATGGAACTGGTTGGCAGACATTGACGAGAGGTCTGTAGCGCAAATACAGGGCGATGGTCAGGGTGCAGCCGGCGATGGTGACTGCGCGCTGGGGGCAGCTCATAGCATTTTGGGGCGGCGGCATGGAGTCAGCGGGTGGGTGAGGCGCACCTTTTGATGCACCCAGAGTCGCACGATCCGCATGGCCGGCGAGACAGGCGGCGCTCAGAAGCTCACCAGGAAGTCTCTGCCGTCTCGACGACAAGTGTCCTCTTTGCCATCTCGACGATAGATCCTTTCCAAAGCTATCAACCCGGGCGTGCTCAGGCCCTCGATTGCCTAGCTTATATTCCTCTTCTGGCCAATCAAGATATTGTTCACCGTTCTTATGAAATATTTCGTACCGACCACAATTCTCACGCAGGAAAGGAAGGCCACACGCATATTTTATTGCAGCTGAAATAGTTTCACTGTACAAACATCGTAACCCCAGCTTCTGCACCTGCCAGCATTCTCTTTCATCCTGTCTTGCCAATATGAGTGTGGTCCGCCATCATTCTCAGGTTTTGTAAACGCAGAAGGTCACTCGTAAGCGTTAAAAAGACATTCATAACAAGTTTTGTTTAACCTGTCAAAACTAATGTCGTCCACATCACATTGGCGTCCCACACGTTCTGTGGAAGTAACAAATTGTCCACCCCCCCCCCCCATCCCCCTACCCCTGCATCTGATAACGGCTTTTTCTTCTCCTGTTTGAAACTGTAAATGCACACGTTTTCGTGTTTTCGACGCTTCTCAAGAGCAGAGGTAGACTGCTCACAGGGTACCAAGGACTTTTATTAGCAGGACGTACAATGGCGACTGCGTGGATGAGGTACCCTGGGGCATCTTTCGCCCTCAGGCGTGTGTCTTATACAATGGGTGGCAGGCTCCCGGGGGCAGCTACTGTACCTTGGTGATGTGACGACGAAGGATAGATGTATTACACTAGCTCTTGACTTAAATGAGACAAATCTTAGCAGCAGTTAAATCTCCATGTAAACTCACTTTCAAATAATTGCACTCCCTATTTGCCTCACAGTGATCAAAGTCTTTCGTAACATAGCTATTTTACACTTGTATCTCTGAAATCGGGCATCTCTTAATATTTGTACTATTATAAAACATAATATCTTTATCCAAAGAATGACACAAAGACTGAAAATCCTGAGAACTTCAAGACACAAATAACTTTACGTACACAAATAGTATCACCTACCAAAATATACGGTAGGTGAGTCTTCCGTTAGTCTGCGACAAACATTTTTATTAACACGTGAAAACCATAAAACGTATATAGACACAATGTGGAAAGAAGAATACTCACAAATTCCATGGCCCAAAATCTACATTCAGTTTACATCTGAATGAAAGTATTTAGGTGTGTTCTGGCTACATTTTCGCCTCAAACGTTACATTACATACCAATATAAGAGCGAAAACATCGTTGTACACTGGACATGAAACACACACAATAAAGGATAGAAAAATCAAGTAAAGAAATATAAATAAAATAAATACAATTATGTATAAAGATTAAACTAATTAAATGTAATTATTAACACTCATTGTGTGTAATACCTATGAATGTTTTCTTTCCCTCATTAGTAATAAGAAATTTGTACATTGTTGCAGAAACCGCAAAGATAGGCTTTTAAAATTATCTTTGTAACAAAAGAGCAATGTCAGGAGATCGCTTTCCATGAAGTGGGGCCGGGGCTGTTCCTCAGCTAAGTAACGTAGCTTGACATGGTACCACGGTACTTTAGCTTTTTATGTCTGACCGTGCCTTATTCTGGAATGTATTAGTTTATTTTATGCTTCTGAAGAAGGCTAGATTACTCTAGCTGAAACCTGGGTAAAGACCAGTAACATTTCGCAACTGAGATGGATTTTTCACAGATTCGTTTTCAAGTGCATTTCTAATCGTAAATATTTTTAGTGATGTATACATGTGTGATTTTGTGCTTCTCTGGCACTGTAGTTGTCCTGAGGTCACACTACAATCGGAAAATCGGACAAATGAATGTGTTTTATATGCTAATTAGTGTTTTTTCTACTTACAAGAATTGTGCCTTCTCCATTACGCAGAATATAAACCAAACGCTAATCACCACTGACACGGTTTGTATTTGTAACCAAAACCTGATACAGAGATATTACAACGGTATGGTTTCAAAAAGAGTTTGTATACAGTCAGAAGTGCTACATTTTCTGAGGGTTATATTATGTACATAAATTTGTCAGTTAGTAAGTTTATTTTACCATGGTTGACTACTGATTTATCGATCATGTTTCTGTTTTATTGTAGATGTTGAGCAGAGTATATGGGGTAACGTAAACATTTATGGAAATTACTACAGTTGTCATACGCAGGAGAAATAATTGATAAAGTTAACTGATTCGCTATCTAATTTGCCATTGAGAATTTTTTCCTCCTTGCTTTTTGAGAGGTGCAAAATTTCTGGCTCCTCCACTGAATCAGTTGTATAAGTATTTGATTTTTAAAAGTGGTGGAGTATCTTAAGAACTTCTTCTTTGTTTTTGAGTGGTTGTTCCGTGTTCTTCATGTGTGTTGCTATTTTTTCAAATGTATTACAAGTTTCAACACCCTGTAAAAAAGAACTGCTGCACAAAAATACGACAAATTTGAGAATAATATTATCGAAGAAGGGGAAAACGTCATGGAAGTAAAACGAAAATTGATGAAAATTTTACCACCAAATGGCACTGTAGGCATCATAACGTAACACAATTTCGGCACTCAACGGTCGTTGGACTGTTAGTTAGGTAAGCCCAACCGCTACCGCAAGGTCGTACCAATTCGGTTGGGCGAAATTGGATTTTAATTGTCCTGATGTCAAAACCCGTATAAAAAGCAACAATAAAATAGGTATTTAACTGTGGTAAGGCTGGCGCAAGACATGTTCAGTATGCTGTACTCTGTTTGCTGCCACAAGCTGAAATCGAGAAGAAGCATGTTCCACAGCAGGTCACATTGTGTCAGGGGACGCGTTCAAAATGCGTTGCCCAATGCTTACCTCCATTTCACATACGTTTGTAGTCAGAGCAGTGAAAACAGCATCTTACAGGTCGAGCCGCGCGCGGATCGCGGTCATACTGTTTATTGCTCTTCATCTTGTTTTTATGGTTCTGTCGCCTCTTTCTTATTCAATTTTTTGGCATCACTAAGTTGATGATTTGCTTGCCCGTGAGTGGCAGCAGCAGCACTTATCGATAAGTGTAACGTCGTACTATCTCTGGTCGTCGTCTGTCGGGACTTCACTCGTGGACAGAGCGCTAGTGAGGTGCAGACAGCCAGTACCTGCCGACCGCTGGCCACACACATGAACTGTCCGACGGAAGGAGATTGGAGGGGAACGATCGCCGGTTGGTCGTTCGGTTGTTCGTCTCATTGGGCGACGTGTATTTGGTCTTTTGACCATTTCTGGGCCTCGTCTACTGGTCATCTTGCCGAACGTGGGTCGGTTTCTTCCTCGTGCAGAGATGTCGTCGCCGATGGGCAAGAGTTACCTCTGCACGGATCGCCGTGTATCCGAGTTCCGAACGGACATCGTCGGGATGGAGCTGCAGTGAGCTCCACACAGCCAAGACTCGCCCTATCGTTGCCGACACTCATAACTTGAGCGGGGACGACCCTGGTTGGTCGTCTCATTGCACAACGTGTATTTGGTCGCCCACCGCTTGTGGAAACTCTGTGTGTGTAAGACTTGTCATTTCTTCTTGTTGTTCCACGGTGATTGGTTTTAGGATTGTCGGAGTTCTTGGTGCAAGTGTTTACGTGGAACAGTGTGTAGCTTCTGTGATTTCCGCTGAGCAGATGAATGCTGTCTGCGTACGGGAGAAGCCAGTCGGTCGGTTGCGAGAGAGTATGGCTTGACTGTGTTTAGATGCCAATTATCAAGACGTAGTGCTCCTGCGGTCTTCGTCCTCGCTGGTATTTCCTGTTGTCGTCCCATTGGTCGGGTGGAAGGGAATTGATTGGGTTGTTGGATGGTTCTTCAGCCGTCCCTAGGTCGTGCTGCCACCTGATTATTTAGTGTTACGATTGGCTGTCTGTATCACCTAACCTGTTGTTAGTTTCCACCCCAGGCCGACCCTTGGAACAATTCTGAGCACCACTGTTCAGTTGTTTGGGATTGTGATTTCCTTTAGTCTCAAAGTACTGTGCGGGGCCTTCAGCCGTGTATTATTAAAATTTCTTGTTTGCTCTGTATTTAGGCCTTCAGCCGCGTTTTTTTTTAAATCGGTGGCTTTCAGCCGTAATGTGTAAATTCCTGTCTGTAAGGTTTCTCTTTAATTATCTCGAATTCTTAAAATGGCCTTCAGCCGTACTGTGTAAATTCTTATCTTTAGTTTTGTCTGTAATTATTCTGAATAAGTGCTTGGGCCTTCAGCCGTCAAGATATTTCAAGTTTTCTTAAGATCGTTTTCTGTTGTGCTCTGTAAATGCTTGTCTTTAAAGGTTGCCTTTTATTATATTGAAAAATTATTGGGCTTTCAGCTCAGTAATTAATTTACATTTTCCTTAATACGGCTTTTAGCCGAGATATGTAAATGCTTGCCTTTTAAAGAATTTCCTTTGCTAATCTGAAATATTATTTGGGCCTTTAGCCGAGAATATATTTCAATTTTACTTAAGTAAGGCCTTCAGCCGTTTTTCCAAATTCTGGTGTCTTAAAATTAATTATTTAAGGATATTTTAATTTTACTTAAGTAAGGCCTTCAGCCGTTTCCCTAAATCCTCGTGTTTTAAAATGAATTATTTAAACTTTATTATTGAGAAGTTACTTGGGCCTTCAGCCGTGAATTAATACTTGTTGTTTTAAAGAGAAAACTTTGCATTGGTTTTTGAGGAATAAAGTTGTGTGTTCTTGCGTAACTAACAGTAACTGATCTTGGCCCCTTTCCACAACCTAATCCGCTCTGTCCTGCGAAACCAGATTTCACAGGTACTCCAGTCAGAAGTCACAAGGATTAGTATCAAGTGATCTGGACGGCCAGGCTGTAGGGAAATGACGGATAATAATTTTAGCATTTCCACAACACCTCTGCAGCAGCTGCTTCACTGGCTATACAGTGTGTGGAGGAGCGCCGTTTTTCATAAAAATGATCCTACCCACACATCCACGCTGTTGAAGGGCTGGAATGATGTTGGTGGGCAAAAGACACTCATAGTGTTTACCAGTGACAGTACAAGAACCACGATCCGCAGGACCCATCTCCACACAAAAATATGTTCCTGCAATAAATCATGGCGTCAACCCACACCACATAGTTACCTTCGCATGGGGGTGGCCAAGATTTTGGCTCGTGGCCATGCCGGAGCTCGAGTGCCAAAGTGCTCTACCTCGCTTCATGTTTCCCCCACCACCACACCATGCTGTCTGAGAGTGAGGAGAGGGTATAAGTGAACTCTGTGAACGCACCACATTTAAATGGCAGTGCAGTTGCACAGCATATGACTTGGTTTTATGGTTCGCATTTCTCAGTAACATAGGTAACAAACAAGATAAATTTTAAATATTATTTAATCATTTTTGGAGCACTGTAGATAAATTTCTTTATCTGGCACAAACTGTCGGCATGTTGAGAGATGCAGACAATTTCACAGTTTCACACTCAAGTTGCCATGTAATCGAGACTTATTCAGTTTCATAACCGAAGAAAGATCTTTCACACAAATCAAATATGTAGATTCAAATATTGTAGTACTTTTGCAAAATCATTATTGAGACTTGGGAACTCTACGTGAGGAAAGCAATATAGACGTCTGGACAGTTTTGTGTAAAAAGATTTATCATTAAAACTGAAATTACCTTGCAGGTCAATCAGTTGCATTGGCACATGCACAGGGGGCTTCCAACTGAAACGGCAAACAGTCTCAAAAATAGCACGCAAACAGATGTAAAGTTCACACTGTCCTCAAAATCTTTAAAAAACTACTCTTGTAATTCTTTCAAGGCCACAATTAAGGCTTCAAACCTAGCGTTTTCTTCACCGGCTGCGAGCTCGGGAAAGTTGACTGTCTTTATCAGAATGTGTCCTCTCTACTATGTGATTTTCTTTTTAAATGCATCCCCACCAAATCAGAAAGAAGTTGCCTTCCAATGTCTTACTACAGACAGAGTACAATCAAGTCCACTTAAAATGAGAAGTCTGCAATCCATTTCGGATGTTCTAATTTTCGTTTCTGCACTCCTCTTTCCTTCATAAATTCAACAACAGCGAGTTTTAAATCGAGAAATCGTTCGAGACATGCCCCTTCACTTAGCCAATGTACTTTGCAGTAATATAAGAAACCTCCATACTCATCGTTCAGTTCCACTGAAAATAGTTTCAACTGACAGTGGAATAATGCATGCAACTTCAGATGTATTACTATTCATACAACTAATTTCTTCACTTCCTCCAGGCCTGCAAATTTAGCACAAAGCGTTTTTCATATACAAAACAATCAATTCCGTCTGCCGATCGCTGTAATGTTTTGCTCTTGGATCGTTAACTATGTCTTCAGATTTCTTTTTCATTGTATTGTAATGTCGTTTCACAGCAAGCGAGAGACCTCCACGTGAGCAGTCACTTTTTTCGCCTTCGAATGCATCTTCATGTGCCTTGATCACTGCCGGTGCTCCCTGGGAAACTAATTGGTCCTTTCCAATTAGGCTAACTCTCGCAGAAGGCAATTTAAAGATAATTCCAACAGCGATTACGAAATTAACAACAATATGAAACCCTACACAAACGACACTGTTCAGAGCCAACCTGGAAACGTGCTCAGAATATGTCAACTGAATGTCGAGGAACGTCCAGGAATAAGGGCGAAATACTATCTAAAATTTTGAGAGAGAATAGGGCGGACGTCTTAGCGCTGCAAGAGACTCATACTGAAGATGACAACGCTCTGTGGAAGCGAGGGCGCATCCCAGACTACAAATTAATGTCCCGAATTAACCACCCTCAATACGGAGTTGCCAGCTTTGTCCGCAACAACTTAAAGGATGTCTCAGTTATTCTCTAGGAGAAATCTGACAAAGAAAACGTGATGGTAGCGGTGATTCAGATCGGAAATATAAAAAATAGCAAATATCTACAAACAGCCGAATAGCACTTGGCGCAAACAACTCCCAGTACTAGAACATCCTGCACTATATGTAGGCGATTTTAACAGCCATATTTATGAGTGGGGCTATGCCGAAGAGGATGAAAATGGTAGAAGTATGGCAGAATGGATGGAAGTAAACAACTTAAAGCTTCATTATGATGCAAAGGGAAAAGGCACAGTCAGGTCTGGAAGATGGGGTACAGAGAGCACACCTGACCTCTGCCTGTCAACTATGGACCCCTCGGAGAGTAGTAGCGGAACTATCATCAGAAAGGTCCTGCATGACTTTCCCAGAAGCCAACATCGCCCCATCCTCATCTCCTACGGGCTACACATTCCCCTAGTGCGATCTGCTCATGTATGCCGCTTGAACTTTCAAAAAGCAAATTGGTATAAATTTTCTAAATTGCTGGACGAGTCAATAACACAGGTCCCTGCACTTCCAAAATGATACTCAAAGTTTTTAAAGATCGTAATATCTACTGCCAAAAAGAGCATACCCAGAGAATGCCGGAGAGAATACATTCCTGGCTGGAATGAAGAGATCAATAAGCTTTTTAACCAATTCAAGGAAAGTTGAGACCAAGAAACAGTTACGAACCTTATGAATTCCTTGAATGAACAAAGGAGAGAAAAATGGCATAAAGAAACAAGGGACCTCGATTTCGCACACTCCAGTAGAAAAGCATGGACGCTGATTCACAAACTTGGAGGAGACCCTTCCCACAATAAAGAAAACTCAACGGTCTCATGCGACTCAATCGCCACTCACTTAGTGAGAGTTTCCAAAGTCCCAACAGATAAAGCAAATCTTCGGCAAGTAAAGAGAGAGCTTACGGAAGTCAAGAAATCTCTGCAACATAACCCGGAATTCTCTTCTCCATTTATAATCACTGGAGACAGCCCTTAAGCATACGAAATGTAGAAGAGCTGCAGGTGCAGATGGGCTTTACTATGAATTTTTGGTGCACAGTGGGCCGGTAACGCGAAATTGGCAAGTTCGCCTTTTTAACGAAATTCTTCGTACAGCGACATTATCTAAAAAACTTAAAAGAGCAAAAATTATCACTATCAAAAAGCCAGGGAAAGAGAGAACAGCTGCAGAACACTTCCGCCCAATATCTCTACTTAGCTGTGCTTACAAGCTATTGAAAAGAATGATTCTAAACCGAATCCAAGATCAAATTAATGCTATGATACCACCAGAACGAGCTGGATTCAGATCTTATAGAAGCTGCTGTTAACAAGTGCTCTCCTTCTCACATAGAATCTGGATACCAAAAGAAACTTAAAACTGGAGTAGTGTTCATTGACCTGTCAGCAGCTTATGACACGGTGTGGCGCGTGGGCCTACTGTTGAAATTTTTGAGAGCAGTACCTTGCAAAACTCTAGGCAACCTCTTAAGTAACATGTTAAGCAATAGGCGGTTTAAAGTACATCAAGGAGAAGAGAAAAGCAGATGGCATGTACTCAATGACGGATTATCTCAGGGCTCTGTTCTTGCTGCAGGGTTATTCAACCTCTACACAGCTGACCTGCCGAATTTGACCTGCCGAAAATTTGAATATACAGATGACCTGGCAGTTTCATATAAGAGTGAAGACCTTTTTGAATGAGAAGAACACCTAACGAAAGGCCTTACTAAACTTTATGAATATTTTGAGACATGGCGACTGAGACCAAATGTTTCCAAAAACCGAGGTAAGCCTGATCCACCTCTCTAATCGCCTTTAATCAGCAAAGATCAGTCCACAGTTCGGCCCTCTTGGCACAGTCAGATACAACGAAAGCCCAAAATACCTGGGAGTCACTCTGGACAAAACTTTAACATACAAAAAACACCTTTCCAACTTGGCCAGGAAGTTACAAACACGAGTGAACCTTGTGAGAAAGCTGGCAGGCAGTACATGGGGAGCAACCACATCAGTCGTCAGAGGAGCATCCCTTGCACTGGTATACTCTGCAGCAGAATACTGCGCACCAGTTTGGCTCCGAAGCGCCCACGTAGTGAAAGTAGACGTCCGACTGAACTCAGTTATGAGAGTAATTAGTGGTACAGCCCGGTCTACACCTACTTGCTGGCTACCAGTGCTCCTCTGTCGAAAGGCTGCTCTTTACAACCTCTGTCAGCAAGTTTCTGAAAACACTGCCCAGAAACGCCTCAAATCTAGAAGACCAGCATATGAACAGGGAGTCCAAATGTTATCCACAAGATTCGACCAGGACGCAGAGTGGAAACGTGAGTAGCAAGCTACAAGAAACCGAAACCACGAACTTGTAGACAATCCAACCGTTCCAGTTCCAGGCTTCCACCAACCAAGGGAGGTGTGGGTGCAGTTAAACAGATATCGGACTGAAGAGGGTAGGTGCAAATACAACATGCAAATGTGGGGCTTTTCAAGTGACAGTGTGTGTGACTGTGGTAACACCCAAACAATGAGCCACATTGTGAATGGATGTCCAATCAGACGCTTCCCTGGTGGCATTGAGAAGCTCCATCAAGCATCCCACGAGGCACTTCGCTGGATAGAGTCCATCAACATCCGAGTGTAGTCTGAGCCGTTTCAAAACTTGTGTACTGTATATAATATCACATGTTCATTTTTATGTATATTTATTTGTTTTGCTAAATGTGTATTACTGTAATTGATGCATACGATAGTAATAATAATAGGAGCAAATATGCAGTACCTGCCGTTATGCGAACTGAAGAATCTCATCCCTCTCTTCTGTCATTCCCATTCAGTTTAAGGGATTGCGACGATATATCGCTAGACCACCTCTTTTTGTGCTAACAGATACTGGACCTGCGAAGGTTCTTCATACCACGAACAAATAGCCAAGGTTGAACAGCGCTGACGGCACTATTCTGCCGAGCTCAACAGTTGTACCGACCGAAAAATGCCGCACCGCAATACTCAATTAAATGTAGCGCTGTTCCTGGTGCTTCTGAGAAGGACCGAACAAGGCCGAGTGACAGGTCGGTCCCGCACACACTGCACGCACCAAGTCTGGAACACTGTGGCCGGCCCCTCCTTTGCAGAATGAAACTGTACTGGCTGGTGTGCAAGCGGATTTTTCGTTGCCATATTCTGCAAGTCTGCTTATTGACATGTCCTTGGTGATGAAAATGGCTTAGGTTGCCCTCATAATGTTCCATGGCCATTCATTGTCCACTTCTATCTGAACAAGATAGTACAGAGCAATCGATTGTCTTACTAGCAGGTCAACATTAAACAACTCCTGAACATGAGTAATTTCGCATGGATATCAACGCATGGTTTTTAGTAAAATTTTATGCACTGCTCCCAGAGGCATGTCCTAAGTTCGAACAATTCCCTGTGTACCGCATATTTCCTTGCAACCACTCACACGTCCTGCAATGAAGTGGCTGCATCATCTACTGACGTCAGATCTATTGCTTTTCTCCATCTGGCACATTTCAATTCAGAAAAACCTGTCTCTACAAATTTCGTAGTAATTTTCTCCAGACCCTTGGCAGTCAACAGCCCAACGCCTTTTTTTCCGTACCCTTGAGTATCGGGAACTTCTGCAGAGGTACTGGCGCAAACTCACCGTTCTTCTAAAAGAGCTTTACCAGCAGCGTGCGATGCTGTATTGAGACAGTCACGCCCGAAACCTCGGATGCAAACTGAGGAACAACCATGGACCCTGTGTCTTTTATTTTGCACATTCTGCCGCTTGCAGTACCATCTAGTGGTAAAATTTGACTTTTTTTCGTAATCTTTCCCCCTTCTTCCATAACATTCCATTCAAATTTGACGTCATTCTGAGCAGTGGTTCTTCTTGAAACTGCAACTTTAATAATAATCACCCTGTACATTACTCCATAGACTGTACTCAACATCTACAACAAAATAAACATAATCGATAATTCAGTAGTCAACAAAGGTAAAATAAATTTTATGACTGAAGTCTTTATAACGTAACCCTTAGGAAATGAAACACTTCTGACTGTATACACACTCTTTGTGAAACCCTTGTAAGTGCCGGCCGGGGTGGCCGAGCGGTTCTAGGCGCTACAGTCAGGAACCGCGCGACCGCAACGATCGCAGGTTCGAATCCATATGTGTGATGTCCTTAGTTAGGTTTAAGTAGTTCTAAGTTCTAGGGGACTGATGAACTTAGAAGTTAAGTCCCATAGTGCTCAGAGCGATTTGAACCAAATCCTTGTAAGCAAAAAACAAAACAAAAAATACTATCTATAACATCAGCATATTTTTAAGAAATACAAATTTCGTTTGTCCAATTTTCCTGTGGCAGTGTAACCCCAAAAAGACAATTACAGTGCAATAAAAGCAGAAGTCACACATTCAAACATCACAAAAAAATATTTATGTAAACAAATGCATTTGAAGATGAGAATAAATTCTCCAAAAGCACTGAACGAAGCATGAAAAAATAAATAACTGGTGCAGTTTTTCATTATTTAAATAATGAAAGAGACAGCTGCAAGCTTGCCGGTGTGGCCGTGCGGTTCTAGGCGCTTCAGTCTGGAACCGCGTGACCGCTCCGGTCGCAGGTTCGAATCCTGCCTCAGGCATGGATGTGTGTGATGTCCTTAGGTTAGTTAGGTTTAAGTAGTTCAAAGTTCTAGGGGACTGATGACCTCAGATGTTAAGTCCCATAGTGCTTAGAGCCACACAGCTGGAGGCTGCCAAAAACATCAGCTATGACGAACGACATTAAATATAGTGTCGCCAATATACCGCAAACGGAACACTTTTAGTTATGCCGTCAAGACTTTGATCATCGCCCCTACGAATCCCAAACCAAATGCTTCACGCCGTATGAAACTCTATTAAATGGTTTCCTTCGAAGAAAAACCCTGTGTATATTCGGCACGACGTATTGTCTAGTGTGGTTAACCACACTTTTCCCGAGGATTACTAGATATCCTGTACAGGCTCTGGTTGTATTCCGTCTGCTTCCAACCATTATTCAATTTTCTTGCATCGAAACAACATCTGACACTCCCGTCCTGTTACGGCACAATTATGATCGGCTTTGCATGTTCTGATGCCACACGTGATATTATGTTCGTCTGCCCCGTTACTTGTTTTGCATTTCGGGCTCTTTCTCTGTATTTGACAGACACGGGATGCGATTTCACGCTTGAATCTATGCCTCCCATCACATGAAAATTGTGCGGCAGACCCTCCCTTAAGGAAACGCGTTGCTCTTCTTGTAGAAATTGGTTCTTATCGATTCATTTTTCTAAAATATTAAATTTTTCCTCGTTCGCAGACCCGCTTTCCCTACAAAATTCTCGTCACTCCTATGATCTATGTGAGTTACCACTGTGTATCTCCCAACCATGCCCTTGTGCTGCATCCCTGCTCTTCACTGCCGATATGCCGGTGCCATCACTTTCATATTTCCATTTAACGATCTTAGATTGAACATGGTATTATTTTTCCAATTTAACACTACTTCCTTTTCTGATAAAATAGGCCTATCGATTCCAATCGTAACACCTAAGGTTAAATCATCCACCATAAATGCCGCGACGTCTATATAGGAATCATCAAACTCTCCTCTAATCAATGCTTGCAGACCTCCTGTTTTTGGCTTCAAATGCTGGTAGTAATATCATACCTCTCACAGGTATTTGTTTGACGTTCCTGTCTTTACTCCTTGTTCTCTCAAAAGCGCTATTGGTTATTGCTTGAACTTCCGATCCAGTGTCAACGTAAGCATTTACTTCAATGCTTTGGTGCCTCAATCTGGGGGCATCAAATTACTGACTTCATTCTTTTCGCTCTCTATATCACCTTCGCTCTAGTGCTTCTGCTATTTAATGTTTCCCACTTGTTATGCGTCTTACCAACGGGTTTTCCTGGATGACCCTTCCCACACTCAGCAGTGATTGGATGTAATCCTGTTGCCTCCTTCATTTCGGGGTGAATTCTTCGTTGCCTGCATTGTCAATATTACATAACGGTCGTCTCTCTCCTGTCATTGCACGGTATTCATCGATTAATAATTTCTGCTTGGCGCATTATGATCTCTGTAAGCTCCACCGAAATATCCCTGTCCTCTGTCGCGTGATTTGTTTGAGTAACTATTGTTGTGCGGCGTCTCTCCTATCGGGAGGATTTTAATTATACTTGGTGATAGTCCGAAAGTCCACCTTCCTGCCTCTCCGAACCTGGTTGCGTTACGCAGGGGGAGACCACACAGAAGGGGCTAAACTAAATCCCCTGATAATGCTATATTCAATAGCTAATAAACCCTGACAAGCCTCCTTGCATCTGGCTACCTGTGATTTAGAATTCGAGATCGCGCGTAAAAACGGACACTCAAAGTTCGGTAACCAAGAAACCTATATAAAAACCAAAGCACAACTAATCGATCATCTTTCATAACACTTATTCATTTGAAATAACTTCCCTCCCGTTACTCACCAGTACATTAACCATCACACAGAAATCAGATCACAAAATACCTCTGGCTACGAGAAGATCTATAAGCTTTCTTCTCTAACGTAGATATTACATAAGTATTATACAGTGGCAGTGCCGTAATTCCGTATCTAACTTTAAATCAAGTTCAGTTTAAACTCAAATTAGTAAAGATGCCTTGGCCAGGCGCATTACTCTTGACTCGCTACAATTCTTATAAAGTAAACAGATATCATTAACAAATTGCATTCATTTTCTTCGGCGAGGACAGTCGGGCGTTGCTTGGCTGTCTTCGTATTATAGCCCTGCACACGCTGTAGACGGCCAGCTACTGTTAAATCCGCCGGCCGCATCGAGGAGGCGTGGTTTGCACAAGTGAAAGACTTCTGCTACATTTTCACGTCCACTGCTAGTACACATAAAATTACTCTCACCTGTCGACCGTTAGAACTCTCAGTAGCATTAGAAATTAAACTTTTGATAACCAAGCCATGTACTCAGGAATCGAAACAAATCTTAAGGGGAGCAACAGGCGATTTGTTACAGTTATTATTGTGGATGAATCTTTGGGGTCCATTAGTCCTCCATAGGATGTCCCACCTCCTCTAAATATACAAATGTGTGTGAAACCTTATGGGACTTAACTGCTAAGGTCATCAGTCCCTAAGCTTACACGCTGCTTTTCCTAAATAATCCTAAGTACAAACACACACACCCATGCCCGAGGGAGGACTCGAATCTCCGCCGGGACCATATCATCTAAAGATCTAAGGTTTTCAATAAAGCCATTTTATACCAACAAATACAAGTACACTTGTACATGCATCGAAAAATGTTGCCACATCGAGTGACATCGTTCTTGTTCAGTCATTATACAATCTAAATGGTCTGAAAGAATGGCTAAGTTAGAAGACTAGACTGCCATATTCTATCTTGAATCTACATTAGGTTTGAGCTTTACGGCTGCCTGCGCAGAAATGTTCCAATAGGACTTCTGCCTAATTTCCTGGTACGTCGTCCGCTCCATACAAAAGGCTGTGAACCACGCACATTCCTCGCGGTCTGGCGCTCACTGGATTAGCAATATATTACATTCCTCGCTAATTCCTTTAACAAGAAAGTATACATCGAAATTTCTGAGAAATGCTTTCAAGTTCACATTTCTGTTACGTCGGTTATAGGTAAGGAAATTTCAATTGCTGCACACTTAAAGATTGCGTATGTTTTTCAACCTACGGTGTTTTCGTTTGAAACATGTCTTTCGACACAGAGTCCTCCTGCTGAAGCTCTCTGACGGCCTGATCACGTGCAACATTACCCTGTGCAGAGGCCTCATTTAGTAGATTTCACTGGCGGCGATTTCGCTTTGTATGTCGCTTACAGTCCTCTCATTATTTTCTCTTTTCAGCCATCAAGATGCGTTAAGTTCCCTGTTTGAGTTTCCTTCACCTTTCTGCCATTTCTTCTGAAAAATCACAACGCTCGTAATGTATCGCATCTTGGAATGGCTTCCACTATTTCTCAAACTTCCTGTTAGTTTCTTCCTCAAAATCTTTCATATCTCAGGCAAAATCTTCCAGCAACTCTGTATATTCAGAATTCATGTGTTCTATAAACCACACCTCTCTATGATCTGTATTGTCCTCCAACATCGAAAACAACTGTTTTAAAGCGTCGTTCCCCATTCAATTTTTACGTTATTCAAAATTAGCATGCAAATTTCCAGGACATGCATGCAACTTTGAATATGGACAAGCGTCAGCTATAGAATGCAATGACGACAGTGAAAATTTGTGCCGCACCGGAACTCGAACCCATATTTCCTGCTTATCGTCGCGGTCACCTTACTAGTTGGCTATCAATGCACGACTCACGGCTGTATCCAAACTTACATATATCGTCAACCAGTACTTATTTTATTTGAAAGCCGCTTGCCCAGTGTCGGCGGATAAATACGATATTGCAGTGCCTGTGTTATTCCGAATTACGACGCAAAGTTCGTATCTATATGCGTGCCTGTGTAAAAGAAGACTACAGAAATGATACAGAATATTTAAATACATGAAAGCACGACTGAGACAGTACTTTAAACGATAACCACATTCAGAAGAGATACGGCATGCACTCATGCATTGTGTTCGTTAGTCTACTTCCAACTACTTGCCGTGCCATTCTGTAAATTTATGTTGATATTAAACAAAAACAATTTGGGAAAACAGTGTCCGAAAGCAACAAGATACGGGCACTTAAAGGCAAAATAATCAACAATTGACAATTCATTACAAAAGGGACTCCACATTATGGAGGCTTTTTGTGTGGTGGTCGACTTATTTTATAATATACTGAATGGCACTCGAGTGTTGCATGTGCATATTATATAAAAGGAATCGCATATCTTAGATTGTGCTTGAGAGCGGCATTTGCAAATTATACACAGTGTTCGGAAATTCCCGTTACATAATTCTTGGACTTATAGATGTGAGTGAGTACATAATATTTAGAATAGGGACCCATGTTCTGGAACCATTTCAATTCAGACGTTTAACTCATTCACTTCTGCTTGACGAACTGAATTAGGCGTGACGCAATAAAATCCTTAAGTAACAATTCGAAAGGAAACATAACGTAACATCCTTTATCACTTAAGAATTTTTGTTTGTATTAACACTTAAACATTTATTATTCCAAAACAAAAAATAACCCAGCATACCGTACGTACGAAACAGTACTGCTCCATTACAATAGCGGCTCGGTGTAGCGATCACCAACGTTGTTTCAGACATTGTACCTACGACGCATGTTCTGGTACACACTCTCCATCCCACCTTGTGTCTCTTGAATTACTAGTGCAGCGGCCAGAACTCGTGACAGTAGATCTTCCTCTGTCTGTATAGGAGTCTTAAATTAAACTTTGCAAACGATGTTAAGTGACATGAGGTGGCAGTCTGACTTAGTGGACGACTTGCTGTCTACCCTATAGCACACCAGGACAAGCAACTCAGAGTTTATGATATGGAGACGGGCTTAACTATATGAAGATGGTATCTGTTCTTTCGAACGTTTTATGAAGTCATCTGCTGTCGAAACCTCCTTCAGGAGAAGGGCTTGATACATGTCTTCAGCAACACCCTTGATTAGATGTGCAACCTCCTTCATTCTAGGCTCCACTGTTTTACACTTCTTGTATGTTGGTTGGGTTGGGTTGTCTGCGGGAGGAGACCAGACAGCGAGGTCATCGGTCTCATCGGATTAGGGAAGGACAGGGAAGGAAGTCGGCCGTGCGCTTTCAAAGGAACCATCCCGGCATTTGCCTGGAGCGATTTAGGGAAATCACGGAAAACCCAAATCAGGATGGCCAAACGCGGGGTTGAACCGTCGTCCTCCCGAATGCGAGTCCAGTGTGCTAGCCACTGGCCTACCTCACTCGGTGTCTTGAATGTAGGATGCTGTAGTATCTCCTGGACGTTGTATCCTGCACTTTAATTTATCTTCAGCCTTGCACTTCTGTCGTTGTGTGTCGCCGAAATACTTGTGCAGTTCCGCCTGGAATACTTCCCAGCTTGTGAACTTCTCCTCGTTGTTCTCATACCATTGCTTGGCAGTGCCCTCCAAGTAAAAAAATACGTTAGCCAAACACACGGTGTCATCCCATTTGTTAAATTTGGCTGTACGCTCATATACCTGCAGCCGCTTGTTTGGATCTTGGCCATCGTCACCAGAGAACCCGGAAGGATGTCTCATATGGTGGCACACAGTTGCTGTCATCGTAACGTCCTCTTCTTCTTCTGTCTCCGGTAGATTGCGATCTGTTGAATATGGCTCGAATTCGGATTCCTCGCCACGTAAACGGCGGCTCTGTCGTGGCCCGATGGTAGCCACCGTGTCGTCGATAACGTGAGCTATACAAGTTCCAATACCCAGTGTCTCCACCAGAATAATGTCACGTAGAAGAAGGTGTAATTAGATGAATGACGAACACTAACTTCACTTAATGAAAGTTTATTCAGCAATTGCACATACAAGAGCGCGGAGCGAACTGCCTCTGGCCGGAACACATAAGCTATATATATATATATATATATATATATATATATATATATATATATATATATATATATATATATATATATATATTCCTGGAAATGGAAAAAAGAACACATTGACACCGGTGTGTCAGACCCACCATACTTGCTCCGGACACTGCGAGAGGGCTGTACAAGCAATGATCACACGCACGGCACAGCGGACACACCAGGAACCGCGGTGTTGGCCGTCGAATGGCGCTAGCTGCGCAGCATTTGTACACCGCCGCCGTCAGTGTCAGCCAGTTTGCGTGGCATACGGAGCTCCATCGCAGTCTTTAACACTGGTAGCATGCCGCGACAGCGTGGACGTGAACCGTATGTGCAGTTGACGGACTTTGAGCGAGGGCGTATAGTGGGCATGCGGGAGGCCGGGTGGACGTACCGCCGAATTGCTCAACACGTGGGGCGTGAGGTCTCCACAGTACATCGATGTTGTCGCCAGTGGTCGGCGGAAGGTACACGTGCCCGTCGACCTGGGACCGGACCGCAGCGACGCACGGATGCACGCCAAGACCGTAGGATCCTACGCAGTGCCGTAGGGGACCGCACCGCCACTTCCCAGCAAATTAGGGACACTGTTGCTCCTGGGGTATCGGCGAGGACCATTCGCAACCGTCTCCATGAAGCTGGGCTACGGTCCCGCACACCGTTAGGCCGTCTTCCGCTCACGCCCCAACATCGTGCAGCCCGCCTCCAGTGGTGTCGCGACAGGCGTGAATGGAGGGACGAATGGAGACGTGTCGTCTTCAGCGATGAGAGTCGCTTCTGCCTTGGTGCCAATGATGGTCGTATGCGTGTTTGGCGCCGTGCAGGTGAGCGCCACAATCAGGACTGCATACGACCGAGGCACACAGGGCCAACACCCGGCATCATGGTGTGGGGAGCGATCTCCTACACTGGCCGTACACCACTGGTGATCGTCGAGGGGACACTGAATAGTGCACGGTACATCCAAACCGTCATCGAACCCATCGTTCTACCATTCCTAGACCGGCAAGGGAACTTGCTGTTCCAACAGGACAATGCACGTCCGCATGTATCCCGTGCCACCCAACGTGCTCTAGAAGGTGTAAGTCAACTACCCTGGCCAGCAAGATCTCCGGATCTGTCCCCCATTGAGCATGTTTGCGACTGGATGAAGCGTCGTCTCACGCGGTCTGCACGTCCAGCACGAACGCTGGTCCAACTGAGGCGCCAGGTGGAAATGGCATGGCAAGCCGTTCCACAGGACTACATCCAGCATCTCTACGATCGTCTCCATGGGAGAATAGCAGCCTGCATTGCTGCGAAAGGTGGATATACACTGTACTAGTGCCGACATTGTGCATGCTCTGTTGCCTGTGTCTATGTGCCTGTGGTTCTGTCAGTGTGATCGTGTGATGTATCTGACCCCAGGAATGTGTCAATAAAGTTTCCCCTTCCTGGGACAATGAATTCACGGTGTTCTTATTTCAATTTCCAGGAGTGTATATTCCAGTACAATGATTCTTGACATTTGTGGATACTTGCTAGAATGTACACGAACCGAATACAGAAATTAAAATTCCAGACGTCACATGAGTTTTGAACTCACGACTCTCCAAGCAACAGTCTAGTACCACAACCACTACACCATGCTGACTGTTCTACTCAACTTCTGACTGCGATAGTTTTGCTGCCTGAGGACCCGTCCAAAATTCCTCCACCCGTCGAGTGGTCTTCCTCGTTTTGGAACAAAGCTAGCGTAGGTGCAGTAGGAAACCAGTTCTTGCTATTCAGACTTGCAGAGATACAGAGATGCAGCGCAGTAAATGTCAATTTGTGATGCACTCAAAAGTGTCGGTGCCCTTCCATATGACCATTTCTTCACGTGCTCAATTTGTTAAGCGATATACAAACATTCGTACACAAGTAGTTGTGACGCAGCACAAATGTCCGTGGACAAGTCTTTATGCAAACATTCGTAACACGATTGTACATTATCAGTTTGTAAACAAATTTCATACATAAATAGTTCATTACGTCTATGTCCATAGCATTACATCAAGAACAGTCTTTTTCAATTATGCGGTTTTGCACATAAGTTTCCTCATAGTCACAAGTTCAGCGACGTATAGTAAACGTCCACAAATAGTTTCAGGGGATGCACCAGCTTACAAGTTAACAGAAATGTGAGATCTTGGTGATCAGTATAAATTTTAGTGTGCTTACCGTATATATAGTAATTGAATTTCTTAAAGGCCCACACTACAGAGAGTGTTTCAAGTTCTGTGGTAGAGTATGTGCATTCACATTCACTAAGTGTGCGGCTCGCAAAACTAATAATTTTCACATGTTCTTGCTCTCCATTCTTTACAACTTGAAACAATCAACAGCCTAAACCATAAATTGAGGCGCCACGTGTCATACAAAAATCTAAATTAAAATCAGGGTGATCCTAAATGTTTGCGTTAGCCAAAACATGCATAATACTGTCAAAGTCTTTCTGACACTGGTCAGACTATATTTATAGCTGATTCTTTTTGAGTAGGTTCCACAGATGTTTGCTGTCTAATAGTTGGTGTGGTAAAAATCGTCGAAAGAAAGAACAAAGTCCAAGGAAAGATTTCAATTGCTGTCTAGTGCGTGGACTAGGAAAATTCCTGATTGCGTCTAACTCTCCTGGGTCAGGTCGTATACCTTGAACATTAATAATATGTTCAAGATACTTGATTTCACTCCAAGCAAATTTCGACTTTTTGAGATCAGCTATCACTCCAACTTGTGCGAATTTGTGCAGAATCTTTTTAAAAGTATCAATGTGTTCAGACCAAGTCTTGCTAGCTATGGGCAGGTCATCAGTGTAGTGAGTAACTGATTCAACCAATTCATCACCAAGTACAGAATCCAATGCGGTGATAAACACGCCTGAACTGACGTTCAGGCCGAAGGGAAGGACACAAAACTGATAGGTTCGCTCCCCGAATGTAAATGCAGTATACTTTCTAGAATCTGACGTGATTTGGATTTGCCAGAACGAATTGGTCAGATCTATAGAAGAAAAATACGTAGAATACAAAAATTTCTGTAGTCGCTCCTTTAAATTTTCAGGTTTGTTGCGAACAGGTAAAATAATCTCATTAACTGCACGAGCATCCAAAACAACTTTGATATTCCCGTTGGGTTTCTTTACAACAAGTAAAGGGCTGCAGTAAGGTGAGGTGGAAGGTTCGATAATATCCACTCTAACATTTCTTTCAACTCGTGTCACATTTAGTATTGGAGGGCAGCGTGGAGGGTAAAAATCGTAGAGGGAGACCAAGAGATGAATACACTAAGCAGATTCAGAAGGATGTAGGCTGCAGTAGGTACTGGGAGATGAAGAATCTTGCTCAGGATAGAGTAGCATGGAGAGCTGCATCAAACCAGTCTCAGGACTGAAGACCACAACAACAACAACGTGTCACACAGCAGGTCGTTGGGATAGTGGCACATTATAGGTTTTGCGGAAGAAAATCTGGTGAGGCTTAACTTATATTTTTTACACATATGTGTTGGTAACACCTGGTCGTTTGCTAAATACCTGTATATACTTGGACAAAACTTCATAAAGTTCATTAAGTTCATCATGTGTGACAGTTGTGGATTCTGATAACTTATTACTAATTAAAGTTTTCAAGTCCTCAGACTCGGCATCAGGCGCGTGTGTCTCTGTGTCAACATCATCGGTGTCCTGTATTAACGGAATCTTGTTCCCTGTACCATATTTATCGTTCTTAAGAGTTCTGGTATCCAGGCCAATTGAAATTTCACTGCCATTATCTCGAAATATACATTTACGTTGGGAGAAGTCGATAGTGCTGTCCTTCTCGCGCAATATATCTAAAACTAAAATACAATTTCTGACCAGGTTTTGGACACGAGGAATGGCCATTGTACGACTCCATTACCTACCTTGACTGTCACAAAAACCTGTTTCTTAACCCTAGAAGACTTATTGCCTACCGCAGTTAAAATTTTACAGTTATGGACAGGATACTCCGGTACGGGTTCAAATTCACACATTTCCTTGTAAAAATCATGGGACGAGACACTCACAGCCGCGCCTGTGTCCAGAATAATAGTAATAGGAATACCACCCACAACACCAGTAGTTGAGGCCGAAACAATTTCATTAGATGATGAACAACGTTGTGTGTTCTCTTGTAACAGTTCATCAGACAAGTTTTCGTCATAATTATACTTTACGAGTAATAATGGTTGCTGTATACAAGTGTCAGGTACGTGATCACTGACCGTTGCAAATTGGGTGTGTCAAATAATAAATTTAAATTGAAGCCCCCCCCCCCCCCCAATTCTTCCACAGCCACGACCTGGGGCATAGTAGTGACTGTTTTTAGTTTGACGTCGTCACATATGTTGTGGGTGCAGGCACAGACGGAGGTGGAGTATCACTAGTTTCTTCGATAATATTTATATTTTGGTATTGTTTATTCCTGTCTCCTAATGGTAGCGGTCATTACGTTTTCATGTTATGACTCACCTGTGGGTTCGTAGATGCATTCCAGTTCTGAGTTTGCATTTGCGGCAGCAGCAGTTGCCACTGGCCTGTATTAGTATTTTGCTGCGGTGGTGTCGCAGTGTTTTGACAATGGGCAGCGTAGTTGCTGTTACTCTAGCTCTGTTGTTGGTTTGGTATGGATTAATATTTTTGCTTCTCTTAAAATTTTTGTTACCATTCTGATAATTATTATTACCGTTGTAGTTGTTGTTGTTTCTATTGCGCTGTCTCTTATTTGGATTGCCGCCAATAGAATAAGAAGCGTTATAATTGCTGTTTGTGCTGTGTTGAGCATGTAAGTTCTGTTGTGTGTAAACATTTGCCATGTGAATCGGTTCATTCTGTTGGCTTGCGTGTCCGACGGCAGCCGGCGCTCCGGAATTGGGTTGGCTACCCTGCGTATTTCGCGTGGCGCTGGTGTAAACATTGCATCAATTGTTTTGCCGTACTTTGTCTGGAATGTGCAGAAGTTTTTCTTTGATATTAAACGGCAGTCTTGCCTTCAATGCGTGGAGGACGTCTCGCGTTGCATCCGGCTCATCAAGGAAATGTCCTATATTTAAGTATTTCTCGAAATACCGGCGCAAACTGCCGTGATTAGGTTTGAATGGTTCAGGATCTACAATCTGTCTTCGAAGTCGTTCCTGTGCAGATTGTGATCAAAATTTAGATAAAAAGGCTCTCTCAAATTGTTCGTACGTGACGCATCTGTTGGCTTCATTATAAGCACATGCAGCTGCGTCGCCTTGGATATAACCGACAACATAAGATATCCTCTTACGGTCACTCCACGTACGAGAAAAAGCATTTCTGACGGCTTTAAGAAAGATGACAGGAAGTACGGTTCTTTTTTCATGTATAAATAGCTGAAACTCCCTATGTTTTATGAGGCTCTCCTCTTCCTTCACATTATAGTAATGTTTAGTTTCAGAATGATTACTGTAAGGTTCAAGTGGCGAATGGCAAGGAAAATGTTGTTGATAATTATCACGACTGCAATGCAGTGTGTCATGTCGAGGTGCGTACTGTTGTTGTGAGTACGTAGTGTGCGATGTGTATGCGTCATAAATATACTTGTGTTCATTGCCAAACTGTGTGTTTTGATTGCTACTACCGTCATTGCACACTGGTTGTACGTAATTGTCAAACTGTTTCGATTGTGCAACGGCAGATTGTGCTGCTTGACTGATTACGTGTTGTTTGTTGTTTATAAATTCCGCGACAGTGTCGTGGACAACAGCATGCAATTTTTCTTGTAAGCACTCGTCAAAATATTTGTGTTTTTGCTCTATCCAACTGTGAAATTCTCTATGTTGTGTGAGAAATGGTTGTCAGTGCGTAGTCTTACTTCATCAGAAAGCTGTTTGTCAATTATGTCAACCTTGTTTTCGATATCGGCAATACGCGTTTCTGTAACATGCACTGCCGGATAAGATTTAATCTGTATAACTACAGACTCGCATGTTTTACTGAGATTGTTCAGTAGTGCTTGCATGTCTGTCACGTCATTATTTGTGTGTTTCCTGTTGTAATAGAAGTTCTGAAAATTTCGCGTTGACGTCGGACACTTGTTCAGTCAGTCATTTATCTCCTCAACACGGCTACACAAAGTGTCGTTTGATGTTTTAAGTACAGCTAAATCTTATCTGATTTCATCATGTGTTTTCATCTCGTCATGAGCTGTTTTCAAAGTGGCGTATATAGACGTCATCTGTTGGTCATGTTGTGTCATTTGTTTCATAGCAGCATCGAACATTCTGGCAATACTAGTGATGTGCAACTGTTCCGCCCCCGCCACGTCGTTAGACATGGCGTCAGACACCAAAATGGGCTCGGAACTAGATTTAGATATATTACTCGTAGACGGTCTCTTTTCTAAATTTGCGTCACCAGAGTAGTCAATAATATGTCGCTCGTTAGTATTCGAGTCAACCGTAATGTCACTTTCATTATTTAATGTATGTCAGAGTCGGACTGTGTCTGTGTTTGCAGTCTCTGCTCCTCCATTTTTTCTAATTGTTTTCTGGTCAGTACCATGCCACACGTAATGTACGACACAATAAAATTTTAAACTCGTATGAGTAATCAGAATAAATGCAATAATTAATCTCGTTGTGCGACAATGTCTGAACAAGCAAATTAATTGTCGAAAGTAATGGTGGAATTTTAAACACCAATGGCTGCTCGCGCCATATTACGTTGCACAGAACTAAAGTCGGCCGTATTGTGAACTGATAAAACTGTATTGTTGCACTGTATGGATCATGAAAATAATTTTGGAAACCACGATGTAGCTTAAAATCACTGCTACGGAAACGGAAAATTGCGATTAATCTACCAAGCAAGCTACGATAATACGAAGCGCTTGGGCAAGATTGCTAATGTAAAGATGCGGTGTCTTACCTTGTACGCGATTTCAGGTGTTGACATAGAATCCAGTAATTTGTCTTACTTCAATGTATTTCCGTCTCGTTTCCCATACGTCGTTTGCAATAAACACGTAACAAAAGGAAGACAATATAGTACATATAACAATGCGTCGAGACACGAAGTCATTCGTAACTGGATCGAGACCTTACAATGAATTATAGTAATGAATATTAAGTATCATACAAACTCTCACCGCTTGAGCACGGCTTTTTTATTTGTTAAAGGTCCGTTCACGTATTTTTTAACCGTGTCTCCTCTCTCTGTTTTACTACAATCGGACTTCGTAATAAGACAGCACCCGAAGACGACGGTGGATCGAGCTGGACGACTTTTTGCGTAGAAGTACGGAACCTTTTGCCATGCCAAGTCACCCAAGAATTTTACAATCACTAACGACACAAAATAAAACATACATAGGTTATTAATGACAGTGTATTCTGAAATAAAAACACAATTAAAAAGTACACTTACATTATGTGATTACGAGTGCCGTTTGGTTGCGACTCGTGAATAAAATAATGAAATAACATTTTATTAATGGCGGTGCGCCTAAATACGTCCGATTTGAACAAGATCTAGAAAACAAAAGGTGTCTCTTCCTCTTTCGCCAATAATATGACGATCAAAAAATCTTCAAATGTTTCCAGCGGCTGCATACAATATTTATACTGCCATGGACTATATCTGTGGCTCAAATTATTTATTGCATTACTTATAATTACGTTTTTTGTTAAGAAAAGCTCAGCATGCAAATGTGCCTTTAAGACGTGGACTATCGACACAACTGACGCTGCTAAGGATACCATACGATTTACACATATCTGGAAATGGCGTGTATACAACTCTGGTGATTGCTTCGGATGGGCTGATACTATTTAAGTTCCAACCATCGTATTTTCTAGATGCAGTTGTGTCCAGTTGGTAGTGACTCCTGTCACATTCAATGACATAGTCATTTAGTTTTCCTATCCACGAAGATGGGCACTTGTTACAAAAATTCTTGGGCAGCAGTTCTTGGCGAAATTCACCCATGCCTTTGTGTGTACAATGCTGAGTACGTAATTACGCAGAGCTTGTTTTGCATTTCTTGAGATCGTAGTAGGCTAAAGTACACACCTCAAAAAAAGTTTTGCATCATACCGGTTCCCAGAACTCCTGAAGATAGTTGACTGTGGATGTTGTATCACAGACAGTCCCTTTGACTGTTCAGAGATGTCACTAAACCAGCCCAAAGATGTAAACAACCATGCAAGAGCAGCGCCTGTTAGACAGAGAGGATCCGGCAGCCGATCAGTTCCAGCCATTCCACCATGAAGGAAGTAAACGGCTCTTGTTGTCTGTAGTTCAACCATGCCAAGACTGTAAATACCGTGGTTCGATCACGTCCGCATTGTTCCTTTGTGTCAGAAAGGGCTCTCAACAAGGGAAGTGTCCAGTCGTCTCGGAGTGAACCAAAGTGATGTTGTTCGGACATGGAGGAGATAAAGAGAGACAGGAACTGTCGATGACATTCCTCGCTCAGGTTGCCCAAGGGCTACTACTGCAGTGGATGACCGCTACCTATGGATTATGGCTCTAAGGAACCCTGACAGCAACGCCACCATATTGAATAATGCTTTTTGTGCAGCAACAGGACGTCGTGTTACGACTCAAACTGTGCGCAATAGGCTACATAATGCGCAACTTCTCTCCTGATGTCGATGGCGAGGTCCATCTTTGTAACCACGACACCATGCAGCGCGGTACAGATGGGCCCAAAAACATGCCGAATGCACCGCTCAAGATTGGCATCACATTCTCTTCACCGATGAGTGCCACATATGCCTTCAACCAGACAATCGTAGAAGACGTGTTTGGAGGCAACCCGGTCAGGCTGAACGCCTTAGACATACCGTCCAGGGAGTGCAGCAAGGTTGATGTTCCCTGCTGTTTTGGAGTGGCATTATGTGGATCTTACGTACGCCGCTGGTGGTCATGGAAGGCGTCATAACGGTTGTACGATACGTTAATGTCATCCTCCGACTTATAGTGCAACCATATTGGCAGCATATTGGCGAGTCATTCGTCTTCATGGACGACAATTCGCGCCCCCATCGTGCACATCTTTTGAATGGCCTCCTTCAGCATAACAATATCGCTCGACTAGAGTGGTCAGCATATTCTACAGACATGAACCCTACCGAACATGTCTGGGACAGATTGAAAAGGGCTGTTTATGGACGACGTGACCCACGATTCTGAGGGATCTATGCCGAGCCACCATTGAGGAGTGGGACAATCTGGACCAACAGTGCCTTGATGAACTTGTGGAGAGTATGCCACGACGAATACAGGCATGCATCAGTGCAAGAGGACGTACTACTAGGCATTAGAGGTACTGCTGTGTACAGCAATCTGGACCACAAACTCTGAAGATCTCGCTGTATGGTGATACAACGTGCAATGTGTGCTTTTCATGAGCAATAAAAATGGCGGAAATGATGTTTATGTTGATCTGTATTCCAATTTTCTGTACAGGTTGTGGAACTCTAGGAACCGAGGTGATGCAAAACTTTTTTTGATGTGTGTAGTACGCCGGACTGGGGCTCGAACCCAGAAACTGGTCCTCCTCTAACCAGCTGGGTTATGCAGATATGAGTCTCAACCCTCTTTCACTGCTTCGCTTCTTCTAGTACACCTTGCTACTTTAGAAACTCCACAGAATTCCTCCTGCGCACCTTGAGGGACTAGCACTACAGGAGGAAGGGATACCGCAGAGAATTGGTTAGCCGCTAGCGGATTGATGCCAGAACACACCTTTCACTCTGACACATAGTGTGAGCGACTGCTGAATCATGCCAGGACCGCGCAGTTACGAGTAGTAAGAGCTTCCCCCTTTAATGGCAAGATTTCGTGTTCGTTTTTCGATCAAACACACAGTTTGAACCTGCCCAGAAGTTTCCGCAAGCAATATTTTAGTTGAATTTTCCAGAAACGAACGTTCTCGAAATTTCGAATCTAAACCACACCGTAATGCACAATGGATCTCTTCCAGCGTCTGATACTGTAGGTGGATAAGGAACTCCGTGAAGCATTCGCACTTATTAAATGAAACTGTGACGAAATGCGCTGCTCTTCTTCGGATTTTCTCAATTGGCCAGTAACTGTCAAACGAAAGTTTTGTAAACCACCTTCTTCGTGCCTAGGCTACCCTTTCTCAGTGCTATTTTGACTAATCTCAGTCCGATAGCCGCCGCTGTGGCGGAGCGGTTCTAGGCACTTCAGTCCGTAACCGCGCTGCTGCTACGGTCGCAGGTTCTAAATCTGCCTCGGGCATGGATGTGTGTGATGTCCTTAGGTTAGTTAGGTTTAAGTAAAGTCTAGGGGACTGATGATATCAGATGTTAAGTGCCATAGTGCTCAGAGCCATTTGAACCATTTTTTCAGTCCGATATCTCCCTTTGCTGCTAAACTTATATAGGGTGATTCCGTGATGAGGTTACAAACTTTCAGGGGTGATGAAGATGGGTAAATGTATCAGTTTGAGATAAGGAATTCTTGCCCCGAAACGACCGAATCGAAGGTCATAAGCGAAAAACGTTCTGACACCTCTGACATCGAAGTACTTGTACCGGTACAGTTGTTGTTAAGATTGTTGGGTAGGCATCTTCCACAAGTGATGTTATGGACAAAAATAAGAAAAACGTTTTAGTAAACAAGGCTCTAAAATGAATAACGTAAGAGCTATGACTACCTATTCAGTAGAAGAGATGTGTTTCACAGGAGCGAAGATCAACTAGAGCTCATAGTTCTTAAGATATGCATTTCGTAGAGCATGTTTACTAGACATTTTTTCTTGGTTTATCCATACTACCACCTCTGAAAGTTGCCTACCCTATCATTTTCGCAGCCGGCCGCGGTGGTCTAGCGGTTCTGGCGCTGCAGTCCGGAACCGCGGGACTGCTACCGTCGCAGGTTCGAATCCTGCCTCGGGCATGGGTGTGTGTGATGTCCTTAGGTTAGTTAGGTTTAAGTAGTTCTAAGTTCTAGGGGACTTATGACCTAAGATGTTGAGTCCCATAGTGCTCAGAGCCTATCATTTTCGCAACAACAGTATTATACGTATATTCCACTGACAGAGGTATCAGAACAATTTTCGCTCATAATTTTCGATCAGGTCGTTGCCGGGCCAGGGTTCCTTACCTGAAATTGACACATTTATCATTGTACATCATTTCTGAAAGTTTGAAAATCACCAGGGAATATTCGTTCCACTTTACGTCGCTCCGTTTCCGTATTCCCACATACGAACGTCTACCGATGTGCGTGTGCTCATTGATTGTTTAATAACCGTGCAAACAAACAACAACGCGTCTTTCCTCCCATCTACAAGCAATAACTACAGGGTGCCCATAAAGTTCCACTATCGTTTCAAAGAAATATAAATAGGAAACTACTCATATTAGAGCTAGAGCCTCGTAGTTTGTCGTGAAACTTTTAGCAGATCTTAATTTTTCTTTTATTAATTTCTTTTGTCCGAGAATTTCAGTATGCGCCCCATTCGTCGCTCGTAGAACATCAAGACGATACTCGAATTCTGTCCATGAACGGGTCAACATTGCAGGATCCACAGTTATGATTGTTTCATTCATTCGTGCACGAAGGGCAGCGATGTCGTTTATTCGCGATGTGTATACGTGGTCCTCGACGCAGTCGCAAAAAGGAAGTCTAATGTCGTGACATCGGGAGAGCGCGGCTTCCATGTGATGAGAGAATCACGATCCATCCACTTCTCAGTAAATGTACCATTAAGCACATCCCTCACGTTCAAACTCCAGTGTGGGGTCGCAGCGTTATGCAAGAAGATGGACTGCTGCAGGTCTTCGACCTGCGGTAGCAGGAACTGTTCGAACATGTCCAGGTAAACAAATACCGTTAGGGTTACTTTCCTACGAAGGAAAATGGAACTGTCACTCTATCGTGCATTAGGATACACGAAACATAAATATTCCGGCCAGCACAGATCTGTCCACGTCTTTTGGAAGGGTTTTTGGAGCCCCAAATCCTAATTTTATGACTTGTCAAATGTGGGACTTTGCTTCATCTGAAGACAAGCACTTAGTCATTGACATCATATATGGAGGTCTGCATGGAGCCAGTAAATGCATACCTGAGAGGACCGATAGTCTGGCTGGAATGCTCGGACAATTTGCATTTTGTTCAAATAAAGGTGTAACAGCTTTTCTAATGCGTCATTGACAACTGATCTTGCTTCCTGGAATTCGCATGACGAATTTACTTCTAGGGGCTGCGTTAAAAATGCAGCAGCTTGTTCTTTGTCAACACGTGCTTGAGACGTAGGAGGACGTCTGTTTCGAGGAATGTCTTTGACATTGTCTGTCTCTTTAATGTTTTAGAACAACTTCAATATGCTTGTTTTTGCCGGTGATGCCCAACCACTCTAGCGTCGAAAATTCCACAGGACCGTTGTCACAGGTTTGGATTCTGCGTGTCAGATGACACAGTGCGCCTTCTCCTGATCTGTCGCCATTTTTATGCACTCCAAGTTAAATCGGCAAAAAAAGCCAAAGGAAAAAAACTTTGAGAGCTCCTAAACCTTTTACAACAAACAATGATTCTTTATAACAGTTTCCAAGCTGTGTTTAAATAATAGCAGGACTTCATGGACACCCTGTATATTTGTTTACGTTGATAGCTTCTTCGAGTCGCTGCATGCCTGCCTGAATTTCGCTACAAGTTTCTGTTGTTGCGGAACCTCTTTGTAGGCTGCAACATCATCCGCGAGCAGCCAAATAGAGCTTTCGATCTCAGCCAATAGATCATTCACACCGATGAGCCAAAACATTATGACCCCCTGCTTATTACCTTGTTTGTCCGTCTGCGGAACGCAATACATCACTGATTCTTTGTATCAGGGATTTGACAAAAATGGCTCTGAGCACTATGGGACTTAACTGCTAAGATCATCAGTCCCCTAGAACTTAGAACTACTTAAACCTAACTAACCTAAGGACATCACACGTCAATGCCCAAGGCAGGATTCGAACCTGCGACCGTAGCGGTCGCGCGGTTCCAGACTTTAGCACCTAGAACCGCTCGGCCACACCGGCCGGCCAGGGATTTGACAGTTTGTTGGTAGGTTTAAGGAGGTATGTGGCATTATATGTCTACGCACAGGTCACGTAATTCACCTAACGGTCCGCTGACGTGTGTACGCGGTGATGGCGTACGATAGCGAGCCATCGGATCTTCATCAGGCGAATTTGGTTGCCGAGACATCAACGTAGATTCACTATAATGTTCCTCAAACCATTGTGGTGAGGTTCTGGCTACGAGTCACGGGCAATTATACAGTTGACATGATATCGCCGTCGGGGAAGGCATCAAGCATGAAAGGCGGCATGTGGTTCGCAGATGTCGGCGTGTCTTCGATTACTACCGCAGATCCCATGCAAGCGTAGGAGAAGGTCTCGCATGGCATAATACTGCTTCCACCAGCCTGCGTCCGTGAAGCATTGTACATTTCGAAACGCCGTGCACCTGGATGATGGCGTTTCTGAGACGACTATCGACCTACTGTAGCAAAAATTCTCGCGAAGAGCAGTTACGTTTCTAATGAGCTACGATCGAATCCCGATGGTCCCGTGTCCACTGCAGTCGTAATTGGCGATGACGTTGGGTTAACATGTCAACACGTAGGGGTGATCTGCTGCGGAGCTCCACGTTCAACAACGTACGACGAACGGTATGCTCTGAAACACTTGTGCGAGCAGCAGCACTGTGCTCTTTCGCCACAGATGACCACCTATCCCACTTTACAGAGCAGACAAGCCTCCAAACCCACGTTCTGTGAAGTGTCGTGGACTCCAACCATTTGGCGCCTATGTTAGCTTCAATGTCCTTCTACCATTTATTGTACACTAATGGCCATTAAATTCCTACACCACGAAGGTGACGTGCTACAGACGCGAAATTTAACCGACAGGAAGTAGATGCTGTGATATGCAGATAATTAGCTTTTCAGAGCATTCACACAAGGTTGGCCTGAAAATGTACTGTTGTCCCAAGCATATTGCAACAAACGGTGTATTTCTATCGCTGCTCGTTCAGTTTTTATTGCCGTTTCAAATATACCGGTCATTTTTTAAACACCCTGTAGTATTTTCATGGAGAAATAATACATCATGAGCGTTTGTTTTTGTTTAGGTTTCCTCTTACAAATGATTTTCTAAATCGGAAATGGATAGTTGCTACTCGGAGATAGAACTTCCAACCGACAGCAAATCATCTGCTGTGCTCTCTTCATTTTGAAGAGAATTGTTACATGGAAAATTATGTAAACAGACGTCAACTGAAGGACGATGCTATACGAACAGTATTTGGATTTTCAACTCATTTAAAAAAGTTATAGTGTCCTGAAAATCGTGCAGTATAGGCCTAGGTTAAATAGTGTGGAAATACTGTCAGTGTGTATAACTTTGAACGTTCCTTTTCCAGGTTACCAAGGCAAGGAAACCTCCAAAGCCAAAGCCAAGAAATGTTGAGACAGCAGAAAACGTGTGTGTGGATGTGCACGTTTCTGGTTACACTGGAGACCACAATTAATCATTTCCATCAAGTCCAAATAAGCTGAAAGAAAAGTTCGAAAAAACTGAAGAAAGAAGGAAGCAAAAATTGTGCAATATAAGACTAAGTTAAATACAGTGAACAAAAAGTTCAAATGACAGACGCAGAAGGTTTTCAAATTAGCAAATATTTTAGAAGAACTAAAAGCTAAAAGCTTAGTAAACGATAAAGTAATCTCGTTCATTAACGCTACTCGCAGTGACATGTTACTGGAGACGGCCATTACAATGTATGATATAAATGTCAGTGTGTTAGCTGTTACTTGTGATGGACTTTTCACTAATATTGGAATGGCAAGGGAGTGAGGGGCAAATATAATCGTACTGTCTGCTACTTTAAAAGTTTCATCTAATTATCTAATGCAAATAACTCAATGTAAACACGCTCAACCTTGACAGGAATGAGCTTTACATTCTTAAATTTCGCGTCTCTATGCAGACGTATTTCGGAAATTAGGAAACTTCATTCATTTGAGTGCACTTTTAAAATAGACTCGAATACTCAGTAATTTTTTTAAACAAACATGTGTTTAATTTGTGCTTCAATTTGCTGTTGTTGTGTCTCATATAGTTCAAATCACAACCCCAGTACTAGGATCCATCCCTGCAAATGGCGGCGATCAGCTGCTTCAATTAGGGGACAGTTGCCTCGCTTCTCCGCTACGGCGTGGTAGGGGCTTGACGCAGTCTAGTGTTACAGGTTGCATTCTTTATCTTGTCGGCAAACATTGCCAGACATTATCATCATTACTGTTATATTTGATTAAAGATGTGTGAATAGCAAAATCTATAACACTAGGAAGTGACATGAACACAGCGACCACTGTAACGAGACGGAACAGTCATCAGAAGAAGATGAAGGTAAGATGTCTTCGATGCAAGCACGAGATCAGTTATTTCACTTAGGCAAAGAAAAGCCACCGAGGGGCGTTGCAGTCCAGGTCGTTCCAGTGTATGGACAAGACCTCATAATATTGTGATGTATGAAAGGGGCAAAAGATGCCAAAGATATTGTGGACTGTTTTCTTCTTCTTGTAACTAAATAAATGCACAATGACAGTCATATATACGAATATTCATAATAGAAAAATCAAGGATCTATTTTTTTAAGAGAAAGAGAGAGAGTGGGGGGGGGGGAGATTGTTAGGTACAATATTATAGAACTAAAACCGTTTGTTGGCATTTTATACATGGCTGATATAAAAAGAATGTGTCATTTGAACGTGCAGGAAATGTGGGACAGGGGTGGCAGAGTTACTGATATTTTTCGAACTGTTATGAGCAGTACTACATTACTTTTTCTATAAGATTTGACAATATTCAAACCCGCTGAAAGAGATGTAATGTTGAAATCTCGTCGCGATTCGAGAAATGTTTGATTCTTTTGTCGCAAAGTGCCTATCGAATTGTCAGGTTGGAGAAAATGTAACAATCGGTGAAATGCTGGAAGCATTTCAAGGTCGCTGGAAATTCCATATGCACATAGTAAATAAAACGGTCAAGTACGGAATGAATGTGTATGCTTTATGTAATTCACTTTCTTTTTGCAGTAGTAATACAGAAATTTACACAGACAAGCAACCTAATGGCCAACACAAATTTGATAATACTGCATCTGCTGTCGTGAATCCTTTATCACAAGATATTTTATATGCATGTAGAAATATAACGACTGTTAATTATTTCACCTGGAGTCCATTGGCTGACGAATTGAACAGCAAACGTACCACTTTAGTTAGGAATAATAGAAAAGAAATCCCTCGCTTGTTTTTAGACACTGAAATAAGACAAAACCCCATTAGCATCTTTGGTTTCCATGTGCACAAGGTTCTTGTTTTCGATATAACAAAAACAGAAAGAAAAAGTTGTGCCTGTGACTAGTCCACTCCATAATAATGACCTGATTGATCCAGCTACTGGAGAACACGCAAAATCCGAAATCTCACGTATTATAATCGGACAAAAGGAGGTGTTGATGTAGTGGATCGTCTGAAAGAACATTTTGTGGCTCTAGTAATGTGTAGGTGGCGATTGAGATTATTTTTCTCAATTTTAAATATTACCGGTGTACCATGTCAAACAACATATAAAGAAAATACAAATGTCATTATTACTAGGAGACAATATTTCAAAACGCTGGCCCTGGAGCTAAGACGACTACAAATTGTTCGTAGGAGTACAATGCAAAATTTGTCGTCTTCTCTACATCAAGTTATAAAACGATTTTCCAATGAATCTGAAGTTTCAGACGCTGAAAAACCATGTGGTATACATCAGGTCTTTCCAAGGCACAAAAATCGGAAGACAAAAAAGGCATGTATTTGTTGTCGAAACTTTGTGTAATGAATATGCTGTAACATTATCTGGTATGAGTGAAGCTCAGATATATGACGAAGATTAAGCAACAAAAGTTAAATAACGAGAAATACTTGTTTTGTTTTTCTATTTTTTCATAAGTGCCTTAGAAGACTAGCGATTTTACTTGCCCTAAGACTATCTCCAACGATATGAATATACGGATTATTCTGTATTGCAAATAAATATTTTAAGAAGTAAAATATGAGTGTTTTATTCTAAAACTAACAAAAAAGATACTAATTTACATGAATTAGGTACATTTCAGGCTGCTTGTTGAGTGTGAACAAAATGCTTAACGCGCGGCCGCTTGTACAACTTTTGAAGGCGGTAGTTCTCACAGGTTAAAAGAGTATCAACTCATTCACTGGTCGCAGTTTTCGAGCCTCGAGCCAACCAACTCCGAGAGCTACACCTCCTTCTGGCTATTTTCGCCGCTCAGAATCAAATCATTCTACTCTTATGTGTCACATGATTTCCTAAACAGTCTTCAACAAAATTATAGTCGATTGCTTAACTTATTCCCTATCTATTGGATGTTAAACGTGAGCGGAGTACACTGTGCACAAATAGTATTCAACCAGTATAAAGAATGGGATTCAGGTCGCTGGTTTTAACTAGATTGCTCCGAGCCTGAGAATATCTCAGCTTTTAAAATGCTGCACTCTGCCTAGCTCCTAGTGAATGCAGGTGTCGTAGTTTATTATTTTATTTTTATACGCCACACAACCTCCATTAGATAAGTGCTGTGAAACAAACTAGCGGTACTTGCAGGAATATGAAATTTAGTGTCTTACAGTGTGGTATCGGGGGACGCTGCTCTGCTTACAGCTTGCAAAAAAAATAGAGGCACGTTTCCTTGGAAACGAGGAAGGATTAAATATTTACAGTCAGGGTTGCAAGTACGATGAGGGGTATGTGACGAGTGGCAGCACGACAGCCTCAGCCAGAGACGTCAAGAGTTTTTTCTGCGCCTTCCAAAATAACAGCAAACGAGAGGCGAGTGAGCCTTGTATCCAGCTAGAAGTACGATACAGCTTATAAAATTTTATGGTCCATTCAGGAATATTTCCACAGCAATGACAAATGTCACTGGAATGAATAAACACACAGCGAATCTACAGTCTTTCACGTTAAATTAGTTATATGCACATTTTATGGATCGTGTTCATAACGTCGCGCTGCGATATGGAACGCGTCAATTTTTTCTCAGATTAAACGTGGATACATTCTGACGACTAACATGAGTGACTGGCATTTGTGTGAAAATGAAAGTTAATTGCAGGTATAAATTTAGTAGCCGGCACACATACATGCATACGTTGATACACCGTTCCGAGACTTGATTTTATTCCTGGCGTGCAAGCGACGTCGACGCTGTTAACTCCGGTGGTAGCTTGTACTAACAGCTGTAAACAACGGAAGTGCATTCGGCCATACAGTTGTGAGCAGGCAGTGTTAAGTAGTGGACGAGCGACCCTAGCGCGCCGATATTATCGCGTCCCAAATCACAGTGGAGCAACATCTTTAAATCAGGTGTTGAAGACATTCTGCAGAATGTTTTGAGAAAGAGAATAGTGTGTGCGAAGTTTTCCTGCACACCTTGACTCCCGAACGAAAACTACGGTGCGTGGACGCCTGTAGCGACTTGAATGAAAGTAAAACGCGGACAGTTATTTTCTGAAAAAAATCATAAGGCGTGACTGGACTTGATATTATCGATACGAACCTACCTCAAAACGACAAAGCGCAGAAAATTCATATGGAGAGTCAACGCTTTGACGACTAACACTCAAGGCAAAATGACTAACGAGTTGTGCAACATCCCCAAGTAGTTTACTGACAGTTCCACTTGATTGTTTGAACGTTCTGTCCACTCTACTTAGGAGGGGGGGGGGGGGGGGGGGGGGGGGACGGGACTATGTAGAACACCTGAAGTATTAAAACCTGCATCTTAACGTTTCACTGTTTTTTGATAATCCAGTTGTGAAACATTTTGGACTGACGGGATACGTACATACAAAATTACACGAGCTCAAGCATGCAAGCGCAGTCAGAGTGAGAGTGTGAGAGAGTGGGTTAAACTGTACCGGTTATTTTTGTTTCTAGTTCCGCGTTTATGAAAATTACTCTTGTTTTCTAATAGTGATCTGAAGTAATTAATATATCACATGCTTCGGTTACTAATCTGCAACTGGCTTGCGAAAGAAAAAATATTACGCAAATGACTTCTCTTGTGTAGCCCATACTTCGGAGAGCAGCTGTTGCGTTTCTGACTTATTAAAGCTACTGTCTGTTAGGGTTATTACTGTAAACCACTGTGTGTGATGTGTATTGAGTCTGGAACCTAGAAACGACGGAGAGGTTGCGTCACGCCGTAACCCTCAGTGGTTCACAACCCCACAACAGGCCACAGCAGTCCACCCACCCCTCAGTCGCCCCACACCGAACCCAGGGTTACTGTGCAGTTCAGTTCTGCCCCCCATCATTAACACTAGCGCCTAAATAAACTTCAGAATCAAAACTAATTGTCTTGTAGCACTCATATTTTTAAAATGACGAAAGATAAATGAAATCTGTTTTTATAGTTTTTTTATTAAACCACGAAATAATGAGTCAGAGACACTTAGTACTGATTATTTGTAACAACATTTTATAGAATGCTGAAGCTATTCTCAGTGCATTGCGAGGGCTACCTACAACTCTTCCTCAGAAAAGAAAGCTGACTATCCACATGAAGGGTGGCGCCTCGTCCTCTGCACTATTCTCTCCCTAGTGGCATTCGTTTCATCCACACCCTTGCACCTCTATTTAAAATAAACCAATTTAAAATTTGTATACTATGGTCCCTAGACCACTTTCTAAATCTATTTATTGCTTGTCTTTTTACTTCTGAATTGCCGGGAACTGAAAGACTTCAGGCTGCTAATACTTTGTGTATGACCACTGCAACTAATAATAATAATAATAATAATACTGCGTAATCCCTATAACAGCTTAGAGGCCATTAAATAGTCACTGTTGCATTGTGATTCATTTATTTCTTTTTTCTGTCGCGAAAGGAATAATGAAACAATTTCTGGTCCATTGCAGAAATTACCTACAAGTCAGAGAAGGCATTTTTATGAGGTATTTAAGCATATTTGAGAGATTTCTCGGTATTAGTGTTATACATACATGACTCAAAGTACAAAATAAATGTGCAGTCGGTGAATTATGAGAGGAAGAAGAAGTTCATACCCTCGCTTCACAAGCTGTAACCTCGACCATATTGTGTTACGGTGCAATGTTAGTATCTGCTAGACTGGCGATCTTTTACAATAGCTCGAAATTTAGCGCGTACTTCAATGCGAGATGCTTATAATATTTACCAGAACGAAACTTTGGCTCGAAACCTGGCAAAAAATCCAAAGAGATTCTGGTCGTATGTAAAGTTTGCTAGTGGCTTCTCTGCGCGGTAGCAATGGAAGCACTATCGACGACAGTACTGCTAAAGCAGAATTACTAAACATAACATTTCGAAATTACTTCATCAAAGAAGACGAAGTAAATATTCCAGTATTCGAATCAAGAATAGCGGCCACCATGAGTACCTGAAAACTAGATATCCTCGGAATAGTGAAGCAAGCCTTCCGTTCCAGCCTGTATACCCGTTAGGTTCCTTTCAGAGGATGCTGATACAGTAGCTGTATACGTAACAATCATATACAACCACTCGCTAGACGAAAGATCCGCACCCGAAATTGGAAAGTTGCACAGGTCACACCAATATTCAAGAAAGGTAGTAAGAATAATCCGCTAAATTACAGGCCCGTATCATTAACGTCAATATGCAGCAGGATTTTGGAACATACATTGTGTTCAAACACTATGAGCTCCTGGAAGAGAACGAACTGTCTATTGACACACAGTCAACACGGATTTGGAAACCATCGTTCTTGTGAAAGACGACTAAGTCGTTTACTCACACGAAGTATTAAGTGCTATCGACAAAGGATTTCAAATTGATTCCGTATTTCTAGATTTCTAGAAGGCTTTTGACACTGTACCACACAAGCAGTTTGTAGTGAAATAGCGTGCTTATAGAATATCGTCTCAGTCATGTGATGGGATTCGTGGTTTCCTGTCAGAGAGGTCACAGTACTAATTGATGGAATGTCATCGGGTAAAAGAGAAGTGATTTCTGGCGTTCCACGAGGTAGTGTTATAGGTCCTGTGCTGTTCGTTATCTGTATAAACGATTTAGGAAACAATCTGAGCAGCCGTCTTAGGTGTTTGCAGATGATGCTCTCGTTTATGGAATAGTAAAATCACCAGGAGATCGAAAGTAATTGTAAAATGACTTACAAAAGACGGTGCGAAAATTGGCAATTGAACTTAAATAATGAAAACTGTGAAATCATCCACATGTATGCTAAAGGCAATCCATTAAACTTCTGTTACACGCTAAATCAATCAAATCTTAAGGCTGTAAATTCAATTAAATACCTAGTAATTACAATAATTAACAACTTAAATTGGAAAGAACACATAGAAAATGTTGTGCGGAGAGCAAACCAAAGACTGCCTTTTTTGGCAGAACACTTAGAAAACGTAACAGATCTACTCTTTTGGATACTGCTGCTCGGTCTGGGATCCTTACCAGATAGGATTGACGGAGTACACCGAGAAAGTTCAAAGAGGAGCAGCACGTATGTATTATCCCGAAATAGGGGAGAGAGCGTCACTGGCATGATACAGGATTTGACATAGACATCATTAAAACAAAGGCGTTTTTCGTTGTGGCGGAATATTCTCAGGTAATTTCAATCACCAACTTTCTCCTCCGAATGCGAAAATATTTTGTTGACGCCAACTTAAATAGGGAGAAACGATCATCATAATAAAATAAGGGAAATCAGAGCTCGCACGGAAAGATACAGGTGTTCTTTTTTTTCACGCGATGTTCGAGACTGGAATAATAGAGTAGAGTCAAGGACAAACTGGTGGTGGAGAGGAAGGGTCTCTATTGGGGACATTTGGGGAAGGATTTTTCGTTCCGTCGTTTCACTTAGAAACGAGAGAAAGCTTTCAAAACCTGTTTTTAATTTAATACCTCGCAGAGGAAAATGTTAATGCCTAGTGTATATGAAAGTGTGTGGTGTCACCGCCAGACACCACACTTGCTAGGTGGTAGCCTTTAAATCAGCCGCGGTCCATTAGTATACGTAGGACCCACGTGTCGCCACTGTCAGTGATTGCAGACCGAACGCCACCACACGGCAGGTCTAGAGAGACTTACTAGCACTCGCCCCAGTTGTACAGCCGACGTTCATAGCAAGGGCTTACTGACAAATACGCTCTCATTTGCCGAGACGATAGTTAGCATAGCCTTCAGCTACGTCAGTTGCTACGACCTAGCAAGGCGCCATTACCAGTTATATTGAACTTATTATACTCTTGTATCATCAAGAGCGATGTACTCCAATTATGGATTAAAGTTAAGTATTATATCATCTACGTACTTTATTTGCAATTCTCAAGACATTGTCCTGTTCCAGACCTCACGCCAGTCTGCGTGTAATTAAACGCGTACATTTCGGCCTCCTCTAGCAACACGGTGTTGGCACTTCTGCCAACACATCAAAGTGTATTTGTTTAAGTAAGTACAGAATAAAGTCGATGACATGCTCGATATGTTCAGTATCTACATATCACGGCTGATTTCTGTGATGCAATCGAGGTGATAATCCTATCAAGGCTTCATTCAACACAGTAAGCAGATTCAAAAGTATCTACCGGGTGCTGCAGTGCGGGCCGAGAACATTGCGGGACGCTGCACCATCATATGTATGCGCATGTAACCCATAATGAAAAAGGTAATAGTTGCAGTTCCTGCCATCAGATAAAAATATGGCGTCACAATCAGTCGAATGTGAAAAGTTTCCTCTTTTGTTTCAGGTATGCTGTCGGTCGCTTAGCGACGCACGGTGATTTCTTTTGAGACGAGACTGTTGGTGTAACGGGTTAACATGCTGAAGTTTTCCGTACGAAACGCAATGGTTATTGAGAAGAAGGCTATACACCGCTAGTAAAGTTCTTTTAACAGAACAGCAGCTATAGCAGCGCTTCGTTGCGGGAACATTACCGACATAAAAAAACTGTGAATAGGCGCCACGTCAGTGAACGGGCTAAAGAAAAAGGTAAAGAAATTTGAAGAAACAGGTGAATTACGTGGTGCTGTAGGAAGAGAGAGAGGCGATCCGTTCCCATTTCAACTGCTGATGAAGTTGTTGTAGCCGCGAGGGGTTAGCCGAGCGGTCTAAGGCGCTGCAGTCATGGACTGTGCGGCTGATCCCGGCGGAGGTTCGAGTCCTCCCTCGGGCATGGGTGAGTGTGTTTGTCCTTAGGATAATTTAGGTTAAGTAGTGTGTAAGCTTAGGGACTGATGACCTTAGCAGTTAAGTCCCATAAGAATTCACACACATTTGAACATTTTTTTGAAGTTGCTGTAGCCATAGTCGACCGTGCAGCACTTGCCTCAAACTCTACAGCCAGCGCTCGAAATGTGCCACAGTAATTGTCTGTCACCTGAGCAACGGTTCAAAAGATTTTTTGGCCCATTTTACACTGGCATCCCTACAATATTCAAAATTCTCACCAAATGGAGCCCCAAGATAGTCTACAAGGTCTTGACTTTTTGTTAGTTCTTTGGCACGTATGGAGACGACATGTGGCCGGGGAATATTCAGTAGACGAACGAGGCACATTTTACTCTGCACGCTGTTGTAAATGCACAGAATTGTCCCATATCGGGCTGCACTCTTCGGCATGTTGCGCAGGAACATTTATTGCTCTCAGGTTATGTGATTCTGTCGTGTGGTTTCACAAGCCCCTTCATTCTCTATCCGTTTTTCCTTGAAGAGATGTTACCCCGTGGGCCTATTAGCTGTACAGTGACATCTAGGACCTCACTGTGCAACACGTGATTCCAGCTTTGCATACACTATTATTTTCATTCAAAATTGGGCAACGCCACATGTCGCTTTCCAGATGAAAGGTATGGTTCGAGGAAGCGTCGGTAACGACCGCATCATCTCTACGCAATTTCAAGGTGTGTGGCCTTCCTGATCCCCTCTGCCAGGTATGTATCCACACTCTTCCTGATATGATGGATAGCATATGACAACATATCGCTCTGATGATTCGAGATATGCTGCAAGCATGCCTTGTTACGGACGAAGCATATTGCTGAGTCTGGAGACCATACTGAATAAATGTTGTAACTTGTGACCATATCACAATAAACATGTTAGAATCACCGTTATCATGTGTTTTATCGTTTCTCTCCTTTCTTTTTCTCGCTAACAATACCACATTTTCACCTGTTGGCAAAAGTGGAACTTTTTTTTTTTTTTAGGATACCCCACGAGCGCAACGATTAATGGACTTACCTCCGCTGTTTCAGCGTCTGCGATGTATAGAGTATGCACTGAGGCTCTGATAATACCGTCAATTTAGTCACAACCACCCGGTAGGTTGCAATAGCAACGCAGAGATGGAGAGACTTTGCTGTCTTTGCACGAAACAGGCTGATGCAGAGAGCTGCAGCGAAGCCAGGGCTGGTTCGAGACAAGCAACACATCATTTAGTGCACCCACTTCCTCCATTTTTCCACACAAGCAAGATATCATTCGCATCCTCCTCTTCTTCCTCTCTCCCTTACCTTAGCTGCCGTTCCTTGGGGTCATGGTAAGAGCTTTTAAAATAAGTCTAAACCTAATGAGCGAGGAAGGGAATTGTTTTCGCCGCTAATTATGATACACACTGAGTACAAAGTTTGCGTTAAGGGTGCCTCTGGCGCCCCATTCGCCTTGCTGCCTCAAGCAGCCGTTCGTATCCCTACGGCCTTAAATTGGCCCTGTTCGAAACAGTCTTCGAAATGAAGCCTACAAGAAAAAACAATAGCAATAAACATACACCGACGGAAAATATCGCAACACTCAAAAATAATTAATGAAGAAAATGAAATTTCTGGAGTACTTTTGTCTAGGTACACTATGTGATCAAAAGTATCCGGACACCTGGCTGAAAATGACTTACAAGTTCATGGCGCCCTCCATCTTTAATGCTGGAATTCAATACGGCGTTGGCCCAACCTTAGCCTTGGTGACAAGATTGGCTCTGAGCACCATGGGACTTAACATCTGAGGTCATCAGTCCCCTAGAACTTAGAACTACTTAAACCTAACTAACCTAAGGACATCACACACATCCATGCCCGAGGCAGGATTCGAACCTGCGACCGTAGCGGTCGCGCGGTTCCAGACTGAAGCGCCTAGAACCGCTCGGCCACCTAGGCCGGCCCTTGGTGGCAGCTTTCACTCTCGCAGGCATACCTTCAATCAGGTGCTGGAAAGTTTCTTGGGGAATTGCAGCCCACTCTTCACGGAGTGCTGCACTGAGGAGAGGTATCGATGTCCGTCGGTGTGGTCTGGCACGAAGTCGCCGTGCCAAAACATCCCAAAAGTGTTCTATAGGATTCACGTCAGGACTCTGTGCAGGTCAATCCATTACCGGTATGTTATTGTCGTGTAACCACTCCGACACAGGTCGTGCATTATGAACAGGTGCTCGATCGTGTTGAAAGATTCAATCGCCATCCCCGAATTGCTCTTCAACAGTGGGAAACAAGAACGTGCTTAAATCATCAATGTAGGCCTGTGCTGTGATAGTACCACGTAAAACAACAACGGGTGCAAGCCCCCTCTATGAAAAACAAGACCACAACATAACACCACCGCCTCCGAATTTTAATGTTGTCACTACACACGTTGCAGATGACGTTCGCTGTGATAGTACCACGTAAAACAAAAAGGGGTGCAAGCCCCCTCTATGAAAAACAAGACCACAACATAACACCACCGCCTCCGAATTTTACTGTTGTCACTACACACGTTGCAGATGACGTTCACCGGGCATTCGCCATACCCACATCCTGCCATTCTATCGCCACATTGTGTACCGTGATTCTTCACTCCACACAACGTTTTTCCACTCTTCAATCGTCCAAAGTTTACCTTCCTTACACCAAGCGAGGCGTCGTTTGGCATTTCCCGGCGTGATGTGTGCGTTATGAGCAGCCGCTCAACCATGAAATCCAAATTTTCTCACCTTCCGCCGGACTGACATAGTATTTGCAGTGGATCCTGATGCAGTTTGGAATTCCTTTGTGATGGTCTGGATAGATGTGTGCCTATTACACATTACGACCCTTGAAAGGTGGCTACACTGAGCCACAGCGCCAGAGATCGCGCTAGAGAGTATTGTTCCGCCGCTTCCACTGGCAGTGATTATTGAGAACTCGTAGTGGGCAGTGCTTTGGGAGAACTCGTGGTAGTCAGTGCTGAGATGTCGTAGTGAGGAGTGTTTGTTGAGATGAGCTAGTAGGCAGTGCTTGCTGAGATGTGATACTGAAAAGTTCTTGTTGAGATGTGATAGTAGCGAGTCGGTGTGGAGAGATTGTAATGTCTAGAGTGCTTTTCATCAATATAAATTAAGGTAACTACTTTTATTTTCTTTCTCATTATTTCAATGTCCTGAATAATGCGTCATTACAGGTTCAGTCAACAAAGCATCTGGCTTGTGTTCTTGTATTAGAGTGTAATTCTGGTTTTCTTGAGTAATTATGGTATTTCTATTTTCTTTAATTAATTCAGTATAAATGATATTTAAAATTTCTTGTGTTGTTGAAGAAGAACCGTGCCAGATGCGTACGTTGAGTCATACTTCCACACACAGAACAGTTACACTTGTGCTTTGGTTTCGTAGGTTTTATAGTTGCTGGGGACTTAATTAATTAATTGTGTTAATGAAAATTTCCATTTCATTCTTTGTTGTTGTTCTTTGCAGTCAGATAGCGTAATAATACTAGTCAGGGCCAACCGTTTACGAGACATAGCGTAATCGGACATACAGCTACTGAATCAAAAAATTAAAATTATTTGCATTCTATTTCAATTAAGCCCCCATGCACGTGGCGACCGCTGCTTCGGATCGTCCCTTGGCATTCTTCTGATTGTAAAAATAGTAGACAGTAGTATTGTTGTAGTACTTTGTAGTTTAGTAATTGTAGTCTATTTTGCATGTGTAGATTTGGTAATTGTCACTCTTCTAATGGTATTTTTTTTGCAGAATTTAATTTTGTTATCTTGTATACGGGTTTGACAATTTTGTGCAGTTAGGAAGATTTCAATTGTTCGTTAATCGTGGTTGAGGGAAGCATTTCGTGTGAATGGTATTGTTGGAAATAGAGGCATTGTGTGTAATTTTCGTACAGTAACGAGTTTTGTATGTTTTGTAAATGATTACGCGATCAATGAAAAAGGCGAAAATGATGAATAGTGAGAATGACGAAATTGTCGACATGGCGAACTCGCCAACACAGGACAACAGTATGATGAATAATGGAGTTGAAAACAATTTAATAAGTCGGGAAGACAGTCCGGAACCATTTCAAAATTTTTCTCAATCAGAAAATTCACAGAATACGAGATTAACGATAGAAAATTCTGGAATAGCATCGAACACAGATAGCTTTACAGCTATGACGAATGAAACTGGTTTTGCGGGAAATGTTAGGGGCGAAAGGAATTTCGAACCGGCTATTATGGAGCAGTTGATGGGTGCAATATTAAATTTGGGATCACAAATAGGAACAATTAAAACAGAGATAGGAACTTTGGCAACACGGTTAGACTCACAAGGATCTGAATTAAAAACAGAAATAGGAACAATTAAAACCGAGATGGGAACTTTTGGATCTGAATTAAAAACTGATATGGGAACACTGGAAACACGGTTAGATTTACGAATAGGGACATGTTTCAAAAATATGAAAGATGAATTAAAGAAAGAAATTAGGGAAGAAGTACAACCGATTTTGAATTCTCACAATAATAGATTAATTGCAGTGGAGATTAGACAAAGGGAACAAGATAGAGAACAGGAAGAAAGAGATCGCGTGATAGTACAAAAATTTTCAGAGTTAAATTTACAACGTGCACACGATAACGAAGAAATATTTGAGAGAATCGAGGAATCCGTACCAAATGACAGAATAAATAATCTAACACAACAATATGAACAGTTAACTACCAAATGTGTCAACACTGAAACCCGAGTCGCGACACTTACGGAAGACGTAAATAAACAGAAAGAAAAAATAGGTGACTTATCGGAAAGAGTTGAGGAGATTTCAGATAAATTGACAAATCTTAGTTTACATGGGGACAGAGAGTCGGATGATACAGCTCCATTACCATTTGCAGAAACCGAAGAGTACCAGAACATAAATAAGCATGTTGAAAATCAGGGAAAATTTAATGAACGTGTTAAAAGAGAAGTTGAGGCATTACGAAAGCAAGTCAAACAAATTGAAGGGGAAATTGTAGGAAAAGACAGCAAAAGAAATTTGGAATCACAGATAGCAGAGGGGTTTGAAGAAAATAATTTGTTTCATTTACGGGATGCAACAAGAGAGCGCCAGGCGCGCGAACTTGACAATAATCGAAATTCAAACTGGGACAGACACGGTAGGTCTTTGTCGCCACGAGGCGAAAACTTTGACTATAAACACTTCTTGACTGTTCGGAAGATTAAGATATTTCGCAATTCTAAGAATGACATACATCCATGTGCATGGTTAGATCAATTTACGTACGCACTTCCGCCGAATTTGCCACTAGGTGACAAACTGAAATTTATGTGCAGCTATTAATGTCCTCAGGGGATTCACTACACTAAGTGAATATGTGCCGTAGCGCTCACAGGGCCCCGAGCTGTAGTGGTGCTATTTCCCTTTTAGTTTTCTGCACCGCTGCCTACTCTTTCACTATTCTTTGCATCTATAAAAACAATTCTTCTACTATCCATCTATCTAGACAGTAGGTAAAGAATAACCGGATTTGACGATTTTACCCAAAAGTGACTTTGGAAATTACCGTTTGGACTTACTGCATCTTCTGCAGCATTCATTAGTAGTTTAAATGAAATTTTACCTGTTTATCTTCGTGACAATATTACTTCATATGTTGACGATATTCTTATTGCTAAACGTTCTTGGAGTGAGCACAACAAAAATTTTGGATTCATTATTACGTATTTTTGCAAGAGTTGGCATTACAGTGAACTTGGAAAAATCTGAATTTGGTCGTTCTCAGGTGAAATTTCTCGGTCACATTATTTCTACAGAAGGTATTCTTCCTGATCCAGAGAAACTAGACGCTATTCGTAATTATGCTGTTCCTTCCACAAAACGTGATGTTCGTAGTTTCCTTGGTGTCTGTAATTTTGTTAGACGCTTTGTTAGATTGGATGATTTGGCCACACCTCGTTTACACATTTCAGTTATGCGCACTTTGGTCCCAGAAAATGCTTTCATAAATTACGAGAAAATTGCTACTTCAGTAATATGGAAAAACGTATTCGATCTGTTCTTGCCAAATGCAAATTATGTCAAAAGGCTAAGCCGCCAACAATTTCTCACAGAGCACCGTTGTTTCCTATCATTCCAGCGAAATTAAAGGAGATGGCTGCAGTTGATTTGTTCGGTCCAGTGGTTCGATCTACTAATGGTTTTGCGTACATTTTTGTAGCAGTGGAATTGACATCAAAATACGTGTGTTTTACACCGTTACGCGAAGCAACAGCTCGTTCAGTATCTAATGCTTTCATCAAACATTTTCTTAAAGAAGTGGGTCATGTTGATAAGGTTATATCAGATAATGGATCACAGTTTCGCTCTAAAATTTGGCTTCGTACTCTACGGCGTCGTAAAATTAAACCAATCTTCATTTCACTTTTTCACCCTCAATCTAACGCTTCAGAAAGATGGATGAAGGAAATCAATAAATTGTGCCGTCTTTATTGTCATCAGAATCACAGAACTTGGGATCAGTATCTTCATATTTTTCAAAACATTCTGAATGAACTTCCTAATGACTCAACTTCTTTACCGCCTCTATTGATATTAAAAAATAAAGTACCAACAAATCGCATTTCTGAAATCGTTCCTTTTCCGCCTTCACGGAAACTGCGGCATTCTGAAGTTGTGAACCTGGCTCTGCAAAATATTGCATCTGCGGCTGCTAGAAGAGAGAAATCAGCTAAACGTCCTGGTCGTTTAAAAACTTTGTCAGTTGGTCAAAAGGTGTTAATTAAGTCTCATCGTTTGTCTCATAAAGGAAAAGGCTTGTGTCGCAAATTTTTTCTGCTTTATAATGGTCCATATAGGGTTCGCAAAATCATTCATGATAACACTGTTGAAGTAGAAACTCTTAAATCACGACGCTCTAAAGGAATACATCATATATCAAACGTTAAAATTTTTGTGGAATGACATACTTTAGAGAAACTAACAGCTACATGTAAACATGCAGAGAATACAAGGATACCGCGCTGTGTTTTGGCGGCGGCACATACTCAAAGCAACAATCAGTCTGCGCGCCGCACAAGGCAGTCGTTGACCGCAAACAATCACTTCGTACGTCACGCGCCGACAGCTGATCGAGCGCTCAGTGCGAATGCCCTGACAGCCGTAAACAAATACACAGTCTAATTTCTCGGATTAAATTCAGTATAAAGCTATGGTGACTTTATAAATTATGTTATTAACGTTCAGTATTTTTCAGGATACGGTTGTGTAAAATATTTAAGACCTTCAGGTAAATTCTGTGTGTGTCCGACGTTAAGACGACTTGCTATGGAGAAAATTTCAGGAAGAATGTAATTTCGAAGAAAAAAAGTAATAAACTAAAAAAAGGTAACTGTTAATTGAGTTTATTTTTCAGGTAACATAATTCCACAATTTGCTGTTCGCGATTACGTGATTCATACTTTGTGCTAAATTTCATGTTCTATGAATTTGATGAATTTACTTGTGAAGCGACGTGCTTGTGTACATTTACTGATTTTGACAATTATTGATTAATGAACAGGCTTGTTATTTGTATATATTATGCATCGCTTGGCTGCACTGCTCTTTTACTGATGTCATATTTTTTTTTTATTATGTGCCTGCTGTGCTTATTTATTTAAATTGTAATTGTCAACTGATTAATTGTGCTGACTGTGGTTATGTATGTAGGTTACACTTTGTGATTTATCTGCTTGCGTCTTCATGTTTACTTATTAAGATTACGTATGAACATTTATTTGCTTATGCTGATATGATGCTAATGACTTGTTTATTACGTAAGATATATGTTTGCTGCTGTGCGTATGGATTGCATATTTACACATTTCTGTTTTGTTGTCATAACTACTCTTCAATTTAGAATATAGAAATGCTGATATACTGTGTACGAACATAGAGTTTAGGTCACACTATGGTATTAATTATAGATTGTTCGCTTGGCAGAGCCTCGTTGTAGGGATTGTGTTGCATCCACTTGTTGACATTCTGTTCTCTACTGGTATATTTACTCGCTATTGCATGTTTTGCTTACGCTCAGTGCCTGATATTTTTAAGATAAGAAAACGAACTGCTATAATGCTACGAACGACATTAGTACAAGAAATTTCATAGAAGTCACATGAGATGGAGGTTTTATGGAAGCTGTATAAATTTATGCTAATAGGAAGGAAGCTAACGACATGACATACCAACACTAGGTTAGACCACTGACAGTTATTACACTGCATTTTTCGTGAGTAATTGAAATAGGAAGTGACACGACACAAGAAATACTCCACATGTTTGCTTCTGTTTGCCATAATTCTTGAAGTGGTGTACACACTGTGAAATATTATGATCATTAACACTTCGTAATCGTACTTACTTACTGAAAGTTATTCAAACTAAAGGCTGTTAGAGGTCATGCATGCATTTCTTTTATTTAATGATGGACAAGGAACCAAAATGTATCTTATAATTTATAATGAGTAGAAAATTTGTGTCAGATGGATTACACAGAGGTTGTGTGTGGACACTGTGTCTTCGGATTGTATGGGATGCTGAATTGAAGTTGCACTAGGATTTTGCCTGTACTTGTTCGAGGAGACTGACTACAGGAAAGAGTTGTTATGGAAGTGAAATGATATTGGTGCTGAGGTTTATATGTATGGACGTATTATTGAGGTATTGAGATTATGTGAAGTTGATGATTATTGCAGTTTCGTGGACAAGAGGTAAGGTAAATGAGGTATTATTGAAGTATTGAGATTATGTAATGCTGATGATTATTGGAGTTTGGTGGATAAGAGGTGAAGTAAGTGAGGAGCATTTTTTTTTTTTTTTGTTGGTCTATATGGAACAAGGAGGATGAAGATGGCAGACTAGAACACTCAAGTAGAAGGAAGATTGTCTACACACACACTTTGTTAAATCACTAAGCAGTATATACTTTTTTTGGGGGAGAGAGGAAGTAATTGCATATCTTGGCTCACTGACAGTTGTTCAGCAACTGTACATTTTGATCTGGCTTGGCAAACATTGGTCTTGACATGATGACTATGACGTTGACTAACTATTATTGACTGTTATACATTGCTGCCACTACTACTTGATACACATGATGAACATAAAATTTTGACAGAATTGCATTTACACAGTTACCACTATTCAATTACACAGTAGCACTAATGTGGATGAAAGATGAGTGAGTGTTTTTTGTGTGTTTTCCTTTCCCTATCCCAAATTGGTACCAACCTATCTCCTAAATATTATTTTACTTGTTGTTGTGGCTTGCACTGACACCCATAAATATTATAGGTTTACTGGTATTTGTGTATTGTAATAGTTAATAGGACAATTATCTGATATCATTTGTGTGTTTGTTATGATTTGTATGTTTAGTGTAAAAGCATTGTATGTGTATTCAAACTATTGTTCATGCCTGAACTGTCTGATTAGTGATGGTGCTGCACTTTTCAACATGGTGGATGCCACCTGGACATGTTTAATTTCTGCTGATGAACTGTGTGATTAGTGATGGGGAATATTATGAACTGTTATTTGCACTTTTTCTACATGATTGGTGCCACTAGGACATGTTTAATTTCTGCTGATGAACAGTGTGATTAATGATAGTGAATTTTATGGACTGCGGTCAGCACCTGGTCAACATTACTGGGTGCCACTGATGGACTGCTTCTACCGAAATGGTGTTATTTGTTGATGTCTGCACCTGCTCAACATTGCTGGGTGCCACTGATGGACTGCTTCTACTGAAATGGTGTTACTTGTTGCTGTCTGCACCTGCTCAACATTGCTGGTGCCACTAATGGAACTGCTTATACTGAAATGGTGTTACTTGTTGATGTCTGCACCTGCTCAACATTGCTGGGTGCCACTGATGGACTGCTTCTACTGAAAAGATGTCACCTGTTGATGTCTGCACCTGCTCAACATTGCTGGGTGCCACTGATGGACTGCTTCTACTGAAAAGATGTCACCTGTTGATATCTGCACCTATTCAACATTGCTGGTGCCACTAATGGAACTGCTTATACTGAAATGGTGTTACTTGTTGGTGTCTGCACCTATTCAACATTACTGGATGCCACTGATGGACTGTTTCTACTGAAAAAATGTCACTTGTTGGTATTTGCACCTGTTGACCATTGCTGGGTGCTACTGCTGGAACTGTCAACTACTTGTTTCTTGGGCTATGGAAAGCGTTTATGTGAATATTTGTATAAACTGATTTTTTGTGTATTACTGTTTGTGAAAAGTTATGAGACTCTTACCTGCACATATTCGTCATTGCTGACGCTATTGATTGAACTGTTTAACCACATAATACTTGTGTAAACTATTATGTAAAGTCACATGTATGAAAGAATTTGTATTGCTTAATGTATTTTATATATTGGGTTATTGAAAGGTCAGTGCAAAGCCAAAATTTTATCTAGTTATATGATATTTACGCATGAATATTATCTTTTATTTTTGTCTGTATTTTTTTGACGAATTTGGTGGTATTTTCACCACCAATGCTGGCAAAAATACCATCAAATTCTAGCCTGTGGAGGAAGGGCATATGAAAGGTGGCTACACTGAGCCACAGCGCCAGAGATCGCGCTAGAGAGTATTGTTCCGCCGCCTCCACTGGCAGTGATTATTGAGAACTCGTAGTGGGCAGTGCTTTGGGAGAACTCGTGGTAGTCAGTGTTGAGATGTCGTAGTGAGGAGTGTTTGTTGAGATGAGCTAGTAGGCAGTGCTTGCTGAGATGTGATACTGAAAAGTTCTTGTTGAGATGTGATAGTAGCGAGTCGGTGTGGAGAGATTGTAATGTCTAGAGTGCTTTTCATCAATATAAATTAAGGTAACTACTTTTATTTTCTTTCTCATTATTTCAATGTCCTGAATAATGCGTCATTACAGGTTCAGTCAACAAAGCATCTGGCTTGTGTTCTTGTATTAGAGTGTAATTCTGGTTTTCTTGAGTAATTATGGTATTTCTATTTTCTTTAATTAATTCAGTATAAATGATATTTAAAATTTCTTGTGTTGTTGAAGAAGAACCGTGCCAGATGCGTACGTTGAGTCATACTTCCACACACAGAACAGTTACACTTGTGCTTTGGTTTCGTAGGTTTTATAGTTGCTGGGGACTTAATTAATTAATTGTGTTAATGAAAATTTCCATTTCATTCTTTGTTGTTGTTCTTTGCAGTCAGATAGCGTAATAATACTAGTCAGGGCCAACCGTTTACGAGACATAGCGTAATCGGACATACAGCTACTGAATCAAAAAATTAAAATTATTTGCATTCTATTTTAATTAAGCCCCCATGCACCCTCTTCAACTGTCGGCGGTCTCTGTCAGTCAACAGACGAGGTCGGCCTGTGCGCTTTTGTGTTGTACGTAACCCATCACGTTTCTACTTCACTATCACATTGGAAACTGTGGATCTAGGGATGTTTAGGAGTGTGGAAATCTCGCGTACAGACGTATGACACAAGTGACGCCCAATCACTTGACCACGTACGAAGTCCGTGAGTTCCGCGGTGCGCTCCATTCTGCTCTCTCAAGATGTCTGATGATTACTGAGGTCGCTGATATGGAGTGCCTGGCTGTAGGTGGCAGCCCAATGCGCCTAATATGAAAAACGTATGTTTATGGGTGTGTCCGCATACTTCCGATCACATAGTCTAACATTTTTAAATGTTTAACATTTCAAGATGAAAGGCTAATTTAAGCGCGAGATAAGCCATTGCAAAGATGAAATGCTGGTTCATTAATGACCGGTGGAAGCGCCAGGATGTTCAATGTAAGCATGCAAAAATACATGCATTTTTTTGTCTCAGGTATCAGTTTGTTTGACGGAGTCCCATGCCTGTTGGACTTGGTCGGTCAGCACACGGACGACTACGTTGTTTCTGAATGAAGGTGAGGTGGTCGTCCGATGATGTCCCATGTATGCTCGATTGGAGACAGATCGAACAGCCCAAGGCAACATGTCGACACCATGTAGAGCACGTTGGGTTACAACAGTGATATGTGGGCGAGCGTTATACTATTGGAAAATATGCTCTGGGATACTGTTCAGGGACTGATGACCATAGATGTTAAGTCCCATAGTGCTCAGAGCCATTTTTGATACTGTTCATGAATGGCAGCACAACAGGTCGAAAACAAAACAAGTTTTCAGTAAGAGTGTGCGGGGTAACCAGAGAAATCTCCTGCTGTCATACGAAATCACACCCCAGACCATAACTCCAGGTATAGGTCCAGTGTCTAGCATAGAGGCATGTTGATTGCACGCCCACAACAGGTCATCGTCTAATCAAGACGGGGCCATCACTGGCACCGTGGCAAAACCAGTTTTCATCAGAAAACATAACAGGGCTTCTCTCTGCCCCCGAATCCTGCAACGTGGTCTCGTTGACACCACAAATGAAGGTGGTTTGGGGTCAATGGAATGCACGCTACAGGGCAATTGCCTCGGAGCTGTCCCTGATGTAACCGATTTGCAACAGTTCGTTGTGTCACTGTGGTCCAACTGCTGCACAGATTTCTGCTGCAGATGCAGTTCGATGCGCCAGAGGCATTCTCCAAACACGATGACCTTGCCACTAGGTAGTGCCACGTGGCAGTTCGGAGCCCGATCTTCTTGCGACGGTACATCCTCGTGAGCACTGCTGCGAGCAGCTATGTACAGTGGCTACACTCCTGCCACGTCTTTTTGCAATATCGAAAAAGGAACATCCAGCTTCTCTTGGCGCTAGTACACAACCTCGTTCAAACTAAGTGTGGTGTTAGTAATGGCATCTGTGTCGTCTTAAAGGCATTCTTGACTAACATCAACTCACCAAGTCCACCCTAAAAGGTAACTAGCGCTCAAGATCGTTACAGCGCGTACTAAAGCAAACTTGGTTTACATCCTCATAGTTGCGCTTCTAGTGCCACTCTGATGCTACTGGGGCGAAATTTTAGTAAATATAATCTTTGACGTAGAAACAGGCCGACTAACTTTCGTTTATGTCGCACAGCTTCTTACTGTTGCGATATTTTTGTCTTCAGTGTAAGTGCCGTGACCACCGCAGTTCCAGACACTGACGCAGGGACTGAAGTAGGGTGTCAGAGAGGCGATGGTGTGGCAGCAGTGAGAAGGCTGGCGGAAGGGGGGCAGGCAGCGCCGCGCCAGCAGCGGAAGAAATGCGAACTCGAGCACAAGTATGTAATCGCAGGAAGCATCTCGACGTTGTTCTGCAGGGGCTGGCCACGTGCCGCAGGCGGCCCCCAAACGTCTGGCAGCCAAGGGTCACAGCAAGTACAAGGCACGGAACGTTGTTCTGCGCTCAGCTGAACACGTCGCCACTGCAAGTTTTGCACTGCTGACTTTGCTAAGTGTTTTTCAGTCACAACTGGTTAAAGTTGGCACTGACCCCTTTTCCCCAACCTGTACCCAATACTTTTTTATTAATTATTTTACATTCACGTGAAGATAACTAACAAAATTTTTTTCAATCATTTAAGCATTTGCAGATTGAGAGTGAACGCTTTTTATGTCAAATTAACTAGCGCAATTTAGGGACTGATGACTTTAGCAGTTAAGTCCCATAAGATTTTTTTTAAAAAAAGAATAAGAGGAACTAGCACAATTGAAGTGTGGGGGAGGCAGACGATCAAGTGGTGTGGCGAGAGTGAATCTATTAGATGCAACAGCATTGTGAGAGTTTAAATGATTTATTAGTTGCAGTATAGGAACGTGACTGCACGAAGATGTGCACAATTTGCAAATTCCATATGCTGGCCTGAACCGAACAGGCTGCTTTTAGCACATCAAGCAATCCCATCCACATTCCCCCGAGACAAGGGAGCTCGCGGGAAAACGGGACGTCAGCCTTGATCTGCGTGCAAACGATCCAGTCGCACGAATTCCGTGCCTATCAGCGTCCACTAGTATCAAAGTTTGAACGACTGCCACAGAATAAGGCTGGACATTGGCCAGAACAGCAGAATAGCAAGTTCTACATCTACATCTACATCCATACTCCGCAAGCCACCTGACGGTGTGTGGCGGAGGGTACCTTGCGTACCTCTATCGGTTCTCCCTTCTATTCCAGTCTCGTATTGTTCGTGGAAAGAAAGATTGTCGGTATGCCTCTGTGTGGACTCTAATCTCTCTGGTTTTATCCTCATGGTCTCTTCGCGAGATATAAGCAGGAGGGAGTAATATACTGCTTGACTCTTCGGTGAAGTCGGTGAAGGTATGTTCTCGAAACTTCAACAAAAGCCCGTACCGAGCTACTGAGCATCTCTCTTGCAGAGTCTTCCACTGGAGTTTATCTATCATCTCGGCAACGCTTTCGCGATTACTAAATGATCCTGTAACGAAGCGCGCTGCTCCCCGTAGGATCTTCTCTATCTCTTCTATCAATCCTATCTGGTACGGATCCCACACCGGTGAGCAGTATTCAAGCAGTGGGCGAACAAGTGTACTGTAACCTACTTCCTCTGTTTTCGGACTGCATTTTCTTAGGATTCTTCCAGTGAATCTCTGTCTGGCATCTGCTTTACCGACGATTAATTTTGTATGGTCATTCCATTTTAAATCACTCCTAATGCCTACTTGCAGATAATTTATGGAATTAACTGCTCCCAGTTTCTGACCTGCTGTATTGTAGCTAAATGAGAAAGGATCTTTCTTTCTTTCTTTCTATGTATTCGCAGCACATTAAACTTGTCTACATTGAGATTCAATTGCCATTCCCTGCACCATGCGTCAATTCGTTGCAGATCCTCCTGCATTTCAGTACAATTTTCCATTGTTACAACCTCTCGATATACTACAGCAACGTCCGCAAAAAGACTCAGTCAACTTCCGATGTTATCCACAGGGTCATTTATATATATTGTGAATAGCAACGGTCGTACGACACTCCCCTGCGACACACCTGAAATCACTCTTACTTCGGAAAACTTTTCTCCATTGAGAGATTTCTGGTCTCCAGAAAAGTCATTATACTCGAACATAATACGTGGTCCAAAATTCTACAACTGATCGACGTTAGAGATATAGGTCTATAGTTCCGAACATCTGTTCGACGTCCCTTCTTGAAAACGGGTATGACCTGTTCCCTTTTCCAGTGTGTTAACACCAATTTAACACACATTACTCAGCATTGCATACCTGCCTAATATCTTATAGGGCCCCCGCGAGTACGCAGAAGTGCCTCAACACGACGTGACACGGACTCGGCTAATGTCTGAAGTTGTGCTGGAGGGAATTGACCCCATGAATCCTGCAGGGCTGTTCATAAATCCACAAGAGTACGAGGGGGTGCAGATCTCTTCTGAACATCACACTGCAAGGCATCCTAGATATGCTCAATTATGTTCATGACTGGGGAGTCTGGTGGCTAGCGGAAGCTGGAGCGTGCACCTAGAACCACTCTGTAGCAATTCTGGACGTGTGGGGTGTCGCAATATCCTGCTGGAATCGCTCAAGTCCGTCGGAGTGCACAATGGACATGAATGGATGTAGGTGAGCAGACAGGATGCTTACGTACGTCTTTCCTGTCAGAGTCGTATCTAGACGTATCAGGGGTCCCATACCACTCCAACTGCACCCGCTCCACACCATTACAGAGCCTCCACCTGCTTCAACAGTGCCCTGCTCACATGCAGGGTCCATGGATTCATCAGATATCTTCATAAGCGTACACTCCATCCGCTCGATACAATTTGAAACGAGGCTCGTCTGACCAGGCAACATGTTTCTAGTCATCAACAGTCCAATGTCGGTGATGACGGGCCCAGGCGAGGCGCAAAGCTTTGTGTCGTGCAGTCATCATGGGTACACTAGTGGGCCTTTGTCTCCGAAAGCCCATGTCGATGATGTTTTGTTGAATGGTTCGCACGCTGACACTTATCTGCAGCAATTTTCGGAACGATTGCACTTCTGTCACGTTGAACGATTCTCTTCAGTCGTCGTTGGTTCCGTTCTTGCAGAATCTTTTTCCGGCCGCGCCGATGTCGGAGATTTGATGTTTTACCAGATTCCTGATATTTGCGGTACACTTGTGAAATTGTCGTACGGGAGAAACCCCACGTCATCGCTACCTCGGAGATTCTGTCTCCCATCGCTCCTACGCCGACTATAACACCACGTTCAAACTCACTTAAATCTCGATAACCTGCCATTCTAGCAGCAGTAACGGATCTAACAACTGCGCAAGACGCCCTTGTTGTCTTACATAGGTGTTGCCGACCGCAGCGCCGTACTCTGCCTGTTTACATACCTCTCTATTTGAATACGGTTACCTGTACTAGTTAATTTGGTGCTTCAATGTATTATTTCCGAGTTTAACACGGGGTCCATGCGGTCGCGACAAAAAACGCAGATGGTGAAAAATATTAATTACATATACGGAAGATCCATATCGGTGCGTTAAGGGGCTCCGGAACGCCCTATACTTGCAATGTTAAAATAACGCTTATAAATTACATCTTTCCTCACAAAGTATTTGAGGTAGGAAGTTGAACTTTTTACAGATTATTTATTGGAATATGGGCTACAACTTAACACAGGGATTTTACAAAATTTTAGTTCAGTTATTAAAGATGATTTTTTTCAATTGTAATGAAAATTCACAACATTTTTTTGCAATTTTTTATTTATATATTCAAAAATATACAGTTTTTTGGAAAAAGGCTGTGTTAAATTATGCAGAAGGTACTGTGTAACATTTACTGAAAGTTTGAAACAAATATGTTTGGAAGATCCTTAGAAAACATGTAATTAGTATGAGAAAATAAAAGTTTTGGGAATCGAGCGACAAAGATTGGATTAACTTTTTAGTGCATTCCAGGTCCATAGGATGGATTATCTTCATCCTCTGCAAACTCCTCCTCCAGCTTCCTCTTGCTCCTCCTCCTCTTTACTCTTGCTTGTATTTCTAGACTCTTTACAGCCCTGTCTGCAGCCCGAAGGCGTTCCTTGTCTAAAGCAAGCATCGCTCGTACCATGGTGGTGGTGGTGGTGGTTAGTGTTTAACGTCCCGTCGACAACGAGGTCATTAGAGACGGAGTGCTAGCTCGGGTTAGGGAAGGATTGGGAAGGAAATCGGCCCTGCCCTTTCAAAGGAACCATCCCGGCATTTACCTGAAACGATTTAGGGAAATCACGGAAAACCTAAATAAGGATGGCCGGAGACGGGATTGAACCGTCGTCCTCCCGAATGCGAGTCCAGTGTGCTAACCACTGCGCCACCTCGCTCGGTCGTACCATGTTAGAACCTATCTTCATTCCCATATTTCTAAATACCTTGCACCTTACAATGTTGCCATCATTGAAAGTCGCAACAGCATCATACACACCAAAGTGAAGTGTTTCTATTCCAACAAATACAGTCTTGGGGATTCTCGACCATATAACACTATTTACACTTTCATTGGGGTTTTGAGTTTTTCCATGAATACACTTTTTCAACAGTTCAGGTGCTGCTAAGTCTCTGAAAATAGGTTTTATCACCTCCATTATTGCATGAGGCAGACTATGCTTATGAGTGTACACTTCACCAGTTAGCAATCATTTGTTATATTTACACCAACTGTCTTCTTCTTTGGGACACAAGCTCGTTGGGGATTTTCATCGGTTGAAGAAGTATGAAAAAAAAGAGCCCAAACAGCCTTCTTCATTTCGTCGACACTTTGTGTATTTTGCCTAATAGCCATTCCATAATAGTTCTGTATTTTGTCAATTACACTGTCAGTTAACCTTCCCTTCCCATCCAACCCTTTACCATCACTGAGTTTTTGTTTTTTGTACGAAGCTTTCAGTCGCCGAAGTCTTGTTCCCATTCGCTTCTGTACGTGTCCAATACACTCAAATTTCTGCACTACAACATCATCACCATAGGGCTTCAGTCCTTGAACATGTTTGGAACTTTTAGAAACACCGTCACCAAGGTAATTAACATATCGCACTTTATCACACGCCTCAGAACGCTGGAATATACTGGCAACACCAGCCACTTCCATTCCTCCACTACTGCCACTATAGTTAGCTTTGCAATTATTTTCATATGTACCTTTATACACTCCTGGAAATTGAAATAAGGACACCGTGAATTCATTGTCCCAGGAAGGGGAAACTTTATTGACACATTCCTGGGGTCAGATACATCACATGATCACACTGACAGAACCACAGGCACATACACACAGGCAACAGAGCATGCACAATGTCGGCACTAGTACAGTGTATATCCACCTTTCGCAGCAATGCAGGCTGCTATTCTCCCATGGAGACGATCGTAGAGATGCTGGATGTAGTCCTGTGGAACGGCTTGCCATGCCATTTACACCTGGCGCCTCAGTTGGACCAGCGTTCGTGCTGGACGTGCAGACCGCGTGAGACGACGCTTCATCCAGTCCCAAACATGCTCAATGGGGGACAGATCCGGAGATCTTGCTGGCTAGGGTAGTTGACTTACACCTTCTAGAGCACGTTGGGTGGCACGGGATACATGCAGACGTGCATTGTCCCGTTGGAACAGCAAGTTCCCTTGCCGGTCTAGGAATGGTAGAACGATGGGTTCGATGACGGTTTGGATGTACCGTGCACTATTCAGTGTCCCCTCGACGATCACCAGTGGTGTACGGCCAGTGTAGGAGATCGCTCCCCACACCATGATGCCGGGTGTTGGCCCTGTGTGCCTCGGTCGTATGCAGTCCTGATTGTGGCGCTCACCTGCACGGCGCCAAACACGCATACGACCATCATTGCCACCAAGGCAGAAGCGACTCTCATCGCTGAAGACGACACGTCTCCATTCGTCCCTCCATTCACGCCTGTCGCGACACCACTGGAGGCGGGCTGCACGATGTTGGGGCGTGAGCGGAAGACGGCCTAACGGTGTGCGGGACCTTAGCCCAGCTTCATGGAGACGGTTGCGAATGGTCCTCGCCGATACCCCAGGAGCAACAGTGTCCCTAATTTGCTGGGAAGTGGCGGTGCGGTCCCCTACGGCACTGCGTAGGATACTACGGTCTTGGCGTGCATCCGTGCGTCGCTGCGGTCCGGTCCCAGGTCGACGGGCACGTGCACCTTCCGCCGACCACTGGCGACAACATCGATGTACTGTGGAGACCTCACGCCCCACGTGTTGAGCAATTCGGCGGTACGTCCACCCGGCCTCCCGCATGCCCACTATACGCCCTCGCTCAAAGTCCGTCAACTGCACATACGGTTCACGTCCACGCTGTCGCGGCATGCTACCAGTGTTAAAGACTGCGATGGAGCTCCGTATGCCACGGCAAACTGGCTGACACTGACGGCGGCGGTGCACAAATGCTGCGCAGCTAGCGCCATTCGACGGCCAACACCGCGGTTCCTGGTGTGTCCGCTGTGCCGTGCGTGTGATCATTGCTTGTACAGCCCTCTCGCAGTGTCCGGAGCAAGTATGGTGGGTCTGACACACCGGTGTCAATGTGTTCTTTTTTCCATTTCCAGGAGTGTATTTTTGTGGACATCTACAATACTTTGATATTACTGCTACATCTAAAACTTTCCCTGTATACATACTGGTGGCAGATACTACACCATGAAGAGATGTGTGTCCCCGTTTATGCCAGGTATCATCGAACGCTGCAGTCAAATCTCTGTTACCATTATTTTCCATTTGACAGCAGTTTAACAGCGCCACAGTGGGTCACGCCCATGTAGAACACATTCCAAAAAAAAATTAAAAATAGTTGTAGTCTTCGGAATTGAATAAATTATATATCTATTAAAAAGGTAATAGTCTGCAGATTCAGAAAACGGAAAAAAGTAAAAATTGAACTTTTCATGATTTTGAGCCTTTCCGGGGCCCCTTAAGACATGCAAGTACAAATTGTAAATCTTGCCAGATGTACTGATCACTGCTCAGCTGGAAATCCGAGAATGCGAGCCAGGTGCTGTGAAGAAATAAATACCAACAAAAGTCATATACAAAATCAACAAAAGTTTTGCATCACCTGGATATGTCATGCAGGTGTGTTGCTATTGTGAGTGTTTCTGTACCTATCGCAAAATCACTCATGAAATTGTTTGCAAGTACACACACAATTACCACGAGTACTACCTACGGGTGGACCGCCACACTCGGATGGATTGCAGCAAATTAGTTGACAGTAAACTCCAGTATAAACGCGTTAGAGAGGCCTGTGGAATACAGGGGTAAGCATCCGTCATGCCATGAAGGACAGTCGCGATCAATGATCGGGCGTGCATAATCCCGGTACACACAGAAGGCTTGTCAACGAGGGAAGTTACTCGACGCCAGCCCCGGAGTCAAAGTGATATGGTCCGGTCGTGAAACCAGGTACAGTTGAAAGTGCTTAGGATTTGCAAAGCACAGGCCGGCCACGCTCGACAGGTGCACAGTAAGATCGAAACCTACGACTTTTTAATCGAAGCATCCATGGGCTGAGAGCTCGGCGTTCGAACAGGCTGTTGTTGCTGTCATCTTCAGTACAAAGACTGGTTTGAAGCAGCTCTCCATGTTACTCTATCTTGTGCAAGCCTCTTCATCTCCAAGTAACTACTGAAACCTACATCCTTCTGGATATGCTTACTATATTTATCTCTGGTCTTGATCTCCCTCTACGATTTTTAATCCCTCCCCCCCCCCCCCCCCCCACACGCTTCCCTCCAGTACGAAATTGCTGATCCCTTGATGCCTCAGAACGTGTCCTACCAACTGATCCCTTCTTCTAGTCAGGTTTAACCACAAATTTCTCCTCTCTCCAATTCTATTCAGTAGCTTCTCATAAATTATGTGATCTACCCATCTAATCTCCAGCATTCATATGTAGCACACTTCAAATGTTTCTGTTCTCTTCTTTTCTATACTGTTTATCGTTCACGTTTCACTTCCATGCATGGCTACACTCCATACAAATAATTTCAGCAAGAATATCTAAATTCGATGTTAACAAATTTCTCTTCTTCAGAAACGCTTTTCTTGCCATTTCCAGTCTGCATTTTGTATCCTCCCTAGTTCGACTATCATCAGTTATTTTGCTTCCCAAATAGCAATTCATCTACTACTTCAGGTGTTTCATTTCATAATCTAATTCCCTCAGCATCACCTGATTTAATTATACTACACTCCATTATCCACGTTCTGCTTTTATTGATATTCCCCTTATATCTTACGTTAGAGGCACGGTCCTTTCCATTCAACTGCCCTTCCAAGTGTTTTGCTGTCTCTGACAGGATTACAATTTCATCAGAAAACCTCAAATTTTTTATTTCTTCTCCCTGGATTTGGTCTCCTACTCCAAATTTTTCTTTTGTTTTCTTTAATGCTTTCTCAATATACAGACTGAATAACATCAGGGACAGGGTACAACCCTGTCTTTTGCGTTTTTATATTTCCTCCTTTCATCGATTAAATTCAATATCTCTTATGTTACCCAAGGAATTCTAATAGACCTCGTCTTTTTATCTACTTGATCCTCGGCTGTCTTCAGTTCTTCATCTCTCAAATCTAACCATTCTTCTTTTACTGTATTCCTTTCCCCTGTTCTTGGCAGTCGTTCGCTAAGGCTCCCTCTGCCGGCCGCGGTGACCGAGCGGTTCTAGGCGCTTCAGTCCGGAAACGAGCGACTGCTACGGTCGCAGGTTCGAATCCTGCCTCGGGCATGGATGTGTGTGATGTCCTTACGTTAGTTAGGTTTAAGTAGTTCTAAGTTCTAGGGCACTGATGACCTCAGATGTTGAGTCCCATAGCGCTCAGAGCCATTTGAACCTAATGCTCCCTCTGAAACTCTATAGAACCTCTGGTTCTTTCATTTCATCCCAGTCCCTTCTCCTTATATTCCAGCCTTTCTGCAGTTTCTTCAGTTTTAATCTGCTGTTCGTTACCAATAGATAGTGGTCAGAGTCCATGTCTGCCCGTGGAAATGTCTTAACAATTTAAAATCTGGCTCCGCATCCCTATCTTACTATAATATAATCAATCTAAAACATTTCGGTTTCTCCAGGTCACTTCCACGTATACAATCTTCTTTTTTTCTTCTTAAACCGTTAGCTATGATTAAATTATGCTCCGTGCAAAATTCTACCAGGCAGCTCCTTCTTTTATTCCTTTCTCCCAGCCCGTCTCCACTTACTATTTTTGGTTGTCTTTCTTTTCCTACTAATTCCAGTCCCCCATGAATATTAAATTTTCGTCTTCCTTAACTACATGAATTATTTCTTACATTTCATCACACATTTCCTCCATCTCTTCCTCATCTGCGGAGGTAGTTGGCATATGAACTTGTACTAATGTGGTGGGTGTGGGCTTCGTGTCTATCTTGGCTACAATAATGCGTTCACTATGCTGTTCATAGTAGCTTATCCACGTTCTTGTATTTTATTCATTATTGAACACACTCCTGCATTCTCCATACTTAATTTTGTATTTATAACCCTGTGTTCACATAACCAGAAGTCTTGTTCCTCCTGCCACCGAACTTCACTAATTCCCAGTATATCTAGCTTTAACCTACCTAGTTCCCTTTTTAAATTTTCTAGCCTACCTTCCCCCTCCATGAACCATGGACCTTGCCGTTGGTGGGGAGGCTTGCGCGCCTCAGCGATACAGATGGCCGTACCGTAGGTGCAACCACAACGGAGGGGTATCTGTTGAGAGGCCAGACAAACATGTGGTTCCTGAAGAGGGGCAGCAGCCTTTTCAGTAGTTGCAGGGGTAACAGTCTGGATGATTGACTGTCTGGCCTTGTAACATTAACCAAAACGGCCTTGCTGTGCTGGTACTGCGAACGGCTGAAAGCAGGGGGAAACTACAGCCGTAATTTTTCCCGAGGACATGCAGCTTTGCTGTATGATTAAATGATGATGGCGTCCTCTTGGGTAAAATATTCCGGAGGTAAAATAGTCCCCCATTCGGATCTCCGGGCGGGGACTACTCAAGAGGACGTCGTTATCAGGAGAAAGAAAACTGGCGTTCTACGGATCGGAGCGTGGAATGTCAGATCCCTTAATCGGGCAGGTAGGTTAGAAAATTTAAAAAGGGAAATGGATAGGTTAAAGTTAGATATAGTGGGAATTAGTGAAGTTCGGTGGCAGGAGGAACAAGACTTTTGGTTAGGTGAATACAGGGTTATACACTCCTGGAAATGGAAAAAAGAACACATTGACACCGGTGTGTCAGACCCACCATACTTGCTCCGGACACTGCGAGAGGGCTGTACAAGCAATGATCACACGCACGGCACAGCGGACACACCAGGAACCGCGGTGTTGGCCGTCGAATGGCGCTAGCTGCGCAGCATTTGTGCACCGCCGCCGTCAGTATCAGCCAGTTTGCCGTGGCATACGGAGCTCCATCGCAGTCTTTAACACTGGTAGCATGCCGCGACAGCGTGGACGTGAACCGTATGTGCAGTTGACGGACTTTGAGCGAGGGCGTATAGTGGGCATGCGGGAGGCCGGGTGGACGTACCGCCGAATTGCTCAACACGTGGGGCGTGAGGTCTCCACAGTACATCGATGTTGTCGCCAGTGGTCGGCGGAAGGTGCACGTGCCCGTCGACCTGGGACCGGACCGCAGCGACGCACGGATGCACGCCAAGACCGTAGGATCCTACGCAGTGCCGTAGGGGACCGCACCGCCACTTCCCAGCAAATTAGGGACACTGTTGCTCCTGGGGTATCGGCGAGGACCATTCGCAACCGTCTCCATGAAGCTGGGCTACGGTCCCGCACACCGTTAGGCCGTCTTCCGCTCACGCCCCAACATCGTGCAGCCCGCCTCCAGTGGTGTCGCGACAGGCGTGAATGGAGGGACGAATGGAGACGTGTCGTCTTCAGCGATGAGAGTCGCTTCTGCCATGGTGCCAATGATGGTCGTATACGTGTTTGGCGCCGTGCAGGTGAGCGCCACAATCAGGACTGCATACGACCGAGGCACACAGGGCCAACTCCCGGGATCATGGTGTGGGGAGCGATCTCCTACACTGGCCGTACACCACTGGTGATCGTCGAGGGGACACTGAATAGTGCACGGTACATCCAAACCGTCATCGAACCCATCGTTCTACCATTCCTAGACCGGCAGGGGAACTTGCTGTTCCAACAGGACAATGCACGTCCGCATGTATCCCGTGCCACCCAACGTGCTCTAGAAGGTGTAAGTCAACTACCCTGGCCAGCAAGATCTCCGGATCTGTCCCCCATTGAGCATGTTTGGAACTGGATGAAGCGTCGTCTCACGCGGTCTGCACGTCCGGCACGAACGCTGGTCCAACTGAGGCGCCAGGTGGAAATGGCATGGCAAGCCGTTCCACAGGACTACATCCAGCATCTCTACGATCGTCTCCATGGGAGAATAGCAGCCTGCATTGCTGCGAAAGGTGGATATACACTGTACTAGTGCCGACATTGTGCATGCTCTGTTGCCTGTGTCTATGTGCCTGTGGTTCTGTCAGTGTGATCATGTGATGTATCTGACCCCAGGAATGTGTCAATAAAGTTTCCCATTCCTGGGACAATGAATTCACGGTGTTCTTATTTCAATTTCCAGGAGTGTAAATACAAAATCAAATAGGGGTAATGCAGGAGTAGGTTTAATAATGAATAAAAAAATAGGAGTGCGGGTTAGCTACTACAAACAGCATAGTGAACGCATTATTGTGGCCAAGATAGACACAAAGCCCATGCCTACTACAGTAGTACAAGTTTATATGCCAACTAGCTCTGCAGATGATGAAGAAATAGATGAAATGTATGACGAGATAAAAGAAATTATTCAGGTAGTGAAGGGAGACGAAAATTTAATAGTCATGGGTGACTGGAATTCGTCAGTAGGAAAAATGAGAGAAGGAAACATAGTAGGTGAACATGGATTTGGGGGCAGAACTGAAAGAGGTAGCCGCCTTGTAGAATTTTGCACAGAGTATGACTTAATCATAGCTAACACTTGGTTCAAGAATCATAAAAGAAGGTTGTATACCTGGAAGAATCCTGGAGATACTAGAAGGTATCAGATAGATTATATAATTGTAAGACAGAGATTTAGGAACCAGGTTTTAAATTGTAAGACATTTCCAGGGGCAGATGTGGACTCTGACCACAATCTATTGGTTATGAACTACAGATTGAAACTGAAGAAACTGCAAAAAGGTGGGAATTTGAGGAGATGGGACCTGGATAAACTGAAAGAACCAGAGGTTGTAGAGAGTTTCAGGGAGAGCATAAGGGAACAATTGACAGGAATGGGGGAAAGAAATACAGTAGAAGAAGAATGGGTAGCTTTGAGGGATGAAGTAGTGAAGGCAGCAGACGATCAAGCAGGTAAAAAGACGAGGGCTAATAGAAATCCTTGGGTAACAGAAGAAATATTGAATTTAATTGATGAAAGGAGAAAATATAAAAATGCAGTAAATGAAGCAGGCAAAAAGGAATACAAACGTCTCAAAAATGAGATTGACAGGAAGTGCAAAATCGCTAAGCAGGGATGGCTAGAGGACAAATGTAAGGATGTAGAGGCTTGTCTCACTAGGGGTAAGATAGATACTGCCTACAGGAAAATTAAAGAGACCTTTGGAGAGAAGAGAACCACTTGTATGAATATCAAGAGCTCAGATGGCAACCCAGTTCTAAGCAAAGAAGGGGAAGGCAGAAAGGTGGAAGGAGTATATAGAGGGTTTATACAAGGGCGATGTACTTGAGGACAATATTATGGAAATGGAAGAGGATGTAGATGAAGACGAAATGGGAGATAAGATACTGCGTGAAGAGTTTGACAGAGCACTGAAAGACCTGAGTCGAAACAAGGCCCCGGGAGTAGACAACATTCCATTAGAACTACTGATGGCCTTGGGAGAGCCAGTCATGACAAATCTCTACCATCTGGTGAGCAAGATGTATGAGACAGGCGAAATACCCTCAGACTTCAAGAAGCATATAATAATTCCAATCCCGAAGAAAGCAGGTGTTGACAGATGTGAAAATTACCGAACTATCAGTTTAATAAGTCATGGCTCCAAAATACTAACGCGAATTCTTTATAGACGAATGGAAAAACTGGTAGAAGCGGACCTCGGGGAAGATCAGTTTGGATTCTCTAGAAATGTTGGAACACGTGAGGTAATACTAACCTTACGACTTATCTTAGAAGAAAGATTAAGAAAAGGCAGACCTAAGTTTCTAGCATTTGTAGACTTAGAGAAAGCTTTTGACAATGTTAACTGGAATACTCTCTTTCAAATTCTGAAGGTGGCAGGGGTAAAATACAGGGAGCGAAAGGCTATTTACAATTTGTACAGAAACCAGGTGGCAGTTATAAGAGTCGAGGGGCATGAAAGGGAAGCAGTGGTTGGGAAAGGAGTGAGACAGGGTTGTAGCCCAAAAGAAAAATTTGGAGTAGGTATTAATTCATGGAGAAGAAGTAAAAACTTTGAGGTTCGCCGATGACATTGTAATTCTGTCAGAGACAGCAAAGGACTTGGAAGAGCAGTTGAACGGAATGGACAGTGTCTTGAAAGGAGGATATAAGATGAACATCAACAAAAGCAAAACGAGGATATTGGAATGTAGTCAAATTAAATCGGGTGATGCTGAGGGAATTAAATTAGGAAATGAGACACTTAAAGTAGTAAAGGAGTTTTGTTATTTAGGGAGTAAAATAACTGATGATGGTCGAAGTAGAAAGGATATAAAATGTAGACTGGCAATGGCAAGGAAATCGTTTCTGAAGAAGAGAAATTTGTTAACGTCGAGTATAGATTTAAGTGTCAGGAAGTCGTTTCTGAAAGTATTTGTATGGAGTGTAGCCATGTATGGAAGTGAAACATGGACGATAACTAGTATGGACAAGAAGAGAATAGAAGCTTTCGAAATGTGGTGCTACAGAAGAATGCTGAAGATAAGGTGGGTAGATCACGTAACTAATGAGGAGGTATTGAATAGGATTGGGGAGAAGAGAAGTTTGTGGCACAACTTGACTATAAGAAGGGATCGGTTGGTAGGACATGTTTTGAGGCATCAGGGGATCACAAATTTAGCATTGGAGGGCAGCGTGGAGGGTAAAAATCGTAGAGGGAGACCAAGAGATGAATACACTAAGCAGATTCAGAAGGATGTAGGTTGCAGTAGGTACTGGAAGATGAAGAAGCTTGCACAGGCTAGAGTAGCATGGAGAGCTGCATCAAACCAGTCTCAGGACTGAAGACCAAAATAACAACAACAGCCTACCTTCATGGATCTAACATTCCACGCTTCAGTCCGTAAAACCCAGTTTTGTTTCTTCTGATAACGACGTCCTCCTGAGCAGTGCCCGCCCGGAGATCCGAATGGGGGACTATTTTACCTCTGGAATATTTTATCTAAGAGGATGTCATTATCTTTTAACCGTACAGTAGAGATGCATGCTCCTGGAGAAAATTACGGCTATAGTTTCTCCTTGCTTTTAGCCGTTTACAGTACCAGCTCAGGCAAGGACGTTTTGGTTTATTACAAGGCCAGATCAGTCAGTCATGGAAACTGTTGCCCTGCAACTCCTGAAAAGGATGCTGCCCGTCTCCAGGAACCACACATTTGTCTGGCCTCTCTACAGTCACCCCTCCAGTGTGGTTGCACCTACTGTAAGGCTATCTGTATCGCTGAGGCACACAAGTCTCCCCACCAACGGCAAGGTCCATGGATCATGAAGGGGGTGGGGGACGAACAGCCTGCAGGATGGTATATAATGCATCACAATGTTAGGAGACGACAGGATGAGGCGATCTACAATCCCGAAGACCAAGGCGAGCAGCACTTCGTACCCCACAACACCACAATAAGCCAGAAATCATGCAGACTGGATGCATGAGGAGTGGTGTCCTGTGTTGTCTATAGACTAAAATTGGTTATGGTTTTACCCTGGTAATATCAGACAATATGTATAAAGACATTTCGTAATATTGCACCTTTCCAAAAGTCTCTACCACATGTGGTGGTGGAGTGATGTTCTGTGGTGGCATTACATGTGGTTGTTGAGGGCAATCTCATTGGCCTACGGTACAAGGACGAGTTTCTGTAACCAACAATATTTTGGTGACAATTTCATCTTGATGGATGACAACTCGCTTGATCAACGTACCGTTCTCGTGAACACGCTCCTTCGGCACGCCAGCATCAGCGGAATGGAGTCGCTTGACTTCGACAGTGACAACGAACTCTGTCCCATTTAACTTGGACTACGGCTGGCTTGATGATCTCATCGATCGTATGCCATGACGGAATCAAGCCCGCAAGGGTACGTTCCATCATGTACCGACGTTGCTCAAGAGTTTCGTGATAAACTCCCCTATGGGAAACAAACGATTTTCTCGTTCTCGTTACGCAAATCTTTGTGCTGATCTGCACACATTGCAAATGAATTTATACGCATGTCTCAAAGACAATTTTTATTTACTGAACCATGAATGTCCAACTAAAGGGCTGATACAAGACTTCCGTTGATGTGTGTGTTTTCTTTTTTTGGTCATCAGTCTACTGAATGGTTTGATGCGGCCCGCCACGAATTCCCTTCCTGTGCTAACCTCTTCATCTCAGAGTAGCACTTGCAACTTACGTCCTCAATTATTTGCTTGACGTATTCCAATCTCTGTCTTCCTCTACAGTTTTTGCCCTCTACAGCTCCCTCTAGTACCATGGAAGTCATTCCCTCATGTCTTAGCAGGTCCTATCATCCTGTCCCTTCTCCTTATCAGTGTTTTCCACATATTCCTTTCCTCTCCGATTCTGCGTAGAACCTCCTCATTCCTTACCTTACCAGTCCACCTAATTTTCAACATTCGTCTATAGCACCACGTCTCAAATGCTTCGATTCTCTTCTGTTCCGGTTTTCCCACAGTCCATGTTTCACTACCATACAATGCTGTACTCCAGACGTACATCCTCAGAAATTTCTTCCTCAAATTAAGGCCGGTATTTGATATTAGTAGACTGCTCTTGGCCAAAAATGCCTTTTTTGACATAGCGAGTCTGCTTTTGATGCCCTCCTTGCTCCGTCCGTCATTGGTTATTTTACTGCCTAGGTAGCAGAATTCCTTAACTTCATTGACTTCGTGACCATCAATCCTGATGTTAAGTTTCTCGCTGTTCTCATTTCTACTACTTCTCATTACCTTCGTCTTTCTCCGATTTACTCCCAGACCATACTGTGTACTCATTAGACTGTTCACTCCGTTCAGCAGATCATTTATTTCTTCTTCACTTTCAATCTGGATAGCAATGTCATCAGCGAATCGTATCATTGATATCCTTTCACCTTGTATTTTAATTCCACTCCTGAACCTTTCTTTTATTTCCATCATTGCTTCCTCGATGTACAGATTGAAGAGTAGGGGCGAAAGGCTACAGCCTTGTCTTACACCATTCTTAATACGAGCACTTCGTTCTTGATCGTCCACTCTTATTATTCCCTCTTGGTTGTTGTACATATTGTACATGACCCGTCTCTCCCTATAGCTTACCCCTACTTTTTTCAGAATCTCGAACAGCTTGCACCATTTTATATTGTCGAACGCTTTTTCCAGTTCGACAAATCCTATGAAAGTGTCTTGATTTTTTTTTTAGCCTTGCTTCCATTATTAGCCGTAACGTCAGAATTGCCTCTCTCGTCCCTTTACTTTTCCTGAAGCCAAACTGATCGTCACCTAGCGCATTCTCAATTTTCTTTTCCATTCTTCTGTATATTATTCTTGTAAGCAGCTTCGATGCATGAGCTGTTAAGCTGATTGTGCGATAATTCTCGCACTTGTCAGCTCTTGCCCTCTTCGGAATTGTGTGGATGATGCTTTTCCGAAAGTCAGATGGTATGTCGCCAGACTCATATATTCTACACACCAACGTGAGTAGTCGTTTTGTTGCCACTTCCCCCAATGATTTTAGAAATTCTGATGGAATATTATCTATCCCTTCTGCCTTATTTGACCGTAAGTCCTCCAAAGCTCTTTTAAATTCCGATTCTAATACTGGATCCCCTATCTCTTCTAAATCGACTCCTGTTTCTTCTTCTATCACATCAGACAAATCTTCACCCTCATAGAGGCTTTCAATGTATTCTTTCCACTATCTGCTCTCTCCTCTGTATTTAACAGTGGAATTCCCATTGCACTCTTAATGTTACCACCGTTGCTTTTAATGTCACCAAAGGTTGTTTTGACTTTCCTGTATGCTGAGTCGGTCATTCCGACAATCATATCTTTTTCGATGTCTTCACATTTTTCCTGCAGCCATTTCGTCTTAGCTTCCCTGCGCTTCCTATTTATTTCATTCCTCAGCGACTTGTATTTCTGTATTCCTGATTTTCCCGGAACATGTTTGTACTTCCTCCTTTCATCGATCAACTGAAGTATTTCTTCTGTTACCCATGGTTTCTTCGCAACTACCTTCTTTGTACCTATGTTTTCCTTCCCAACTTCTGTGATGGCCCTTTTTAGAGATGTCCATTCCTCTTCAACTGTACTGCCTACTGCGCTATTCCTTATTGCTGTATCTATAGCGTTAGAGAACTTCAAACGTATCTCGTCATTCCTTAGTACTTGCCGGCCGGGATGGCCAAGCGGTTAAAGGCGCTAGTCTGGAACCGCGCGACCGCTACGGTCGCAGGTTCGAATCCTGCCTCGGGCATGGATGTGTGTGATGTCCTTAGGTTATTTAGGTTTAAGTAGTTCTAAGTTCTAGGGGACTGATGACCTTAGAAGTTAAGTCCCATAGTGCTCAGAGCCATTTGAACCATTTGACCCTTAGTACTTCCGTATCCCACTTCTTTCCGTATTGATTCTTCCTGACTAATGTCTTGAAATTCAGCCTACTCTTCATCACTACTATATTGTGATCTGAGTCTATATCTTCTCCTGGGTACGCCTTACAATCCAGTATCTGATTTCGGAATCTCTGTCTGACCATGATGTAATCTAATTGAAATCTTCCCGTATCTCCCGGCCTTTTCCAAGTATACCTCCTCCTCTTGTGATTCTTGAATAGGGTATTCGCTATTACTAGCTGAAACTTGTTACAGAACTCAATTAGTCTTTCTCCTCTTTCATTCCTCGTCCCAAGCCCATATTCTCCTGTAACCTTTTCTTCAACTCCATCCCCTACAACTGCATTCCAGTCGCCCATGACTATTAGATTTTCGTCCCCCTTTACATATTGCATTACCCTTTCAATATCCTCATACACTTTCTCTATCTGTTCATCTTCAACTTGCGACGTCGGCATGTATACCTGAACTATCGTTGCCGGTGTTGGTCTGCTGTCGATTCTGATTAGAACAACCCGGTCACTGAACTGTTCACAGTAACACACCCTCTGCCCTACCTTCCTATTCATAACGAATCCTACACCTGTTATACCATTTTCTGCTGCTGTTGATATTATCCGATACTCATCTGACCAGAAATCCTTGTCTTCCTTCCACTTCACTTCACTGACCCCTACTACATCTAGATTGAGCCTTTGCATTTCCCTTTTTCAGATTTTCTAGTTTCCCTACCACGTTCAAGCTTCTGACATTCCACGCCCCGACTCGTAGAACGTTATCCTTTCGTTGATTATTCAATCTTTTTCTCATGGTAGCCTCCCCCTTGGCAGTCCCCTCCCGGAGATCCGAATGGGGGACTATTCCGGAATCTTTTGCCAATGGAGAGATCATCATGACACTTCTTCAATTACAAGCCACATGTCCTGTGGATACACGTGTGTGTAACTAATATAAACGTGACACGGAGGGCTTACATTGATTCGACGTTAATCATACGACTTGAACAGAAGTGGATTTAAAACCTGGAACGAAGGTTCCCATGGATTTCTCCCTCTCTTACATTACATTGAGGTGACAAAAGTAATGGGATGGTGATACGCACGTACACAGATGGCGCTAGTGTCGCGTACACAACGTATAAAAGGGCAGAGCATTGGCGGGCTGCCATTTGCACTCAGGTGAGTCCTGTAAAAGGGTTTCCGACTTAATTATGGCCACACGACATGAATTAAGAGACTCTGAACGCGAAATGTCACATTACTAGCCATTACAATTGCTACACCATGAAAAAATGCAGATGATAAACGAGTATTCATTGGACAAATATACTAGAATTGACATGTGATTACATTTTCACGCAATTTGGGTGCGTAGATCGCGAGAAATCAGTACCTAGAATAACCACCTATGGCCGTAATAACGGCATTGAGTCAAAGAGAGCTTGGATGGCGTGTACAGGTACAGCTGCCCATGCAGCTTCAACACGATACCACAGTTCACCAAGAGTAGTGACTGGCGTATTGTGACGAGCCAGTCGCTCGACCACCATTGAACAGACGTTTTCAATTGGTGAGAGATCTGGATAATGTGCTGGCCAGGGCAGCAGTGGAACATTTTCTGTATCCAGAAACGCCCGTACAGTGCCTGTAACATGCGATCGTGCATTATCTTGCTAAATGTAGGGTTTCGCAGGGATCGAATGAAGGGCAGAGTCACGGGTCGTAACACATCTGAAATGTAACGTCCACTGTTGAAAGCGCCGTCAATGCGAACAAGAGGTGACGGAGACGTGTAACCAATGGTACCCCATACCATCACGCCGGGTGATACGCCAGTATGGCGATGACGATTACACGCTTCCAACGTGCGTTCAGCGCGATGTCGTCAAACACGGATGCGACCATCATGATGCTGTAAACAGAACCTGGATTAATCCGAAAAAATGACGTTTTGCCATTCGTGCACCCAGTTTCGTCTTTGAGTAAACCATCGCAGGCGCTACTGTCTGTGTTGCAGCGTCAAAGCTAACCGCAGCCACGGTCTCCGAGCTGATAGTCCATGCGGCTGCAAACGTCGTCGAACTGTTCGTGCATATGGTTGATGTCTTGCAAACGTCTCCATCTGTTGACTCAGGGATCGAGACGTGGCTGCACGATCCGTTACAGCCATGCGGATAAGATGCCTGTCATCTCGACTGCTAGTGATACGAGGCCGTTAAGATCCAGCACGGCGTACCGTATTACCGTCCTGAACCCACCGGTTCCATATTCTGCTAACAGTCATTGGATCTCGACCAACGCGAGCAGCAATGTTGCTATACGTTAAACCGCAATCGTGATAGGCTACAATCCGATCTTTATCAAAGTCGGAAACGCGATGGTACGCATTTCTCCTCCTTACACGAGGCATCACAACAACGTTTCACCAGGCAACGCCGGTCAACTGCTGTTTGTGTATGAGATATCGGTTGGAAACTTTCCTTATGTCAGTACGCTGTAGGTGTCGCCACTGGCGCCAACCTTGTGTGAATGCTCTGAAAAGCTAATCATTTGCATATCACAGCATCTTCTTCCTGTCGGTTAAATTTCGCTTCTGTGGCACGTCATCTTCGTGGTGTAGCAATTTTAATGGCTAGTAGAGTAGTTAGAGCTACATGCATGGGATATTCCATTTCGGAAATCGTTACGTAATTCAGTATTCCGAGATCCACAGTGTGAAGAGTGTTCTGAGAATACAATATTTCAAGCCATTACCTCTCACCACGGACAACGCAATGGCCTTTATTTAACAACCAAGAACAACTGCTTTGCATAGAGCTGTCAATTGCTAACGGACAAGTAACAGTGCGTGACGTAACCACATCAATAAATGTGGTGCGTACGACGTACGTATCCGTTAAGACGGTGCGACAAAATTGGGCGTTAATGCTCTATTGCAGAAAACAGTCGACGCGAGTGCTTTTGCTAACAGCACGACATCACATACAGCGCCTGTCCTCGACTCGAGACCGTATCTGTTGGACCCTAGACGACTGGAAAACTGTGGCATGGTCAGATGAGCCCCCATATCAGTTGGGAAGTCCTGACAGTCGGGCTCGAGTGTGGCGCAGACCCTACAAAGCCGTGGATCCGTCAACAAGGCGCTGTGCAAGCTGTTAGTGGTTCGATAATTGTGTGGGCTGTGTTTACCTGGAATAGACTGGGTCCTCTGGTCCCACTGAACCGATGTTTGTCTGGAAATGGTTATGTTCGGCTACTGGAAGGTCATTCGCAGCCATTCATGGATTTCGTGTTCCCAAACAGCCATGAAATTTGTATGCATGACAATGAGCCGTGTCATTGGACCACAATTCCTAGCGATTGATTCGAAGAACATTCTGGACAATTCATGTCAGTGATTTGGTCACCCAGATCGCCTGACATGAGACATAATCGAGAGGTTAGTTCGTCCACAAAACGCTGCATCGGCAACATTTTCGCAATTATTGACGACTACAGAGGCAGTATGGCTCATTATCTTTGCAGGGGACATCCCACGACTTTTGAGTCCATGTCACGTCGAGTTGCTGCACTATGCCCACAAAATGAGGTCTGACATGATATTAGGAGGTATCTCACGACTTTTATCACCTCAGTCCCAAGATAACGCACACGGAATGAGTGGTCCTTCAATTTACAATATTTGACAGAATACGATGGAATAAAAACTCGAATATAATACAATTGACTTCAAATGGTTCAAATGGCTCTAAGCACTATGGGACTTAACCTCTGAGGTCATCAGTCCCCTACTCTCAGAACTACTTAAACCTAACTAACCTAAGGACATCACACACATTCATGCCCGAGGCAGGATTCGAACCTGCGACCGTAACAGCTACGTGGTTCCCGACTGAAGCGCCTAGAACCGCGCCACCACAGTGGCCGGCTACGATTGACTGGGAACAGCACGACCAAGGTATACTTTTGATCAGAAGCGTGCGGGCACCACTATGTAATGCTGAACTGGCCATTACATGGTACGATACACCAGTATGAAAGGTGGTGGGAGGTATAGTCTTGTTAGTAGAGACAGGAAAATGGGTCGCTCAGGTGAGGTCAGTGGCTTCGAACGTGCACTAGACACCTGAGTAACAAATACGTCAGGGACATTTCAACCCTTCTAAAACAGCCCTAGTCGACTGCTGGAGATGTGAAATGGAAAAGCGGTGTAATAACCATACCTAAACCAAGACCAGGCGTACCTCATTTATTTACGGACGGGGACCGTCGAACATTGACGAGGGTTGTTGTAAAAATCCCATAAAATCATCAGAAGAAATCACTCGTGAGTCCCAAAGTGCTACCAAAAGTTCAACCAATGAAGCAGAATGGTGGAGTATGTCCTTACTAAGCCACACATTCTTATATTCAGTGCTAATCGACGCTTGCATTGAAGTACAGAGTGACGTCATTAGACAGCGGATGACTCGAAAGTAGTATTTTGGAGTTATGGTTCACGCTATACGCTGTGATAAAAGGATTTGGCTGTGGCAGTCGCTTGGAGAACGCTATCTACCTTCATGTGTAGAGGCAACAGTGAAGTACAGAGGAAGTGGTGTTTTCCGTTCTTAGGGTATGGTCCACTCATTGCGTTTGAGACAACGCTGAATGTGGAAGGATATGGAAATACTTTACACAATTCTGTACTGCGTGCAGTAGAATAATGATTCGGGAACGACGACTGTTTGTATCAGCGTGATAATGTATCTTACCGTAGAGCAACATCTTTAAGATAATTGTTTGTGGGCATTAAAATTCCTAAAATTGACGGGGCTAACCAGAATCCCGACCTGAACCCAATGGAACTCCTTTGAGAGGGATTAGAACATGATAGTCAAACTCTTTTACCTATCGCCCACTTCTGTGTTTCTATTAGCAGTGGAATCTTCTAACCGCCCATCGGTTCTTTGGTAATGACGATTTATAAAGTATGAAAGAAACTGTAATTTACAAAATTTATAAATCAGTTACAGCGAGTTAAAGCATGCAATAGTAATTGCTTATCAAATACTTTATGTCAAAATCTTAGGAAAACCTGGTACACACGGCGCTCTGGGGCCACAGCACAGCTACGATACCTGAAGATGTGCTTATAACAGTCCGAAATCGGACGTGTGTAAAATAAAGAAATTTACAAGTGAAGCGGTATTTTCAACTTCTGCTAATGAAAATATTTTAAAGCCCCTACCACCTACTGCCCACTATGAAAGCTAGAACTCCTACTAGTGGGCGGTGGCGACCATGATAAATACCACTGAATGTCGACTTCGCTCCAGACCCAAGTGATCAACATCCTACCTGCCCTGGTTTCAGTCCTTGAGAAGAATGGTCTGCCATTCCACCATAGACACTCGGAGACCACTTGGGATGTGTCCACTGCAAAGTTAAAGCCGTCATAAAGGCGAATGGTGGACAAGCCTCAGTGCCCATTACTAGACGTGCAGCTACTTTTGATCAGATAGTTCATATTCGGTCTCTGCACAACAGATCCCACTGCACAGAGGCACTCTGAAACTCGGCATTCTAGGAGACGCAGAGCCCACAGAACTACGGAAGAGAATGCCAGCACGCTACACGTTCCCACAGTATAGTGACCTCTGTACTACAGATCTCTGGTCCCTGAGCAAAGAACTTCAATGTGCTTACAGATTAGTGTGTGTGTGCATCGTCCGCCATGTTGCAGTGAGGCAATAAGTTTACCAGTGCCTGTACGACATTAAGAGGTAACTACTTAACCCTAGTTATGGACTTTATCATATTTTATGTAACACAGTCTAAACCAGGGAACTGTCAGCTCGATAATATACAGTAATGCTTCGTTAGAAGACGTCCACATAATCAGCGTAACACAGCCTTTTATATAAGGTACAATTTTACAATCTGTCTTGAGGTTTTGTTCCTGCAAATCATAACAGAAAATTTAGTGCTTCAGAAACATTTCGTATTATTTGTAATTTTACTATGCGTATATGGCGGGAAATTAGCAAGCATGTTTTCCAACATTATTTCCGAAATTCATTATCTAATACGATGCAAACGTATCCCTGCTGTCAAAATATACTACGTGTAATACCAAGAAATTCAGACAATCTTCTTCATTAATGTCCTATCGAAAAAACTACGTTGTTGCATTTGTGCTACGTGTCTTACGGCACTTAGTGGCAACATATATATCGGTCGGCAATGCATCACGTCAGTCAGCAATTATTTCAGTAATTCACTGTAGATAAAATAGGCGGCTTTGCACACTGGAATGTCTGATTGTAGACATTGAATACTTTCCTAATTAATTCGTAACTTTTGTCTTCAGTACTGCCATGTTGATCTAATAATGTCAGCTTTGTTCAAGAGTCGTCTGCCTCGTTAACGACATTTGATTTTATAAACTGCAATTACTTAAAGATTTGGATAATATGATATCTAATTTATCAATTTCTACTGTATCTTATGGCGTTGTTTTCCACGACAACAGAATCTGTGAATAAAGCATAAGTACAAGAAGGAAAGATCAATTTTATAGTCTGTCTATTAATGTGCGAATCGCAATAATGTCCTGAAACGATACAGCTGAACTGTCACCTTTTTTTGCACAAGATGTGAAAAATTCGTATTTCCTCCAGTAATCCGAAATAATAAGGTCATATGAGCGCATAACTGGAAATTATTTTCTTTTGCATCCCAATGAAATTTCGTGGCTCCGTAGTGCAATTAGACGAGACGCGATATACGAGGATCTTTGACCAGCACATTCAGACAACAGCCGTTCGACATCCAGTGTAGGTAGAGCTTCTTCACTGTAGGAAGTAAAAACCGAGAGATCACTTTACAACCGCAAGGCAATCTCGCATCAACTAACTTAGGGAGCTAATATGCAACGCTCTAGTTAAAAGAAGCTTAAAATAGAAAACATTTATCCAGCTTTAATTCGTGCACGATAGAATAATGTGAATAGCAATGAAAAGATGGAAGAAAAAATAGACTTCTTTCGATACTGGTCCCTACTCATATGCCAAATAATAACGCGTTGTTGAATCAAATATAAAAGAGGCATCTGCTCACCGAGATGGCTCTGATTTCTACAAGGAATAGGTGAAGGTGAGGAGTGAGGATTATGGGAGACTGGCCTCGGTTGACGTACATGGAAGGCCGATTCGAGACCGTTTTTCCACAAAGCGACGTACTTTTTGGCGTCTTCGCTCTCCCGTCTCCCCCTAAACATTAGTTGCCTGTCTTTGGACTCATGATACCACTGTCTTTAAAACTAAATCTAAATCTAGTTACCACGAAAATGAGTCGTTATTTTTAAATAACTGCTACCAAGACATTTCTCTCTAACAGTAATAAATTTCTGGAACTTATTTCAGTGGTAAATATTAAAAGAAGACACAATACACTTTCGTTTAAGGTAATTCCTAAGATATCTAAATGCTTTTAATGGAAGCAGTAAGACCTAGACCTGTCGTATGGTTCCAGCTTCAATACAAATGTACCTTCTATAAAACTGAGGGTAAAGAATAATTATACAAAATACCTGTATTTTCTAGTTTAATAAGAGACCTTTATAATTCTATAATTTACAAATTATCTTATTTTCTATCGAAGAAATGGCACAAAAAAACAAAACAAAAATTGAGACACGAAGTAATTACAGACATTGGCTACAAGTAGGCGTTCATTTAAATCAATGGAAAAAGTTGAAAATTTGTGCCAGATTGGGATTCGAACCCGGGTCTCCTGCTGACTAGGCAGATACTCTGACCACTTTTTTTGCATTTTATTACCTGTATTTTGTCGTAGAGGACGGCACATGACATCCATTGAAGTTCGTTGTTGATCCTTTCATTCAGTTTTTTTTTTTTTTTTTTTTTCTATTTTACAGAGACCAGGTACGTCAGCTACCGCGCCGGAACCACTAGGCCATCTGGACAAGTGCTCATCGCATGTGCACGGACTATCATCTCGCCTCCCGTCAGACCCAAATCTCAGCTTATCCTCACACCACAGATGCGATGCCCCTTAGTCATTGTCCTCATTACTCGCGGCATTTCCCCAATTCCCGTAAGAATTCGAGCTTAATGTGCATCCACACTGAAGAGATCATCGCCCGTTCTCCCCTTACGTGTGTGTGTGTGTGTGTGTGTGTGTGTGTGTGTGTGTGTGGCGTCTGTTCTTTCGAACATGACACAACGTATACAAAATAAGGCGAGGACAGCAACTGATGTGTGGCTGCGCAGCGTTTCGTCACCAAATTTCTTTCTCTCGAAGATGTGAAACGGCGGAAATTTGTAAGAGATTCAAAATACAGTTTTTTGAACGAAACATTTTGAGGGCTTCAAGTGTTTCCTTAGCATAAAAAGCTCAACGAATTCCGTAAGCGAACTGAAAATAACAGGAATAAGCATCTGTGAACAAACATTAGGCACGGAAAAATAAAGCCGTGAATCCACCGACGGCGACCAACGATCACGGTGTCCGAAATCAATTCTTAATTCGGATTAAAATATGGCAGTTGACAAGCTGACAGACAAAGCAACGAGGCTGCCTCGGTTGGTCACTTAAACTTTTGGCTGAGAAATAAAATCTGAGACGTCTGCAGCTTAGTGAAACGCCTCTGCAACGTTTACAGCTGTAGGGGACGCATTTCTGAGTCGCATGTTGACCAGTGTTGTGGCCGCGGTTATACCGCACAGGGTCACCGATTTTTCCTCGTTCCAGTAGATCCAGGATGGTCCGTAGTCCACTCAGCCTGCTGTGAAAATGAGTACCGGTGATTTTGGCCGGAGTAAAAGGTGGCCAGGGCGAGGGGCCCGACATCACTCCCCCTCCCAGTGCCGCGCGAAAAGAAAGACTGCGCTGCACCTGCTGCCAGGCCGATAGTCCGGTTACAGGCTTGCGCCACCGGCTTTACCTTTACTTTTTTACACTGACCAGTGACAATATCTCTATAAATAGCTAAAGAGCGGAGAAAGGAGGGAGACAAAACCCCACTTGAAGCCTACACTGGATTTTCAGCTGGCAAGATGCATGTGTTAGTGTCTTTTGACAGGCGTGGCGTTTAGCATAATTATTTTTGACATGAGCGAGGCATTGTTAGCCCAGAGTATCACTGGAACCTTTCGAATGAAGTTACTCTTACTTATCGCAGCAAACATGCAATCAATAAAAACGACAATTCATTCTCTACCATCAAAACACTGCCACTCTGAGTTGCCAGTAACTGGAGGAAATGAGTTAGATTACACCCTCCATACAAGCCAGACCTATAGCTCGGCTATTTTCACCTCTTTCGACCACTACTAGGCACTACTAGGCAAATGGGTTGAGCTTGACGCAGCCGTTAGAGACTTGGTATCTAACTGGCTGATGACACGACCCAATGTCTTATTACGATGATGGCTACCAGAAGCTGTTAATACGCTAGTGTAAATGGATTTCTAAATTGTTTTGTCCTGCTTCTTGGATAATGAGGTGGCTAGTAATAATACCGTTAGTTAAAACGCTCCGAATAAGTAACACTTTTTTAATTACAACAAAACTTATCTTTGCTCTCCAGGCTAGGCTCTAGCTATGAAACTGCACACGTGGACGTGAGGTTCGGAACACTCTGAGACTCTATCACTGAGTGGGAAATTGATACAAGTTCAGAATGGCTGTACTTTCGCTTCACTATAGTCGCTGGAAAACACAAGTTCGTAGACTGATCGAAACAGTCTTCGAACTGAAGCCTCCAACAAATAACAATAGCTATAAACGTACATTGACGGAAAAATCGCAACACTCAAAAATAATTCATGTAGAAAATGAAATTTCTGGAGTACATTTCTGTATATACACTATGCGATAAAAGGTATCCGGACACCTGGCTGAAAATGATTTGTAAGTTCGTGGCCCCCTCCCTCGGTAATGCTGAAATTCAATATGGTGTTGGCCCGCCATTAGCCTTGATGACAGCTTCCACTCTCGCAGCCCTATGTTCAATCAGGTGCTGGAATGTTTCTTGGGGAATGGCAGCGCACTCTTCACCGAGTGCTGCACTGAGGAGAGGTACCGATGTCATTCCAAAACATCCCAAAGGTGTTCTGTAGGAGTCAGGTCAGGACCCTGTGCAGCCCAGTCGATTACAGGGATGTTATTGTCGTGTATCCCACTCCGCCACAGGCCGTTCATTGTGAACGGGTGCTCGATCATGTTGAGAGATGCAGTCGCCATCCCCGAACTGATCTTCAACAATGGGAAGAGGGTGCTTGAAATATCAACGTAGATCTGTGATATGATAGTGCCACGCAAAAAAACAAGGGGTGCAAGCCCCCTCCATGAAATACACAACCACACCATAACACCAGCGCCTCCAAACTTTACTGTTGGCACTACACACGCTGGCAGATGACGTTCACCGAGCATTCGTTATACCCACACCCTGCCATCGGATCGCCACATTGTGTACCGTGATTCGTCACTCCACACAACGATTTTTCACTGTCCAGTCGTCCAGTGTCTACGCTCCTTACACTAAGCGAACCGTCGTTTCGCATTACCGGCGTGATGTATGGCTTATGAGCAGCCGCTCGACCATGAAATCCAAGTTTTCTCGTCTCCCGCCTACCTGTCATAGTACTTGCAGTAGATTCTGATGCAGTTTGCAATTCCTGTGTGATGGTCTGAATATTTTGGATAGATGTCTGCTTATTGCACATTACGACCCTCTTCAACCATCAGCGGTCTCTGTCTGTCAACAGACGAGGTCGGCCTGTACGCCTTTGTGCTGTACGTGTCCCTTCACGTTCCCACTTCACTATCACATCGGAAACAGTGGCCCCAGGGATGCTTAGGAGTGTGGAAATCTCGAGTACAGACGTATTACACAAGCGACACCCAATCACCTGATCACGTCCGGAGTCCCGTGGAGCGCCCCATTATGCTCTCTCACGATGTCTAATGATACCTGAGGTCGCTGATATGGAGTACCTGGCAGTAGGTGGCAGCACAATGCACCTAATATGAAAAACGTATGCGTCCGGATACTTTTGATTACATAGTGTAGCATTGGTGTGTGACGGAAGTCTCGTGTAGGCAGCACAACGACTTTAGTCATGGGAACTTCCTGGAGTTGAGCAGTATCCGATATCGAACGGAGCTGCCCTCGTGGCCTCTGGCGACACTACAGGTTGAGTCAAAAGTCGCAGTACACCTTCTTATGCCAAAACCCTCCAGGAATGGGGGAAACCTAAATATTCCAGTAACTTATGGGTAAGGTGGTCTACCTTTTACGATATATACCGAACAAGGGCGCCATCCCCAGTCGGCAGTCTTGAATCTATGTCATTTTTGTTAAAATGGAAAGGACGTCGTGTGAAATATATCAGATGACACCAGCATTTTCTGACAAATTCATTCCCATAAACAGATTCGAAGTAGCAGTTGTAGAGTTGTAGTTGAAATGTTACAACACACTTTGTTTCAGGTAACTTAATTTGGCTTTGACCAAGGAGGAGAAGACTGCGGTCATTTTGATGTCTGGATAACGGAGTTTCCGTGTCATAGCAGCAGATGTTAAGAACGAGCAGTCAGAAAGACCTCCAATTTCACACAACACAGTCAGGTGCTTAATTTCCAAATTCCGAGAAACGTACTGTGACGGACAAGACACGGAGTGGCCGTCCAAAAAGTGCTACTGACGAGGCAACTTCAACAATCATTTTGGCGTCTTTAGTGAAGAGCCCATTCCGAAGCACACTGCGTCTGTCAGCAGAATATGTAATCAGCCAGTCATCGATCGTACGAATCCTTCACGCTTATCAATGGCATCCACCTTAGCACCCAGCAGAGGATGACCTACACATACGTATGCAGTTCTGCACGTGGGTCCTAGAACAAGTTCAGGAAGATCCCTGTTTTGCACAAGGTATCTTGTTCAGTGATGAGGCAAACTTTTTGTCATTGGTAAAGTCAACCGTCACAACCTTAGATACTGGAGTGAGCAGAATCTACACTCTGTCAAACCTACCAAGGTAGTTGGTGACATAAAGGTTATGGTGTGGTGTTGAATATGGGATACCCATGTAACTGGACACATTTTCATTGGCCGGATCCTTACTACTCAATGCTACCTGAAAATTCTGAAAGAAGCGGCGTTTCCCTTCGTTCTGAATGATGATGAAAGAAACTTTTCCTCTTACTTTCAACATGGTGAGTCTCCACCACACTACGGAGAAGTTGTTCGTCAGTGGTTAAATGGTCAGTTTCGTGGTCATAGGATTGGCCGACATGGTTCTGTAGAATACCCACCCAGATGACCCGATATCACACAACTTGACTTTTATTTGTGGGGTCATTCCAAGCAACTCATATATGCAGAGAAAATGAGAAACAGACATTACCTCGAGCGACACGTTGAAGAAGCGTGTGCCAGCATTTCTGCGGAAATCCTTCTGCACGTGGATGCCGATTGTATTCAGCGCCTTCAAATGGGCGTCGACGCGAGACGAACACCATGTTGAACACATTAAATGGCTGTCCTTTATGGAGAACAGTCCAGCCTGTAATTCCAACCAAAATGTGTTGTAACTTGTGAACCATAACTGCTACTTCGAATCTGTTTACATGGATGAATTTATTAAAAAATGTTGATGTTATTTGATACATCACATGACCCTCGTTCCATTAAAAAGATTTGACTTAGGTTCAAGATGGTGTCCACTGCATAGATCAGGAGGTTACGTAGAACTGGCTTACATTGTAACGGCACAAAGATAAAACTAGAAACAAAAGTGCTGGGTCTGTCCAGGGATGGAAGCTGACGAATCGGTGGGTGCTAAGACACAGAGCAAATAATCAGAAACACACACAATATGATCGTAACTCTGGATTTAGTTTAATTTAGCTACTCCAAATAGAGTCCAACTATTCCGATACACAGGCAGGTGGATTGCACACAATCGCAGCAACGGAGACGCTAACTATTAACGCTGCGAAGGCAGCCATAGAACTCAACGATCAGAGTGGGCGGATGTAGCTGCGCCTTCTTCTGCGCTGGTGCTGGCCTCCTGTGCTGTGGTGGGTGTGTCCGGGAGTCGGCAGTGGGCGGCGTTGCAGTCACGTGAGTTACGGCCAACCTGTTGACGTGCACTGCCTGGCGTCGTGTCGTAACGTATGTCTCCACAAAAAGTCTCGCTTATTCACTGCTCGCTCTTAAAACTGCAACATCAAAAAGAACGGCAAACGTTTTTGCATACAGTAGAGTATCAATAATACATGATGAAATTTACAGGCAATTTGCAGTTTTACACGGTGCGAAATATGGTACACAAAGCTGTCACCACAGGTAGCAACAATGGCTTTAACCTTGCTCGGCAGCGAGTTGCGCTGAGTTTTTATGATAGTCACGGGTAAATCATTAAGTACTGCTACACATACTATACACGGTGATTCAAAAAGAATACCACAACTTTAAAAATGTGTATTTAATGAAAGAAACATAATATAACCTTTTGTTATACATCATTACAAAGAGTATTTAAAAAGGTTTTTTTCACTCAAAAACAAGTTCAGAGGTGTTCAATATGGCCCCCTCCAGACACTCGAGCAATATCAACCCGATACTCCAACTCGTTCCACACTCTCTGTAGCATATCAGGCGTAACAGTTTGGATAGCTGCTGTTATTTCTCGTTTCAAATCATCAATGGTGGCTGGGAGAGGTGGCCGAAACACCATATCCTTAACATACCCCCATAAGAAAAAATCGCAGGGGGTAAGATCAGGGCTTCTTGGAGGCCAGTGATGAAGTGCTCTGTCACGGGCTGCCTGGCGGCCGATCCATCGCCTCGGGTAGTTGACGTTCAGGTAGTTACGGACAGATAAGTGCCAATGTGGTGGCGCTCCATCCTGCTGAAATATGAATTGTTGTGCTTCTTGTTCGAGATGAGGGAACAGCCAATTCTCTAACATTTCCAGATACTGTAGTCCAGTTACAGTAGCACCTTCGAATAAAAAGGGACGAAAAACTTTATTGGCTGAAATGGCACAGAAAACGTTCACCTTAGGCGAGTCACGTTCATACTGAGTTGTTTCCCGCGGATTCTCAGTGCCCCATATACAGACATTGTGACGGTTGACTTTCCCGTTAGTGTGGAAAGTTGCTTCATCACTAAACACAATCTTTGAAACGAAAGATTCATCTGTTTCCATTTGAGCAAGGATAAAATCACAGAAATCGATTCTTTTAATCTTATCAGCTGCAGACAGTGCTTGAACCAATTTCAGACGATAAGGTTTCATAACTAACCTTTTTCGTAGGACTCTCCATACAGTTGATTGTGGAATTTGCAGCTCTCTGCTAGCTCTGCGAGTCGATTTTCCTGGGCTGCGAACAAATGCTTGCTGGATGCGTGCTACATTTTCATCACTCGTTCTCGGCCGTCCAGAACTTTTCCCTTTGCACAAACACCCATTCTCTGTAAACTGTTTATACCAACGTTTAATACACCACCTATCAGGAGGTTTAACACCATACTTCGTTCGAAATGCACGCTGAACAACTGTCGTCGATTCACTTCTGCCGTACTCAATAATACAAAAAGCTTTCTGTTGAGTGGTCGCCATCTTAGCATCAACTGACGCTGACGCCTAGTCAACAGCGCCTCAAGCGAACAAATGTACAACTAAATGAAACTTTATAGCTCCCTTAATTCGCCGACAGATAGTGCTTAGCTCTGCCTTTTGTCGTTGCAGAGTTTTAAATTCCTAAAGTTGTGGTATTCTTTTTGAATCACCCTGTATATCGCCGAGTTAGTCGAGGGTAGCGGCTGACGAGTGGCGGTGTTCCAGTCTCCGGTCAGTCTACGACCAGATTCATGGAGGCTGGTGCATAAGTTTCTAGCGTTTTTTACATGTCGGTAATCCGGTTGCTGTGGGTTTATTTGTCGACTGCCATTTTTTATTTGTAGTTTACTGTTGCTATTTGAGTTTACATATTGTCATTTTACCATTTGGAGATAGGGAGTGGAGCTGTGGACGCTACAAAATTGAGTGCCAAGTGGAGAAATCGGAACGTTTCCGACATGTTCTTCTATTTGAGTTGAGTAGGGAGAAGACAGCAAAAGCAGGCAGCCAGAAACATTTGCGCCGTTTATGGGGATACTGTCGTTGGACAGAGCACGGTAAGAATCATTTTCTCGTTTTAATGAAGATCATTTTGACATTATTGACTCTTCACGTTCAGGAAAACCTTTGGGGTTTGATAAAGATCGTTTAAACCCACAATTATCTACCTCATTGTACTATCTAACTGGAACATGTGATGAACTGTGAAAATTCCAGCATCGTGCGACGTTTGCACGCAATGAGGAAGTTTCAAAAATCGAATATATGAGCACCGCATGGTCTAAGCCGAAATCACAAAAATCAGTGGGTGCCCATATAAGCATCTGTGCTTGCTTGTCATCAATTGGCTCATGATCAACCCAACCACTCCTATCATGTATCGTTACTGGTCACGAGAAATGTTGTGCTAACAAAAGGAAAAAAAGTAACGCTTGAGCCCAAACGAAGCAGCAGCTCACTGCACAAAAACTTGCACGCATCCATAAAAGATAATGTTATGCCTCTGATCGAACAGCGATGGTGTGGTGTACTACGAATTACTTCCCTGAGATGTAACTATCATGTTGACATTTATTGTCAACAACTGAGACGTCTTGAAAACGCGATGTTACTCCACGATAAGGCCCGTCCTCACCACAGATGAGAGAGCGACACAGAATGGAAACTCCGCTAAAATCCGTGCTCCAAAATTTAGAGCGAATGTGCGAAGTCTCTCATATTGAAACCGAGTAAACAGTTGTCTGAAGCCAAAGGCGAACGGATACGTTTCGTTTATTTTATCAATTGTGCATTTTCGCTGATGGGCTTACTTACAAAAACCGTTGTTTAATGTATTGTAAAAGTTGGACACATATAATGAGCGGTAGTAACAGCTAAGATCACACAGGAAAGTAAAGAGTAAACTGGTTGTAGCTGGGATTCACAGTCATAAAAAGTCTTTTGAAGGACATCTTTACGCCAATGACTTTTATAACTTTTTATTACACTACTGCAATTTCGGCCTTAGGCTTCTTAGCTCGTCTTGCTGTCGTGGAGGTGGCTTTAATTTTCACGTTAATGTATTTAGGAGAAACTTCATTATTCTTACATTGTTTGTTGAACTTTATACATTCTGTTGTCTTTAATAATTTTATCTTCGTTCGTTGAAAGTTCAGCAATATCACGTATGTCTGGATAGGCAAACAGTGAATAAAGTTGTTGTAGCTGGGATTCACAGTCATAAAAATTTTTTTGAAGGACATCATCTTTACGCCAGTGACTGTTACAAGTTTGTAGTTTCTCCTAAATACATTAACGTGAAAATTAAAGCCACCTCCACGGTAGCAAGACGAGCTAAAAAGCATTTGATAATGGCCTAAGGCCGAAATTGCAATAGTCTAATAAAAACTTATAACAGTCACTAGCGTAAAGATGATGTCAAAAAAAATAAAAAATAAAAAAATAGTGTTTCCCACGAAGAGGCTGAGAGCTGCCCATGAGAAAAATGATTTTTCCGATTTTCTTGCTGTAATCATTAAAAGCTCACTAATATGTAAAACAATATTGTACGTAAATGAAGGACAGTTTCTCAACAGAAGTTCTTTTTCTTTAAAAACGACTCGTTTCGCAGTCGTACATCTTTTTCACTGCTATATACAATACTTTTCATTCGATTCTGAGAAAACTGATAGCTACGTAATACTGATTCTTTCGTGTCTTATATAAAAGTTTCATATCACAGTTTGAAGATGAAGTGGTCTTAGTTATTGTTGTACTTAATTTCCAAGTAGTCTAGCATAAAATTTGAAGAGTTTGCAGCGAAAAATATGGTCGCTGGCTACTTTACCTTTGGTTCATTTTAGGTGACATGTTCCTCTGTATTAAATATAACTAACGCATCGGAATTGTCTTTCAAGTTGCAAGGAAAGCCACATCTCACTACAATACGGAGAAAAAAGAAGTATTTCATTCGAGTGTGCTGGCGCCGAGAGCACCACGTGTTAAGTTGCCAACAAGCTCACAATGGAACCGCACCTACCCGTCATCACTGATTTCCTCAAAACTTATGTTATTGCAGAGCTTAATCAGAGATGAAAATGACAGAGGCGGGAGTTCAGGGTAGTCAAGCGATTACAAAAATATCAGTTTCCGTGTGGCTCGAGTGAAGCGCAGGCAGCGCAAAGCATTCTGGAAAGAGTGTGGAATGGCAAGGTCGTAGGTTCAAATTCGTATGTGGAAACTATTTCTTAATTTCAGTTTCTATTATTTACAATGCAAAATAATCAGAAAAATGTTCAATATATTTTATTTATTAATATTTTCGTAAAATGCATGAAAAGGAAAGGCAAAGAGAAAGTTGGGATCCCACGTAACTTTTTAGAAAGAGACCGTAAATTGTTCACTAGGACTTCAAATATAAGAGTAATACTTTCATTTCTATACAACTGATGAATTACATGTGCTGTAATGATATTTATCGTAAAAACAGCAGAAGCATTTGTTTTCTCGGCCTGTTGCACACGTTATAAACGTAGCTTTTCCAGTTACACATTTTTTTCTTTAAGTTTCTTTAGAAAAACAAACTTGGCTTGCAGTCAAAAAAGGTACTTTCTCATCGTGCAATTTGGTAGCAAACCACTCCAAACATTGGCGAAGATGGCCAGCGATGTACCGTAGAGTATATTTTGATGCAGCCTTCTCGGCACGTGATTTATTTTTTTCTCTTAAATAGATAAGAGCAGGTTTGAAAGTTTCTGATGAAATTCTTTACCTGATCATAAAAATAAACACTGCAGTTTTGCACTAGCTTTGTATATTTGGGGGAAACATTTTAATACTGCATGATGGCAACCTTTTTTCATCTTGAAAAATCTCGTCGTATAATTGTGGATATATTTATCCTCCCCACGAGTCAGTTAACAGAAGAAATTTGTTCTCCGCACGTGTGGTTTCAATGCTCCAGCCAAAAAAAATTTTTGTATAAGTCTGTCAGAATTTTCCCAGTTTTTGATGAATTAATAACGCCATCGCTGTATTTTTTGCCTTTGATTTTCTTTTCAGCCTTTTATGAAAATACAATACATTGAATCTTAGTCTGGATTATTTTCAATGTAAGTAATGAAAAAACTGAAAATAAAAAGAGAGATAATATAGGTCTGGGCGTAATTCAAATCATTTGTGTAAATTAAATTTTAGTGCAGCCTATTGGTTTCATTTAAAGTAATATCTATGCATTACTTTCAGGTTGTAAACATGAATTAAAATTCCAGCACTGATGCAAACACAGACTCCAGCATTGTTTCGAATAACAGCTGTTTCTGTAGGAAGAAGTTGATTTATCAGCTCACAGAAAGAGAAAAGAAAAAATAAAGAAGAAAAAAAACGATATTTACAAAACAACGTAGCTTCACTGCCATGCCGGCCGATGTGGCCGAGCTGTTCTACGCGCTTCAGTCTGGAACAGCGCTGCCACTACGGTCGCAGGTTCAAATCCTGCCTCGGGCATGGATGTGTGTGATGTCCTTAGGTTAGTTAGGTTTAAGTAGATCTAAGTCTAGGGGACTGATGACCTCAGATGTTAAGTCCCATAGTGCTTAGAGCCTTTTTTTTTTTCACTGCCATCTCAAGATAAAAGCAGTGGCGTTTTACAGTTTGCACATATAAAGAGTAATGAATTTAAAATAACTTGTTTCATCTCCGTTTCCTTTCGTAAAAGTTTTCATTTAGTCGCTTAGAATAGCTTCGTTTCGTAAGATGTCCATTTCGAGCCGTAGCAGTAAGCAGCTGTCGTTTCGCGTTTACCCGGTCTCAATATGGCGTCGAGCGCAACGCTTTACTTCATACATATCAAAGGAGCCGCCCTATGCATTCCCTTCCGTATTCTGTCTATTACGTGCCCACAATCTCCTGCACTCACAAACAACGCTGTACAGGAATTTGGTTGGGAAGTCATTCCGCACTCACCTTATTCACATGATCTTGCGCCCTCAGATTTTAACCTTCTCTGCTCTCTATAGAACAGCCATCAAGGAACTTCTTTTCTGGATGAAAATGCGCTTCGAGCACGGTTCAATAAGTTCTTCGCCTCAAAATCACGTGATTTCTACGGTCACGGAATCGTAAAGTTACTCCAGCGTGAAGGAGAACGTATTACTGATGACTAAAGTCTCTGTTATGCGCGGCTGTTGTGTTTATTAAACGTGTGGACCAGTGCTACGAACTTACGCAGCAACCTAATACATATATTCTGGGACACACGGCTCGCGAGTGTGTTGTTACATCATTACACAATACAAAAGATGTAGTGGCCAGGTCACTGCTAACTCTTAGGTAAAATGAGGAGGCCTCCGACGTGAAATAAAGGGACTCTATCGAGTCTACTGTAGTTTGTTCACAACTCTGTGGACACTCGATAAGCTCCGTAGCAAGCAGACTCAACGCCGTACACCAGTGGGCTGAAACTACACTACTGGCCATTAAAATTGCTACACCACGAAGATGACGTGCTACAGACGCGAAATTTAATAGACAGGAAGAAGATGCTGTGATATGTTAATGATTAGCTTTTCAGAGCATTCACACAAGATTGGCGCCGCTGGCGACACCTACAACATGCTGACATGAGGAAAGTTTCCAACCGATTTCTCATACACAAACAGCAGTTGACCGGCCTTGCCAGGTGAAACGTTGTTGTGATGCCTCGTGTAAGGAGGAGAAATGCGTACCATCACGTTTCCGACGTTGATAAAGGTTGGACTGTAGCCTATCGCGATTTCGGTTTATCGTATCGCCACATTGCTGCTCGCATTGATCGAGATCCAGTGACTGTTAGCAGAATATGGAATCGGTGGGTTCAGGAGGGTAATACATAACGCCGTGCTGCATCCCAACGGCCTCGTATCACTAGCAGTCGAGATGACAGTCATCTTATCCGCATGGCTGTAACGGATCGTGCAGCCACGTCTCGATCCCTGAGTCAGCAGATGGGGACGTTTTCAAGACAACAACCATCTGCACGAACAGTTCGACGACGTTTGCAGCAGCATTGACTATCAGCTCGGAGACCATGGCTGCGGTTAGCCTTGACGCTGCATGGCAAACAGGAGCGCCTGCGATGGTGTACTCAACGACGAGCCTGGGTGCACGAAAGGCAAAACGTCATTTTTTCGGATGAATCCAGATTCTGTTTACAGCATCATGATGGTCGCATCCGTGTTTGGCGACATCGCGCTGAACGCACATTGGAAGCGTGTATTCGTCATCGCCATACTGGCGTATCACCCGGCGTGATGGTATGGGGTGCCATTGGTTACACGTCTCGGTCACCTCTTGTTCCCATCGACGGCACTTTCAACAGTGGACGTTACATTTCAGATGTGTTACGACCCGTGGCTCTACCCTTCATTCGATCCCTGCGAAACCCTACATTTCAGCAGGATGATGCACGATCGCATGTTGCAGGTCCTGTACGGGCCTTTCTGGATACAAAAAATGTTCCACTGCTGCCCTGGCCAGCACATTCTCCAGATCTCTCACCAATTGAAAATGTCTGGTCAATGGTGGCCGAGTAACTGGCTCGTCGCAATACGCCAGTCACTACTCTTGATGAACTGTGGTATCGTGTTGAAGCTGCATGGGGAGCTGTACCTGTACACGCCATCCAAGCTCTGTTTGACTCAATGCCCAGGCGTATCAAGGCCGTTATTACGGCCAGAGGTGGTTGTTCTGGGCACTGGTTTCTCAGGATCTATTCACCGAAATTGCGTGAAAATGTAATCACATGTCAGTTCTAGTATAATATATTTGTCCAATGAATACTCGTTTATAATCTGCATTTCTTATTGGTGTAGCAATTTTAATGGCCAGTAGTGTAATAATATGGGCTTCCAGTACCGCGACGTTGGTTCGCTGCCAGGCCACTTGAAGGGCTTCAAGTTTATCAGTCCATCATCTCACTTTCTTACTGAGTGATTTAAAGTCTTCCCTATTTGCTTTGGTTTCGTTCAAAACAGAATTTGGTTTAGCAGTATTTTGTGGAGTTAATAGTTCCGTCGTTTCTTTTTCACATAAAACAAAATCTGATTTGGTAGCGTAGTGGTCTCTGGACATTTGTTCGTGTCGATGAATCCATGTATGAACTGCTAGATTTAAATGCTTTTCAATTATATTTATTATATTCTACTTTATTTTAGTTTGCGTTCGTTTTTCTTACATTCTCGCATTTAATGGAGAACTTCTTGTTAGCAGTTTTTAAAGTCTTCCCTATTTGCTTTGGTTTCGTTCAAAACAGAATTTGCTTTAGTAGCATTTTGTGGAGTTAATAGTTCCGTCGTTGTTTCTTTTTCACATAAAACAAAATCTAATCCGGTAGCGTAGTGTTCTCTGGACATTTGTTCGTGTCGATGAATCCACGTATGAACTGCTAGATTTAAATGTTTTACAATTAAATTTTTTATATTCTACTTTATTTTAGTTTGCGTTCGTTTCTCTTACAATCTCGCATTTAATGGAGAACTCCATGTTAGCAGCTTTTGACTTTCTTACATCTTGTCACGGAATGAGGATGTATTAATGCTTTTAGTGGTGTTACTTCTTGGTACAAAATATGCCTTGTAGTATTAGATAGAGTACGAAGTTACTGTGCCAAGTATTATTATGCAACAAAATATTATATTTCGAAGTGCATATTTGTACATGGGATTGTGTAGTATAGTGAGAACGTACCTCCACCATACTTAAACTACTGGATTTAGTAAACGCCAGTTATACGGAATTTACAAGTTGATCCAATGATGAAAGCATGAGAGTGTGTTGAGCGGTGGCTGGCTCATGCTTGTGCGCTGCATTAAACCTTGGTTACGATTCTGTGTTTAGTCTCCCGCGGTTATCACGATTGTGCTGTTACCCTCTCCTTCCGCGGGTGGTAGCAGCTGTGTGTATCGATATTCGCATCTTGGACTATCTTTGACTTGGGGCTTATAGTTTCCGGCTGGGCGGTGTGCGACCAGTCGGTCGGTTGACGTGGAGCAGCGAGGAATTCTCCGCGCGACGTATTTTGGCCGGGGCTACTGGCGGTCTCTACGCGGTGTCGGAGTGTGTGGTGCTGTTCCCATTGCAACAGGGTCCGTGGCTCACCGACCCTGGACACGAAAGTTGAGTTTTGATTTAATCTACCAGCAAGTCAAGATTGTTCAAATTGTGTCGTTTGGAGTTCGTTGTCGGCTGTTGGGATATTCTCGCGAGCAGCAACGTGGTTTTCAAGTTGGAAAATTCTAGCCACCCTCCGGCGTAGATCCACTGTATTTGGTTATTTGAACTGAAGTGCACCATCGGAATCTTCTGCCTTGTGGCCCTTAACGTTCCGGTTACCTGCCCTGGCCGTTGACGTAATTTCAGGCAATGTAGTTTCCTCATCGCGTTGTTGCTGTCCAGCACGCTGTGTAGTTTGACAGCTCCATGTATGATTGGTTGTGGGCGCTAATATCGCCTACGTTGTTCCGTTGAACTCCCTGTTGTGCCCCGGTCGGGTGAAGTGGAAGCTATCTTGTAGGTGGGTCCGTTGACTGTCGGTCGGTTAGGTTGTCGTCGGATCTTGAATGGTTGGCCCGACTGCTTGTCTCACCTAAGCGAGCGTTAGTGTTTGAATTCCAGGCCGACCCTCGAACATCTGAGCGCCCGTGGGTGTACTGCCTTGTATGGCTTCTAACCGATTTTTTTTAAAAAAATTAAGGTTGTTTTGCCCGTAAGATTCTTTAGGCCTTCAGCCTAAATTAAAGAACTGTTTCACGTAAGGCCTTTGGTACTTAAAAACATTAATGTTATGGAGTTTTAAGTGTTGGGCCTTCAGTCTATTTGAATTTAACTTGTTTGCTCTTGAAGTGTCTGGCCTTCAGCCTAACTAACGAACAGCTGGAAAATAAGGCTTTGCCTTTTAAATTTCTCTTCTGGTTGAGTTTTGCCTAATTAAGATCTGTTTCATCTCAGGCCTTTTTTTAAAAAAAAAAATAATATTGTTTAGCCTTAAGTATTGGTCTATCAGCCGATTTTGAATTCTAATTGTTTGCTCTCAAAATCTCAGATTCTTTGGGCCTTCAGCCTAAATAAAAGTTGTAAGATAAGGTTTGCCTTTAAATTTCTTATTATGCTTGCGTTTTAAGTTATTTGCCTTCAGCCCTTTTTAAATTAAAGTGACCTTCAGCCGGTGATTAAGTCCCAAAGATTGAAGCTGTGTGTTTTAAAAACATTTTTGGGCTCTTGTAATGTTTGATCAAATAATAAAGTTGTATGTTCGAGTGTAGCTGACAGCCCCTTATTTTGGCCCCTTTCCACAGTTTAAACTACCTGTCCTGTCCTGTCCTGCGGGTTAGCTGGGCGTCTCATGTGTATTATTTGGTTTTAAATTTTTGTTCAAGTGGAAAGGCTATTCGAACGAGACGTGACCTTGTGTACCCAGTGATACCATCTCTGTATGTTGGGCCTGTATGATGACTGCAAATGCTAATTGTCTGTGGTCATGGTCTTCGGAGTCTATGGTGATATACAAATACGTTCATCGTGATGCTGTATGTTGTACCAGCAGTCGTCTGAAAAGACTACGTTGTGCCGTACCTGTTTCCGGTGTTGTCGATGTGTGCATCTCTGTCGATTTGCCTCTCTTTGCCAACGCGCCAATGGAAGCCGCATCGATGGTCAGCGTGCTGACCGTAAGCGCTGCTCCAGACGTGCAATTATTTGTTCTGCTGCCAACAAAGATATTTCCTGGCCCAAGGTACTTGACGTCACTATTTGATCCCATACAGCATACCGAACAAGGTGGGTGTCGTCTCAGGTGGTATTTACATGGCGACGTTGTCATCCTTCATGGTGTGGAGTGCAGCCTTCCCTTACCCGTCCGTAATACACTAGTATGCAAAACTTACGGACAAAAATTACTTTCACACGATGCGTCACTGCCAAGTAACACAGCTCAATGAAACTTCGACCATACATTGAGAGAAGTGTTACAGTATAACACAGATAATAACTGAAAGAAATACACAATGAGCGCAACAGAAATGACACTTTTGTTGAAAGACAGTAATTGGACTGTAGCCACCGCTATTTTTGATTGATGGTCCCCTGGACAAAACAAAACGCGGGACATGATTATTAACAGGATCTGTGATCACCACAGACGGTAGTGCGTACTCTGCAACGTGCTGCCATGCTGACCACAAAGTCGGTAAGGCGGTCTTATGGTAGGACGTTTCATTCCTCTACCAGCACGGTTGACAACTGCCGTTTGATCGTTGCTGCATGTGGACGCTCTGCGATAAGTCTCCGCAAGGAATCGCATTCGTGCTACACGATGTCTGGCCAGTCCATTCGCTGAATATCCTCTAGTAGTTCATAGAGCTCCTCCATCTGCGCTGTTCGATATGGTCGTTGATTGTTGTCCATAAAAATGGAGTCAGGCCCGAACGCGCACCTGAAAAGATGCGCAAGAGGAAGGGTGACAATGTTCACAACAAAAGTGTTTGGTGTGTGTAGCATGTTCAAATGCACATGCAGCATTAGACCTCCCACACCACAACACCTGAACCACCAAAACGATCATGTTCGACAACGCGCGACATACCCTCATCCGGTGAAAGGTGGGAACACTTAATGAACTAGGGAACATTACCAAACACGATTTTTTTGGTGCTCCAGCTGTCATGGTGCAGGAAGGCATAATGTTGCACGTGCATTACTGACTTCCGTATCTCACCTGTTAGCATTTTTGTGACACTCTACTCCATCAACATTTTCATCTTTTCAGGGACGTATTCTGGCCCAGCTTCATTTTTTTTAATGGCAATCTGCGATCGCATCGAACACCGCAGGCGGAAGAGCTCTTGGAACAAGAGATATTCGGCAAATTGAGTGCCCTTCCCTGTTCCCCCTATTTAAATCGCATCGGGGATGTGCGGGTTGTGTTGTGGAGACTTATTACAGTACGTCCACATGTACCAACGAGCATCCAGCAGTTGTCAAGGGAACTGGTGGAGGGATGGAACGCTCTACCACAATAATCCGTACCAACCTTGTTACCAGATATTCCTGAATTCCAATCAAGAACAACTGCCAAGATGAGAAACATAGGAGTAGATATCCTCGGAATAACGAAGCAGCTTAAATCACTTAATAAAGGCAAGGCCTCCGGTCCAGATTGTGTACGATCAGGTTCCTCTCAGAGTATGCTGATAAAATAGCTCTATATTTAGCAATTATATACAACCACTCGTTCACAGAAAGATCCGTACCTAAAGACTGCAAAAATGCTCGAGTCACACCAATACCCAAAAAGGGAAGTAGGAGAAATCCGCTGAATTACAGGACTATATCACTAACATCGACCTGCAGTAGGGTTTTGGAACATATATGGTATTCGAACATTATGACGTAACTCGAAGAAAACGATTTATTGACATTTAGCCAGCACGATTTCAGAAAATATCGTTCTTCTGATGCACAACTAGCTCTTTATACTCAGTAAGTAATACGTGCTATCGACAGGGGATGTCAAATTGATTCCAAATTTTTCGATTTCCAGGAGGCTTTCGACACCGTTCCTCACAAGCGTCTTCTAATCAAACTGCGTGCCTACGGAATATCGCCTCAGTTGTGCGACTGGATTCGTGATTTCCTGTCAGAAAGGTCAATGTTCGTAGTAATAGACGGAAAGTCATCGAGTAAAACAGTAGCAGTATCCGGCGTTCCCGAAGGAAGTGTTATAGGCCCTCTATTGTTCCTGATCTATGTTAACGACATAGAAGACAATCTGAGTAGCCGTCTTTGTTTGCAGATGATGCTGTCATTTACCGTCTTGTAAAGTCATCAGATGATCAGAACGACTTGCAAAATGATTTAGATAAGATATCTTTATGGCGCGAAAAGTGGCAGTTGTCCCTGAATAAGGAAAAGTGTGAAGTTATTCACATGAGTACTAAAAGAAATCAGCTAAATTTCGATTATGCGATGCGTCACACAAACCTGAAGGCTGTAAATTCAACTAAATACTTAGGTATTACAATCACAAATAACCTAAATTGGAACGATCACATAGATAATGTTGTGGGTAGAATAAACGAAAGACAGCGATTCATTGGCAGAACACTTAGAAGGTGGAACAGGTCTGCTAAAGAGACTGCTTACACCACGCTTGTGCGCCCTATTCTGCAGTATTGCTGTGCGGTGTGGGATCCGCATCAGGTGGGACTGACGGATGACATCGAAAAAGTACAAAGAAGAGCAGCTCGTTTTGTATTATCGCGAAATAGGGGAGACAGTGCCACAGACATGATGTGTGAATTTGAGTGGCTATCATTAAAACAAAGGCGATTTTCGTTGCGACGGGATCTTCTCATGAAATTTCAATCACTAGTTTTCTCCTCCGATTGCGAAAACATTCTGTTGGCACCACCTACATAGGGAGAAATGGTCATCACGATAGAATAAGAGAAATCAGAGCTCGCACATAAGAATTTAAATGCTCGTTTTTCCCGCGTGCCGTTCGAGAGTGGAACGGTAGAGAGACAGCTTGAAGATGGTTCATTGAACCCTCTGCCAGGCACTTTATTGTGAACAGCAGAGTAATCACGTAGACGTAGATGTAGAACAAGGTGACTGTCCTGTCAGGTGGTACTTACGTGGCGATGTCGACACCCTTGATGGTGTGGAGTACAGTCTACCCTTACCCGTTCGTAATACACTCGGATGCAAAACTTATGGACAAAAATAACTTTCACACCATGCGTCACTGCCAAGTAACACAGCTCTTTGAAACTTGGACCGTACATAGAAAGAACTGTTACAGTATAATACAGGTGATAACTGAAAGAAATACATAATGAGCCTAACAGACAAAACAACACGCGGGACATGATTATTTATAGGATCTGTGATCACCACAGACGGCAGTGTATACTCTGCAACGTGCTCCCATGCTGACTACAAGGTCGGTAAGGCTTTATGGTAGGGCGTTCCATTCCTCCACCAGCAGGTTTGACAACTGCCGTTTGGTCGTTGCTGCAAGTGGACGCTGTGCGATAAGTCTCCGCAACGCATCGCAGTCCATTCGCTGAATATCCTCTAGTAGTTCCTAGATCTCCTCTTTCTGCGATGTTCGATATGGTCGTAGGTTGTCTTCGATAAAAATGGAGTCAGGGCCGAACGCGCACCTGAAAAGACGCACCTGAAGAAGGATGACAATGTTCACAATAAAGTTTCCTGGTGGGTGTACCATGTTGAAATGCGCATGCAGGATTAGTCCTCCCCAAACCACAACACCTGAACCACCAAAATGACCGTGTTCGACAACGCGCGACAGACCCTCATCCGGCGAGAAGTGGGAACACGTAATGAACCCGGGAATATTGCCGAACATGACTATTTTGGTAGTCCAGGTGTCATGGTGCAGGAAGGCATAATTTTCCACGTGCATACTGATCTCCGTATCTCACCGGTTAGCATTATTGTGACGCAGTACTCCAACATTTTGATCTTTTCAGGGGCAAATTGAGTGCCCTTCCCGCTTTCCCCGATTTAAATCTCGTCGTGACGTGCGCTATGCGTTGCAGAGACTTATTGCAGTACGTCCACATGTACCAACGAGCATCCAGCAGTTGTCAAGCGAGCTAGTCGAGGAATGGAACGCTCTACCACAATAAACCGTACCAACCTTGTGACCAGTATAGGAGCACGTTGCACAGGGTGCATTTCCGTCCCTGGCAATCAGAGACCCAAATAATAACCATGACCCGCCTTTTGTTTTATCCAGGGGACCGTAAGAAATCGCGCTGACTTCAGTGTAATTATACTCATTGAACAAAAATACCATCTCTGTCTCATTGAGGCCGGCCGGAGTGGACGAACGGTTCTAGGCGCTACAGTCTGGAACTGCGCGACCGCTACGTCGCAGGTTCGAATCCTGCCTCGTGGATGGATGTGTGTGATGTCTTTAGGTTAGTTAGGTTTAAGTAGATCTAAGTTCTAGGGGACTGGATACCTCAGAAGTTAAGTACCATAGTGCTGAGAGCCATTTGAACCATTTTTTGTCTCATTGAGTATTCCTTTCAGTTACCATATGTACTACACTATGTGAACAAAAGTATCCGGACACCTGGCTGAAAATGACTTACAAGTTCGTGGCTCCCTCCTTCGGTAATGCTGGAATTCAATATTGTGTTGGCCAGCCCGTAGCCTTGATGACAGCTTCCACTCTCGCAGGCATACATTCAATCAGATGCTGGAATGGCAGCCCATTCCTCACGAAGTGTTGCACTCAGGAGAGGTATCGATGCCGGTCGGTGAGGCCTGGCACGAAGTCGGCGTTCCAAAACATCCCAAAGATGTCGTATAGGATTCAGGTCAGGACACTGTGCAGGGCGTCCATTAGAGGGATGTTATTGTCGAGTAACCACTCCGCCACAGGCTGTGAATTATGAACAGGTGCTCGATCGTGTTGAAAGATGCAATCACCATCTCCGAATTACTCTTCAACAGTAGGAAGGAAGAAGGTCCTTAAAAGATCGATGTAGGCCTGTTCTGTGATAGTGCCACGCAAAACAACAATGGGTGCAAGCCCCCTCCATGAGAAACACGACCACACCATAACACCACCGCCTCCGAATTTTACAGCTGGCGCTTCACATGCTGGCAGATGTTCACCGGGCATTCGCCAGTCCCACACCCTGCCATCGGATCGCCACATTGTGTACCGTGATTAGTCATTCCACACAAGGTTTTTTTCACTGTTCAATCGTCCAATGTTTACGCTCCTTACAGCAAGCGAGGCATCGTTTGTCATTCAGCAGCGTGATGTGTGGCTTATGAGCAGCCGCTCGACCTGAAATCCAACTTCTCACTTCTCCCGCCTAACTGTCATAGTACTTGCAGTGCCTCCTGATGCAGTTTGGAATTTCTGTGTGATGATTTGGATAGATTCTGACTATTACACATTACGACCCTCTTCAACTGTCGGCGGCCTCTTACACTCTACAGACGAGGTCGGCCTGTAACTTTCTGTGCTGTACGTATCCCTTCACGTTTCCACTTCACTATCACGTCGCAAACAGTGCATCTAGGGATGTTCAGGAGAGTAGAAATCTCGCGTACAGACGTATGACACAAGCGACACCTAGTCACCTGACCACGTTCGAAGTCCATGACTTCCGCGGAGCGCCCCATTCTGCTCTCTCATGATGTCTAATGATTACTGAGGTCGCTGATATGGGGCAGCTGGCAGTAGGTGGCAGCATAATGCACCTAATATCAAAAACGTATGTTTTGGGGGGTGTCTGGATACTTATGATCACATAGTGTGTATTATAGCAGTTCTTTCGGTGTGTGGACCGGGTTTCGTCGAGTTATTTTACTTGGTAGTGACGCATCATGCGAAAGTTACTTTCGTCGTTTAGCTATGGACACGCCAAACGTTGTATCTTGGCTAACCTGAGCAATAACGGCACCGAACGATAACCTCAGTAGGCCAAAGTCCTGGTGCCCCCGAATTGTGACGTGTGCTTGTGGATGCTTCTCCTTCTTAGACGTGGCATATCGCGGTCTTCTCACAAGGAAACCATAATCAACTGTGATATGTGAATGAGAAACCCACCGCGCAGTCTCTTCTTACGCGCAGCATTTACACGGCGTTAATCCTGTCTGCTCTGTGTAATAGCGCTTCATTGATAATCATTTGCGTATACAGTGCGCTGATAAGCCGAAACATTATGACTACTTTCTTGCTATTGTATTACATTCTATTTTTACTACTGGCTGGATAATAAACTAGAATTTTTGAACTAGAAATGTTAAGTCATAAATGGAAGTTAATGAAATGCTTTTACGGCTGGCCGTCGAACAGACACCATCGTATATATCTGTATTTCTAGGAAACTTAATAGTAAATTTCTTTAGTTGTACTTTCTTCTCAGTGGGAAACTTTACCTCTTCTCTCTACTGTGATGGTCGTCTTGAATACAGTCACTGTACAATCTGATAACAGTTGAACGTGTCACCTAATGAAAGATACTCATATTAGTATGCGGTGAGCATGACTTTGTCAAATAAATAGACATGTACTGTATTTTACTTGACTTTATTTATATTTACCCAAAATCAAATATTATTTACAAAACAATTATAATAGTGACAAAATGTCCTCTCTTCATCAAGACACACCAAACCGACTTAACACAAAAGTGACAGTCATAGCTCTCTCGTCTAACAGCACAATTGCTGCAGTACATTGCTTCCTTTTTCATCTTACGTATACCTAGCAAGTGCTATTTCATCTGCTCCCTAATGTCTATTGGATTCCTAGCCACATCACACAGTACCAAATTTCCTTTTCTAACTAATTTAATCATATTTACACATTTTAAGTTTTTTACCCAGAGGGGCAAGCTGCACTTTTGGCATATTATCTATTATTCTTCAATATAGGGTTTGACTAATGAGTGTCAGCTATGTAGGAACCTTGTCTTTAACACAGTCTCTATACGTCATATTTTACCAAAAATTTTCTTACACTGTATTAAAAGTGCAAATAAGTCAGTTGCTTTATATCAAATACTACAAATTTAGTTTCTTGTGATGTGGTCATTTTTCACATTCAATTAAACATTTATCTTATTTACATTAATGGCAACTGCGTGTCTCGCCTTTAGTTTGCAACAAAAACTTGCAACCTCTGTGTTCTCTTTTTTTCTGCTGTGGTTAAGTCGTCGACGTGAGCTTTCCGCAGCTCATTGTTTGCGTGCGTGACGGGGTGTGAACAGTTCGGATTCCGTAAGCTACGACGGTCTTCACTGCATCATGACACCAAAATACCCTGCTGAACCAGCTACATGTCGATGTAATCTTTGTCGACATTTTGGTGCGTGTTCATCTTTCCAATAGCACACACGTGCCACCGTTGCGCTTATTCATCTCGGCACTGTAGAACTACACGAGGAAAGGGAAAGCATAGAAATTTCACCAAGCAACTTCTGTTTACGACAAACTTCATGCATCTTCTTGAACTAGTATTTGTTTTCACAAACGATTTACGCCGCTTGCCAAGAGGACAGGTGTTCCTTCAGCCATGCGTGCATGTGTGAAGGAATAGGCTCTGCGGCGACTGCAGCCGTTATAAAATATGTGAGGACTATTCGCAGTTACTAATATGGACAACCATCAGCTATATAATAGAATGACGACGATAAAAATTTGTGCCGGACCTGAGCTCAAACCCGAATTTTCCGCTTACCATTAGCGATCACTTTACCATTTCTTTTTTCATGGAGGGGAGGCATGGAGGGGAGGGCCGTAAACAAAATAAATAACTCGCCACTTTCCTAAACCGAGGTAATGTATATGGGAAACGGAAAATGTGCTTCGTACACGACGTAGAATGGTGCGCTACTATTCTCCTTACGCTTCTCATCCAGGTATATCTTATTCCATCGAAAACCGGACGTGTTTTGTCAACTCAATGGGTAACTTCTCCTACCCATTGATAATCCAGTTGCGTGGAGGGTTATACGCCACCTAATAATTAGAAAAATTCTGTCCATATTTTGGTTTCCGTACAATCTTGCAATCACGTTCTTGTAGATTGTTCCAAAAGACCAATACATATTTAGGGCCACCGTGAAATAAATATTGTACCGCATGCCCAAAGACCCACGTGACAGCGTTGGTTTTGATGCGAGGGAAATGCTGTTCATCTGGAAAAAGTAGAAGCCGAGGTGTGATGTGTTCCGGGGTCACGTGTAGAAAATACGACAAAATTTGTCGCACCAAGCGCCGTACGTCTCCTGCCGCGCCACATCTGAGTCGGTATTCGGCCGTGTCTAGTACTCCACAGTCTGCACATAGAGGCGAGACCGCCATATTTATCTTGTAAAGGCGTGACTGTTGACTGTGATGTAGCATGTTGATCGGACGTCTGTACCAGTGTAACCGCGTGTATACTCCACCACACCACCTTCCAACTAACATGAGGGTTTTCGACATCCACTACTTGGTGGGCGCCTCTATTGAAGGACGCGATATATCTCCGCGCCGTCGCCTGTTTCGTCGGTGCTACTGCAACATAACTGTGTTCAATGTAAAAGTGCTCGAAGTTGCAGAAAGGTGAGAATATGTCTTGCGTCGCCGGAAGGAGCGTCAAGGAGGACGGAGCTAAGGACTTCAGCAGCAAACCCGTCAAACTTACCGAGTGATGGCGTCACAGCTTAATGTGCGAGCTGACAAACAGGGCCACCTCTCGGTTGTGGACATGGACTAGGCCAAGGGCTCCCCTGTCTGGGGGAAAGGTCGGCGACTCATAACTGACTTTGAAGAGCATGCTTCTACTGATGTAGGCTCCGAATGCCGTTAATAGACGTCGAGCCATCAATAACGGTTCTGGAAGGACAATCGCTGTATCCCTCCCTCTCCACATCTCCACACCATCTCCTTCGTCAGGGCGATTTCCAGTACCTCCCCCTCCTGGATGTTGACCTTCGCCATGACATCTACCCTTCCTACCAACTGTAGCCTGGCTTTGTTCCGTCCCCTCCCCAGGGTCCCCCCTTTTCCTCTCCCCTCCTTCCCCCAGAGCAGATTTTCCTCCTTCCCCCCCTCTTAGTCCCTGCACCCCTGCTTCTCCCAGAGCAGATTTTCCTCCTCCCCCCCCCTTAGTCCCTGCACCCCTTCTCAGCTATTTTCCCATCCCTTCCCTCCCCGGCCCCCCTTCGGCGCGCCCCCCACCTCATCCCCCTTTCTCAGTCCTCCTTCCCACTTCCTTTTCCCTTCTCCCTTGTCCCCCAGCCCTGGCAGATCCTCCCAGGTTTTTATTCATTATCAAGTGTGCTGCGTTAGTGTTGCGTTCGGTTCCGTTATACAGGGACATCAAGTGATTTTCTTTTAATTGTGTGCTCAACCTGTATACAGGGTGAGACATAAATGAGGAAAAATATGTCGAGGACCCCATGTTGCTGTGCGTAACACGTGACGCACCGTTGTTAATTTCGTTCTCCTCGGTGTACTGTGTACATAAAACAAAAACACCTGTTAACTATTGAACGAGATAGCGACGAGCCTCACGATCACGACATGTGATTCATCCGTAGATACAACACATGACACACCAATGAGCTAATGTGTATCTGCCAGCGTTTGAAAGCTACGAGAAAGAACAAATCCCATCGTGATGTGTGTGAAATTGTAACAGAACTTGTGAATCACACGTTGCCGGCGGTAACGGAGTGTACAGTCTCATGTTAGGGAATGTGTGTCCTGTAAGCGGAAAGAGTGGTCAACGGCGTAAGTAAAACTGCGGCGTGCATGACGTGTTTACAACGCCTCTGCGCTCCTCACTCTGCCCGATACTCGCCGGGTCGACAGCTGCTAACTGCCGCGTCGCAGTGTTACTACAGAACCATGGCAAGTTTCACAAACGAGGAATACACCGACATCCACCTCACCTACCGGCTTGCAGATGGAAGAGCTGACGTTTCAAGGCAACTGTACCACGAGCGGTTTCCTAGCCGGCGCCTTCCATCCTCAAAAACGTTTTACTCTGTGGACAGGCGCCTGAGGGGGTATGGTGCATGTGTAGTACGTCCAGGTTTTAGTGGTCGTGGCCGACCGTCGACGTACAGTGCGGATGACGAAGAAAAAGTGTTACAAACTGTTGCGGAGAACCGAACAATAACCACTGCGAAATGAGATTTTCACTCTGCAGCGGAGTGTGCGCTGATATGAAACTTCCTGGCAGATTAAAACTGTGTGCCCGACTGAGACTCGAACTCGGGTCCCGAGTTCGAGTCTCGGTCGGGCACACAGTTTTAATCTGCCAGGAAGTTTCAATAACCACTGCGGTCGGAATTTCACTACTGTTATACGAGTACTCCATAGAAACCATTACCATCCCTTTCGCATGCAGAAGGTACAGGCATTATTGCCAGAAGACTACCACAGGAGGTTGAACTTCTGCAGCTTTATCCTACGGAGTCAGACTCACGACCAGCATTTTTCACAAACAATACCGTTCACCGACGAAGCCTATTTCACGAAGGAGGGTATAGTGAATTCGCATAATTGGCACGAGTGGGCGGAAGAAAACCCCTACAAAACAATGATACGACGGTACCAACAACGATGCAGTGTCAACATCTGGGGTGGTATTATTGATCACCATCTCATAGGGCCACATGTGCTACCACAAAGGCTTACCGGAGAGCGGTATCTGCGTTTCCTGGACGCTACATTACCGAAATTGTTGGAAGAAGTTAGTTTAGCCTCTCGTATGAACCTTAGGAACATACATGATGGTGCTCCCACTCACTTCAGCGGCACACTGCGACGCCACCTGGACAATGCCTTCCCTTCGAAATGGATCGGTCGTGGAGGCCCTGTAGCATGGGCAGCAAGATCGCCACACCTGAATCCACTGGATTTCTTTTTGTGGGGCCATCTGAAATCTGATTTATGAAGGAGGGGTTGTTGATGTCAACACCCTTCAGCGCAGAATACAACATGCCTGTGATATTACGCAAAGAGATACAGACATGTTGGATCGTGTTCAGCAATCCTTCATGCGAAGAGTTCAACTTTGCCAGACACATCGTGGCCATCATATCGAGCAGTACTTATAAACCGCCACTGCAGCTTCTTATCATGTGTTTATATATACAGCTGTACTGTATTCGTTTGTATTAACTGCCACACACCTGTGTAGTTTTATTTTGTATTCTGCGTCTATGTACTCGTTTCTTCTACATCTGCGACACAAAAAGCAAATTATAAAACAAGCGTGTACAGTAGTGCAGCCTCTCCTCACGTTACTTTCCCTATGCCAACTAGCCACGATACATAATACCGGCCAGCGTAACCGGTACGAGACAGATGTGGGCGCTGTTATTGCTCGTAGTGTCACGAAGACCGTCGCTCGACGCCGCATGCCTCGCCTTAGTGGCTAGACTACCTACAACACTCGCTTGTTGTGCCCTGTTACCGATCTGTCCCCTTGGACAATGTCGGCACACAGTAACACCCAAAAGTCCACTTCATATTTCCAGATTTTTACCATTCAACTGCATTGTCATTTATTGACATAGGAACAGGCGGAAAACGAATTTATATTTGTAGCCCAGTGGGTGACAATTTGCACAAAATATTTTTCCTCATTTATGACTCACCCTGTATAGTCCACGATTATTCTGTGATTTTTTTATACTGTGGCCGACGTTTTAGCTTGTGTTTGACTCCAGTAATTTCATGTGCACAACGAATTGCCAGCTGTGTTAACTTTATGTCGACTTTTTAACTGTCCCCCTGTGCATGTCCCCTTATTAGTGTATATTTTAACTCCCATCATCTCGATTTACTGTATTTTTTATGACCCCCTTTTATCCCCTCTTTTTTCTGTAAGCTTTCCTTTTCATGTATTTTGTAAGCACGTTTGGCTAAAGAGCGGCGGATTGTGCCGCTGCCAGCCCTCCCCTGCCCATATGGGGCAGGGGAATGAAATTACAATAATGAAAAAAAAAATCGAAGAAGGTTGCACCAATACTGCAGTCTGTGATGTGGCAACAGCTGTCCGCAGTGGTGATAGCCTCTATAAGAGCCTGTCTTCACAGATTATGTTCTCGAATGACGTGGTACATGGTGGGTCATTCCGTTTCTAGTCTTTCATGCGCTCAGACGATCGTCTCTTCGAGGTGTCAGCGCATATGGGCCATGATATGTTCCTTCGCACGCTGTACTGTCATCTATCATCCCGCTGTGGAAACGAGGCACATTCGCAAAGGATGGTGAAATAAAAATCGAGGATCTGTCTTCTCACAGCAGCTGTCTCACAACAATACAGAATCAAGGTTCTCCATAGGGTCGTCTTGGTGCAGTTTAACAACTAAGACTACTGGCCACACCTCCGCATCGCTCACTGTTACTGCAGGAGAATGGGAGACATAAATTCTGTCAATGCGACTAGACGAGTGACTCGCGAAACGAGTGAATCCTGGTCGATTTCCTTGCAGATGTTTCCATGTATCTACCAGTTGGAAATCGCTGATGAGTGTCCCAAGTGCGGGGCATAGTGAATGGCATGGCAGCTGATCTTTAGGTTCTTGGGTGCTATTGAAGTCGCCCCCCTAACACCAAGTCATTGTGCCCGTCCTGAAAAAGCGGTGCTACTCCTTCCGTAAAGAAGAGCGATCGGTCGCGACAGCGATTCGTTCCGGAATGGGCGTACACATTGATAAACTAGACGCTTAGAACCATTACGGTCATTCCTCTAGCGTCGGGGAGATATCATACTTCGTCTGCCTCGAGGCCCTCCCTGAGGAGAACTGTGACACCACTGGTAGTTGGCGAGGCGTGCGTGGGAAACACGAGCCGTATAACCATGCATACCCAACAAGTCGTCAACAAAAACTTCATGCAGAAAGACAATATCAACATCTGCTGCATTGAGCATGTCTCGAAGCAGGACAACTTCGTACGTGTCTGAATGTTGTTAACATTGATGGTCGCTAAACCATAAATCTGTAGATCGTCTCTTGCAATGGGGGCCGCCATCGTCGTAAATATTACAGCCTGTAATTTGCAGGCCACGTCAGCGCCGTCATCTGCTGTTACTCGGGAGGGGCCGGGGTATGGGAGGAGAGACCTCTCTCCTCATCCACCACAGAGGGCGTAGAATCGTCTTCAATGTTGTACGCCCAAGGTCCGAAAGTTAACCGTGGCTGCGGTAGGACACTTGCAAGCTGAGTGACCAAGGGTGAATCCGAAGTTGTTTCTGGCTGTGTACCGGGGGCCGGCGCTGTGGTTGTGATGTGTTTGCCCGAGAGAGCGGAAACGGGTGTGTCGAAGTCAGGGAAAGCAACAGATTAGAGCGATTCTGGTCTGTTGGTGTACGACCTTGCTTTTTGTGTTTCCTCGGTGGCCTGTGTTTGCGGACGTGAGTTTCAGTGTCCAAAAGAGTGTGTGGTTCCGGCACCGCATCCACCTCTGGGAGAAAAGCAAAGGTCAGTACAACCTCAGCGTCGAGTTTCATTCTTTCGTCCGAATCTTCCTGTGCAGCCAATGAGCGGTTTTCTGCGATCTCTGTCGCCTCTGTAATGGTGTTGGTCAAACCTGAACGTGCGACTGGTGTGCAGTCTAACGTTTACTGTCTTCCAAGTGATCTGTCGTCTGTCATGACGGTCGCCGTGTCTCCCCTGTGTAATTGAGTGGGGGGGAGGGGGGGGGAGGGATAGTCACGCGCCTTACGCGGACGCGCATTTCTGCTTGCAGCTTCCGACATAGGTCGCTGGGGCGGCCGATGGCAGCGCAGCGCAGCAGCGGCAGCCTCCGCGCGTGCACCGAAGTCTTTGGGTCTTCATCTTGTAGGTGGCGTTGCTGTCTTCCCAGCTATCGGTTGATATCGTCGCTATTGGCCATCGAGTTTGGCACCTTCCACGCATGCGCACTTCCTGCCTAAGACTGGCATAAATAGGGAGCTCTAGTCATGCCTTAGCAGTGTGTTCGTCGCACCTGAAGATGTCGGCCAGTTGCGCTGATGAAATATTGTGGAGTTTTCACTATGACATCCGACGTCTTGCCCGAGAACCATTACGAGAGGAATGTTATTCAGCAAACGACTCTCTAATAAAAACATACACAGGTGATGTCGGATTGCACCAGTATCTCGTCTTCTTCAAGTACCTTTCGAAGTACCGGCGCAGTCCATCCGCAGTATTTCTTGAATTTCCTGAGACCAGTATTTCTCCAGGAAGGCCTGTTCAGATTCTTCATACGTTCGACAATGATCTGCCCTTTCGGCTGCCTTCAACCGCGCATCACCTTGCAACCAACCAACCAACCACCAAACAACAACGAGCTGAATCTTTCCAATTTCGGACCAATGCCGAGGTAAAACATTTCTAAAAGCTCTTACAAAGTCAACGGGGTCTGTTTTATTGGATTCTTGTGAAAAGACTGGGAATTGTCTACGCTTCATTATACCCTCTCTATTATGACTGACGATAAGCCAGTCATTACGTCACCAGATCGCGACGCCGTTCTACGCCTTTTCGTAAGTGTAAATGCTGCGTATGGTGACACTGGGACATATGTTTTATTGTTTGCAAACGGTTCGCCTTCGCTTTTGTCATAAACTGACCTTCACGAAACAATGTTCACGTCACCATTGTCTATTACTACTTCTCTGTTTTGATTACCTGCGGAAGGTGGTTTGTTCGAACTGTCTCTTTCACGAATCTTACCTTCTATTGCTTTCGTTAACGAATTCTGCTACGAAGGCAGTAAATTAACCAATGACGGATGGAGCAAAGAGGACAGCAAAAGCAAACTAGCAATGGAAAAAAGGGCATTCCTGGCCAAGAGAAGGCAAATATCGGCCTTAATTTGAGGAAGAAATTTCTGAGAATTTACGTCTGGAGTATTGCATTGTATGGTAGTGACACATAGACTGTGGGGGAAAACCGAAACAGAAGAGAATCGAAGCATTTGAGATGTGGTGCTACAGACGAATGTTGAAAATTAGATGGACTGATAAGATAAGAAATGAAGAGGTTCTGCGCAGAATTGTAGAGGAAAGGAATATGTGGAAAACTCTGATAATGAGAAGGGACAGGATGTTAGGACATCGTTTGCGCAGAATTGGAGAGGAAAGGTATATGTGGAAAACACTGATAAAGAGAAGGGACAGGATGTTATGACATCTGTTAAGACATAAGGGAATGACTTCTATGGTACTAGAGGGAGCTGCAGAGGGCAAAAACTGTAGAGGAAGACAGAGACTGTAGTATATCCAGCAAATAGTTGAAGACGTGGGTTGCAAGTGCTGCTCTGAGATGAAGAGGTTAGCACAGGAGAGGAATTAGTGGCGGGCCGCATCAAACCAGTCAGAAGACTAATGGCCAAAAAAAAATCACTTTTCATTTTTTGATCCGGGACGCACTTTTCAGCTAGGGTGAAATCGCTGGCAAAGGCGCCGACCACACCTCTCTCAATTAATCTTTTTACATCCTTATTGACACGTTCGTGGCCGGGTTTCAAAAACGTTTGTACTTAAGTCAGAAATCCTACGTCTTGCGTGAGTTTTTGTACTTCATCCGGTGAATTTCACACTCGGACTTCATTTCATACACGTGTATTTGAACTGTTGTTATCGTTTGAGCTAAGCTTTCATGTGCGCTTTGTAAACTGCCATACGCCGTTGCAAATTCCTCAGCTTGACGTGCAATTTGATCTTGATCTTCACTCATACTATAAACGTTTTATCTAGCTGATTGTGCACACCATATTGGTAAATCCTGTATATAATTTATTGATTGCATCTGTCAGCAGTTTGTTCAAGTCAGTACGCAACTTTTCGAAGTGTTTCGAAAGTGTCGCGACCTTTTGATCTAAGGTACTAATATGAAACTTCCTGGCAGATTAAAACTGTGTGCCCGACCGAGACTCGAACTCGGGACCTTTGCCTTTCGCGGGCAAGTGCTCTACCATCTGAGCTACCGAAGCACGACTCACGCCCGGTGCTCACAGCTTTACTTCTGCCAGTACCTCGTCACCGGGCGTGAGTCGTGCTTCGGTGGCTCAGATGGTAGAGCACTTGCCCGCGAAAGGCAAAGGTCCCGAGTTCGAGTCTCGGTCGGGCACACAGTTTTAATCCGCCAGGAAGTTTCATATCAGCGCATACTCCGCTGCAGAGTGAAACTCTCATTAAGGTACTAATACTTTGATCAAATTACTGAGACTAGTGAACACGTTTGTGATTTTTGTACTCAAGTCAGTAGTGTACGTAACCCAGTATTGATTTGTATTAATTTCTGTAAATATTGTTCTATTGTTGATACCTGCAGATGATGATTGTCTGATATGCGTTTAGCCAGATTATGTGTGTGTCCGACCGTTCACTCACTATCGAGTTCACAAAATTTCCTACGTCTGTTGCATTATTTCTATCCAAATTATTTTGGGGTGGGTTGGGTTCTTTGGAGGAAGAGACCAAACAGTGAGGTCATCGGTCTCATCGGATTACGGAATGACAGGGAAGGAAGTCAGCCATGCCCTTTCAAAGGAACCATCCCGGCATGCGCCTGGAGCTATTTAGGGAAATCGCGGAAAACCTAAACCAGGATGGCCGGACGTGGGATTGAACCGTCGTCCCCCCGAATGTGAGTCCAGTGTGCTAACCACTGCGCCAAATTATTTTGGAAAGAGATAATAGCCATGTAACATCATTTAGCCTATCATGCTGTCCATTCGTTGCAGTAGAGTTCAATTGTATATTGCTTCCGATTGTAACGTTGCCAGCCTGTTGCTATACACTATTTTCATTATCTAATACATTAGATTCTGATTCAGCAGTTTCGTGATCAATTCCGTTAATACTAATTTTCTCACTAACACTTGATTCCATTTTGACTGACAATAAAAGGTACACGCTATAACTGAATATTGAAATATAACAGAAACTCAGTAGTTTTGGATAATTTCACACGTGATATACGTTCGCGGCGCTATGGCTTCTCATTATTGTCACTGTTACCTATATGAAAATCATTTACTATTGCAGTGAAAAATCAGCTCTACAATAAATATTGTTGCTTGTAAAATGTTTTAAGCAGGTTAAAGATCAGAATATTGTGGCTATATTGCTTCTGTGTGCTATAATCAATGGAGTACCCCTGATCCTACCTATGGTTGACGTACTTCTGTTCATGTTCCGTAATGTACAATTACTTGTCTCTGGAGAAAACTTTCTTCATTTTCCATAGATTTATTCCTTTTATATTGGTAACATTTTCCTTTTCTCATTGTATCCCTAATGTCGAATATATGGAACAAAGACAGGATACAATTAGTATTTAAACGTTCACTGTTACAGGTACATTTCTTTTTACTTACAATCCGGAGATTGTGGGATATGGTCCCTGCTCGGTGGCCAATGTATTATATTCTATTTTACTACTGGGTGGATAATGAATTAGAGTTTTTGAATTGGAAATGTTTTATGACTTTTAACTGTGAAGTCATAAATGGAAGTTAATGGAACTTTTTTACGGCTGGCTGCCGAACAGATGCCATTAAACATGTTTGAAATAAACCTTCTAGGAAATTTAATAGTAAATGTTTTTATTTGTACTTTCTTCTCAGTGGGAAACTTTACCTCTTCTTTCTAAGGTGTTGAGTGGTAAATAAATTAGTGAAATCAAAGTGAAGTGTAAATTAGAATATAAATGAAAAACCTGGTTTAGTTTAGAGAGTTACATACTGGCAAACAGCGGGCAGAACAGCAGAGCAGAAGAGACAATGACCGTGAAGTCAGCAAGTTCCACATAAGCGGGCACTGTCGATTCAGCCATCAGGGCATCGCCTGACTGGCTCACGTGTTTCTCAGTTGTCGCATGTGAGCAAAGGCCCTCGCCTACATTCCAAGAGCCAATGACCGACGTTAAGAAGATTCTTCGAGAAGCTTTTCAACATGACAGAAGAGGCAATGACTGTGAAGTTGTTCACCTCCAGTAAACTGAAGTGAATAAATACGCGAGACGCAGTAGGCCCGAGACGAGAGACGAAGAAAGCGAAGAAGTGAAGAAGCGTAGCAGTAGTTTTCAGTCAGTTTCGGTGCTGAAGACCGTCATGCCAGAAGAGACTGCATCATTCACAGACGCACCAAGTCCGCCGCTGTAATGGAATAGTAAGCAGCAGCTGCGGCGCCAGAAGACAGAAGTTAAAAGGTATTTGAACTCTTATTTTTACATAGCCGGGTGACTCGTGAGGATGGGAAGGACACGGCCTCACATCAGCAGTCACCTGTGAGCTGGGATGAAGATCTGACAGCCGAAGACTGGCAAGCGGGAGTCCGTTATTCGAGTCCAGGACACTGGCCTTCCCCCGCTGCGCCGCTCCACTGGCCGACGCACAACACACGCGGCCGCTTAGAGAAGGGAAACACTGGGACGCCACATCCAAGGTATCACCATCCGATGCACGACTTCGTTCGCAATAATTAAACGGGCCACCTCGCATTGCGCGTCTCCAGTCAGCTGGGCGAGACGGCGACACGAGATACACACTGCCACGCGTAATCAGACGCCGCCGCCGCCGCTGCCGCAGCAGAAGACTTTGCAAACGACACAGCTGCCGCTCTCCGAGCCAGAACATCGAGTAAGAAACAGTTGTACAAATCTTCAGTGAAAGTTATCTTATGTAAAAATGATATTTCATTCGACCTCATACCCGAGCCAAGGAAGAACCCACCCTGCCCACATGTTGTTAAGAGAGAAAAATTAATTAATTTAGTATTTTCACCCTGACATAATGCTTTAGAATGCTCATCCTGACAATTGACGAGCATCAAAAGCGAAAACCCAGTTACATTTAGTATCAGAACTGTTACATTTGGTGTCAGAGAAAAAGCCCTTGGCTCAATATGAGGTGTGAATGACAGTCACTAAAGGTCCACAGTAAGTATCGTTCAATGTGGAAAAGGATAGAGGTGTACATAGTAGTCGTAATATTTTCTTTATTTAGAGGTGTATTCTCTCTCATAATTTTAAGAGTTTGTCGAAAATATTTAAACATCCTTTTCATTCAGTGTGGTAAGATTGTGTAACTAACAGTTTGTAAAATGATGACACGAAATCGTACAAAGTCAGAGTCAGCACCACAAGCGGTTTCTACTGAGGAAGCTATTCAGAGCTTAGTTAATGAGATAGCACAGCTTAAAAGTGATAATAATGCATTATTTAAACAGTTGAGTGGGGTTAGGCAAACCAGTTCAATCCCTCCCACCCTAGATTCCTCAGCAGCAGCCTTAGTAACTCCTTTTTCAGGAAAACCTGGCGAGGACATAACAGCCTTTTTTGATGATTTAGTAGCAGCTGCAAAGTTAGGATCATGGTCAGATGAACAGCTCTTACAAATGACAAAGTTAATATTGTTAGGAGCGGCTAAAGCACACGTATTATACCATGAAGAATTACGGAATGCTCCAACATTTGAGGAATTGAAGAAAGGATTACTTAAACGTTTTCAAAAACAGAACAGCTGTAGATTTTATAGGGAAAAATTAAACACTATCACTCAGAGGCAAAACGAGTCGTTAGAAAGCTTTGTAGATAGGATTAGAAAAGTTAATATTAACACCTATCAGTTGACAACTAGTGATGATGCAAATAAAGTTATTTTACAAGAGGCAGAAGATAGAGCTCTGGATACATTTTTACGTGGGTTACCTCCTGAAACATCCCGTCGTGTCAGGGCAGAGTTTCCTAAAAATTTAGCAGAAGCTGTATCTGTGGCGACGGCTTTCGAAGAAATAGACATTGACACCAGATACAAGGAGAAGCGAAATGTATTTTCAGCAGGAGTACGATGTTTTAGGTGCGATCGACAGGGCCATATAGCACAAAATTGCAGACAACCTAAATGCACTAATTGTCAAAGAATAGGTAACACATTCAAGGAATGCAGGTCTAAGAAAGTTTTTGGAAATAGAAATCAGTTAAACTCAAACGTGAATGTCGGAGCCGCCGCCAGGCGTTCCCAATAAAATTTCATGCCATTAAGGCGAATGTGAAGGCGGAATGCTGGTTATCTACTACCATACAGGATAAAGAGGCAAGGATACTAGTGGATACAGGCGCAAACGTATCAATAGTAAGTAATGAATGTATTGGAGAAAAGATATGTGACCCTCCAAGGTATAGATTGAGTGGAGTAGGAGGAGTTACAGTGAAGTCATCAGGATGTACATCATTGATTTTCTGTATTCACGGTGTACAATTTCAGGAAGATGTAGAAGTGGTAACAAAGGTAACTGACGGGTACGACGCGATCCTAGGACTGGATTTCCTGAATAACATCACGCTAAAATCGACCTCAGACAGCAAACTGTAGAACTTAGCGGAATAGTGTTTCAGCTAGGTTACACCGCTGCAAGGGGCCCACTGCCGCAAGATTTCCCCAACCAGAAGGCGAAATCAACTGCACTGCGTGCAACGTCCTTGAAGGTTGATTTGCGGGATCAGATACCATCTGGCTCAGGAAAACTTTTCTGGATGACCGTTGACCCCGAAGTACCTACAGATACAGTGTGTCCAATAGAGCCTTTAGATGAAAATGAGGAATTAGATGTATCACATTGTTTTGTACGAAGAAGTGTTGTACGGGTTCAAGACGTTAAGGAAGAAAGAAAAGTACCGGTACATATTGACAATTTCGGAGTGGTGGACAAACAGTTGCATAAGGGAATATTAGTAGCTACAGTCAGTACTTTTGAAGAAGAAGATTTCATTTGGTCAGATATTACTGATGGTCAGAAACCAGACGCCTATAAAACCGCATTACGCCAGAAGATTGAGCATTTGAAAGGAAATGATAGAGACACGATAGAAGCCGTTTAGTTCAGTTCCAAGATTTATTTAATGCAGAAGGTCCACTGCCAGCAACAGATATCACACAGCATAGGATCCCAACAGGAAATAGCCCCCCAGTTTATAGGAAGCCTTGTAGAGTTCCGCATCACTTACAGCCAGTACTGGATGAATTTTTAGAACAGCATCTAAAAGATGGAATTATAGAATATTCTGATCCGCCTTATAATTCAAATATCGTAATTATTCCAAAGAAGTCTCCCGACGGTACGAAACGATATAGATTTTGTTGTGACTACAGACACCTTAACAAACAAACTATCTCAGATGTTTATCCTCTTCCAAACATTACAGATATCATTGACAGTTTGGGTAACAGTAAGTACTTTTCAACAATCGATCTACGTAGCGGATATCATCAATTGGAAGTTGCACCTGAAGATAGGCATAAAACAGCATTTTCTACCCCTGGAGGCCACTGGCGATTTAAAAGAATGCCTTTCGGTTTGAAAAATGCACCAGCAACTTTTCAAAGACTACTCGATGGAGCATTGCGAGGACTCAAAACTCAACAATGTTGTGTATATCTAGACGATATTATTGTATTCTCCAAAGACATTAATGAACATGCTGTGCGTCTGCATAATGTTTTTCAGAGACTTAGAAAAGCTAAATTAACATTAAATATGGAAAAATGTAGTTTTGCATTGACAGAGGTTACATACCTTGGGCATGTCATTAGTGAAAAAGGAATTAAAACAGATCCTCGATTAATTTCGGCAGTTAAGGACTTCCCAACACTAAAACGCATTAAGGAGGTACAAAGTTCATTGGTCTCGCATCGTATTACCGAAAATATGTTCAAAATTTTGCTGAGATTGCCCAACCCTTAACCCAATTATTGAAAAAGGGTGCAAAATTTCATTGGTCTGAAGATTGTGAATCAGCATTTCAAACCCTTAAAGATAAGTTAACACACAGTCCAGTATTAGCCTACCCAGATTATAATAAAGAATTTATTTTATCCTGTGACGCAAGTGGTCATTCAGTAGGAGTTGTTTTGAGTCAGAATATTAATGGCGCGGAACACCCCATAGCTTACGCTTCGACACAACTAACAACGGCAGAAAGAAATTATTCCACAACGGAGAACGAATTAAATGTTATTTATGGCATCAAATACTTTAAATGCTACTTATATGGTAGGAAATTCAAGGTTATTACAGACCACGCAGCTTTAAAATGGTTGCTTGGATTAAAGGATCCATCTAGTCGTCTTACCCGTTGGGCCCTATGTCTTTCCGAAATGGATTTCGAAGTTATCCATAAACCAGGCAAAAAACACACGAATGCAGATTGCCTAAGTCGGAAAATAGCACTTTTGGAAGCAACAGGCCGAGATACTGAGGACTGGAGAAAGGCACAAGATGAGGATACAGAATGCAAAAAATACGCAACTCAAAAACAATTTTGCTTTGAAGATGGTGTATTATGCCGTAAAACAAAACTTGGACCGCGAATTGTTGTTCCCCAACACCTTAGACAAGAAATAATGGCAGAGGTCCACGATCATATCCTTGCAGGACACGGTGGACAGCGGACAACCGAGAGACGTGTAGCAGAGCGATTTTGGTGGCAAACCAGAAAGCAGGATGTTGCGCAGTACGTTTATAATTGCATTGCGTGCGCACAACGAGCTGAACTTTCTCGTTCAAAAATACCATTACAGAGGCTCCCCGAGGCTTCATGTCCATTTCAAATCTGTGGACTGGATCTCTACGGGCCATTTCATAAAACACCTGCTGGTAATAAGTA